>NW_027325359.1:16017500-17217500 GCF_036924035.1 Leuresthes tenuis
TGTGAGCCTCTGCTGTCCTTCCAAATTTTCATTTGGTCAGTAGTTTTATCTCTGTTGTCAGCCATATCGACAGTTCAGCGCGGAAATGCGTTTAGACCGCACACTCTGCAGGAGATACCGCGGAGGAAAACGTTACTTCTCCCAGTATCAGAATTATTCTTCCTAGACTTTATCCGGCATAACCCCGCCCCCCGCCTGCGCCCCTCGTTTCTGATTGGCTGATAGAAGTGCATTGACCTACTTTTGAGACTAAAGGAGTAAGGTCCAAACTCAGGTCATCCGCTTCCTTAAGTGCTCAGAATTTCTCTTTGTTTTGTCACCGTTAAACAATGAATGTTGACTTATAGCTAAGTGATTTGTGCTGGAGTCGAACGCAAAAAATCTTAAAACTCCAAAGCTCCTATAAACAAACAGATCACAGAGTTGATGCAAACACTTACTACCCCAATAAACCTGTTATAACTTCTATTTGATTTATCGAATAGTGAGCAACACCGCTGTCATTTACATGGCCACAGGGTAAGATAAAAGAAATTCTGAATAGTAATTCTGAGCGAGAAGTACATCAATGGAAACTGTTTTACGTTACAATGTTTTATCACATTTTAATCCATAGTTAAAGGTTACTCTACTTGCATCGTTTGCATTTTCACGATGTTTTTTGCTTTTTTTGCTTGCTGTCTGTTGTGTTTGATTCTTAATCAAAGTTTCATAATTAACTCTGGATAAAGCACGATGGCATTAATAAACTTAATTATGTAGTTTTGCGAAAAATATTAAAATCAACCAAGAGTCAGTATCATGAGATAAATTACTAGGTTATACAAAAATTAAAATAAAAGAGTAACTTGAGCATCAACAGGGGAATGTGTATGTAAACTGACCCTTTAAAAAAAAGGAGTAATTATCCATCCCATGATCTGCACAGGAGGATCATGTGATGGATACTTAGCAAAGGCATGCTCATTCATTTAAAAATCTGTTTTTTTAAAGAGTTTACAGACTGTGAGGCGTGATAAGGCACCCAGGCTTTTATCTGCATTAAGGCCTTACTTGGTGAATTTTCCCAATATAGTTTATAAGGTATATTTAAATATCAGGAAAACAGATTTCTGGCCAGATGTTGTCCATGTTCCACAGATTTCCCGGTCGAAACCAACAACCTTTAATTTAAGATGATATTCATTTGTTCGAGTACCAATCCCATGACTACCAGTGGCAGCCATGCTGAATGTTTTTTGCCGATCGAGATCCGACAATTCAAGCGCTTCAACAGTCTTATTGTTGAACTGATTTTTATTTGAAACAGCATTCACACAATACACTGGATTCTTGAGGCACATTCACATCAAGTGCTAAATAACTTCATGCATGATCGAATGTTGGCTACAGCTCTGTGGAATCAAATGCAAATTCTGACTGTAAATGAAAATATTGCTTCATTATTTGGCACAGTAGGAAATATTGTGTATCATATGAGCAAAGGTGTTACTTCCTTTTTTTTTTTTTCCTCAGAGAGATTTTCAAATGAGAAGAGAACTGGATCAAACAAACTCTGCTTGAAATAAATAAATGAATAAATCAAACGATGCGTGAAGCTGATTATGCTGTCAGAGTTAGATCATTTACATGATAAGTTACATTCAAAAGTTACAACAAAACACTATTTCACAATGTTGTGGAGAATACCTCAGGCAGATAAAAAGCCACCTTGACAATCTGACAATATGAGACCGCTTGTCACACTGTTTCCATTTGAACTGAAACCTCTTGTTTTTTTTTTTTTAAGACTTTTTCCAGTCAGCTTTCAAGCTCCAACATGTTGCCGGTTGAATATAACTTAGAACAGCTTCAGTGCTGATTTTAAAAAGTAGCTCTACGACAAAAGCTAAAATACATGTGACAATTGCCTGGTGAAAAACAACTATAGATTTATTCAGAATATTAAGGTGTTTTCTCCAACATAAAATTAACCCATAGAAAGAGGTTAGTATATTTTACATCACAAGTTAAATTCCCAGAGATGTTGTAATTATAGTTTTATAGTCAGCAATGGTATCCATGTTAAATATAGTGGTGTATGATGGAGTTTGGTGTTTATTGATAGTCGTACAGTGATAAACATGATTTGCACCCAGAATTTTGAGGAACAAATGTCAATGAGAAGAATGTTGTAGTGCACTATTTACAGTCGTAAATATGCGTATGCAACTGGTATTGCATTAAAAATAGAACAATGTTAACATTACATTTATTTGATGATTACATCTGATTTGGCCATCCTGCAACAACTGCTACAAGTTACGATTATTTCACCTGGATTAAGAGTACCTGGATATTTTCAAAAGCACATTAAATACTGAACATACCAAAACCTCTGCTATTTGTCAGTCTAACGGTTAATACATTACACAAGCAAATCCAACAGAGCTAACTCGAGTCAGTTCAAAATCCAATACGGAATCAATCAAGAAGGCGCAATCAATGACTGATTTGAAAAGACAAATGTGTGTTTTCCTGAAAGAGAAGCAATGTCACCCCTCCATCTAGTCCACCATTGTCTACAAAGCTATAAGAGGCTACAACCAGAGTTGGCACCATGCAGAGGGAGGGGCTGCGCCCGCCGAGGCTGGGCTTCTTTTTTGAATTTGAACTCACCCCAAAGTGAAAAATGAAAGGTTTAATCCTGACTTGTGAGAAGGAAATAAATGCTCACATATTTACGTCCCCTGCTGCTTTTCGTAGAGAAGTAATCACATTTCAAACATATCCCCCTGTTAAGCCAAATAAGCATGGTAAGGATGAAGAATACTTACCATCTGAAAACCCACCACTTACATGCCAGCATTATAAATACCAGCCTTACTTATAATACACCTGATGCAGGATTGAGAAGAAATATAAATAAAGGATTAAACTAGATTTTCAGATTCTTACCCCTTTATAATGAAGATAAGGTGTTAATTCCAATGTGTTATCAGAGATAGATACCCTCTGTTGGTCTCAATTTAATTAACTAAACACTGTAACAGATCTAAACATGGCACCAAACAAGGCAAGAGTCCAAAGGAACGTGAAGAAGTGAGTGTTTTACTGCAGACGGGTCGGGTGTGAACGTGAGCAAAGAGGGCTAGATCCTGCGGAGAGGGTGCCACATGGATACAGGCTTCCTCAGAGTGGCCAGCATCTGATTCCAGTGGGTGATCCCCATTCCGCTGGCTTCAGGGCCGATGATCACGTGACCAAGGTTCTCCCCCCGGCCGTCGTCTGTGGCCTCTGCCACTGTAATCCTCAGGGAGAGCTCCTGCAAACAAAACAGCATGGTTACAAAACAAAGTCCGTAAGCATGAATCAGCTCCTTTTCATCCATATCGTCATGGAGATAAGTGTGCGACAGCATTACTCACTATGTATTGCTTTTAATTTTGCGACCTCACCACATTTCATCCCCATTTCATTTCACTACCGTCTGGCTAATTTGCTAATTGTAATAAATGCAATTGCGTTTTTGGCCAATAAAGGTCCAGTGTATAGGATTCAGTTATATCTGGCAGCATAAACTGAAAATTGTAACCAAGTGATCAGCCCCGTCTCATCCCCTCTTTTCAAGAGAAGAGGAAAAAACTACAGAGAGAACTTAAAAGGCCTGCTGTAGAGCCGATGTTTGGTTTGTCCCATGTGAGATTATGTAAATATGTTGGGGTGCAACATGTTGGAGGGGCGAGGAGGGGGACCCACTGCATCTATAGATAACTTTGATGTAAAAACAACAATTCTTTTACATGTAATTCTGCTGTAATGTTTTCCTGGTTATGATGTTGAAATTGCATTTTTACCAATAAATCCCCATAAATGTAGCACAGTGGAACTTTAAAGATCATTGAATACTGATGCATTTATCAAACAGGCACATTTTACAATCCAATAAGATTTTAATCAGGCTGCCATTATTTGGGTTAAATGTAACCACATAAACATTTACTGATGGCAATATAAGCCTGTGATTCTGAACCTGAAATATTTCAACAAATAGTGACAGCTCTGAAATTTGGTACATACTTTTAATGATACATTTGTTGAACCTTTGCACTTGATCAAGAGCCATATTGATTATTAGTGAAGACAAATATCAGATCATGAACATAGTAAATATCATCTGCTAAAAGCTAGCATGCTAATGTTCTTAACAGCATGTCAGCTGTTACATCCCAGTCAAATTAACTCTGGCTGTTTCGACTGAAGTGGACTCCACAGGGTATTCGGCAATGTTTTGAAAAGATTCCAAATCATAGAGAGCAGAAATCAATTCAAAGGGAAGTCAAAGTCAGAGTCAATTAAAAGGGAAATGTGAACAGTGTTATATAGAACTGAACAATTTTTTTTTTTTAATTTAAAAATGATTTATCAAAGAAATTATGTTCTCATTTTCTTGTAATTCAATAGTCTGTTACTCAAAACAATGTTTAAAATTCTAACATCTTTAGGACAACAATTAAAATGAGCCTAGTATCTAGTCAAGTATGAGGGGACAGGGATGCCGAAAAAAACTCCTTTTGTATTTGACAGCTTCAAAGACTCTCTCCCTGTAAGGTGACCTGGGTGTTGGTTGTATGATAAGAGTCCCAGGAATCCTCAATACTGTGAGGGTGGGGGGAGAACAGACAGTTAATAATGAACATAAGAGTCTCAAAAATCCTGCTTTGTTATTGTTTCAGTAAGAGTCCAGGATTCCTCCATCTCGCCTGTTAAGCTTTACATCTGGCTATATCAGACTGACCTACTCACACCGTGAGGCTGAACTGCCAGGGATTGCAAGAATGCCCCATACTGTGAGGGTGAACAGTCAGGGTCTTTGTTTTAGTTCACAAGTAAACAGATTAAATAAATCTGTAACTGATCGTAGGATGGGAGTAGAGTAAAGGTGAAGAATCGGTGTATAAAAAAAAAAAAGTGTCAATACAATTTCTTAGGAAAGAAAATGAGAGTTGAAATCCACAGACTTCCATTGAACAATTCTGAGGATATCTCAGGACTGTTCAGCAGTAAGTAAACAGCCTTAAGAATGAATGTATATGTATGTATACTTATATTCCATCATGACGCATTTCTAACTCTTATTCTTCAGAACCCGTTGCAGAGGATTTGCAGGTTTTGTTTTAACACAATCGGACTACGGTGCTGTTTGACATACGAAGTGATTTGATAAAAGAACAAACAATTATAGCTACTTACTGATCTGATTAGTGCTGTGAAGGTAAGCTGTCAGTTAAGGTCACAGTGTTCCCTTTTACACTTCAACTTTCCTTTCTCTTCATTGTGTGCTTATCAGCCTCGACATCACAGAGTAGTGCGTGCATGACTGCGTGTGTGTGTGTGTGTGTGTGTGTGTGTGTGCACACCTCCAGCTGCCCTGTTGTGAAACACTGCAGGCATCCCATGCTGTAAGAGACAAGACAACCACAAGAGGGAAAGGTCTCGTGCAAACATACCAAACAATATAGAAGCATTCAATAAGACACAGAGTACGCCTACTTTTCTTTTTCTTTTTTTAATGTCCAGCTACTTGTGAGATATTAGTTCATATATGATAAGGAACATAGTATAAAAACATTTTTTTTAAAAAGGTTCACTGATCTGATGGAACAATGTGATCATTTCACCCTGTTTCTTACAGAAATCAAAGTAATTATGCAAAAATGTCAAGAAAGATTATTCAAGAAAACCCCTAAACCAGGTTAATCTGCACAGGGAGCAGTTAATGTAATCTCACACCAGCTGTTTATCTGCATCTGAACCGGGCAAGAATAACTCAATAAACTGGCTTTTGTTGCCAGTATAAAGAACATTTCAGGAACCTTGTTACTCATCCTTATAACTTACTCAACATTTAATTAGCTATATTCAATGTGATCTTCATTGCAATTTATTATTAATCAAGGTAATCCCACACAGCCAAAGACAAACAACTAAGTTTTCAGTACTGCAGACATTTTCCTGTGTGTTAATCTGAGAGAAACTTCATCCGAGGTCAAATAGTAAACCAGACAGATTTGTCGGCCTACTTCAGGTGGGCTACTTCTAAATAGGAGTCGGCACACCTATTAACTAGCCCAGAGTGAATGAAAGCTTTAAAAAAAATTATTCTTTCATTATGCTGCAACAGCAGCGGTAGGAATTTTCATGAGTGACGATAACTGTTGTGCAACAGCCCTGAAGTCCATCTCCTTGGGTTGTTTAGAGTTGATATTAAGAAATAGAAGTTAAAAAAAACACACAGATGTAAAAAACCTCCGAACAACATGCAAAGGAAACAACTACAGTCAAAATAAAGTTTTCAAACAGAGTGCAACATGTCAAGATGATTCAATGAAAGTCAGCATTTAATAAACTTCAGAATTTTATTTTCCAAAGTGGAAAAATTATCACCATCACCTGCATGGATTAGCAGTTTAGTCATGTATGTTCTCATGAGATAAACCAGGGCACGCCCAAGTGATTTGGCAACTACAGGCTTCGGAAAACTTATTTGGAGATAATGGTAGGTCACTTTTTCAGCAGGGTTCCTGGTTGGACAATGGCATTGCACCCCCATAAGGCTTTGTGGAAAGCTAACTCTTGACTGCATTTCAGTGTGTGCGCATTTCAGTCTTTTGCTGCTGAGAAAATTTACTCCACATTTGAGTTAACAGCTCGCCAGTAACAGCAAATGCAGGATAGGACTTGTACGTCTAACTATCTGTTACACATATCAAATACAAACATTTAACTGGAAATTCAAGAGATCTCAGACTAAAAGATGGAATCAAACATTCGTAGTTCTCAGGGTGACAGCTGAGAACCTGACCCTGCTAGTTGCCTAATCATTTGGGCGTGCCCTGGTTTATCTCATGAGAACATACATGACTAAACTGCTAATTCATGCAGGTGATGGTGATCATTTTTCCACTTTGGAAAATAAAATTCTGAAGTTTATTAAATGCTGACTTTAATTTAATCATCTTATCACTTCTGATCACTTCGTGGTTAACTCGATGCTCAGGTGCTTTAGGAACATGCTGCACTCTGATTAAAAACTTTATCTTGACTGTAGTTGTTTCCTTTGCATGTTGTTCGGAGGTTTTTTACATCTGTTAGTTTTTTTTTTTAACTTCTATTTCTTAATATCAACTCTAAACAACCCAAGGAGACGCACTTCAGGGCTGTTGCACAACAGTTATCGTCACTCATGAAAATTCCTACCTTTACTATTTGACCTCAGATGAAGTTTCTCTCAGATTAACACAAAGGAAACTGTCTGCAGTCCTGAAAACTTAATTGTTTGTCTTTGGCTGTGTGTGATTACCTTGATTAATAATAAATTGCAATGAAGATCACATCGAATATAGCTGATTAAATGTTGAGTAAGTTATAAGGATGAGTAACAAGGTTCCTGAAATGTTCCTTATACTGGTCAACTGAAGGTAGATAAATCTTTTAGTAGAAAAGTAACAAAGTATTTTTTGGGGCAACAAAAGCCAGCTTATTGAGTAATTCTTGCCCGGTTCAGATGCAGATATACAGCTGGTGTGAGATTACATTAACAGCTCCCTGTGCAGATTAACCTGATTTAGGGGTTTTCTTGAATAATCTTTCTTGACATTTGTGCATAATTACTTTGATTTCTGTAAGAAACAGGGTGAAATGATCTCATTGTTCCATCAGATCAGTGAGCCTTTTTTAAAAAAAATGTTTATACTATGTTCCTTATTTCATATGAACTAATATCTCATAAGTAGCTGGACATTAAAAAAAGAAAAAGAAAAGTAGGCGTACTCTCAGTGTCTTATTGAATGCTTCTATATTGTTTGGTATGTTTGCACGAGACCTTTCCCTCTTGTGGTTGTCTTGTCTCTTACAGCATGGGATGCCTGCAGTGTTTCACAACAGGGCAGCTGGAGGTGCACACACACACACACACACACACACACACACAGTCATGCACGCACTACTCTGGGATGTCGAGGCTGATAAACACACGATGAAGAGAAAGGAAAGCTGAAGTGTAAAAGGGAACACTGTGACCTTAACTGACAGCTTACCTTCGCAGCACTAATCAGATCAGTAAGTAGCTATAATTGTTTGTTCTTTTATCAAATCACTTCGTATGTCAAACATCACCGTAGTCCGATTGTGTTAAAACAAAACCTACAAATCCTCTGCAACGGGTTCTGAAGAATAAGAGTTAGAAATGCGTATATGATGGAATATAAGTATAAGTATACATACATATACATTCATTATTAAGGCTGTTTACTTACTGCTGAACAGTCCTGAGATTGCCTCAGAATTGTTCAATGGAAGTCTTTGAAGCTGTCCGACACCCCTGTCCCCGACTCATACCAGACTCAAATGTTGTCAGCTTCTTTTCTAAAACTATCTGCATTTTGACACACATTGGCACCTGTCTTTTTTTTTTTTTTAAATCCGACAGCCGATAAGAGATCAATTTCAAACCGGGTTATTTTGGCTCTGATGCAGCAGCGCCTCTCTGTCTGTAGTCTCTACTCTGTCTCCAGCATTGTCCCACCCACAACACCATCTGGTTGGTTACACACAGAGCCAGGTAACAGCACACTGATCACACACAGCACAGAGGAGAAACTGTTTTGTAGAGAGAAGCTAAGGAGAGCCGATATATGTTTCCAAGGTAAGTTAAGGCAGCGAACTCTCCCAAAATTGTAATAAACATCCCAGACCCCTAGAACTCACAACTACTAGTAACGTTACTGGGAGCCCACTAACATTATATAAACATAAGTGACAGATCTGCTCGCTTGCAGCCCCTCCAGGCGAGCTGCTGAACTTATCGATATGGAAATAGAGAGAGAGAAACAAAGCTAATGAACTCAGTTCAGTCCAGTTTTATTGCAGGGAACCACGTTGAGGGGATGGCCGGAGAGCAGTGTGAGTCTCTCCTATTGCTATTGTACTATTCTTTCAGCTATAGTAACATTAATCGTTAGTAATGTAGCAGCCTTGTTTTGAATGACAGGGTCCCTGCTATCACGTTAAAATATAACATTTACAGAATAAAATCAACTACAAGCGTCCCAAATGCTGCAATAAATTAAGCATTAGACACACTGCTGAGCCTTGGAGCTCCCTGCACTTTCTGTTAGACAATAGACAAAATTCCAAGAAAAGAAAGCTTTGACATTTTCTGTTATCTGAAAATCTATTTCATAAACATATGCTTAAAGGCATTTAAACGAATTTAAGTGTTGGAGTTTGTATCATGCAAAATTTTGACGTCAGTATTTTCACTTTTACTGGAAATGAATATCGGCTCCTAATATCGGTTATCGTCCTCCTTGACTACTAATAATCGTATCGGCCCTGAAAAATACATATCAGTCTATCTCTATCTAAAACTTACCCTTTCCTATTTTGAAATGAACCATCCTTTTATTTATACATTCAACAGATATATTTCACTCTAATGTCTTATTCACCTAGCTGTAACCTGCCTAAACCCTCCCCTAAACCCTCCCCTCTCCTAACAGCCTCTCAGAGGCCACCTGTCAAATTAGTTTGATTGAAGGGTGCTTATATATATATATATATATATATTGTTTATTTTGTTTGAGGAACTCATTCAAATTCATCAAAAGGGGTGCCAGCATCTGTGTCTGGTGAACTTTTCCTGTCTCTATCGTTATTTCACCAAATTTCTGAACCAGTGCTAATATTTGTTTTATGGTGCTGTTACACTGTTTATTATTTTGTGAATTTATTGCATCTTTATTGAAACAGGAAGTGTCTTGAGATCTTTTTTTGGATGAAAGGAGTCCACACGGAGTCATAAAACACACAATAAATCTGTGACAAAATAATAAAGAACAATAAAACAAGACCAGGTTTGACGGAGACGGGCTTGTTGTGTTCGGCTATAGCTATTTGCCAGTGCTGTTTTCTCACTTTGTTTTTCCCACTTTAAATATGAAATTAAGAAATAAATTATGGTCAGTATTTGTTCGTGCGGGAAAAGTTTGGGCACGGTTAAAGTGTCACCTGCAGGACGATGGACGGCACAGAGAAGATCATGGCTTCATTGAAAATGGGGTTTGTATCGTCCCTCTTTGTGGAAGTCTTCTTCTTGCTGATCTTTCTGCCATCTTGCAGGAGATACACTTTGACAAACGGATCTGAGGAAGAGAAGGAGGAAATGAGTGAGCAGCAGGTGACCTGAATGTTTGAGTACAAATCAATTAAGCCCTCTTTCTGAGTGAAGATTCATGTTCACGCTGACATTCAAAGTCAATTATTACTGAGTCCCAAAACATTTTCTTGAGGAGGGAGATAAGAGTCCTTTTGCTAACTTTACACACCCTGCATAGTTCACACAAAAAGAAACAGAAACGCAGAAAACAGTAAAAAAAAAACATGAATGTCGCTGACCTGCAGTGTTTTTGTCGTTGGTCCACACCAGGTTCTTGCACTTGGCCACGACCACAGTGAGGCGCTCTGCTGTCGGCAAATAGCTGAGAGACAACAAGATCTCACCAACGGCATCCACAGCCTGTTGAGTCAAACAGAATACGGCAGATAAAAAAAAAGGGGAATCTTTGAACTTTTAATGTTAATTAATGTGTTAACAGTGTGGATTTGGCTGCTCAGAGCTTCTGATTCCAGACCGTGAACTGTATTTACATTAATTTCTAAGCATTTCACTGCTTACAGATCTTTAACTGAAAGACACTGTTACAAAGTTAAAAACGAGCACTACATGGAAACTGTGAATGTTTCAACAGACATTTTATTGAATGTAATAATTCCAAAATATTAAACATTCAAAATCTTGAATTGTTGGGATTCAATTTTAACATCAAACTGCTTGATCGATTTACCATTTAACGAGGAATTCAATTACTGCAAAGAAAGTGGAGACCGGATCTCTTATTTGACGTCCACTCTCTTTTTGCTCTTTGGCAGCTTTCATATGATCATTCTTTGTTTTATAGGGATTGCAATTATAAAATATTCAGCTGTAAAAAAAAAAAAAAAAGAATGTGTCTATATTTCTAGGGAATATGTAGGTAACAATGAGGTATCCTGATGGATCCAAAATATTTTTAAAAAATTTTAAAAATATTTTTTTATTAGAATAAAAGCAACAACATTACTAATAATGTATTAACATGAATTGTTTTGGGAGAAATTCACTCTACTTAATCTACCTGAAATGCTTCTTTACTGTATTTATTGAATCTGACATGTAGTTTTGTTTAATGTCCAGGAGGGGGTCTCAGACACCGTCGTGCTGTGCAGACAGTTATTAGATGCTTCAGGTAACATTAAAAGTCCGCAGGCTACACATTAAACAGAGGAAAAGTGCTTCAAATCCTAAACAGAACCATTTACAATTTAGTATTCTTCTGTTATGACACGTTACGGTACTCTGCTATGCATCACCACTTTCCAATGTACCTTATTGACATCTTGAAGGTAGAGCCAGGCGTTGAATGGTCTGATGGTCAGGTCCAGGTCTGACAGCTTGAGCTCTGCTAAGCCAGCACTGATGTTTCTTTCATCAGCATCAATACCAAACGCGGCAAAGCGCAGGCTGCACTCGTCCAGAGCAGACAGGTCCATGGGCACAGAAAAGCGCTCATCAAAGATAACGGTGAATGCATTCGCCTGGACCTGCGGGAAGCAGATGAAGAGAGGCTGAAATGTAGGCTCACCTAACTTATTAAAGGAGAACCAAATATCTAACCCAATGTTATGGACACTGCAGAGCTGTGGAAGCTTCTATCAAACTTGTTGCGTCTCCACTGATGAGAACACGTACATTCAAGTGAAAAAGAAAATATACCTGCTTTCAGTTCTGAGGTTGTATGTGTCAGGGCACTACGAAAAATAATGTGATCCTTACCAAGTCTTAAAAACAAGGGAATCCAGCCTCAGATGAGCCAAAAACAAATTGAAAATTACACCAAGTCATGATCTATTTTACAAAAACTAACTAAACTAAGTGTACCTTACGATTCAGCTTGTAGAACCACCTTTAGCAGCAATAACTTAAAGTCATTGTTTTCTGTATGACTTTTTCAGTCTTTTACATCTTTATGGAGGAGGTTTAATCCACTTTTCCTTACAATGTTGCTTCAGTTCAATGCTTTTTTCATGCACAGCTCTCTTAAGGTCCCTCCAAAGCACTTCAGTCAGGTTGAGGTCTGAACTTTGACTGGACCACTGCAGACATTCTGTTGTAGATTTGCTGCTATTTTGGGGATCACTGTTCTGTTGGTGACCCAGCTTCAGCCAAGCTTTATTTGTCGGACATATGGCCTCACATTTGACCCTAGAATATATTGGTATACAGAGGAGTTTGTGATTGTCTCAATGGCTGTGAGGTGCTCAGGTACTGTAGCTGCAAAACAAGCCCAAATCATCAGCCCTCCACCACCGTGCTTGACAGTTAGTATGAGGCGTTTGTGGTGAATTGCTGTGTTTGGTTTTCTCCAAACATTCTGCTGTGCATTATGACCAAACATCTGCACTTTGGTCTCATCTGTCCAAAGCACATTGCTCTGGCTTTACAAACTTAAGCCTCGATACGCTGTTCTTTTCAGAGAAAAGAGGCTTTTTCCTGTTCTCTGTCTTTTTCTTTCTTTGTTATAAACGTTAATAAATAAAACGCTAACTGAGGCCTGCAGAGTCTGAGACGTAGCTCTTGGGTTATTTGGAGTTTCTCTGAGCATTGCTCAGTCTGACCTTGGGATGAACTGGATGGGATATCCACGACTGGGAAGCTTGGCAACTGTTTTGAATGTTGGTTAGGTTGTATTTACCTAAATTTAAGACCTGGTGGGGACAGGAGAAGTTGTAATTATGTCCAGTCATGTAAAACCTTAGAAATGACAGAAAATGCACTTTCTTTTTCTCATGACGGTAAAAATCACAAGGGGAACAAGATCATCAAGGCCTTCCCCTGTGTGCCTGATATCTGAACGGTCCTGCACCCTGCCGCTACACGGTGCTTTACATTCATGCCATCTTGGAAACAACATGAGCAGTATAACCTGCAGGGTGAGAATGCCACCTACCTGCTTGGCAGCCAAACAGATTTTCACAAACAGGAATACAGTCTAAAGGCACTTTGGGAATATTAGCAGAACTCATAGTGATTACTTTAGATCAAAATGACACGATACTGCTGCCAAAGCTACATCTGTAATGCTTATTTAAAGCCTTAAGATCTAGAATCACCAATGAGGTCCAAAGTTACCGAGCACCTAGTAATGTGAAGACGAGAGCCGATTTCAATAGAGCCCTTTTTCCACACATGCGAGTGAAATACAGTGAGAATTAAACATGTTTCTGTAAAAATGGCTTTCAGATTTTGCACCAGCCGTTACTTATAAATGGTAAAACATCAACTCATCATGTCATAAAACAATTAAGAATGCACAGGCTCTTCAAATTAGCTTTTGAGGCTAACTTTGGACTGTGCCTCTTATCAACCAGCAAAACAGCAGCACAATCAAACACTCAACACCTACAGAATGAAAGAAGAAGCTGCAGAAATTCACATGAAAGTATAAAGTATCCAAAGCAGGAGGTACCTTTCTGCCAGCCCTTTCCTGCATGCACAACATGAAGCTGTCTGTCTGCAGGGTCGGGGGCTTAATCTCTCGGGAGATAACAATGAGGATGTGTGCGGGGCATAAACGAGGCAATAAAAAAAAAGAGAAAGTGTGTGGATAATGTGGGAGTGTGAGCTAGAGACAGAGAGATTATTACAAGCCAAACAAAAGCAAGGAGCAGCCACAGCAAGTAGATGGGGAGAAAACAAGATGAGAGGAAAAGAAAGGACAAGCGAGAGAGGAGAAGAGGGGGACAGATGGGGAAAATACAAAGCAGTGACAGCGACAAGATGCTGGTGAAGAGAATGAAGCAGGAAAAGCATAGAGAAGAGGACAGAGGGGCTAGATCATCAGAGGCGAGTGGAGCTGACATCAGCATTTCCCCTGGTATTCCTTCACATTCAACAGGGAGCTGCTACAGCATCAGTGGCTGCATCTAGCATTATCATCATTATTATGATTATTATTAGTTGCAGATAATATCATAATACAAGCCTGGACACATTCAAACCACATGTAAAAGACGGAATCTAATGAGTCTGTGTGTGCATGCGTGTGTGTGAGTATGTCAGCCTGCAAAAACTGTGCAGAAGCCAAGTCACATGGCAGAGCGATGACTCACAGCCAGGCCGGACTTAAGAGTATTTTTTGGCACCGCTGAGCTGAGAGCAGAAGGCAAGTGGCAGGCGTAGCAGATGGAGGAATGTGGCCGCCTTCTTTTCTTGTCAGAACGTTTGTTTCATATTAGAATTGAAAGCTTTCTTATCAAAATGACTGATGGTAATGTGAGGAAAAGAAAATCCACCCACTCTCAATTCTATGGTTTTTCATATCAGGGCATAATCAAAACAATATCTGGTCCTACCAGATCTTAAGGTAGCAGGCACTTGGCTGCTACTTAAAGGGTAAGTAGCAGCCAAGTGTCGTTCATCAAATGTACTGGATTAAATCATATAGAGGTGAGCACCTCTATAAAAGCAGGAGTTTTGCCCATTCAGTGGTGTGATGAAGGAAAGACATCAGCAATGATCTTAGAGAAGCAATTGTCGCGGCCCGTTACTCTGGGAGGGATTATAAGGTCATTTCCCAAATATTTGGAGTCCATAATTCTAACCCTAACCCAAAGAGAAAGATTATTCACAAATGAAAAACATCCAAGACAGTTGTCAAACGTTCATGTAAGTTCACCCCAAGGTCAGACCGTGCAATCCTCAGAGAAACATCTCAAACTCCACAGGCCTCCGTTAGCATGTTAGCATAAGACTGATGAGTGGCACCTCTGCAAGGGAATGCTTCCAAAAAATGTCAGTGTGGAAAAGACAAAGGATTATGTGTTTTCCCCCTCTTTTCTGTCTTCTCAAACCCCAGCTGGTCGAGGCGGATGGCCACCCTTCCTGAGTCTGGTTCTGCCAGAGGTTTCTTCCTGTTAAAAGGGAGTCGTTCCTTTCCACAGTCGCCACAGGCATGCTCAGGACGGGAGATTGGACTGAAGACAAGTTTCAGTGCAATCTGTTGGTTTCCTTAGCTAGGATATCATTTTTTGAATTGGCTCTATAGGAATTAATTGGATTATGATTACAATGAATTGAATTCCAATTGGCTTGAATTGTACTATATTATTTAAGTGCCTTGAGATGACAATTGTTGTAATTTGGCGCTATATAAATAAAATTGAATTGAATTGAATTATATTAGATTTTTAAAGGAAACAACTTAACATGCAAATAACGAGGAGTTTGCTTTTGATATTAACTGTGAAATATTTTTTGTAAAAAAAAAAAAAATCTGTTTTTGGATAATCTGGTTATTGAAGAGATCAAATAACTCCATCACATTGAGTTGTCTCTCGATTTGCACAAGTTTTCAAATACATCCACAGATTGTTTAAACTGGTTTATAGTCTGTCACCTGGAGTCTCACTGTATGCTGCTACAATGCGTCGTCATTATCATCTAAAGTACAGGTAATTACAAGCTACAAACTGAGGGAAAGTGTCCATTTAATTTGGTCCTCGTGACAGTAAAGGAAAGTGAACTCAACCTTCCTGACTTCAGCTCCTAGGAGACCAGCCCCTCAAGCAAATGACATGGGCTCCTCTGTTGGACAGGAAACGACTGGCTTGTCAGGCTGCAGGATCGAGCTTCTTAACCCGCGGGACGGATCGCTGTCTATATCAACCGTGTTTCAGCTGAGCTCAAACCGAGAGATTCAGTGCAACATTATTCCTTTTCCTCAGTATCTGATGCCACTCTTTACCTCCGGTCCTGTGCTTTTAAATCCTCTCACTGCATTTTAACTGCTAATCACCAACCTGAGCTATGCTTTCCTTGGAATCCCTTATGCATTACCACTCCAGAGGCGGTTCTACTCTTTTTGACACGATATTGCAAGCTGATGGGAACCCCCACATCTTAAATGATTATATGTTTGAAAAACTGAAAAAAGGAGCATATTATATCAATATTCTGCAAGTAAGGCCCCACTTGATTATGTATTTATGAGTTGGGGCTGAAATAATCAATCAAAAGACTTCGCAGAGGGATCACATCACTTTTCTTCTTTTTTTTTTTTACCCTTTTACAGTCTTACTCAATGGATGGAACTGTCAGTCAGTCCGCTGCTTGGGCAAGATGTGAATATTTCAACAAGTTGGCAATCGGCCTGTCCCAATGACTGCATCGCTGCCTGATCACTTTGTATAATGAAATGTCATTTTTCAAATTTGACATTTGGCCATCAGCCTGTTGGTCTTTTTTGGAGCTGGAAGTGACCATATCCGGACCAGAAGGTGGAGCTGTAGAGGCTTAAACTTGTAAGCTGATTAGACAAAAATAACTATCTTTGAGAACTAATATTTCAGGACCCCCAGCTCACTAATCCCAGCGAGGGAATCCAGCTAATGACACTTTAATGACCTGAGAGAAAAATAAATACGATAACTTTGTATCGCATGACAGAAGTAGATGTTGTTCGAATGGTGGTTTATTTGAGCAAGAGCCACTACAACATCCATTTTTTATGCAGTCCATGCTAAACATAAAGATACATGGATAGGTCTTAAGTTTTAACCCTTTGATTCTGTTTAGATTGATGAAATGGTGTAAATTCCTGAAACACTTCGTATGAAAAACATCTGAATAAAACTCATCTCCCCACATTGGTTTTGACAATTAACTGAGAGTAATAATTTACACCATTTTAACAATCTAATTGAGCCACCGTCTTCTGCTATGGACATGTTATATTTGCATTTTTAATTGTATTTTTATTGTATTTAAATGTATTTTTAATTTAGAGAGCCTTAAAGCTTTTTTATGTCCTTGTACTCATATCCAATAAATGGTTGTTATTCTTAATCATGGTTCTGTAAGTTTTTTTCATTTTTATTAGGCTTGTAGTTTTAACTGGCACAAAATTAAAGGAAGACAATACAATTATAAATTACAGTTATTTGAATGACAAGCAGGCATATTTGTGTTCTTGTAAGCTTTACAAATCAATAAAGTTGGTCCCCCAGGCTACATATATGTAAATAGGGGGAAAATACAAGAAAGGTAATTTCTTACCCTTGTGACTCCCACACTAATCTCCTCTGGCCCCAGCGAGACTCGAATAAAGCAGCCAGGAAAGTCTCCTTCCTCCTTCTCCAGCAGGTCTTTGCCCTGGTGCAGGGTGATGTGGAGCATTCCTGTCCTCTGCCGAGATGGCTCAAACTCAAGGGTCACTTCCAGCTGGCCGACCGTGAAGTCATGGCCGAAGTTGTTGGCGATGGAGGATATGGAGCTGAGCGAGTCGGTAGAGATGGATCGGTTGAGCTGAGCAATGCCGGTCGAGTCCAGCTCCCTGTTCATCAACTCCAGGTGACCCAGGTCTCTGAGACCATCAGGGGTGTCACCAAGGGCCAGGCTGGGCTTGCGGCTGGAGGTGGTTGAGGTCCGCCGGTGGTTGTTGGCCGCCACTCTCTTAAGGGAGGGAAGGAAAAAGGACAATTAGGATTAGTTTTGGTTTGATTTTTGGCTTTTTTATCTACAAATAAATGCTCTTCCCTTTGTTTTTCACCTTAAGAATTTTATCACATAATGCATTTGAAGAGGCTGTCTAACATATCTATACTTACTTATTCTTTCCGAATAGGGAAGGTATATGTAATAACTTCCGTACTCACTCTTTATATTTTCTAAAATGATGTATTATTTTAGTTTAGCAGTATATTGTATTCAGTGTTGCCTTGTTGTAATAACTTTAACATTAAACCTGGATGAACAAATTATGCCACTTGGGGCAGTGGAAATGAACACTGGCAGCATCACTATTTATTATGGTGATCTTGTCTATAAAAAGTTTTAGCAGTTAAGCTCTGAATTATGCTCACTTGCTGCTCAATAAACGTGTTATAATGTTGTGCTATGGGTTATGTATTCATTATGTAAATCACACAAGAGATAAAGCTAGAAATTGTCAGTTATGTTCTATCACGTACCTACAGTTGCTACAGGCAGCAGCGACCTGCTCTGGCAACTGGTGGCTCACATTTCTGCAAGTGGAAATCTACCTTTTGTCTGACTTCTGAAAAGGAGGTTCCATATTTTTCCTGCAAGTATCGATAGTCAAAGTTAGGGAATGGGGACGGTGCGGGGAAGGTTCCAGATTTCCACAACTTCCAGATGTTGAGCCCGGCTGCGCCCAGCAGCAAGAGGAAGCCCACCAAGTAGATCCCCACCTCCCAGCCTGGTGGGTTACGCACCACTGAATCAGACACACAAACAACAAATCCATATAAAAGCAATCCTGATACACTTCGATTCCATCTACAAGAGCCTCGTGACTATACTTAATGGCTGATGGGGGCATTCGATCACTGGTGGATCAGTTTAAGTTCCTCTCTTTAACAGTGAGTAGAGACTGTCTGAACACAGAAGTTTTCTAAATCTGTTTGAGGAAAAAATTAAAAAAAAAAAATATAGATAAATCAAAATGCCTCTCTGCAAATAAGTGCTTGCCTTTTTCATCATGACTAACACCTGTGGGGGTAGATTGACATCTTTTCAGGACAATAAATAAACCACTTATTGTGCAAGCTAATGTGTTTTCAAGCATCAGTGATGTTTAACAACAAATGAGGCCAGATGTGAGACACCTGCTTTCAGACAGACGTCAGAACAAAAGACACGAGGCAGATGCCACAGGTGGTGTCCTTCATACATTAACAGTTCAGTCGCACAGCTGTCATGCATTCTTCCACACAATGGATGTGTGCATGCAGAAAAATATAGAAACGTGCCACAGTCAGTGGCATCTACTCACCACTCAGATGGTAGCCTGCTATATCTTCGCTTTGAGCAGAGGACATGGTTCTGCAGCCAGCCTACTAACACATCCAAACAAGAATCTTTTCAATCATCTGCATTTCACATCTGAAAACCACAACATCATTTTGCACAAGTTTCATTTGAATACACGGCAACCATTCTGGAAACGGTCACCATTACAACACCTCACTCTCTTCAATCTTCTCCGTTCAGCATTAATCACAGTAAATGTGGCTGCGCTAACTAGTTTAGGGACACAACGTGCCCAGAGACCCTTATAATTCCTGACATCCAGGATGCATGAGCAGGCAGAACGTGAATGCAATAGCCTCCAACCATAGATCTATTGATTAGAACAACTACAGGTGGACGGCGAAACCTCTTTAGTGATTGCAGATTGATCGAAAACCTGCTGACTTTAGGTTCAAAATGAAACAAATAGCAGTCACCTTGACATCCTTTTTGTTTCAGCTAATCGCACAACCAACTTCTTCTTATCAGCAGGACAATAATGTTTCATCAGTCAAGGCACATGAAGCAACTAATGGTAAAGGATAGATTGTAATGGTGGTGCTCTGTTTTAGCACTCCTATAACTTGTCTTGACCTAAGGTGAACAATTAAGAAGAGACAAGAAAAACTGATTTTATTTGGACTTTATCGTCTAATTCCAGCCCCGAAACCAGCAACTCCAACTGCAAGTATACAGTGGTGTAGCACCCTGTCTGACACTGTTGAAGAGACACTTGTTGCCCCATTCTCAGTTCACAAAAAGCTCCATACAACATTTTCACATATTCGGTTGTGTTTTCCTTAGGTGTGTAAAGCTGCATTCCCCTTTTAAGGAGCCATTTTGATGGCATTGATACTTGGACACAAGAGAGTTTATGGTGGTTTGAATGAACATGCAAAAGCATAAGATCTTTGCTGCAAATTCAAAAGAAATAAATAACTTCAATTTACATGGTCTTTTCTTATCAAAGAGACAAAGAAAAACGAATGAATGCGCCCTTCTCTTCTTTAGCAAACTGAAAAAAGAAGGGGAAAAAAGATGGTCGCTGGTGTGTGACTCATTCCTCTTGCCCTCCTACTTTGCTTGTTGGAATCTCCCCATTTCTCAGCAGCTTGGGGAAATGGGAGCATTACACTAATGATATAGAAAAAAGCTGGGGGATGGCAGCAGGGTGTGTGTGTGTGTGTGTGTGTGTCTCTCAATTCCACTGAGCACTTTGCAGACCACAACCAGGCAGGCCAATTAAAGTGGCTGACGCAGTGCGGGGCCCACTGATAGTTTGTGATGTGCAATTAGCAAAGCGTGGAGAATCTCTGACACAGAGGGAAGCTCTGAGAACCACCCACACATGGGCACAGTGTGATTCAGTGTGGCTCACCTGAGCGTAAGGTAATATATCTGAGTAAAGGAGCTCTGGGAGGAGCTTTAAAGCTTTAAAGAGGAAGAGGAGCGAGACAAGATTGAGAGCGGGGAGGGAAAGAAGAGAAGAGATATTGAGGCAATATCTCAGACAGATTTAATAAAAATGAGGCAGCGTACTAACAATGAGGTCGAACATATTCCAACAGAAACCTCAAAGACTGCTACGCTTACTTTAGTGCCCTAAAGCGTAAACGGTGTTAATTTCAGTGCCAGCGTCTTTTTGGAAGCTATTTAATCAATCACAGAGCTGCAATTATCCTCTGACACAGTGGTTCCCACAGTGTTTTACTAATTGTTCATTCTGGTCAACTAAATATTAGAATCTAGACCAATGTGATCCAACATCGGAACTGATAAAGTTTTTTTTTAAAAAGTATATAATTCAAGGAGAAAAAAAGGCACCGAACTCAAGTGATGACGCAGTTTTGTGTCCTTACTAAAAAGAAAGTACAGAGTAGTAGTACAGAGCCATTTTCAAATGGTGTCTTTTGGCAACTCATTTTAAGTCACAGTTTCTTTAGTAGCATGCACAAAAACTACCAGAGATAATACAGTTTTAAACGTATAACTTTGAGAATCACCTCGTTGGAGCAAAATTATAAAGAGCTATTAACCCAAAACTTGGCATATAACTTCTACATGGCGTGCAGGGCGTTCTGAGAAGAAAATTAGGATACTGGACAAGTAGAGGACAATAGAAATGGCAGGCCTACTATCTACAGTCAGATGAGCAAGATTTGAAAATGGTATCCTTAAGAAATAGTAAAAAAATAAATAAAAATCCAGCGAAGACATGACACAGGACCTGAGAGACGTATCTGACTTTTCAGTTGATCCATCTACCGTTCACTGAAGCCTCGTCAGAAATGGTCTCCATGGAGGGGCGGCTGTCAAGAAGCCAGGGAAGGAAAACAGGGAGAAAAGACTCAAGTATGCCAAATAACGCAATCACTGCCAACAGGTCCAATGGAGTGATGAATCCGTTTTATGTCATGTGGTTGCAGCTTGTAGACACAGAAAACCGCAAACCACTGCAGTCTATATGCACTGAATATGTTATCACCCATGCTTTTCACAGAATAAACTGCTCGCCTTTTACAAAAAAAAACAAAAACAAACCTCCTACAGCCTTTAAATGGCATGGGGTGGGATTACACCTTTTACCGGAGTATGTTCATCTGGTTACAGACATATCCTTACCCAACGACATGTGACACCATCTGTCCCGTTTACTCAGACTGTTTAAAACATCTAATGTTGGGCTACTTCAGCTGTAAAATGTTTGAAACTCGGTGCATCTGAAGAGGATGAAGCTAAGTTATACAAAGTTTGCAATTGGAACTACCAGAATGTTCACGTCTTCATTTTCTATAATTTTCTACAATATTGGAAATGTGCCATTTGGCTCACTCCTTTCAGGCTACAACTGAGAGAACCGGGTTAGTCTAAATCTTCTATGTAGAACAAGCAGGCTATCTTCGCCTTTCACTGTACGTGCTGCTCTGCACGTTCACAGCAGAAATCCACAGCCGCAGCACTGGTGGGTGATTCTGCCCATTATATGCACTGCAACAAATACAAAACATCTTAAAGACACATTAACAAGGTTAAAGTTTTTTTTAAAGATTTTTGTTCTGTTTTCTGCTCCACTTTTGTCTTTTTTAAGCAACACTGTAAAGAAGACTGGGAGAAAACTCCTCCACAGTAACATCACACGGGACACATTCATTTCAAGTTCTTGCTTCAGAAGGTGGTTCTAAAAGCTGTTGAATTATCTGGTGTACTGCTTCTGCATTTGAGCACTTTGCCTTTTAAATGAATAATGACAACGTGCAGCATGTGAAGTGTTCTTCATCTGAGCTTATATTTATCTAATTCTAAGACCTGGTCAGGACCATGTGATTATGTCCTGGTATATGTAATCTTCTGCGAATGTATGTTAGAAGAAGGCAGAGATTTCAATAGAGTTGCTGGTTCCGGTGAGTCGATATAACTCACCGGCAGGCAAAATTAAAGACTTAGATGGAGGATAAGAAAAATAACTTGTTGTTTCTTTGGGTTTTGCTGTGGTCTCAGTTCCTTTTCCGTGATTCATCTGAACGTAAATGCGGTTCAGACACAGATTTTTAAAAAAACCTATTCAGTCCACAGAGGATTATGAACACGCTGGATTTACATAAACTGCTGTTTGCTGCTCACAACAGCGAAAAAAAAGAGGGGAAAAAAAAGAGGAATGCCTTCTGTTGCAGCTGCATATTTAAGTAGGCTTGTTCAATAAGAACAGACACACTGACTGATGGTGTCTTTCTTCCACACTCAATAAAAAGAAAAGAGGAGAGGCTAGATAAGGAGAGAATGAGATCACAATCAGATAGGTAACGGAAACGGTAAGTGATAAAAAGAAAAAAGTGTGTGTCTGTGAGGGAGAGCGGTGAGAAACGCACTGGGTGGGAGGAATACAAGAAGAAGGGATCACAGGCCTGTCAGCTGCTCTCGTGCTCTTTCTCACTCGCTCTCGCAGCAACCCAAGCAATCAATTCTGCTTTTAATCTTGCCCAATAACTCATAATCAAATGCTGCTACGCTTTGATATAACAACACAGCACTCTGTGTGCAGCAGGCACAGAAATACGTCTCTGTCCCTTTCCCTCCCTCCTCCCTCCTCACATATCAGTCAGTTTCCAAGCCAACTACACTTTGACTTTCTGCCTTAGCTCATTTGGTGCATGGTTAAGTAAAAGTAGCACCCACTGGCAACAGTTTTTAAATGTCAGCGTTGGCACCAAGGAAGGAGGGAAGAATATGCGCTTTAGCCAAATAACTCCATCACTCAGCTAAAACGACAAACCCGGGGTTTTGAAGCCTTGTTGAGAACCTTCCCCAATCTAAAGGCGACAAAAAGGGTGGACACGTATTACCAGCAGTACATAAAGCATGAAACTACAAAAATCCCATTAGATCTAATCAAATTAGATCTTCAGGACAGACTGTTCATGCTGTTATGTGCAAGTTATCTGCAACAGTTGCTGTGGTAACGATGTAGGTGTCAGTAATAGCCGTCAGGGTGTGTATGAGGGACCCAAACACAGGTTTATTTCAGCTCTTTATTTAAAGATAAATAAAGAACTAATTCATTTGTCCATGAGCAACATCCAGGGCACAAAAAAACTTAGTATCACAGAGCAAAACAGGAACAAACAAGGAGGCAGTGATGGCAATCTGGCAAAGAAAAGCTAAAGTTAGGAAGTGCAGATGAATTGTTGCTCTAAGGTTTCTGATTTGGCCATTTTGGTTGGATCTGGATTCTCTTCCCCATAAACAGCTGGGGAGCTGCCATGAGGGCCGTGGCCCTGTACACCAGGAGAGCCTTGGGGAAATCTTGACAGCTCTTTCGGCTTCTCTATTGCAAAAGGGAAATCTGAAGCAATTTGTCAGATATGTGAAGTCAGAGACTTTTGTAAAAAAAAAAAAAAAACAGGTTAACTCAGAACCGGAGAATTGTGGTCCCTCACCAGTGATAAGAACCTCTGTGCATCCAAACTTTGTGAAGACAGCTTGGCACCTCTCAGTGACATGTTTTGCTAAAGCGTTGCAGAGCAAATTACACACCTGCCGTATATCTTAAGAAGTATTCGTTCAAGAGCAAACCATAGAGAAGATCTAACACCACCCCCTGCCTGCTAGGTGGGTCTGTTGTGAGCATCAGTTCGCCTGGTGTTGGAGTTTCTTGGACACAACTCTCACATAGTTCCTACCATTTGTTTTATCTGTGATGTGATCCTTGGTCACCATACAGATTATCTGGCAAGTTGATCCTTTGCTGCTCCTGTTTGAAGTTTCTTCAGGACATCCATCCTCAATCATTCTAAGACCACTTTCTTTCTCTTTATCAGCATTTCTTCCTCCTTCTGACAAGGCCATCCTTTTGATATCCTTCTGCTTTTATCTGATTCTTTCCATCCACACACACAATATCAAAGCTGAACCTAAGCAATCACACCTGAACCTGCGTAATTCTGGGTGGCATTCTCTCAACCCGAGTAGTGTTACTGTTATCTGTTCACACAAATAGACCTGGCAAGTAACCAATCAGGCGTTCACATGCCCTGGTCACCACAAGGCCTCTTTCTTGATTTGTACATACATTCACTCTGTTGAAGTGAGACCCGTGGATATGAAGATGACTCGTCTCCACAATCCATCTGGCTGTTTTTGTCTCAAGACTACCCTGAGACCACAGGAAGAAGCATCTGCAGATACAGTTTTCTCTCATGTGGGGCTATACTGAGCCAACGGAGCATCTGAGCTGATCTTTCTTTGGATTTGCCAAAAATTAGATTGGGCTTGGCAGTCTGAAGGTTAAAGCCACCAGCCACATAGGTGCCTTTACAAAGCTGAACTGAGCTGAGTACTAGATATCAGATTGCTAACATATACAAGCAAAGTGTGTTTACATGGCACCAGAAAAAAAACTAAATGTTTTGTTAATACGACAGAAGCCAGACTCCTAAAATACATGTAAACACGTTGGTCCGTCCAAAATCGGACGAAATCGAGTTTTTCTAAACCGGATAAATACACACAGAGAATGCAATTGCTCCCCAATTTACCCCTGCGTGTTTGCGCTCAAATAAGACTCAACTAGGCAATGGCATTCTGTACATATGGTTCCATCCTCTTGAATCTTTTATCAAAAATAGGAAAGTAAGTGTATATTAATGCAGCTGAAATCCCAAAAAGCTGCTTTTATTCACATATTTTTGTGTTTTCTTTGTCTGATGGCTAAAGACATCAGATGACATTTCATTAAGATTATGTGTGACCTTGTGATTACTTAAAGCCATTCCAGACAGTGGCTCTGCTCTAATAAAAATCCTGGTTTTATAATTACAGCATCACCTGACAAAATCCCCTTTCCAGTAACTTAAAGACATCTGTGCAGTGAATTCAGCTAAACTCACATTCTATGATGATCTCCAGAAAGATAGTTAGAAGCAGGAGAATGTCTTAAATATTTTCTCACACAGTCCGCAGCGTCATGCATCGGACAATCATTCCAGTTCATGTATACTAATACAAGGATAATGGTCCAGTTTGTGATGTAATTGTAGCTCCGCTCAACTGTGTATGCAACAGTTCTAATAATGCTGAGTGGAACCCTTTCTATACTGATAAAAAAAAAAAAACTGCTAACATCTGTTTTTTTTGTGCAAAGGGGGAAGTGTTTAATTGGCATCGGCGCTGATGGGAACACAACACCCAGGTGCGCAAATTCATTTTCAAACAAGGTGCTGCACTGGCGGCTACAAGAGTGGGCACAGCTCCCTTTTTCTTCGCAGAAATCCATATTTGCTGTCTCTAATGTCTCACATAGTAGGTGTGAAAACGATAGCTAAGACTTAAAGACAGCAATGATCGATTTACACCTGACAGCAAGCCAGCCGGCAGCTCACTTTCTGTCTCACTGAGTGGGATTAACGCCTGTTGTCCAGTAAAAAAAAGAAAATAATTTGGCCTAATTTTCTCAGAGTTTTGATCATCAGAAAATGTGATCCAATAGAGCCTTGCAAGATACAGTGTTGCAGTGTTGTTGTCACAGGTTTGTCACCTGTGAGGTACAGTAGTAATTACTGGAAAAACTGGGAAAAACATGCTCTACTGGAAATGTGAAAGGATGTAACTGGCTTTTTTTAGCGACTGTATCCTGTTTTTTTTGTTTGTTTTTTTAAATGTAAACAGTATAAATGCACTTATTTGGGGCAAAACCAGCACAAGAGCCTGTTTTTTAGCATAAAACACAATTTCTAATGTTACTAGTTTGGTAGGTAGACCTATGTGGCGACCAACAAAATTGTAGCATTGACCAGATGGTAGTGCCCCATACAAGACAAAATGAGACAAATGAGATAACAGTTAGTGACAGCTTTAAATGAAAAGTTTGAGCTTGATTTAAGTTGTTGTGGGCACCATGAAGGTTTCACAATTTCATGGATTCATCTAGAACAACCCTGCATTTATTCTACACCTCTTTACCTCAGTTAACTAACTTTAATAGATCTGTAGAGCTGCAGAGTGAGACGCAATGCAAACCTCAAGTGTGCTAAAAAATAATGCCAAGCACAAGCACCCCGACAACTCCAATAACTCCCCCAATATGGAATGGGATTTAACTCGGAGGTTCAATATTTTCCCTGTCTTCTCAAAGGCAAACAGAAGCTCCATCCGCATTCTGTGGGGAGTTTGTGAGAGAAAGTCAGCAGCTTTCACTCTAAACGACTTTAAACATCAGAAAGTCCGAAATACTAACACTCAGCATTGAGAGGATGGGTCCACACACAAAGCCAGTCCAATAAATGACAGTTAGAAGTGTCCACGTATTTCCACGCCTTACTGGAACATTTCCATCCACTTTTCATCAGCTTTGTAATCTTGAGCTGCAGTCTGGTGCCTTGGCATAAAACCGCTTTTTATTAGAAGATACATTAAGTGAGATTTACAACCTCACAATTAAGCAACACCAAAAGCAAAGCAAAGGCACTTAATGGTGCAAAGACGCCTGTTAGACCTGACTTAATGTTTAGGCCAAAAAGTTAATGAACTTTTGGTAATGTGAAAGTAGGAAGAAGGACCAAAAGTCTCAGAGTGGAGAAGGGCTGTGAGTGTACTTTTATTGATTAGCTATTTGATAACTGCACACGTTTTTCAGATTTTCAGCTTTAAAGTAAAACGAAAAGAATTCTCCTCACTTTCAGTTGCATGAAAAAAAAAATACAAGGCGAGCACATGAACCACTCCTTAAGGCAAAATGGAGAAAATTAAAAAACTAGTCGAAACGAAATATAGAGATATCTGTAATTCAGTTTTGTCTTGGCACAACTATGACGTCACTTGGGATTTGTCATTACAGATACAATTCAGTTGCAGATATCTGCTGTGTAAATTACGGATATCTTTAAGTGAATTACGACTAGTAGTAATTCCAGTTTCAGATATCTACAACGTCATTTCGCCTAGTCAAAACTTAATTTAAGATATCTGAAAAGGGACATGTAGATAATTGAGGTGAATTAAAGATATCTTGAACTGGAATTATGACTAGTCAGAATCAAATTGTAGATATCTCAAACTGGAATTACTAGTAGTCATAATTCAGTTACAGATATCCGTAATTCACATAGTGGATATCCGCAACTGAATTGTAGATATTTGTGACACATGAACGGCAAAGTGACGTCATTTGTCCAAGCGAGAATGTAGTTGCGAATATCTAAAATGTTCTTTCTGACAAGGCAAAACTGAATGCCAGATATCTGCATATCCAGTCTGGCTTTTAAATGTTGAAATGGCTTGCCATATCCACCACTGTTTAATGCTTGATAACTTCTCAGAGCTTTCATGTCATAAAGGTGATTCATCTTCTGATACTTGACTTTACGATTCCCCCTCCGGCCTGCGGCGTCACCAGGCATCTGCAAACTGCTCTGACCAGAGGGAATCTCCATAAAACGAGACAATCCATCACGGGATACATTCTGGAATTATTAGCTGAGACACATTAAGGCCTCAGACACGGCTGGGTGTGGGTTTTAGGTGTGTAGACTCACAGAGTCTCTGCTGTCCATCTAAGTGCTCTTAGTTCTCTTAATGCGATCACACTTCTCTTCAAAGGAGTTCAGCGAGGACAGCATCTGCGCGTGAGAGATGGAATTAAATGAATAGCTGAGATGATTGCAAATGCCGGTGGAGGAGATTTAGTTCTGAGCAGGTCGTGTTTCAGCTCAACGAAGGGAAACCTGTTCAAGGCACGCTCGCCCTCTTTATCCCACTTACGCAGGCTTGGGCAGCCCAATGAAACACCTTAAAGTCATTTCACAACTGACTCTAACCGGGACCCCAGAAATTAACACCAAGTTCTGGTCCTTATGAGTTCTGGGACTGCAGGTTATGACAAGGTTGGAGTTCACAGGTCCTGAGGAGTAGACAAAAGTCGAGTGCACAAACAAGCACACTTGGTGACGTCACATCGGGAGAAACGACAACAACGAGTTTTCTTTGTGTTTGAAATGTCAAAAGAGGGTGTTTTCAATCTCCCTTTAAATTCTAAATGTGCTTTATCCTATTCGATTGTCTGAAGTCTGCTCCCACACACCGGTGCAAAAAGCTACAATCAAGTCTCCTTGACTGACAACAAAAGGGAACCGAAACGAGCTTCAAAAGTCCCTTCCAAGCATTCAGTCACTGGAGAAAACACCAGGCAGCTTCTGAGACCGAACAGTCAGGAGCATCCAGCCACATTCTAACATTCTGCCGCTGCAAGGGATCATTACGAGCATCGTTACCAACTAAACGCCCATTTTCCTCACCATGCACGGATAACTAACCACTTCAGCGTCTGAACGCAGAATCCACGTGTAACCCCCTTGGTGGAGGTTGCATAATGTCTGAGCTGTCAGCAGCTGAGCTGGAGAGTGACGTTATCTTTTCAGACTGTGTCATTTGAATGAGTAAAAAGCAGAAATGAGGCACGGGGTCGATGTGTTGGGAGGTTTAGGAGCTGAGCACAAACTACAATGTGACAGCCCCTTGCTCTCCATCTGGCCTCTCTCCATTGTGGAAAACAGCTCAGGGAAAGCAAAAAAAAAAAAAAAACTGCTGGCATGATGGGAAGAACAGAATCTGACTTGATCTGGCACGCTGGCGTTCTTATCCTGTGGGACTTTAACTGAAAATACATTCAACCGAAAGGTTTTGTAGCTTAACACGTCTACGTTACAACTGCGCTCCAGGCATACCCAACTTTACCCCGATTTGCGTGTGCTGGAGCGCTAATGACACGCGTGCACGTCTCCGGGATCTGCTCAGCCTCGTACTTTCATCTGTTGCCGTTTTCCCCACTAACAGCCCTCGGCTGCTCACCAGAACAGCGCCAACTTCAGCGTCTCCGTGCCGCACGGATGGCTCACGGTGCCATTCGTTATCCCCCGCCTCTCATCCCTGCCGCCACTGAAGGCCAACAACCCAGCTCCCCACTCAGCTCCACGAGCGAGTCAATATTTGGCTCGAGCATAAAAGGAATACGCCGCGCCAGAGCAGATCTACCATCCAGTCTGAGGAGACGCATTCAGAAGCGTCGCTAATCCCCCGCACGCTTTAAATTAATCCGCTCGGTGTGCACAAAGACGCCGGGGAGAGGAGAGGAGAGACGCATGCGGGTCTGGCTGCGATGCCTTGCTGTTCATGGAGGAGCGCAGCGGCCTGAGTGAGTGAGCACGCATTTCTTACCCGGAGTTTTCTTCTGCTGCAGTAGGGAGGAAGAGGGGGAGGAGGAGGAGGAGAGGGGGGGTAGACCAACTCCACCGGCTCTCCTTTTTTCAAGCGCCTCTCTCCATCCAATGACTCCCGGTGTGCGGGTCGGGTTTATCTGCCCCGGAGGAGGAGAAGCTGGAGAGGATGGATGAGAGGGAGGGCAACGGCGTCCAAACCTCCTGCTGTCTCAGCGCATCCGGAAGCGGTTCGAGACGCGGTCGGTAGGAGGAGGAGGAGGAGGAGGAAGAGGAGGGTGAAGGTTTCTCCTCAACTCTGAGGTGTGAGTCCGTCCCTGCTGCTCGGCCGAGTCTGGGAAGCTGCGGCGAGATGCATCTCTGAGCCACAGCTCAGCCCCGACTGCAGGAAGAAAGTCCCTCCCCTGCAGCGCAACTTGTTCCACCGGGCCGCTCAATAACAACACGACCACCGCCGAGGAGGGCCCGCCTGTCTACCTGCTTCACACACACACGCGCGCACGCACACGCACACTTCTACCGCTGTTACGCAACGCGATCACTGGGAGGTGTGCGAGTGTTTGGGGGACATCCTCGAAACTTTACAGGTCTTCCCTCGGCATCCCTCCCCAATCTGATTCTCATTAAACCCTCCCGATTCCCCCCCAAGCTGATCAAATTAGCCCCAAAGAACAACCCCACCTCCTCCTCCTCCTCTTTTCTCCCTCTGAGATCTAAGCCGTCAGGAATGATTCAGTGTACCGTCATCTGTACAGAAGGCGGACAGGGTGCGAGAACAACACCTCAGATGGCAAAAACGCATCTTTATTCCACCTATCATGGAGGCATTACTCAGGCTCTTCATCCTCGTGCCAAAAGCACAGTGGCTCCACAGAATACGCACTTCATTGCTGTGTATCTGCATGTGAAACACACATCCCAACCTGTAGGAGAAGGGGATCAGCGCACGTGTTCCGTCTTTTCACAGCCCATTCGAGTCCCCATCCAGCAGCTGTGAATCCCCTAAAAAGTCCCCCGTGCTCCTTAAAATGGGACATTTAAAACTTTTTAAATTTTTTTTTCGAAAATGACCCGTAAAATGAAAGCTCTCCAGACTCACTCGGCCTCTCGTTTGGACGTTTTCTGCACACAGCTCGCGCCGCCTCATCAGCTTCTCAGAAACCTCCATCCACTGCCAGCTGTTCGGCTTTGACCGCGCTCAGCTCGATTATCGATTAAAGCGGTGACCCGTAACAAGAGACCCAACGTGGCTGGCGAGGACTGTGATGAACTGCCAATACTGGAGGGGAATGATGAACATCACGCGCTGTGGGACTCCAGCGTAACGCCGCATCCCGCGTGCCCCTGTAGCACTGACACGGTCCACAGTGAGCGAATGTTTGTTTTTTTGGCAGAAAGCCTTTTCCTCCTCTACAGTGCAAATGAATGGGTAGTTTCTTACACAGACGCAGATGATGGACCCCCCCCCCCCCCCCCCCAAAACAAAACATCTGAATAAAACTCACAGAAATGCCATCTCCCACATTGTTTTTGACAGTTAACTGAGAGTAATAATTTACACCATTTAAACAATCTAATCGAGCCACCGTCTTATGCTCTGGACTTGTTATATTTGCAGTATGTATTTTTAATTTAGAGAACCTGAAAGGCAAATAGACATCCTTTTTACATTTTTTTTATGTCCATTGTCACTTGTACCCCCCCCCAATCCTGACATCGGATCTGCACCCCTGCGGGCGACACACACATAGCTTTTTGTATCAAAGCTTTCTTTCACTTAAACACTAATACTTTCACCCAATACTTTATGTTAGATGAGAGTATAATCTCATCCTTTTCTCCATATTATCTGTAAAGACATTCACTATGACCCTCTGAATGGATGATGGCGTCTGCTGAAGCCAAATAAGCGGAAGAGGGGCTTTCCTTTGCCTTTAGAATGTCGCCCTCTGGTGGCAGTGGACTGAAACGGCATGTTCTGATAAAAGCAACCGAGTAGGCGCTTGAAAGCGTTTTTAGTTTCGGTTTAGACTCTGAATCTGGACTTTGAACTGCTAAAAAGACTAATATGTTTCCAGCTTTAGTGAGGCCAGCATAAATAATTGAAAGGCTCATTATCACCCAGTCCTGACAGTGTGTGTGTGTGTGTTTGACGGCTGGGATCAAATCAAGCCCACTCTTAGAGACACAAGCACACATGAAGTATATATAAAAACATATATTTATTGTTCTGTTACATTTGGTTAACTTGATCGACAATAAATGGCGGCAGGTCAGCAGACAAACTGTACACACCTTTAAAGGAAAGCCTTGTTTTGGGTTCAGTGGCAAAAAAAAAAAGAAAGAAGAAGAAACATTTTCCGTTGTTTGTAGGTTGATGAGAGTTGGGTTTCAATGCTATGTCCAAAAGCCATCCTTCAGCCAAAGTGGTTCTTCTCCTAAACAGGTCAATTTACACGAGGGGTAAAAACACTGTACATTGTTCAGAGTGTGACTGCGTTAACCTTCTCTGATTGATCCTTTGTGAGGGACAGTGATAACTACTCATCTTTTTTTCTTCCCCCAGAACATGCGAGGTGGAAGAAAGTCAAGTAAAGCTTTAAATGGATAAACGATTATTAGATTCTAAAAGACAGAAATAGAGGTGCTCTGTACTCGACAAAATAGTGTGTGGATTAAAATAGATAAAAGGTTATGTTTATAATATATAAAGGCTTAAATCTCTGGACACAAGGTCAGCCACCAGTGCTGTCCCACACACACATTCCTCAATACACTTAAAGTCAGCAACACACTCGCTTCTGCTGCTGCTCATTTTCACTCTGTGGACCATCAAGTTTCTGCTGTACATCTGGAGAAAAACAAACACGGGACGCTGATCCCAAAAGGACGAGCGCGAGCTGATCTGCTGCGGAAAGACAAACTGAACCAGAGCAAAGGAACACGCGAGAGAGCAGAGTTGAAGATGTCGCCTGGAGCTGGCAAACGAGAGGCTCTGTGCAGTACAGCAGAGTAAGTCTGCAGACTGACAACCAGGAAGCGCAGGTGCAGGATCTGGCCTGTGATTGGCCGGATAACAACAAGAGGACGGGGAAACAAGGCAGGAGGAAGGGAAGCGAGTCTCAGTGGTTGAGTCGTCCCTCGCTCTTCCAAGATTTCTTGTACAAAGTGGTTGGATTGGAAGATGAGTGCGTTTCTCGAGAGAACGAGACGAGGTTTGAATGTCTGTTTCAGTCCGAAGAGAAACGGCTCGCGAGACGAGTCCGACCCAGAGCCTCAAATTCACAGGAACGTTTCCCCCCCGACTTCAGCCTCGCCGTGACCTCCGGGCTCCACGGAGACGCCACCGCTCAGACCGAATGTGCAAATGTGAGCCGTAACATGGAGCCGTTCGAAAACGACGACAAAAACAAGCGCGACAGACGAAGAAGAACCTTTTAATCCGGTTTCAGTCCCTGAAACGTCCCATCCTCCGGAGGAAGTTCCGTCCACTTTAACTTCTGAAGTCGCAGGATCGATATCAAATGAATCAGTTTATGTGCCACAAATCTAATGGAAGAGAGAATCAGTGAAAGGCTGCGTGGAAAGGAACTGATGCCGGGACCTCCAGACGAACTAAAACAAAGACGTTAATTGCACATACTCGGACGAGAGTCCAGACCGGCAGCCAGCTCAGACACTCACGATGCCACTCAACCAGACTATCTGAGTGATTTGCAGAGTCTCAACTATCAGAAATCCACCTGCTCTCACTCATGTGCAGCTGTGTTGTGCAATGAAATGTAACATTTCTGCTAAAAACCTGTCAAAGCATCTTTAAATGGACAGAGTGTGGCTGTTCTTTGGCTTCACTGGTGACACGCGGTCCCACCTTAGCGTCTCAGTCCAGGCTCAAAGCGCAGCGACGCGGTTCGATTAGCTTTTCATCTCTCGAAAACCTTTGAAAAACACCGGTTTTCCTTATTCCCTTCATTTCAAATGCTCTCCTATCATTTCTCCTTGCAGTCCAGAATAAATCGGCGCTTAAAAACATCATGTAAAAATAAAACCTCTGCCAATTTCTGATGCCGTCTCAAGTTTCTATTCCAAAATTCTGACTGCGGCTTGCGTTTCCGTGCTCAGAGAAACTTTTCTATAGACTATTAATGCGCATCGATATAAAAACTCTGGTTTATTCCATTTCATACTCTCGAGAAAAACCTGCAGGCAGCTGCCATGCAGACTGTATCCAGATCACATCCCTCACAGCTTGCAGTTCTGGTTTAAAATACATATTGAATCCAGTCCTGGTGAAGTTAAAAGCACACGACATGTGAGGATGTGGAGTTCTCCGATGAAAGCCAACAATCTCTGTGTTTAAGTTAGTTCCGGACTTGATTTGGGAACACGGCTGCACTCTGCGTGTCACAGCGGTGACCGTGACGTGAAGCGTTCCCGTTTGATGAATTAGCGTCTCTCTGGGAGAACTGATGGAAAAAAAAAACCAGCTGTGAGGTGAGCACCGGATGCTGCAACAAGGCTAACTATTAGATTACATCACACCCCGGCATCAGCTGAGGGACCACAAAGGAGAAGTTGGATCTGTTGCCATGGTAACAGTTGGGCAGAGGAACTCAGAGTGGCTGCGACTGAGCCAAGTGCAGTGTGTGTGTTAGGTGTGTTTGGGTTTGGCTGGGCGCCGCCTGCGTGGGCTGGTTCTGGTTGTGAGACGGAGGGTGCTGCTGCGCCTGCTGGAGGATGTGCACCACCCGGCTCAGAGTCTCTGTGGTGGCAAACGCCAGGTACTGGCAGCACAGCCAGTCCTCCAGGCTCACGCTGCAGGCCGTGTCCAGCGAGCGTTCGGCGAACTTGATCATCATCAGCGTCCGCTTCAGGTCCAGCCAGTTCTGCAGCGTGGCTTCGCGCTGGTTTGCGGTGGCGCCGGACATGGGGCCGGTGCTGCTGCAGCCCAGCGCCTGGAACAAGTCCTCCCGGGGGCCCCAGAGAAGGCACTGCAGGCAGGCTCGGGCCTCAGACATCCGGATCCTCTCAGAGGGGTTGACGGTGAGCAGTAGCCTGGCCAGCTGCTGGAGGCCCTGTGAGTAGAGCGATCTGACGGGCAGCGGCGGCAGGTCGGCCCACGTGTACTCGCGCTCCTTCAGTTCCGGCGTCTCCTCGAACGGGTTGGGTCGGTGCAGCATCTCATAGATGAGAATCCCCGTCTGGAACTCGTCACATTTGCGGTACTGCGTGGCTGTGATGATTTCAGGCGCCAGCCTCGACTGGTCGCGCAGCGCTCCGGGGTCGGTGGCGATGAGGTTGCTCTTCTGCTTCGCCTGTGAGAAGTTGCTGATGATGAGGCGGGCGGGGCAGGTGGCGTTGGCGGCGGCGCTGGCGGCGGTCGCACCGGAGCTGCCGCCGCCGCTGCTGCTGTTGTTGTTGGGCTCAAGTATGTCCAGATTCCAGGGGTTGCCAGGTTGGCACTGGACCAGCAGCAGGTTCTCCAGCCTCAGGTCGCAGTGGGTCACATGATAGGGTTTCATGTGCTCCAGGCCGGAGCACAGCTGCAGCAACAGCAGGCAGACCTGACGCTCGTACAGCTCGGGGTTATGAGCATGTCTGGTCAGGCCTTCTCTTACAAAGTCAGCCACTGTCTGGAAGGGCACCTCCCGCGTTATAACAACCACTCGGCTCCTCAAGCGGCCTGTGGTGTTCATGTTACCTGCTGCTGGGGCTTCATCTAATTCAACATGTGGAGCAGACGCTTTGGTGTCCATCTTAACTTCCTTCTCCGTCTCCGTTGGTCCTTCTTCCTTTTCACCCTCTTTTGTCTCCTCCTCTTCCTCTACCCAGGGCAGCAGGCGGGTGGGGACATCAGCCAGGAAGTGCCCGCAGTCCTGCTGGATGTTGAAGTGCAGCGGCAGGCTTTGCCTCACCGCGAGGCTGTGGAAGAACTGCTGCTGGGTCTCTTTCACGTGGCTCCGACAGATCTGGGGAAGCAAGACAAACAACATATTGGTTGACATTCAGGTGTGAGTGACGGGGCTGTTTTATTGAAAAGAAAAGGGATCTATAAAAGATGATCTTCTCTGAAAGTTTTGTACCAATCAAACGCTCCAAAAGCAGGTCTGAACAGTTCAGACTGCGCTGATCCACAGTCAGACGGGTCGTGTAAAAAGGAAGGGAACTCAAGACCATTGTTATTCCCGCCAGGAGCCTCTGTTCCCCTAAAAGAAACACTGCTGCCCATCTGCAGTTGGTCCATGATCACATGAACGGGCCGGACTTAGATGAAGGACTGCTTGTTATCTGTCATTATCAGACATTTCTTTTTTTTTCTGCACTGGAAGAGGCTCGGGGCTACACCTGCAAACTGAATGCTTTCATTTTCACCCTTTTAAATACCACGTTGCTGTTATTGCAGCGCTCCGGGTTCACAGGCAGTTTAAATTCACCGATCTGTCTCTTTTTGATGTTACGCTGATGTTTCAGAGGTGCTGTGAAGTTCTGAAGCTCACCGAAGTCCTCGGAGAGAAGAGAAATCACACGCAGAGGGTAGATTATGAATTATTAGCGCCGGATTAAAAATATCACAGCATGTAAAATCTCATTTGCAGAGGGGCCGACTGCACTTTGGGGCTTGAGGAGGGTGTGTTTAAGCCACCTTCAGATGGGGACTTTGGGGAAAATCTTGTGTTTTGCTGCTCCCGGTCGCCTTATTTCATAAAGCATCAAAACAAAACAGGACTTCTTTGAAGTCTCGCACAGCCCAGATTGTTTCATATTCTGTGAATAATGCAACCTCCAACCGTATCTACTTTGCACTGAGCTTCAGAACTCTTCCAGCAAGCTCTGCCCCCGCCGCCCACGTCTCTGCAGTCCTACAAAAATCACACGCACAATAAGGATCAGACGGCTGACAAAACCACGACGAGCGGAAGGAGACAGAAAGAAAAACAAAGAAAAAAAAAAACAGGTTTTATTGCTCAAGGTCCTCCCCTCGGGGTTCAAAGTTGAAGTGCCGCCATTTCAGCATAAACACCTTCCCTCCAGCTCTGCGGAGGCAGCGAGACGAGAATCCACAAAACAAACAAAACACGAGGATTTAAAAGAGAAAATGCATCTATTCCAAGAGCAACAACAGCCAGACAACAGAGTTATTTAAAATCCCCCAAAGCTGGGAGAATTCAGAGCTCACTCTTTAAAAAAAAACGAAAAAGAAGCCCACGGACACTGATTAATTCCTACTGATAACAGACTGAAAACGAAGCCGCTCCGCCCCGATCATAAAGCGTAAACTGGAGCTTTTGGGAAGGAGTCGGGGGCTGTGATCGGAAAGTAGGACAAACCTGTTTAGGTTGGTGTTTCAGGCTTGAACAAAGCTTTCGGGGACTTTAATATAACACGTATTATCCATCTAATCATGACCCAGTCTAAAACTTTAAGAATTCTCTTGACTGGTACATAACTGTGCAGAACTATCTGATCTAAAACCAGACAAAGACATCTCACCTTGATTGCGTAGTTGACCAGTGGGTCCTTGGCATAGGAGGCGGTGTAGTAAACGGCGTCCCCCGCCTCGCAGCACGGTTTGCCAGTGGTCAACCTGAAGTGGGACCAGCTGTCGGTGCCAAATCTCAAGTGATCCTTCTGGCCAGCCATGAAACGATCCTCGCACTTTGATGACAACTTGCGCAGCGTATCTGTGTGGAGCCCTCGGATCCTCCCTACCACTTCGTCCCAGCTGTCCAACCCCCTGTACAGGGCAGCTCTCTGTGGTTTGGAGCCTCCTCCTGCAGCGGCGCCCCGACCTGCTGTGCGACCCCTTCCGGCCAGAGACTCTGTGCTGGGGAAGACTCTCCTCTCCCTGCCAGAGGCCTGCCCACTGGGTGCAGCAGGCGCAGGCTGGGGAACCAGGCGGCTCTTGTTACCAGCTGCGTTAGCAGATGGCCTCTCCAAAGAGTCACCGCTCTGCTGAGCTTGATGAGGCTCAGAGCTGTGGGAGGAGCTCTGGCTGGCTGTCTCCCAGGTGGAGTCCAGGTCGTACAGAGGGTTGGCCACACTCAGGTTGGTTCCTCCTGGTTTAGCCTCAGCCCGGGGTCTCAGGGCTCCCTGGGTGGACTCTTTGACTCCCAGGGCGGGTTCAGTGCTGGAGCGAGGAACGGCCTTCTTGGGGAGCGGTGGGGGCGTGGCTTTGGGTGCCGGCTGCTCGGTGAAGCCGTCGAGGTCGATGGAGGCTAAGGTGTCGTTGGATGCTTTGATACTCCGTGGCTGTTTCAGTGGGATCATATTGGCTCGTGATTGACCTAAGAAGAAAAGAAACACGTTTTACATGAATTTGATTCAAACAAACACGCTGAGCTATGCCAAGGTTTTGGCAAATGGCTCGAAGTTAAAAGCAACTAAAGAAATACGAAAAAAATGCTGTTTCTTTGTACCAGGCTGCTCGTAACAAAGTGTCTAAAGAACTTAAAAAGGGTTTCTTTGCATAGTTGTCCCTCATTTGGTGACACAACACTAGTTCATCAGTTAGGTGCCATTTTTATGCTTGCGGGGAAATAAAAGAGGGAAAAAGCAGCCAATGTCTAAAGAAAAACTAAGAGGCTCTCAGAAAGCCTGAAGAACTATGGCTGAAAACTTCTGAGCAGCACCGTAAAACAGGAAAATAAGATTTTTTTTATTGATTTTTGGTACCAGCCATGGAAAAACGGTCAGGATCGAGCTGAACTTCAGGAACCAGTTTCAGACGTACAAAACAGCACGTCATCCTACAGGATAATGTGTTTCAAGTCAGCTGCATCAAAATAACTTCTCTGAAGCTACTGACAGCACTAACATCCTGCTTATATGACAGAAGAACTAAACATAAAAGTCTGAACACGATTACTTTGTTTACCCCAAACAAGTGAGAGAGAAAAACTCCAACTTATAGCCCATAAAGACCCAATGAAACACACACAAATGAATTCAACTTCCTGCCTTTCTTCCAGCAGATCAGCCTCTGGAGTTTATTTAGGATTTTCCATCTTTGGATTATTTGAGCATTTTTATTCTAAAGACACATTCAGAGGAACTGTGAAAGTCAAAAGTTCCTCAGTTTGTAAAGACTGAGAGTAAGAATGAGACTAAAAGTGATATATTTGAATGAAGCTTTCATAAAACAAAAGTCATCCTGAATTCAAAGCACACACAATCAACATCTGAATCTCCTCCTAAGCTACTTGCTCCCAGGATCCACCGGCTTGTTGCCCCACGTGGCAACGGCGGGCTGACGACTGCTTGTGTGCCGCGGCACGTGAGGGAACCGGTGGCCCTGAAGAGAACTGGAGCCAGAGAGCAGAACAGCTGGGAACAAGCTGTCCCTCTGACCATCCGGCTGCCCGACTCAATCTGTGCTTCTGCTCTGCAGCCAAGCTTCCAGAGGCAGCGCCGAGAGCAAATTCAGCAGAGGCCTGACACGACCTTGTTTTTCTGAGATGGCTGGTTGGTGGAAATCGACGGGTTAAGGGGTTGATTGGACTCAGTCTACATTCTGAAGTTGAGGGCCGCAGAGGCAGATGAGTCAGAGACAAGTGTGCGACAGCACGAAAAGAGCAAAGAGGTCGCCCTGTTTGCACGATGGGAACGAAAGAGCCCGAGAGATGACCCGTCTGTGCTGACTCAGCTCTCCAGGGAATACCCCCTTTTCTTGAAAGATAACAGATAATAAGAAGAGGATTTCTTCCATAGCCTCCCTCCCCTCCCTGTAGAATTCCTTCTCCCATCCCCGGAGTAAAGGCGTCCACTGAGGAACTTATTATTTCTACTTGCTACAGGGAGCAAATTCTAGTTAAACTGGATGAGTAACTCCCCAAGTCACGCTGCCGTCGTCTTAAGAATGCAGCTGAAGCCTTAAGATGGAGCCGTCAGGACAGAGTAAATGAGTCTTGGTAATCCTCCCTGGAACGAATACATTTAATGTGTTCCTCCACCAATCTTAAATAATCCAGGCAAGCGGGAGTCTCCTTCGTCCTTCGGCTCTTTTATTGCAGTAACGTGGCCGGGACTCAACTGAATTACGTAAGACCAGCACAGTTACACTAATTCATCTAAACAAACCAAAAAAAAAAAAAGGTCACTGAACAAAAAAAGCTGTAAATATCTTCGAACCCGGGAATCGATATATGCCGACTGGTCGGTTTGACGATCAACAGTTTTTAGTGTTTCAGGTGCTTTAATGTTACTGTGAAGGGATCAGAGCGGATTTAGAAACTGGAAACCTGCCTTCTAATCTGAGCCTGGAGATTCAACCGAACGTGTGACAGAAGCAACCTCCCAAAACAAAGCAAAAAAAGCAAAGCAAAGTAACTGGAAGTGATGAGCGCGACTTTCTTTGATGTGCATCTCTCTCTGTTGGAGAGAAGCCAGCAGAGATTGAGCCCGTCTCGTCAAAATCGGTTGAGTTTGAGGGATGTGTTCGAAATCGTTCATTTATTATTGCAGCGAATCCATATTTAGCCCCCAGTGCTACTGATCTCAAAACTCATCAGTGTTCAGATACATTTACTGCCAAGTCATCCCCTCACAGCCTGCAGACAGCACAGCTACAATTTCAAATGGAAAATATATATATATATAGCTCTTAAACTTGATTTGCCAACATTTCTTTAAGAAGGGGATGAAGAACTTGTTGCGGCAGCAGAGCGATGACTGCTGAGCCGCCGTAAAGCCACATAACTAACTCTGACACCGCAACGAGAGGAAGCGATGGAGGAGGCGGGGAGAATGAAGAGGACCAGAGGGTGAGAGCGAAGCGAGAGCAGAGGAGTGGGCGGCTGCTGGTGGTGGAAGCAACGCGGGGCGGACTAAAGGAAAGAGGCGAGAGGCTGAGCAGGAGGCGCATGAAAGGCCGAGATGAGAAGGCGATGACAGAAATGAGATAACAGAAAAAAAAAAAAACTAGAAAAACAAGCCTACCTCAATTCCACTAATGACTCAAAAGTTTTCGCAGCTTAACGCGATGCAGCAGCTGAGTGGGGGAGGCGGAGGGAAAGGCTCCTCTCTGCTCACATCTCTGAGTCTGCGAGGAGCCGCTGGTGCCAGCAGGCAGGCTCAAACGCTCCCAACACAGGAGCTTTTTCTCAGCGAGTGAGGCGGCGAGCGCTCTGCCTCCTCCCGTCTGACGCTCTGATTAAAACACAAGTGCGTGAGAGAGAGAGAGAGAGAGAGAGAGAGAGAGACACTTCTGCTCGGGGAACGGGAAGAATATGCAAGAAAAGGGCGAGCAAAGAATCTCGAGAGGGGAAAAAAAAAAAAAAAGTGTTTTTTTGGGTTTCTCGAGGTTTGACGAGGAGAAAAAGATGAGACGGATGTCAAAGAAAACGCGCTGCCAAAAAATGACGCACTGCACTGTGCAATGTCTGTCAGGAGGCAAACGCTTGCTTCGGCACGCTCTCCTGTCGGGCTCCTCATTACCCGCACGCAGCAGAGTAAAATTAGACTGTCGGCGCCTCGCCGCACACCATCCAGGGAGCTTTTAACACATTTACAACGCGTCTACCCACAGAAATACAGCACACGCAGTGCCAAAACGCGACCGAAACGGCCCGATTAGTGCCACGGGGACGCCGAAAAGCAAACAAACACGTTGTCCCCGATGAATCATTCAACAGGAAGCAACTCACAGACCCACGCGTCCACATGTGAAACACAAAGTGGAGACCCTTCAACAATCCATCAGCTCCACAAAGCCACACTCTCCACCCGATCGCTTCATGTTTCTATTTCTTTCGCCACTTGATCGGAGCGAGACGCTTTCCCAACTCGCTTTGATGATTTAAGTGGCCCGGTGCAGCCTGACGGCTGCGCTTACCTTCCCCTCCTCCCACCAGCTGAAGCCTGCTTCTGCGCTCAAACCTGCGACACCGAGCGGCTGACAAAGTGTACGGATGAAACGGTAACTGTCAGGGAGAAAGGAAGCAGTCCTCAAACAGAGCTCCATCGTTGCTGTCTGTATTTTCCATTAATCAACGCCCGGCACTTTGTTGTCGTGCCTTTCACTTATTGACCATTTCTATAGGCCAGACAGACTGTTCAAAAACTTCTTCTCTGGTTAGACTCTGATGAGGCCGTGTCACAGCAGACAATGAGGATGATTCAGAGAACAAAGGGAGCGTATAATTGCTACTGGATCATATTGGGAGTCGGCAGTAACAGCCAACCTGAAGTCAGTCATGCAGTGAATGGGCTGATCGATGCACTGATAGTTTCATCAAACCAGGTACAGTTATGGTACCAGACAATCAAATTAATTTGATGTTATGTCAGATAACCCGTGTCCTCGGTTAATCTGCGTTTGTATCGCTCACACCGCCAGGACAGCTCCGCCCCCCCCTCCACATGGAGCAAACTCCATGAGGCCACTTTTTGGATAAACTGTAGTTGATTATTATGTCATTTCTAGATGTCTGGCCAGACTTCTACATGTCTCCATCCATCGTGTGCACAGCTTTGGGCACCGAAACTGAAAGTTTCTGGAAAGATTTTTACTCCAACAGTAAAATCCAGCTTAAAAATGTAAAGATATTACTTTTAGTCCACATCCTTCAGCCCTAACTGTGGTGAAGTCGAATATATCCAGATAATCCTGCAACTTATGTATCTTGAATACAAAACACAAACACAACAAACAGGCTTAAGATGAAAAGAGGAATAATTCGAATGAGTCGTCCACTCAAATCAGTTGGATGGACCAGAGTTTTGATCCCAACGGGGTCACAACCAGAATCCCAAACAGGAATGTTTGCATCAGGGCAAAGATATCCGACCTTTAGCTGACAAACAATATTTCAAGTTACTCCCGGGTGCAGACTGAGGGAGGCGAGGTGTGTTGAGACTGTGAGCGCCAGTCGTTTCAGCGGGGAATAAATTAGGACTTCACACGTAAAGAAGCGTGTTGATGTTGGAGAAAAGTCAAATCAGCCACTTCGGGGGGGGGGGGGAGAGAGAGAAGTGTACACACTGAACAGTGAAGGCTTGTGGTAAAATTCACCCACTGGTTTGTTCTGTTTTTCTGCTTTCAGCACCACTAAATGAAATCCTGCTGAAACAAAAACCTTTTCGAGGTTACAAAAACAATCCCCAAATTCCATTTTAACATTTTAATTTCTCTTTACTTCTTTAACTGTGACACCAAAGTCAGTACGAGGGTGTTCAGTACCATCCTTCCAACTCCACATCAGCAGTCTTCAGCACCAACGCAAAGCATCTCTCTCACACACACAAACGCACACACATCTTTGTTCTTACCCAGGTTGCTGTAGGTGGCACTGCACTGGCTGGAGGCGGGAGAGTGGGAGTGATGAGAGAGGTTCCCGTCCTCCTCGGGTTCTCCCAGGCTGGCGCTGCCCTCGCTGGCGGAGGCTGGAGTGACAGTCTGGCTGGCGTGGCCCTCCTCTCCCTCCCCAAACACCAGCCCCAGATTGACTTTGGCAGGCAGGGACGTGGCAGTCGGCGCCTCCCGATCCCTGGCATCGCTGACCGGCACCTGGCTGCACACGACACAGAAAGGCGTGGCTTTTTCAATTAGGAGCGCGTGGAAAACTTGGCTCGGTTAAAACACTTATTTTCCCTCCATTTCTGCTTATTACTTTAGTTTCAGACGAGGTTTATTTGTGCAAAACAAGCAGGATGATAACAGTGAGTGTGACTCAGACAATAGTGCCGCTGAAAGATAAACAAACTGCTTTTGATAAAGATTTCAATCTATCATCTGTCACTTGGAGCACAAAAGATGAGTCTACCGAAGATTACGGGATCTGAAAAAAAACAAAAAACACATTCACTGTTTCAGCACACGTCCTCTATCTGAGCAGATGATGGAGTGGAGACTGAGCGGCTGTCAGATTTTTTTGGGGGGGGGGGGGGGGGCTTTTGATGTCTTGAGGTGGAAAGAAGAGGCACAGCGGGTCACAGAAGAGTGTGATGACACTCCCCCCCGTGACGGGGAGTGACTATGACTTGAAGCTTTAATAAAGAGGTGGGATATTCTATCATTATAGTTCTAATCATAGGTTATTAAACTTTTTTATTTCTGCTTAACAAAAGAATAATGTGATTAGCAACACACTGCATGACCTCTTTGTGGTTTTGGTTGCATTTAACCCATGTTGTAATCCTGCTTTTAAGCATGTGAGCACATGATGCCTCCAATAAAAACAGGAGGCAAAGTCTCTCTGATGAGCTGACAGGCCGATTTGGGTCATATCTCGCATGTTTCTCAGGTGTTCTCACGGTGAGAGCTGAGATTGCAAGAAATAACTCAAAAATGAGCTCATTCGTGGCAGAGAAGCACCTTGTGCGGGATCTTTCTGTCTGTGCTCGCAAAGGGAAGTGACGGTTAACGGTTCCTCCACAGCGGTTGTGTGCTTTCAACATCAAATGTTTGATCTCCTGCTGTTAATTCCTCTCATGTCAAGTCAACTGAAGCACAACTGAAAAACAAGAAGGAAGTAAAAGACGGTCTGTCTTTTACTTCCCTGGTTTGCACCAATCATACCTCAGGATATCTGTGGACCCCAGAGTAATAAAAAATAAAAAAAACTGTCCCGGTCACAGTTCAGCCCCTGTGTTTCCATGTAATCTGCCTGAGATGTGACAGCTCTGGGCCACCCAGACTGGGCCCTGCCAACGTAACCGTGTATTATTCTTGGAATGTCCGAAATGCCTCAATCTTTCATGTTTAATGTCAGAAAAACATGTCATAAAAGTAAAAGGTCACGAAACGTTCATAGCCACAGGTCACGTCATGGGTGGGACAGACTGGTAATGAGGTTTGTCCCGATGTGTCATTTCCTGCGACTGTAACGGTAATTACACAGCTCCCTAATGTGACTAATGGTTTCTGAAAACAGGCAAAAAGTCCACAGAGGACTGGCTTAAGAGGCTGACCACTGAGGGTTTTGTCCAGTTTAATGCACCGCAGGACACTTTGCTCCAAACCTCGAAGCTCTAACTGCTGTCGCCGACATGTTATTTAAAGCCAGTCAGCGGCGGCGTAAACATCAAGCATTCACACCTTCCTGCATTCACTCATGACAGATTATATATAACTGTAAGTAAATGTGTTGTTGGGTTTAGCCTAAAAGCAGACGTTGGAAAAAATGTCAAAACATTTGAATAATTTGCTAAAACGAGCGTCAAAAACAGAAGAACAAACAAAACGGTGCGGCGACTGTCCGTAGACGACTTTAAAAGCAAACCTTTTCTGTACTCCAATTCAGATTCTATTCTTTTCTATCCTCCAGCTTCCGTTTGCTGTAACAAACGCAGCCGCCACAACAAGGTGATGAAACGAGCAAGGAGCTCTGGAGGAGGACACCTCAGCTCACGTGTCAGTCTCTGTCCTCAGGCGCTGCGTTTGAGGAAAACATCCGAGCAGACGCGTTTATGGTGCCTCTGTTGGGCGTCTGCGTCTCTTTTAAAGACAGCGGAACCGCGCGCTGCAGCACTTCCGATGAAAATAAAGATCACAATGTTGTGAACCAACGAGAACTCGGAGAGGGACGGAGGCTCCAAGACTGAAAACCGAGAGGCGAGTCGAGGAATTAAAGAAGAAAACACCACATAGTGTGTTGATCTGGTAGGTGTCAGCTCGATTTCCTCCTCCCTGTTCTTTACGTGACACAAGGAAATAAATGACACTGCTGCCACACGGCCAACTGATCAATAACCTCCCCATTAAACTGCCTGAAAGGAAAAGAAAATCTCAAAGCATACAAAGCACCCAGAGCAAATACACGCCTCGAGAGGCCCTTGATACAATAAATACCTTTATGGCTGCAACACGTTTCCATGTCAGGACCTGACTTGTTCAGACAGCACAGGCGCCCTCTGTGCATTTCACTTTATTCTCACATCTGCGCTGCAAATGCCCAAAGATAGAAAGCAGACCAACTCAAAACGTCCCTCCACCCTGCTAAGTCAACATTACTTCACCTGACCTGGGTGGTCACAGGTTACAGAGGTGTGGAAAAGACTTCAGCTCTTACCCACTGTACTGGCTCACACAGCTTCCCATCTGGCAACCCTGAAGGCAAGACAAAGACGAATTCACATCCCAGGTCACGTAAGGCAGGTTGGACCGGCAGGTGGGATTCCTACAGTGTCGTTCCTACGTTATGTTCCCTCTTCGACGTCTCTCTCTCTCTCTCTTTGAATGTTTTCACCTGTCTGAGGTAATGTGCGCTTTTGCCAGCCCAGACGAGCACGCCCACTCGTCACCAATAAAACCGAGTTAACCCTTTATTTGCCAAACAAAACCAAAAGCTTTTCAGCGTGTAAAACCTCAATATGCACAACTAAAACACCTGGGGCCATATATTTGATCTTCTTCCCAGCACATCACCAAAGGAATACATTAGCTACCAAGGACAAAGCTTTTGGGTACAGACAAATGGCATCTGGTATCTGAGAAATCAGCCATCAGTAAAAAAAAAAGCTTGTAGGTTTCTGGCATCAAACGTTTGGGCAACATGTTCCCTTCACTACGCACAGCACATCCTAGCTTAGCATTAACCAGATATCCGGTATTAATAGCTAACCGAGGGCAAACTCGACTCTTTTAACGGTTGTTGTAAAGTGAGAGTGAAGGAAAGGCACGATGATGACAGTTTAAGCTGGAAAAGTTGGAAAAGAGACAGAATGAGGCCGAAGTTATGACAGCACAGAGGAGTAAAATATTTAAGAGTTCACAGTGCGTCGGGCTCAAAGGATGCAGAAAGAGTGAATTAAGAGCACACAATTAAATTAAACAGAAAGGCATGGTGGGAAACAGAGTTTGTCAGGGGAGGGGAGGGGGAGGTGTAAATCAGAAAACCATATAAAAGACGACAGAAGAAACACCGCAGCTGTGCAAGAAGAAGGTATGAAGCATCCGGATGCTGCGAGACAGCCAGCTGCTAAAAGCTGTCAGAGATCACAATGTGGCACTATGGCGTATAGCATCAAACAATAAAAACAGGAAGGTACTCGTTACTCAAACCCTAAAATAGCAAGAAAACATGAAAATACTGCGACATGTTGAGGAAGGGTTACTGATAAAAATAGTTCCTTACAGCTGAAGTGTTACATAACAAAGTTAGAGCTTCATATACTAAATAAAAGTAAAGTGCGTCTGTATCTAACATCATTAGTCATGCAACATAAATGTCCCCTCCGGACGTGCTGAGGTTAATGGCAGGGCAAAGACAAATCATGAAAGTACAAGACTATAACTTTTAGAGAGACTATGTGTACTGAGTGAAGCTTATTCAAAATTTGGCTCCAAAGTGTTTAAAAGAGCGAGTTCAAAGGCGGCAGGTCAGGAAGCATAAATAACAGGAGAGACCACAGAGAGCAGTCAGGTGGGCAAACTGCCAAGCAGACGTGCCAAAATCTGTTCATGAGGAAGGTATCTGTCAGAGGAGAATCAAATCTGCCACGTTAGAGCAGCAGCTGACAGTTGAATAGCTTTATTTTCATCTGAAACCCGAATGTCCACTCCTGGAGATTCACATCAATGGTAATGCTGAGTAACATGTGAAATCATTCATTAGATCATCCAGGGATAACAGAAGAACTGAGCAGACAGATCGCTAGAGGTTCCCTCTACTGTTATTACCTTTACAGAGGGGGAGAAGTTGTTCACCTGAGTGATTAAGTTTGAAATCGGCGTTCAGGATTTATTCTGTTCAGCGTTGTTGGAGGTTTCCAGTCTGAGGCCACTCTTACTTCTTCTAAATGAGCTTTAACCGCTAAATTTAATGTGGAAACTTGGCTACTTTTTAAACGCTAACCAGACGTTACAAATAGCAATACCCACTGTAACCAGGTCACTGTAACTGGTTCTGAGATGATCAAATATATAACTGCCAAATCCTCTTCAATATAGAGTTAGTTTCCTGCATAACGTTTAGAAGACAAATAAATGCTGGTGTTGTGATCTAAAGCTACATTTTTGTTTAGAGTAACACATTGAAGCAAACTCTGCTGTGATGTCATCTGTTAATGAAAAAAAAAAGAAACCTGGACATACCTGATGACTTCTCCTTCGGCGGTTTCTGAGGATGGCGTTTGACCTGAGCTCGAAGCTGCAGATTCCTTGCCCTCATTGGCTGATACGATATCAGTCTCTCTGCACTCCTCTATTCGCAGTTCTCCCTCTCCGTTGCCAGGACTACCGCTTGTGTCTGGTTTGAATGTGAAGATAATTGTGGGCTTCTGGGTGGGATCCTCTGGTTTGGCCTCAGCAAACCAGTGTTGGTGCTGGGCAGGTGGAGGTGGAAGCACATGAATGACTGTCCCATCAAGCCCGACCAGCTTGCCCTTCTCCTTGTCCTTCTCAGCCTTCTCTCTCTGCTCATCCTCGTCTTTCCGCCGACGGAAAAAGCTCTTGAAGGAGATCCAGCGTTTAGGTTTGGAACTTTCATTTGGAACACGTCTCCCCTCTCCGCCGGGGCTTGCTTCGCCTTCACTGGGTCGTACGGGAGAACTGGACGCCGAGCTCTTCGTCCAGTTCCCAAAATGTCTCTGGAGGATGTTAGAAGCATGGTAAGGGGAGGATGTGGATCTTGGAGGGGGGAAGGGGGCACTGGGCTCTGATCTGGGACTGGAGAGTGGGATAGCAGCAGAGGCACTCTGGGATTTTGACAAAATCTTTGACGGGTTGTCCTTCTTTGGCTTGGAAAGACAGCCTTCATGGGTGGAAAAGAGAGACTTAGGTCGACTAAGTGTCTCCTTCATGGCATCAGGTGGGAGGGCGTACAGCTCCTCAGAACTGAAAGTCTTTGACTGTGCTGAAGGTGACTCTGGAGGAGACTGAGGAGGCTGGATGGAGGCTACAATCTGTGATAGCACAGCACTGGCCTCCTCTCTATGGCTTACCGCCGTCCCAGACGACAAAGTTAAGCGTGCGTCATCATCTTTAACACAAGCGACATCTCCACCCGTCTTATAAGAATGTGTAACAGCATTAGCAGCAGGGCTGCTTTTAGTTAGGTTCGCAGTGATGGCAAGGCTGGCGGGAGCATTTGTTGATAAAGTAGGAGAGAGGGCCCCAGCTGTGGAGGTCCATACAGTGCTTGATACAGTGCTCGAATCTGTAGTGGTTCTAGGTTGCAAATTTGCTGCTTTCGATCCCGCTTCAAGTGGAAGTTTCGTCTCCTCGAACGAGGCTCGTGCCGATGTGCCTCTACCAGAATGAGTTTTCTCAGTTGATGAGGACTGGACGCTCTCAGAGGACCCAATCTCTTCATAGGTGTGGCTGGCTATCCTACTGCCAACCCCTTTTGCCTGTGGCAGTTCTCCATGGAGTCCCAAGAAGCTCTTATACACAGCTAAGTTGTCATATGCACTTGGATTTATGACAATAGGTACCTTGACAGCATTCTTTGAGCTGCGGGCATAGGCAGGCTCATCTCGAATAATAATGGGAAACGGAGGCATGCCTGCATTATTAAAACTGTTGAACTTGATCTCTGATAAATTCGGGGATTTCACAGGTACAGTTCGGGAGGAGGACAGCCCGGCAATGGGAGAAGTGGGAGCTGACTTGTGACTGCAGAACTGGGTAGTGATGGAGGGGCCAGGATTACCTCCAGCCCCTAGGTCCACTTTCGCTATCTTTTGCCGAGGACTGGTGCTTGAAGTCCACACTTCCTGGTAGCGTATGCTGCCTGCTTTCTTTCGGGGGGACAGAACAGCAGAAGGAGGCGACGTTGGCATCAGAGGAGAAGATGGAAAAACGGGGGACATTGGCGAGAGGGGCTGGACTACAGGAGTGCTACTGAATGATGCAGGGCTGGAGGGCTTTGACGGGTTTTTGGGTTGTAGGGAAGAATCAGGAAAGTGTTCATCTTTATTAGCCATGGATGCAGACACATCAACTACAGTGTAAGGCTTACATATGAGTGATTTCTCCAAATTTACTACGCGGTATGGTTTCGCTTGCTCTTCCGTGGGACTAAAACTTATAGTGACTGGTTGACCAGGGAGTGCTTTGGGCATTGGCATTCCTTCTCTGCCATCCTGGTCTTCTAATCTAATTGCCAGGACGGCCTTGTGTGTTTCAGCCACCTTGAGTGGACTGAGTGCTCTGCTAACAGACTCCTTGTTTGGGGGTGAAGTATACAGGGCGGGTGGCTTACAAGATTTGGGTGAATGTAAACCATTTCTAAGGGCGCAGTGGGAACTGCCCCCACTGCTGGAAGTTGTTCGAGAATCTTCTGGTAGTGATGATGATGATTCTGGAGAAGTAGTAGTCTCTGAATTTGACAGGAAAGCACTGCCTTGCATGTCACGAGTACCATAGGGAAGAAGGCTTCCATTGGAACCCATTGAGGGGTATCCATTCAAGATCTCATCATAGCTATCATCATAGTCCACGGCACATATCCTCTGTAGTGAGCGGTTGCGAAGTGGCACGGTGTTCCATTTTTTCCCGGCAGCGAAGGGCACAGGAGACAATGTGGCAGCGCGGAAATTTGCGAACCGCGGTTGGCCTCGCATACGGATCTCCATGGCGAGTAGCTCCTCGTCACTTTCATCCCAGCTCTCATGCTCATCATCATCTTTCTCAGTCTCTTCATCCTCATCATCATCCTCCTCCTCATCGTCGTCGTCATAATCATCATCATCATCATCATCATCAGCCTCACCTTCACAGGAAAACTCTGGGTAGCAGAAGCGGCCACCTTCTGTGCTGATGATCTCAGTACTATCACTAAGGGATACCCGTTTTTGGGCAGTGCCACCTCCACCGCTGTTGCTGCTTCCCATGGCCAGACAGCTGGAGGCTGGCAGGCCTCTTTCTAAGGACCTTTGATATGAACTACTGATTCGTCCCCAAAATAAGTCCTTGGACCCAGACGGGGGTGTGAGGCTAGAGCCAGGGCCCAGACCAGCAATCTCCTTAAGGACATCTGTCAATCCACTGTTGTTGTTATTTCCACTAGGCGTCCTTGGGCTGAGCTGCCCATAACCCTCAATCTCCTCGCTGCCGTCCTCTCCTTCGTTGTTGTTGCTGGGCCCACCGGGTCTCTTACGGTTAAGTCCATTGCGATTGCACACCGTGAAGACTGATGTTTTGCCTTGCTCTACTACATTCGGTGGTTGCTGTGGGTTGCCATCTGAATCCAATCCAGCAGAAGAGCAAGGCAGCATCATAGTGGGCTTAACAGCAATGGTGGGTTTCTTTGCCACTGGTGGACGGAAGTGTCCTGAGCGTGCAGATCCACTGCCAGCCCTCTGGGAGTGCGTAGTAAGGTTAGGGTTAGCTCTAGCCCCGGTAGGAAGGGGATTTTGTTGCTGATTTGATGCAGGCCTCTGCTCAGACGGAGGTTTCACTCCACCACTCTGAGCCAGACAGTGCAGACTTTTAGGTTTAAAGCAGTTCTTGCACTCGCCTGGTTTCCACACATGCTCTGTAAAGGTGCTGCAGGCTGACATGGCTGCTGGTCCGGAAAGGCAGCCTATTAGGTCAGTGGACAGGAAACCCCTCCATTAAGCTACAGTGTACAGGATGTGACTGTAGAGTAACAATGATCTGCACTATTCAACCATCAAATGTGGGGGACACCGGCTCTGAAAAAGACAACAAGAGAGAGGACATTTTAGACATCATCTATTTTAGAATTCATTGTTAGGTAAAACATTAATTTGATTGATTTGCCACAAATAATTCATCTGGACACAAGGCACACAGTTGAATCTTAGCTAACAATAAAGTGATACCAATGCAACACAAAAAAACATTGACCTAAACTAAGAAAATTAGATCACACAATACAGTGGCACTGAAAAAAAAGGAGTTACACTGATTTAGAAAGAAAAAGGGAGGAAAAGAATCTGTGGGTAAGTAGAATGATGGCAGTGCTGAAATGTCTCCCCTAGGTGGCAAACTTCCCCAACACAAACCCAATTCATCCTAATGGGCAGTGATCTGTCTCCCTAACCCACCAATGGACCTGTAAATCAAGAAAAAGGAGAGAGAAGGAGGATTAAGAGAGTTTATTTCCGAATAGCTGCCCTTTGTCGATGTTGGCAGTTGTTTCAGTTAGGCTTAGGTGAGATAAAAGGCACTGATCCTGAGACTGAGAAAAAACCTCAAAGTCAAAAATCTTTCAAACACAAGCAGCTAAATGGAAATCACAACCAAGTGGAGTTCATGTGCGCTGACAGCTGATGGTGTTTGGGTAATATTGTTAAAGTTTGAAGGTAGAACAGAGATAAAGTTGGATTATACTACATCAAACCACACTGATCATCTAGTATCCAAATGCATCTTATAGATTTTTTATTTTATTTTACTTTTTATTTCACATACAGTCGATGTCTCTCAGCACTTCATCCGATGACACGGGTCACTACAATTTTAAAACAATTTTGGAAAATGATCTTTAAAACATAAAATTAAGAGAGGGTTAGTTTTGAAAGTCTGCGATTGGTCAGGTACTGACTGCGCAGAACTTAGATTTTCTTTAAGTTTAATTTGTTCAGTACTACTTCCCTCCATTAAAGAGGGAGACTGCAAACATTGGCTAATATTTCTATACACTTTACACCGGATTGAAATGTAAACAACCGTAAACCTGAAAGTAGGCATTTAAACCTGGTAGTCATTCTTAAATTCAATTAATGAAATAATCTCTCGACGAGAAGCTGCCAAAAAAAAAAAGGGAAAAAAACTAGAGACCAGTCTGTATACAAAAGAACTGGGTTTTAAAAGTTCACACAATTGAATCTGTAGGATAAAAGCTGACATTTAAAAAACGTGGGCCCGAGTATGTTCTCAGGTTATCGGCGCCAGACACATCCTGTTTTCTCTGCTAACCAGGTCACACTTCTATACTTTTACAATTACACACCGGCAGAGCTCCTGCGTTAAACCCTTTCAGGTTATCACACACACCAGACCCCAGTTATTTGCTAGATATAGTCAAAGAAAGAAAAGACGGGATTAAACGTCTTTGTGGAGCACGTGTTAAATTAGTTTAAGCCCCATTTCAATGCAAACCGTGAATCTAATGGAGGCGGAAAGACAAAGGGAAACCCATTAACATTCAAATTTGCTTCATCCCAATTGACCTGTCCACTTTCACACAACCAATTATAAGAAGCTCTCAAATGCACCGTTTACATCAAAACCCGTGGATAATAAGCGGTGTGATGCTGAAATAGTCAATTAAAACGGAACTGTTACCCCTCTTTAAGATTGCACAGGAGTTTGCATGATAAATCATCGGTTTTCACTTCATTTCTACAACTAGCTCACTCCGCAGAGCTTCTTCAAGGACTTAAGACACAGGATTAAGTACAAAACAAAAAGTATAGAAAAACCTTGGGTCGAAGAATGGAACAGTAATACAAAAACAGACAAAGAAACTCAGTCGCTTAACAAAGTTTAGTTACAGAGGTTTAGTTTCTTTTAAAAACTGCCTGAAAGTACATAATGATTAACAAATAAGTTTACTACCTAAAGATCTGAAAAAGAGAGAGAGACTGGCTTCAAGGCACATCCTGTTTGATGCAGTCCAAAGTTCAGCTTTAAACTGGGTATCGATCTTCCATGAAATTAGTATAAAACCAATAAATGATGCCAATATGGATGCTTGATCTGAAACCACCAATATTATCGTTTTTATCTTGATTTAGAATAAGGAAAAACTGGAAGAGCTTTATCAACTGTACCAACCAAAAGACAAAACAATCCCTGTCGTTAAGGAAAATATCCCGACCATTTTCTCATCATAATGTGAAATTTAATTTCCTCCATGGAGCTTAGTCTTTGTTTTGAGGCAGTTCCATCAGGTTCCTAAAACTTGATTAAGGGATGTTTGAAGCTTAGCGATATTCCATCTATTTGCTGGGCTCCGATAGCTCATTCTGCAATGTTTGACATATAAATCCCACTTATTATTAGGGACGTCTCTATCAAGATCTTCGATCCGAATCATTTAAAATTCAGTCTCAATCCCATGCAAGCATTTTCCGACGGCACCCAGTTGCAAACGACACACTTTGCAACTTTTTTACAACTAAGCTCTCATTTCTACTTTCAATCACTTTCAAACAAATCGATGGGGACAAAACAGTGCAAACAGAATACAGGAAAAGCTTTATTAGCTTAGTGCAACAATTCAAAAATAAAAACTGGGACACCAAGAACCGAAGAATCAAAAACACAACCTTGGAATAAGCATTTAGCAAATGCTAATTTGTGCTATGACGACAGTGAATGCAGCATGTCTGTCTTCCACTGCCTCACGGGACCCTCTCCTGGTGATTCAGCAGCAGGTAGAAGGTAAATACACATGTTGTGTATACCATCAGTAAATCACAGAGAAATAGCTTTGTTAATGCGTAATTTCACATTGAGCGCTGCTGTTGTGGCTGATGTAAAACAACGGAGATCGAGAGTTTAAGTGCACTCGATGACCCTGATCACAGACACCTGAGATCCGATGGAGACATCCCCACATATCATGGAATACTTGGTCTGAGTACGCTTTACAGCAAGTTCTAAAGAGATACTGCAGTCAAAATAACCAAATAACAACTAAAGACATTTGAAAATGGCTCCATGAAACACTTTAAATACAAGTGGAAGATGTTGTCTGACCCACAAGCTTTGTTTTAAAATTCAATCCAAAAGCCTGTGGCTTTCCTGAAAACATCAAAGCATTACCTCACGCAACCAAATCTGTGACGATTTGGCGCTTTTTACGAGTGAAGCGGCCGTCAGCTTTATCAGATCGAGGTGGGGTTGTGAGTCACAGCGGCTCTGATATTGACAGAGATGTGTGAATCAGTCTTGGACTCCTGTATGTCAGATCCTGTACTGACGGATGTTACCGCCCCACCCACCACCAGACACAATACAGCAGGAACTCCCCAATGAAACTTTGCTGACCGAATGGCAAAGGGTGGGAGAAAGATTTATCCTGTTCCAACAGCACGGGCCGCATCCTCACAGGAAACGCCGACTATAATTCACAGGATAAAATTTGAAATCTGCCAGTGCGGTGACATGTACGTAGGGGGGGGGGGGGGCTGTACGTTTGGCTTTCAAAACAGCCAAACGTACAGCCCATGAAAAAAAAACAAAGACAGAGAGAGAGATAGAGAGAGAGCTGTATGTCTAAGCTGTTAATTTACAATCATAGGATCCAACTGTTATTGCACAATGCTGCACTTTGTAGCTTTACAATATTCATGTGACCACCAGCACAACCCGCAGTTGGTTGCTGTGACAACTGCTTTTTTTTTTTTTCTTCCTAAAATAAACTCTTTTTCTTTTCTTTATTTTTCTAATTTTAACTTTGCCACCCCTCGTCTTGTCGTAGCCGCTGTGACAAGTCAAACGCATGCCGGTAACCTAATCTGGGGCGACAATTACGAGTCAGGTACTTGGGTCTGATGAGCGATTGTTAGGCTCATTTTATCTGCATGATAACTCCCTCTGGAACAATGTCATCCAGTATTCTGAGCTCACACAGCCCACAGTGTGGGCCAGATTATCAAAATATAATGAATCCAGCAGGAAACAAGCAGCCCCCCCCCTCCTCTTTTTTTTTTTTGTTTTTTTCCATCCAATTGTCTTTTTTTGTCCAAGATGAAAACATAATTTCCATCTGGGCTTATCTTTTATTCAAGATAAGTGTTCCTACTTGTGGCCATCAGCCAAATAATAGAGCTGCTATTTTTGTGTTATTATGTAACAGAAGTTATGCAAGGCAACAGAGACGTGATGAATTACAAAACATCAAATTGATTTCAACAGAAGACCCATCTGAACATTAAAGATCCTCAGTATTACAGTGTGGGGGGGGGGGGGGTTCTGCTCAGTCTGTGTTCGGGATGTTATATATCGATGGATTTTGTTTTATTGATCAAGTCGCCGTGTGTCCACGCCGTGATGCTATAAGACAGATGTGGAGCAGCACTAAAATCGACTACTGGAAAGCATCTTTCATTGAATTCCTGTCTGTTCCACTTCTTCTGCCATTCTACTGTAAACACCTTTGATACACCTTAGTCAGCGTCCTCTTGTCTTGCTTTGGTTCATCACTTACCTACATTCTGCGCTCAGTTACTGATGTTGTAAAGTCAAATGAGCAAGTGTAACGAGCTGGACGACTTTGACCAGAGTCATATTGTGATGGTCGGGGCAACTGGGTTTTATTGGATGCTCCGAGTATGAAGCGGTTGGTACATAGCGACGGAAAAGTAGGCCACGACCAATTAACTGGTGACAGAGCGATGGGAGTCCACGGTTTAATGTTGAGTAAGAACTGGAAGGCTGGGCTGTGTGGCCTGATCCCACAGAAGTGCTTCTATGACACACATGGCTGAAAACTTTATGATTCAGGCTTCAGTGGTCACGTTGCAGACTGCCTTCATAAGGCCTGCAAGTTAAGGTGCCCCACATTTTCCCTTAAATTATGTGGACAGCTGGATATGTTGCACCACAAGCGACTACATACTGAAAGATGGCAGCAGAAGCGGCACGACCCTTCTTGGCAGTTGTATTCCCTAATTAACTTCCATGGCAGCTGGATTACAATCCCGGGAGTCATCCATCTTTTGAGAACACAAATGTTCAGAGCGATCTTTAGTCCATTCTGGCAGCTACAGGTGGATTTTAGGAGTGATGGCAGTAAACAGCGGCGGATCTCACTGGTTGGAGGTTGATCCTTGCACTGATAGACGGACGCTTTATTTGATCAACTTTTAAGTTGCCCCCTCTCCAAAGGTTCCTTCTTATTTCCGAATAGATTCTACAGGGGATTTTCCAGATGGTTATGTGTGAAAAAACACTCTTTGGTGTCATGTTAAGACCCTGATTGTGATGCCCTTCTACCCAACCCCATCCCTTATAGAAATAGTTAGGAAGCACATAAATTGTGACCTTCCAATCCCCAAGGCTCAGTCCGATAGTATCCAAGGGATGTGATCGATCTCACATTTATACTACAACAACGGGAATCTATTGTACCACGTTTGCATTCAATTTAAGTCCATGTGTCTGTGTGCTTGATCTGAAGTGTGTTAAATAACGCTCAGATCATACAGTTTGTGTCCCTCTGCTAATTACCTTCTGTGGGAGAGTAGCTGGAAAAGATGAGGTCAGGTGAGAGATGCCTCACTGCAGATCATGCACTGATTATCAGTGTTGTTCTGTTCTCCCCTCCTCTCCTTTCTGCCTCTTCCTCCTCCATTTTCTCTCTTTCAAAGCTTTTCTTTGTCTTTTCCCCCCCTCTGCTTCAAAAGGTTCCTGCTCTGCTCTTTCTCCATCTTCCTGTCCCTACACACCTCGTGTTGATTCAGCTTTTTCTGCACACTTTCTCTCACTTTCAGCCTTCTCCACTGAGACACACAACTGAAATGGAATCTAAAATAAAGAAAAGAGTCGGGTTTAAAGTATGCAGCAACAGATTTGGGCATCTGCACTGAAAGTGTAAAAGCTTCGTCGCAGTAACATCCACTCTGCCGTACTGAACTGGGTTTCACAGGCCTTTATGACACGAATGCAGGTAAAAAGAAAGAAAAAAAAAAAGACATGAACATGAACAAGTCGATATATATAATAATCAGAACTGTGAAACAAAACCGCTGAGGATTATAGCCCAGCCTTTTGTCATAAACCAAGTCTATAAATGAGCCATTTTCGGTCTTAAAAACATGATTCGAGTCAAGATATTTCCAGCTCTGAAGCTATATTTAACAAGATTTATTATATTGTTTTTATGTTAGATCAACTTTTGGTTGTGGTTGTGTGTGTGTGTGTGTGTGTGTGTGTGTGTGTGTGTGTATATATCTGGTTTATCTAAATAACTGTTGCAGGTTTATCCATTTGTTTGGCTAAAGTGACCATGGATTGAACAATGTGCGTTTGTGTCCAATGAGAAACACGGTGATTTCTCCTCCATTTCTGAATAATCTAAAGCTGTTTTTCTTAACCTATAAACCAGTTTATTTTTCCTTTTTCTTCTTCTTTTAATATCAGTCCCACAGCAGAAAACCGTTGCTCCCATTTCCGCTTCCATTCATTCTGATTCGTGGGTATTCCGCTGCCGTTACGCACGGCACAGAGAGAGAAACTAAATCACACACACACAGTGTTTAATTTTAAGTGTTTACTCCCAAATACCCACAGAAATCTTGAAACGTCAGTGGTGCTACTTGTGGCTTTGAAAACAACAAAGCAGTCGTAGAGATGACAAACGTCAAACAAAGCTTTGCCTCATTAAAAAACAAAGTCAGCCAAAGAAGACGGAGAGAGCTGGAGGCTATGATTCTGCTTCAGTCATATTTTTCTGAGACATTACCGGCTGGTGCAGAGTTAGCTGTACATATGAGATTCGGTGTTGGACCTCGATCTGTGGCCATCTGCTCCCGATTTGACTGCAGCAAACGCCGTCTGGTTTGGTGCCAGTCGGAGACTCGCTCGACACCTGCTGCTTGGTGGCAACAACCACCGAGACACGAGCCCCATGGGACTGCCAAGAGAGACCCAGATTTGTAGTGGGATAAGAATAACTTCTGAGGAGCGACTTGTGGGTTAGAACTTTATTTACCAAAAGCTACGCGAGAGAGGCTGATGCATAAAACATGGTGGGTGACTTTTCAAACATGAGGAAATAGTTCAAGTACTTTGAAAGTAAATCAACAGAAAAAGAAGACGCTTAATGGCTGAGTCACATTCCCAAAATGCAGAAGTATGGTGACGGTATGCAACATGTTGCTAATGAAGGAATGCAAGTTTCTTCCCTAACAAATACAGTGTTTTTAACATGGTAAAAAGGTAAAAGCCATGTGATTTTGGGCCTTTAATTACCGTTACTCAACAGGAAGACGTTGAAGTCTGCTTTTACACTCCACACAGAGACAATCTTTCCATCTCTCCCCTTCACCTTTCCACCCGAGGCCTCCCTCATCATTTCCCCATCAGTTACATCTCAGTGAGCTGACATGCCAGAGAGATACTAATCCTGAATGCGATCGAGCATCTGAGAGCTGCCAGAGACAGACTGCAGAGATGTCCCTCTGTGTTTAGCATCCGGTTACATTTCAGCCAGAGTGAAGCACCACCTCTCTGACCTCAGCTTGACTGGCTGCTGCAGAGAAGTGGATCTTATAATGGTGTCTGTGGGTGTGTGTCAAGAGTGTATGAGTGCTGGAAATCTTGAGAATGTATACAAGAAATGTCAGCTTCTCGGTTGGTGATACAGTCCAGTATTATACTAACGTGGGGACATTCACACAGAAAAACTACATGCACCTAGTTGTTCCCAGCGTACCTGCTTGAAGGACGGATTCAATACATAAACAAAGCATAACGAGCCACTCTGCACTGCAGATAGTTTGTGTGATCGCAACAAACCGACGGCTACACCTTCTTTGTGTTTATCTCACACCGCTCAACTCTTGCCTAAAGCAGAGTGCAAAGAATGCTACAAACAAAAGGAATGCAACATTATCTATAACAGGTACAAGCTATCCAAACTCCCCACATAGCAGACAGCTGATGGCGGTGGTTTGAGGTGAATTAAAAGGATTAAGCGATAAAATAATGACATAAAAAAAAAAAAACAGTATCAGGAAAATGCATTCAGTGCCATGTTGGATTTTAAGGTCAGGTCTGACACAGTTCCTCCTATTTTCCAGCATGGAAATGCAACTTTGTAGGCCGTTTCATTTGATTTTAGGTGGAATGCGTCGTTAGTATGTGTTGACACCACATTCCAAGACTGAGCTCTACAGCTCCCCTTAAATAGATGGACAAAATTAATTAAGTAGGAAAAGCATTGTTGCTCTGCCCCGGGCAGTAAGCAGAAGTAAGACAATCCACACAATTCTGAAACATGAAACAGGATGATGCCATGACAAATGTCCTGTGACCAATAAAGCTAATCTGAGAGGTGGGATCCTCCAAGCTGTGCTGTTTTATTCAGCCAAGGGCACAGTTGTGATTCCAGTCAGTCTCAGCTGTGGGGCAGCAGGGTGCAGGCAGATGGGAAACTTGCCAGAATAACTGACCCAGGTCAGTAACAACATTTCCCAATAAGGACTTTGTTTACAGTGGCTATGCTAGCAATATCATTTAGTTTAGAGCCAATTGCAGAGTTCCTCCAAAGTTCCTTCCTAAGTTCTACTGGACGAGACTTGGCCAGGAAGGAACCTCACAAAGTGAATTGAAAATATTCAGGCTGCATTTAAAGGCGACGCTGTCAGAAAGGACATTCAAACGGGAAGGAAAAGACGAATATCTTATCCTGATTATACTGGGATGTACAGCTGTAAAAGGTAGAGACTGCGGGAAACATGGAGAGAACGGGCCACAAAAAGGAAAATCAGTAACCACGGAATGGTGGATGTGATGGATGTGAAAGATGGATGTGGAGAAGCGAGGCATCAAAACAACAGGCTGGTGTTAAACGTTCAAATCGGATTCTAATACACTATCCCATCAAACGAGAGGCAATGTATTTCCCCACGAGAAAAGGCGGTATGATGAGGCTCATTTCCGACACACAACACGTTCAGTTTACTGCGAGTGGAAGCCCGCCGAGCCTGATATATAAAAGAGAATAAGTGAGACTGAAGGGTGAAGCTATGAGGAGATGGGATATTAGATTGTGATCCACCTTGCAGAGGAGGGCTTGAATAATAACACAGCAGCGGCAGAGGGATGGAAAAGAGCAAAAGCAGCACACTGCATCACCGAGTGACGCCACGGTTTATCCTCACGCTGTGTCAATCAGCTGTGAGTAGTTTCAGAAAATATTCTAGAATTTCCACAAAAGGCAGGCAGCCCTTAGCTGTTTGGTTTACAAATTTTGGTGGCGATGCGATTATGAGATCACGAAAATTAAGCTCTTCTTAGTCACATGGAAACGCCAAACAAAGCCAACGCATGAAAAACGGTCGAGAAGCGGTCCGGCAGTTTGTTTGAAGGGCAGTCGGCTGCATTTATTGCCTCATTTCCTCAGATATGTTCATTTCATTCAGGGATTTAAAGTGATGACCTCGAAGCACCTCCCCAAGCATTACCAGGATGGAGTTACTTGCCTGGTTGGTGCTCAGCGTGTCTATTCCGCTGTATCTTGTCCTTGGTTGACAGACTCCTAAAGGTGGGCTGATTTTACTGACGCAACAATGGCTGCTTTGGCAACATTTCCAGACGACCATATTCGAACGTAAATTAATGTGTACGTGCTGAGGAGTGTTGGCACATACTGATACTGTACTAATCAGCTTTCAGTTTCAGCTGGACACTGAGTCACGGCTGACTTGTTCCACACAATATCCAATTTCCAGCAAATTTCAGCTTGTGTCCACAGAGAGACGCTGCCAGAATGACTCCGCTGCGTGTCACTCCGGCTCCGAGAGCTTTCTTTCCGCAAGCACGACTCATTAGCTGCTCAATTGAACTCGTGTTACCGGTAGAAATAACTATTCAGCAAACATAAAACGAGTGCTCGGCTTCATAACTAATGTAGAGGTTCTCATTAAAATGAAAGTGACACATCCTCTCAGAGCTGAGACAGACGGGATCAAGGCTGAGGGGAAGGCAGGAATGTAAGTGAATCTTTTATGAAGTAAAACAGAAGCATTAACCTGCTGTGGAGCATGACGACGAGAGCCTGTGTGGCGACTTCAGTGGGTTTTTTGAGCCTTGTTTAAGATGCCAGTAAACAGTTCATCTCTTATTCCACATGTACATGGAAGAGTTTGAGGGTGGAGGCAGCAATCACACCGCCTGGGTCTTATTGTCTGTATGAGAGAGACTCTTACGGCTGGAGTCCATGTAACACTTTTCTCATCACAGCGCGAACCCTGAAAAGAGAAAAAAGTGGAAGATAAACTTGTTGTTGGTGTCTGACATACAGCTGAGACACTGGCAGGTGACAGCAGAGCAGAATGTTGTGCTTTTGCACCGCGAACCCCCTGAAAGGAGTCTCTCTTAAAAAGGTTCCTTAATAAACCTAAAATAGGCCCTTGCTGTGAGAATGCTGCGATTTTCATGGCACTGATGTCTCTGACGGATTGCGTTGCACAGCAAACTCTCCCCGCACCAGAGCTGCCAAGATGTTGTCGAGAAAAACTCATTCTGCTGTCAGTAAGGGGGCAGGTTCATCTGCCGCTCGTGGTGAAATAAATAAGAATGGATAAGAATACGTACTTGGGCGGTTAAACGGTTAAAGTGTAGAATGCTGCACGGGTTAAAATGGATGCGTGTTGTCACCATACTGCTGTCATAGAAATGAAAAAGCGCTCAAACGCTGGCAGGAAGCGCTTCCGAGCTCGCTGCCAGTATGTTTCTGCCCGAGAAAAGTGCATCAACTGAAACAGGGCCAGTGGAATAAGGAGATGGATTCTCATAGAGTGGTAAGTACCATTAAACAATACATGCTCCACATAACAAATAAATAGCTAGCAGACAGGCTGCAATTAAGAGTTATTAGTTTAAGGGATCCATGTGTCTTGAGTACACTAATTCAGTTACAAACCAATAAAGCAGTGAATCACACAATTAAAGTTAATTTGACCGAAACAGAACGCAGGAGGGGAAAAAGATACAACGCCAAGTAAAACAAAGCCCTACTGCTATGGGAGTTATGAACCAACAAATGAGAAGTAGCGAGTGACATCGTATATCCACAGATTTCCCAAGAGGCGCCTTCAACCATCCAAACAAGTCACCGAGCTGACGACAAACAGACCACCGAGGGAGAGAGAGGCCAGGGAAAGTAGGTGGAGCCACGGAGGCCGTCATTTATTCCACATCACTTCAGCCGCTGCCTTGTTCACAGCTGACTCAGAACGCTGCCGGATAAACGTGACGCTGAAAGTCGTGCAAAAAAGCTGCTCGTTTGAAAACCCCGGCGTGAATTAGTGCAGGAACGAGACGTCGGCAGCCACACCCACAAATGAGCTTCAAGGGTGTGGCGCTGCAAAAGAAAGAGGGGGGGGGAAAGGCATGTGAAAAATCAATTCTGAGGTGAGAACTGGACTCTTATGCTGTATAAGCTGGGCTTGAAAATGTTTGCTCATAAAGTCCATGCTGCACTGAGAGGTCAGATATAGTGACGGATGCTCAGAGTTCTGTCACTTGCTAAAAGCACGACTAATTATTTTTCTCTTTTTACCCCTAATTCACTTAGTTGGAGTGAGAGAAGATTAGATTCCTCAGGCCTCGAGTCCAACAGGGAAACGTATCGCTAACTATTGATGAGCAGTAGTTTGTGTTCCTGCCAGTGAAACACTGCTCTGTTTTATGTAGGAGAGCAAACAGTTGTTTCCATGTGTGACAGCTAAATGTGAGCTTTAAACAAATAAGGTGAGGGAGGGGGGGTTGGATAATGTTTTTTGAGCTCTACTCCTCTACACAAAATAGCTAAATCCAGATTCCGGAGTAATCTAAACTTCTCTGAGTCATTAACTGTGCTAAATGAACTGTGAAAGATGCGCAGCGGGTAAATTCAGTCGCTCCGCTGCCGCATCCACTCCAGCTCCTCTGTAGTAGCCGGTCTTCTCACAGTAAACAAACGGAAATAATGAGGTGTGCCAGCCCTCTTAGTGGTAGCGGTGTTGACAGACAGCTATGAGTAATGTGACATCCAAATCACCCCATTATAAGCTCGTCTCCCACAGCTGATTCGCTGACAGATTTGCCTCTGAACAGCCGAGCAAAACGAAAGAAGAAGAAGAAGAAGAAGAAAAGATGGCACTGTCAAAACAATGTCCTCGCTGCGGCAGTGAGGCTCAGTCGTTGCCCCCTGGCAGTCCCGACTATCTCAGTCTGGGTTACTGCAGTAACCAGAGGAGAGCGATCGTTTGTCTTCAGCTCCTGAGTGAGCTCAAGTGAAGAATCCCTTTCTAAAACTGTGCCAAAGACATAATAATATGTCTCAAGTGTGACGGCCAACTGTAAACATCAGGTAACTATTCTAAAACAGTGCTGTACATGAGGAAGTATGAGTGTGTCGGACATGAAGCTGCCTATTTCAAAGCCTTGCCAAAGACAAAAATAATAAAAATGTCCCTCAAGGTGAAGACTGTTAGAAGATACGCCGCATAGAAGTCTCGAGATGTTACCTCTGCAGCCTGAAGGCTGACGATACGGTTTCTGTATCTGTTTCATGCAAACAAGGCAGCTTCAAAAGAGCATTAATGTCTCATGATGCTCTATAAGTTTGCCTGTTTGCAATCACATTCAACGCGAAGCCACGGCTCAGAGCCCTGCCTCAGCCTCAGAGAAACAATCAAGAGACTGGGGATAAATAGACAAGAGAGTCAAAGCCAACTGGGGGGGAAAGAAAGAAAGAAAGAAAGAAAAAAAAAGGAGGGAAATGAGAGGCAACTACATTCCAGTGCAGTGTTTGGTATTGTGCAAGCTCTGGGAGAGTGGTTGCAGTCTGGCCTGGGAAAGAGCCGGAGCAGGTCCCCCGAGGGGACCGATCCACTGGCCTCCAGAAAAACACCAGCAGAGAGGCAGAGCAGACATGGCCAGATGTGTACGAGTACACAATGCATGCAAAAAGAACACACACACACACACACACACACATCACTCAAAGGAAATATGACTGGAATTCATTATATAACATCTGACTGGAAAACACAAAATATGTTTGAGGGAAGCTCGTCTAACAGCGAGGAGAAGCTGCACATATGTGTGTTTTTCCAAAACTCCAAAAACAAATGGACAAAGCAGCCAGATTTGAAAAGTGAGGCCCAAAAAAAAACTTTTAAAAGAACGCGTCTTCAACAGGGGCAGCAGAGGGTAAGTGCTGTGAATCTAAATGACTTTAGCGTCTCAGTCACTGGTTCCAGGTCCTTTTCAAAGCAGCTAAATTCATAAATGATGCTTATTTGGAGGAAAACAGACAAAGGATGGCATATTTTAAGGAAGCAGCTATCATGCGGGCTTCCACTGGACCGAACAACTGTTCCACTTTCGACAGGAATCAAGTTTCCACCTAGTAGCAAAGTGACATCATAGAGAACTTCAGATAAGTCCCAGCTTGCTTACACACATTTATAATTGCACCTGGTCACATAATTCCTGAAGAGAGACAAAGCGTTGCTTGTTTTGCAGGTAAATGCAAGCGCAACCCCAGTGTCCTCGTCACCGGAGCAGGTAAAAGTCTGCAACCTTATATTGTCAGATTAGTGGCTTGGCTCTGCACTTCTCAGCGTTTCTCAGGGGAACTTCAGCCTCACTGAGCACTGTGCAAATGCCATGTTATCCAAGACAAAGACCACAAAGGGAACAGTCCACAGGAGACCATTAAAGCCGATCCGTACAGGAGGCGGTTCGACATGAAACCTGATGGCGTCTTGCATGAGCCGCATGGATTCTGTAAAGAGGAAATACTCCCACACACCGTGAATTACATGCAGCGTGTTTATATCAACGATGTGAGGCCACCAACAACAACGATGCGTTGCAGTTGATTTTGTTTTCTTTTTTTTCTCCATCTTTCACCCCCACGGACACGCTCTCGTATCCACTCACACTCTGGTGTACAGCAGGCATGGTGATGAGCCAGGGGCAGCGTGCCGATGACTGCGGAGAGCTCCAGAAGGATTTCTCGCCCCTGACAAACTGCTCCCCCCCTCATCCTTTCTCCCACCCGCTCTGCCCCGTGGGGGGAGAGGTTTCCTGAGGGCGGCGCGGCACTGAGAGCTGGATCTTATCAGGGTGCCGGTGGGGAGCAGCTGGGAACACAAAAGAACCCGATTCCTTTAGCTTTAGATTGGAACATTTAGCTGGTTCCATTCTAGTCCAAATATTCTGGTCATCTCGAGTACCTTTTGTGTAACTCCAGTTTGTAATCATCTCAATTTTAACACCCATTAAAAACCAGATCATTTCTCGCGGTGCCCTGATTTGTAAGTGATAGCAGTTGGACCTTCAGGAGCACCAGCCTACCCAGGCCCGAGTTACAGTTTCTATAGAACAAGCATGAGAATATAAAGGCCGAACGCATCGGAGGCTACGGGAGTCGGCAGCAGCCCTGAGATGAAAATTAAGCTGGAAAAGCTTGTCCTACTTTCTTCAAAGGACAAACGCTTGTTTCTGCTGCGGCTCTCAACTCTGGGAGAAAATAGAAGGAGGGAACAGATTTGATAACGGTTCCCAATTACCGCCAATAAAAAGAAAGTGGGTTTCTGTGCGTGGAGACATTCTCCTCCTCTTCCCATGGTAGCGTTGGACAGTGTTGGGCTGATGGCATTGGAGGACAGGCCCATTTCACTAATGATTGGACCGTGTCTTTGTTTCTCTGCCTGCTAACTGTGTTCTCTGGAGAACGGCTACTCTAATCCAAAAAGCCTGGCTTCGTTCGGAAGGCATTCGCAGCTGCCTTCTTGTGCTGGGTCAAATCGGGGCGGTTGTTCCCAAATGTGACAGTCTTTGAAGAGAAAGAGAAAAAAAGAATTCAATCAAAAAAGGAAGGTGGGAAAAAGTCATCTTTTAGAGAGTTTTTGTTTAAAGTCAACGAGTAATTTCAATATGCTCGTCAAAAACAGCAAAGCGTTGTAGCGATACTTTCCAGCAACTAGAGAACACAATGCCACCTTTTATTGCTCCAAATTTAAGAGAGGAGGCAAGCAGAGTGGGCTGAGAAGCAAATGCATCAAATGCATGAGAGGCAACATGACAGCGTCCAATAACACTCAACAACGCTTAATCTTTCCTTAGCTGCCGAGTGCAAAGCTAAAGCTAATGGACACTGGAAAAAGCAGGGGACGGAGGGGTGCTAAAACCATCCTTAACCACTTTAGCTTCCAGGTGAAATTCACAAGGGATGGACTCTCCTGTCCAAGCTTTGATGCCTTTAAATCTTCTAAATTTCTTTAAATCTAGGCTAAAAACATACTTATTTCAGATGGCTTTTAATACCCAGTAGTATGGTGACACTTTTATATTATCTTATTCAATTTTGCTGTATTTTATTGCGTTTACTGTTATTTTATTGTTTTGTACTTATTCTTTTCTTTATTTATTATCTGCTGTAAAGCACTTTGGCACACCGAAATGGATTGTTGTAAAGGGCTGAATAAATAAATTACATTTCCATTTAAGTCAAAAGCTTCAACAGTAGCCCAAAGGAAAAGGTGGAACCTGCATTTCATCCTCCGTGCTTCCTCCAACCTGTGTGAGAGTCTCATTAAAAAGAGAGAAAGAAAGACGTCTGTAAAATGTACAACACATTAAGTATCTATTATCAACACACACACACACACACACAGTAACATCTGTGTTGGGCGCGGTGGAGTCTGAGCACATGCAAACTGAGCGGGACCCAAACCTGCCGAGACACCCCGACGCAGATGGCTGCCTCTCACCCATCTGGCACTGAGACGCGTGCAATCCGAGATCATTACGGAGATAATACGTGCATGACAAGGTAAGCACAGGTAAGTCATCATCAAACTCCTTCAAACGAGCAGAAAAGGAGGAACTTTTGCTACATTTGCAGCATAGCAGTCAGTGTGTTGATGGCAACCGATCAAATGACTGTTGAGCGTTTTACTGTCTTTCAGTTCATCTTTGGTTCCACAGGACCAAAACAACTCGTCTTACTGCTCATCCCTCATCAGGACATTTGTACACACAAAAATCAAAAGGCGGCAAATGCCAGAGACCAGCTGACAAACGCATTTAAACGCATTTAACTCACGGGGAAGTTTCTAAGACCAAAATGTACCTAAAAGCCCAGAAACACATCTGCACCACTGAGAATCTATGATGAATGAATAAACAAACAAATAGCTGTAGCCATGATGGTGAAGTGTTCAATTAAATCCATGCAGCAACCACCTTCACCGTTATCCACGATGTATCGAATGTTTGGACAAATCGCTTTAGAGAACTTTCTATTTCACGCAATCTCATTCCGTAATCGCTTCGTAAAGCGCGAAGAAGAGACTTGGATCCACGAAGAGTAACCAAACTTTTTCTAACACCAACTTACAGTGTGAAAAATATTCAATAATGGGGAGACAGATACTGCAGAGGGAAAACTAAAGAAAAAGGAGACCCAACAGAACCCAGATGGACAAACGAAGCGAGGAAGGCCCGCATAGCCACACCAAACAGAAGTGAACTCACAGAGCAATGAATCAAGCTGCAGCACTGGCAGCCATGGAGTCCCGGTTGGTGGAGCAGAGAGGACCGACTGCTGGAGCCTACAGATGACAGAGAGACAGAAGGCAGAGATAAACAGAATGCACAAAGGTGGGAGAAAAGAGGGGGGCGAGACAGAGAAAACAAAAAAAAAAAAAAACATGGAGGGAGTGAGAGAGAGAGAGAGAGAGAGAGAGAGAGAGAGAGAGAGAGAGAGAGAGAGAGAGAGAGAAGGGGCGGCGGGGGGAAAGCATTTTGTTACTTTGCCTGAAGCAGATCTCTGAACACTGGCTCATTTTCAGAGCAACTCATTGTTCTGGCACAGCGTTACAAAGCAGCTTCAGATTCACCGTCACACCGATACACAGCCATCTTAGGGCTATAGACACGCTATTACAAAAATGTTCACATCTCCTCTGGCCTTACGGCGACCCTAAGGTCAAGTTGGCGCAGGACGGTAAATAAAACAGCTCAATAAAGACGGGGCAACTAAATCCAACACATTCTGCATCTAGTTTGTAAACTACAGAAAACAGCAACAGGTCTCCTTCAAGGCAACACCTCTGAAAGTATGTGAGGAGGGGAGAGTTCTCAAGCTCATTCCATACATTAGGAGCACTGAAAGGAGAGAGCACTTTTACCCAGCTCACAGTTTTGTGTCTGTGTGTGTGTGTGTGTGTGTGTGTGTGTGTGTGTGGGGGGGGGGGGGGGGTATTTTAATCTATTCCTGAAGCTCAATTCAGCAGCAGCATGTATGCATCCATCTTGTGCTGAAAATAAACCGGACAGCTACAGTTCTCCTAATCCATTTGGTGGGTTTAATGCCAACTGTGAAGGGAAGACATACTTTGTGCCACAAATCGAGGCGGCTCAACCCATCGACAAATTCTATCCTCGCCTTTGTTGTAGGATCCCATTTGAGGTGTTGTATTGGACAGAAAATGGGTGTTGCTATGCAACCGAGAAAAATACGTGCAAACAAAGCGAAATCATCGTCCCGTATTTAATACCGCGGCATGTTAATGCATGCGAGGACGGAGCGTCGACTTTGGAATAAAAATGACAGCAATCATCTCTGGAGGCCCCCCCCACCCCCCACCCCCGTCCCATGAGTCCATTTATTAGCTTTAAATGAAAAAAGTCATCTTTCAAACAGGAACAACTGGAGGAAATAAAACCTGGACAGTGATGTGATAAAACCGTCAGCGTGTTAGTGAGTAAATGCAGTTTGGTTGCAGAGCTGTGCCTTTGTCTGCGAGCCGTTTGCAGTTCCATGCTGGTTAGAGCCGGGTTGGGTTGGTTTAACAGAGATTCGAGCAAATCTTTAACACAAGACTGTTGCACAGATCCAGCAGAACTACTGACAGTTCTTTACGGTTCATTTTTTTTTCGAGAAATATGCTCTGGTTACGATGGCGACTTTAATAAGCCAGCAAGCTGATTTCCATTGAGCCTTTCAGAAAACACCTGGTTGAAACTCACTTGCATCACAGCAGCAGTCCTTCCCCAGACGTCTGCGACTTATCGTAGAAAAGCGACCGACTAAACGAAGGCTAACAGAAAAGCTCGGTTGTGTGAGCGTTGCCCTGTTCCTCTTTTCCATCTCATCACTTGTGCTCGTCTTTCACGTCCTGAACAGTGCTTTTCATTTGAACCAGGAAGTGGGAACTTCGGAGTCACATTTCCAACTCAAAAAGTCAAGCTGCAGCTGAAGCTTCTGCTCTGTCGGATTACATTAAAAAAAAAAAAACTGAGGTAACTGTCTTTGGAGCCAAAGATAAACGATTGTAAGTCACCACAGAGCTTCAACCTATAAATCTAAACACTACCAACCAGGCCAGAAATCTGGGTGTAGTGATGGACTCAGACCTAAATTTGGACAAACACATTAAGGCAATAACAAAGTCAGCCTACTATCACCTTAAGAATATATCAAGGCTAAAAGATCTGATGTCTCAGCAGGACCTGGAAAAACTAGTCCATGCATTCATCTTTAGTAGGCTTGATTATTGTAATAGCATCTTTACAGGTCTGCCAAAAAAGTCAGTTAGACAACTGCAGCTCATCCAGAACTCAGCTGCTCGAGTCCTCACTAAGACCAAAAAAGTGGAGCACATCAGTCCAGCTCTGAAGTCTTTACACTGGCTGCCTGTCCATCAGAGGATAGACTTTAAAGTTCTGATGCTGGTCTATAAAGCTCTAAATGGTCAAGGACCAAAATACATCAGTGACCTCCTGACCCACTATGAACCTTCCAGCCCCCTCAGGTCACCTGGATCCGTTTTTTTTTTTTTTTTTTTTTTTTTTTTTAAAAAATCAGTTCCCAGAGTCAGAACCAGACATGGAGAAGCTGCATTCAGCTTCTATGCTCCACATGTCTGGAACAAACTCCCAGAAAGCCTCAGATCAGCTGAAACACTCAGTGTATTTAAGTCCAGGTTGAAGACTATTTTCAGCTGCATTTGAATAAGCTTGAGTTTCAAAACAGAATCATATTTTAACTATTGATTTTATCTTTCATATATATACTTTTTTCTGATTTTATCTATTGTTCCTATTTCTTTCTTTTGCTTAAATTTTAAATCGTGCTTTTTATTTTTTATTTCTTCTGTTTTAATGTCTCTGTAAAGCACTTTGAATCACCTTGTCGTTGAATTGTGCTATACAAATAAACTTGCCTTGCCTAGCCTTACATACTGCCATCGATGCGTTTGTTCCTGTAACTTCATATGAATCTTTGGAGCAAGACGGCATGTTGTTTTGAGAAAACTCAAAACTGGAGCTGGAGTTTTGTATTGGATTGCATAAAGGAAGAGACGCTGTCCTCGGATGAAGTACGAGTTGTTTTTCCGAGCTACAGACTTACTGTAGCACAATAAAACCGTCAGGAGTGGAGAAGACTGGCTGTTCAAAGGGCTAAAAAGAAAAACTAACTCGGAAAAAAGGGACATTTTCAGCTGTTTCCTTCCATTCCTGCATTAAGCATCGCCAGCTTAACACGCTAAATGAACTGTTCTGGCGGTGCAGCTTGCCGTAGTTCGAAAACCATGACTCATCAAAGACCGTTTATCAATGACGAATCAGGAGAATGAAAAGAAACCGATGCCTGATTGCCATCGTTTTACGACAAAGATTACGCTGTTTGTGTTACATAACCCATGTCTGAAAAGAGTTTAAGGATCATTTGAAAACTGAGGGCAGTTAATACCCGTTTGTGCACAATTAGTTCCACGAGATTTCCATTATTACTCAATAACAGAATGATGCTCCAGCAGTGGCCACCCACATATAAAGCGCCAACATACCTGAGAGTGTACTTTGTATCTGACCCATAAACCAAACTCCAGCTGACTTGGAAGCCTCAACGAGGTATGACAAATGCTTTTTGTTCCACCCTTCTGCCTCATTTCATCACCATCCTGCTTCTCTCCAATAGAAGCAGTCTGATCAAACCCTCATTTCACAACCGCTATAACGTGACATCGCATACTGCAACGCTGCTTGGTTTGCACATCTCGGCAGATTTCAAGAAGTGCTGTTTGCGGGGGCCATCGCACGCACGTCCTCGCCTCTCAACGCCGTTGACCACACTCCCTCCCTCGCGTCTGGTAAACAACAGCTGGTTGTAGTAGTCCATCTGCTACCTGTGAATTCCCTTCCACGGGGCTCGCAGCTCTTACATAGTACTAGCTCGGCTCCTCTGAGGGGGTGGACTTCCAGTAACAGCATGAGTATGTGTTGATGCTTTTACAGCACGCTATAATAATAGCGGTTTGAATTGTCGACTGGCACACTCAGCTGTGAGCAGGCTTTTATAATTGACGGTCTGTGCTTTTTTTTTTTCCCCTCAAAGCATGACTCGGTCATAAATAAATGGACTGATTATTGCTGTGGCTGTTGTCTGGAAGGTGCATTCAATGTCTCAAGTGTATGCTGGAGAATTAAGCTTCCGGCTGGTCCGATGACTCAGTCCGCTCGTGTGTGTCGAGCTGTTATTCGTACATATCGGACATATCTGAGATGTAATGTGATTTTAACGACTGCATTTTCAAAAGTCAGCGATACCCGACCAAAAAAGATCAAAAAAGGCTGTGATTGGTGCAGCTTTTCCCTCTTTCCTTCCAGGTCACCTGCATCGTCCTCGATTTGCTATCTCTCTCTCATCGAGTACTCAAAACACAAAGTCAAGCTTCTCAAAACACCTCAAGATAATGTAGCTAGGGATCACATCAATCCTGCTTGCACATGCTCAGTTAGACTCGAGTGCTCCTAGGAGCTCCGTGCACGCTCCTAGGAGCTCCGTGCACGCTCCTAGGAGCTCCGTGCACGCTCCTAGGAGCTCCGTGCATGCTCCTAGGAGCTCCGTGCACGCTCCTAGGAGCTCCGTGCACGCTCCTAGGAGCTCCGTGCACGCTCCTAGGAGCTCCGTGCACGCTCCAAGTTTCCATCTGTTTGTGAAAACAGCAAAGCATCAGTTGATATCAATAAAACTGCTCTCATTCACAGCTGTTCTGCTTCCAGACTCTGCGAAAATAAAAGTCTGATTTCATAGCTGCAGAATCATCTGACAAATGGCCACGATTCCAAGTAACGGAAAGGAAACAAAAGTCTAAATTCACTCTGCAGTGCGTTGGGTTATGCTCACATGAGCAATGGTCTCCCACAGAGAAAGTTAAAAGGCTCTCTTGAACATCTCAAACAATCCACAGCGACATATGGGCTCAACATGTGTGTACCGTATACTGTTGCAGGGGCGACGGCACGTTCGAGCTCCACTCAGCTGTGCATTTAACCGTACCGACTGCAGACCAACAGAGATCACAGGCTCCAGCTGACCCACTAAAACAAAACAAAAAAAGAAAAACGTACGGTGACAGTAAAGTTAAACTAAACTAAAGTAAAGCTGGACATGGGAGTTTGGTACAAGCCCCAGGAATGAGTCATTTGATTTTAATTGTGCGTACTGCCTTTTTGAAAGATACACACACAAGATACACAACACGATGATGACCGTCAGCCTCCTTTCTTCCTCAGTGGCATTTCAGCAGCACTGTGCGATCCGAAGGGCTCGTTTAGTTACAAAAATACACAAACAACAACACAAACTCCAGAACACAAAACTGTTATTTGTCTCTTTAGGTCTGTGAGTCGTCTACTTAATTTAAGGGACGGCAGCGAAGTCTGTCCTAAAAGTGCAAGACCGGTGTTTTTCTTCAGCACAGCGCGATTCTGTGGCTGAGTACAAAGAGGCACAGGAAGCTTTTACACAACAACATGGCTCAGTGGAAGACCACAGACAAATCATCACTTAAAATCCTGAGCTCAGTGGCAGAGTTGACGCCACACGGAGTCGCACACAAAGGCCGGTGCTGCTGGCCATTCAATGGAGTTTGTGTTGGTCCCCATCTTCTCCCGCCTGTCTGATCTTTGTCTCCATAACGACCATCTCCAAACTACTGTTCGTCTTTACGACCGGATGAATGACAATGGTGGCGAGCGGTGCTCTACCACAGCTAAAACTACCGGATTAATGGGAAAGGGAACACACACAGGTGAGCTGGAGCTAAAACAGAAAGTAACGGTTTGACGTCGAGTGTCCAAAACTGTCAGTTTCCCTGTTTCTATCCAGAGAATGCTTACTGACGGACATGTGGATTTTAATAATAAATAAATGAATTATCATTACAGTGCCGAGGCTGCCACTCGGAACATGATGCCTTTTCTGTCATCAGCTGATGCTGACAAGACTTCTGCTCCAGTTTTTGGAGACATTTACACTGACTGAAGGCTTTCTGATTGTATTTAGCATGTTCGTGTAAAAAGAAGCAGAAGAGCAACAAAAAATAACCTTCCAACTTCGAAGCAGGCCTTCTGCTTACTAATACAGCTTCTCGACCTCTCATTCAGATTCTTTTTTTAATCTATGCCATCAATCTTGATGCACAAAACCTGACTGAGAGTCTTCAGAACTAATCACGATGCGTGTTGGCAGGCGACGCTCCTTGATCACAACAAACCTGCAGGGATTCAGCTCCCTTTGACTATACAATTCTGTTAGTGTGCTGGAAAACACTGAGGTGTTCGCCAGCCCTCTTTTATCTTTATGTTTATGCATTTAGCAGCCGCTTTTATCCAAGGCGACTTACACTGGCAGGCAGTCAGGGAAGGGGATCTTGCCTAAGGACCCCTACTGGAGGTAGAACCCTTCATGCAGGGGATTTGAACCCATTTGAACCCCCACATGAAAGGTGGCAATCTTACCACTACACTATCCAGACCTTTTCTTAAGAGTTCAGTTTCAGCAGACGATCCTAGCAGTTTTGTATCTCACATTTTCAAGAAATTCAAATGCTTTAAGCAACACGTCTTTGGCAAGTTTCAGTTTAAGCTTCTTAATTTGTCTATAGAGTCGGGAGAGGATGGCTTCCAAATGATGCATTTCCCAGTCAGTTGGCTTTTGTATTAGCCTGCCTTTCGGCTCTCACGCGTGAGTGAAATGATGATTGGGAAAGGTATGAAACCGTGCCAATCAACACTTCAATGTGCCCGGGCTATTTTTAGGGTGCAGGAAAGGACCGATGTAACAGAACAGTGAACGCAACGTCAACTACTCCGGGAGCCAGCTTCTCTACAGCACCTCTGGTTTTGTGACATCACCTGTGTCATCACTGGGATCTCAGCAGAGATTCTTCACCTCCAGTGCAGGAGTCCTGCAACTGCAGCACCATGAAATAACGCTCTCGGCTTTGCAGATGTGTGCGCTTTGTGTTTTTCTGCTTCAAGTTGATAAGCAAAAACCAAGTGACGGAGGGGTGGGATTATCCAATATCCATCAAGTGAAAACAGTCACAGATAAAGTACCGATCAAACTGTATTAACATGACGGCTCGACAGGGCGGATTTCACTTCTGGAAAACAGGGAAAAAAAAGCAGCACCAGTTTGAGTTTCCCTGTTTGAGTCTCAGTCTGCAATTCTTTTTTTTTTTTAACCCAATTTCATGCTCCAGTTTCATAGTTAGCTAAAATCATGTAAAAATCATTTTGTTATGGCTGGAATTTCTTTGAGGATGGTGCTGAAAATGCAGAGTGAAAACGAGAGTTCCTTTCACCACACAGAGCTTTCTCTTGTTAAAAGAAAAAAGAAGAAGCTGAACAAGCTACTCCAAAACAAATTAAGTATTTAGAGTGATAAGACAAGCGCAAAGTTAAAAAAGATTGCATAAAGGAACCAAATAGAACTTAATCTCAGTTTTTGTCAAGTTTTGTGGGCAAACCCCAGGATAGCAGAGACACAAACGCTCTCATTGTTGCCCCAAACTACCGTACTGCGCAACTAAGGAAGCTCTCATTAAAATGTGAGCCAGCTTGTCCACACATCCTGCTTAATTAGAGGGTGTCCCGTCAGGCCTGAAAGTCCCTTCTCCAGTCACCTGACACAACAGACAGAAGAAGGTATGATACAGACACTTGTGTCTCCACCTCCCCTGCTCCTCCCAAACCTCACTTCATCGAATCTATCCCATAGCAGCAGCATTTTCTCTGTGGCCCTCTTCAGTCCTGTGTGATCATCCTGTCCGTCTGCGTCTCTGAGCCCGTCAGCCTGCAAGCAAGCCTCAGCCATACGGAGCAGACAGCAACAGTTGTTGAAGCCCTGATGCACTGGATGAGGAAGGAGGTGAGGAATGAACACCGACAAAGACGCGATTGTGGCAAACTACTTACAAAGCAGTGGTGTGAATCCAGTCAGTGGCCGAGGGTGTAGGAGAGGAGCCACGTGAAAAGCAGTCGAGATGAAGTCGATGCGTGAATGAGAGGTGGGGAGGGAGGAAGAGAACTAAGAGCTGCGTAAGAAGGGAGGGAACGAGAAGGAGAGGGGTTTAAAACGGGAAAACCAAAAACATGACAGGGCAGAGACGCTGAGGGAATGAGAGGGTGGGAGAAGAAGCTCGGACAGCGCAGAGAGTCTCATTAACTTCTCATTTACGGGACGAGAAAGAGAAACGCCAAGTGGAAGGGAAGAAGAAGAAGAAGAAGAACCCTGAGACAGCCAGATGTGAGAACCTTTCCCCCCTCTCTGTAGCAGTACTCCATGTTTAGTTCCCACATGTGACGAGGCCCCTGAAACAGCCGCATCAACTGAGCACATCAGGGGCTCAAGAAGTTCAGAGAGGGCAAGAAAAAGAAAAAAAAAGAAAAAGAGGGAGACAAAAGTGAGCAAATGAGGTTGAGCTGAATCATCCCGGTTCAACTGAATTCCCAAAGAGACGGACAGAGTCGAGCAGCTGCCAGCCTCTCCTTGATATGAATTCAAGCACAGGCAGACCCTGTTCTGCCAAGTACGGATGGAATAGATGTGTCAGTCGCTAAATAAGCTGCACAGCAAATGTAGGGCAAAACTTTATACTTCGCTCGAACAGGTGATAAAAGGTTAAGAAACTGCATTACCTGAGGATCCAGTTTAAAAAGGTTCCTAAATACAGAAAGATAACTAATGTCAGGTTTAAGCTGCAGGACGTTGCAAATGTTAATGCTTTACAGTAAAACATGACCAGATTGAACGGGAGGGATGTTTGAATCCCTGCGAGATGGAAATGTTACTTGAAGTCATCGCATTTTTTTAAGAAAAACTTCCATTTCAGAACAGAAAAGGGAACATCCTTTCAATTCAGAAGTGGTAAAAGGTACGGAAGGCAATTCAGTGTAGTGAACAAATCCAGTCATAAAGAAGGTAAAACTCAAAAGGGTCCCTTTTCTTTTGGGGATCAAGCAGTGGAGGTCATCCAGACCTTCAACTGGAGCTTTTGGGGTCATGTATACATACATATATACGTCCCATAGTCTTACTTTCAGCCAATTCAGCCAATCAGCTGCCTGTGGTGCAGCATTTCTTGCCAAATGAAATATCTACCAGAAACTATCATCAGTACAATCACCAAATGCAAGTTCAAAACAGTCCAACCTAAACAAACCCATCAATGTTTCCACAGCTCCTTCTCCCAGTTTCCACTGCCTCTAAAACGCACAAAACACATGTGAAAATAAAACGTGCCTGATGATTGACTTTTTTACAACCAAAACAAATCAGAGGCATTCCGGCGAAACGCTTCTCAGCATTTTGAAGGCAGAGACAGTTGATGACTCCCAGGTTTTTTCCAGTGTTTAGTCTCAGAAGCACTTCGGCACTAAATGAGCTTAAAAGAGGCCGTTTCCTCCGCCGCAGAGGTCCTGCGCACGCAGATGTCACTGCAGCTGGCGAAGGATATGCCGAGGCCTGCGTTGCCCCTGAAATCTGTTCTGACATCTGGATGGCGTGGCTTTTACACAGCAGGAGCGGGGTCCAGATTCAGAGTAAATTCAAGGCATTGGGGCGTCTGGGGGGTGCAAGGGCCCTACAAGGACATATTCTGCAATGAGGACAGCAGGTAGTTCATTACAAGACTGCTGTGCAAGGCAATTGATCAGGGGTTACAAAGCACATGCGGGTTCTATTATCCGTGTCATACACCCGCTCTATGGCAGGTGCGAGATAAAGCACGTAATAAGCTACAGACATAAAAGATGAAACTGAGAGCTTAAAAAGAGCAAAAGGCGCAAACCAAGAAAAAGATAAGAAATAGCATCGAGGCAGGAATGAAAGCCGGTGGGATTAAAGTAAGGCGAAGTGGGTTGGGGTGAAGTCAGGCTCAAGGGTCGCTAGTAATTAGCCACCCTAACAAAAAACAGACAGCTGATACAAGCAGGAGTTTCCTGGGAATTACCACTCCATGAAAGAGGAGTCCATGAAAATATCACCCATCTAGTCGCTCCACGTGAAGGCGAGAGTCAGCGGCGACGCTGTGTTTACCGAACACGGCTACAAAGATGCTGAATAGCTCCTCGAGTTTGAGATCAGTGGTGAAAAGGCTAAATAAAATATTATGCAGACAGGGGCACGGCTCTGCCAGGGGAAGAGAGAAAACACTGATTTAGAAAGTTTCTATCCATTCACAAACCACGACTACTTCCTCTCCATTCACTTTGTCCGGCAGCTAATGACTGGCTGAGCGCGGCAGAAAAGGATTAATTCCCAATCTATTCACATTAAGGTGGTCATACAAGCTGCTGAATCAGTGGGTGCACTTCGCCTTTCACACTGCAGAAAGCTTTTGGCTTAGTTTTTGGATAAATAACCCAATGTAGTATTTAGCTAGTTTTGAGACCTTGTAAGGACCAGATGTTTTTTTTTTTTAAATGATATATGTAAAACCTAAGAGTTGAAAGAGCACTTGTACTTTCCTCATGAGCAAAAATGCTACTTTTTTTTTCCTTTAACCTCACGGACTTCCATCCTATGACTCAACCGTTACAAACCTTCTGTTACCACACTTCATGCGACCTGGCCTCCAAGCAAAATGCCCGCGGTTAGGCACCACTATGCATGGCCAACCTGCCTATTATGGTCTGCCACCTTTCATCTGTGAATGTTAGTTTTGTGTTTGTGTGCGAGGCATAAATACTGCTGTCATGTGCGCTTCCACACGCAAACACCGCCGACTCCTCAGCTTGCAGCTGCTTTTCATCGCCACCCTCGCACATGTTTGCACATCGTTCGCTTCACCGGCCCCATCACGCTCTCTCTGTTTATCGGGGAGGCTTTTCTTCAGTCCTCTTTTATTCCCTCCCAAACTAGAATGACGGGAAATATAACGGGATCATCCATCCCTCCGCCCTTCACTGACGGCTGTCCTATATGCAGAAGGAAGGACTCGAGCAATCACATTGACTTCCCTTTACATGCACCGTGGTAATACAGTGAGAGTGTGAAATGAGTCTTGACCCATTCTTCTTTTTTTGATGGGAGGTTTACCCACTATAAATCAATTTTCCTATTGCACTCTGGGATAATAAAAGCTCTAACAGCATTATAACAGGAAAAAACGTAGCTTATCACTCAGTGATCTGACTGATATGTAAAGTGAGATGAAGAGGAAGGAAGTGAAGCAGTGCTCGGCATCAGGGGTCCACAACTTTCCCATTAGAGCTTAGCCACACTGGTTAAATCAACAAATCCCTGCGAGTAAGCGTAAGCGGGCTGAATCTCATTATCGTGGCCATTTATTTTTGGCAATTTCTGACATTCCAGTCATGATCTTTGATGCGATTACGGTGAGCAAGTCATGTATCGAGGCTCTGCTGCAGCAGGTACACGGTGCACGTGTGTTTACACCGACGGATTTCTTCAATTCTTTGCTAATCTTTCTCTACAGAGATTCCAACAAAACTTTGTACGTGGACACTCAAAGTGGTCTGATGTGAAGAGTGCCAACTCGTTAAATGACATGCACAAAGTAAGCCTGGCACTAATCTGCATGCTGTATAACAGAAGGAGTCTTATTTCCCCCCCCATCCTCACTGATAAAGAAACAGTTGCCCAGCAACGGATTTTTGTGTTTCAGCGTCGCCTTCCAACGAAGCAGCGATGTCAACAAACACAAAGAGACACTCATCCCGCTGTCTGTATACCAGGGGAGTGAGAAAGCGAACTCTGACATCTCGCAGAGTCGGATCCGGCAGAGCTGTGCGAGGTGACCGCAGGAACTCCACTTCCACCCGTCATGTGATCGCAATTCAACAAATTACCCTCAAAAGTAGGGACCTGCGCAGAATACCGGGTGGTCTCAGAACAATTACAAATCCACAGAGGCACCAAAAAAGAAAAAAAAAAGACCAATTAAACAACCGATTCCTTACCAGCTGATGGAAAATGCCAGGAAGTTTGAGGCAGTGCCAGCTCAGCCCAAAATGGCTCCAACGTGTGCGGAGAGGAGAACTTTTCATTCCAAGCAGAGAAAAAGCACATCCTGGGTTCCATTTCAATCTTGTGACTGAGCCGGTTCATTTCAGAGGAGTCTGTTCCGATGTCAACAAACAACACCAACATCAAAGAAAACGTGGAGACCTTTGAATCCATGTGGATAACATAGCAACGGACTAGCTTGGGTTCCAGTGACTATGCGAAAATGAAATGGAGGAGTGTCATTTTTAAACCATCTTCGACACAGGCAGAGCGAGGAAGACGGAGAAACAGTTGAGCTCCTTGGCTCGCTTGCATCCCCAGTCAGCGCTTTCCTTTTCAGCCTTTGCCAGTGAAATGGCCCCGATGCCGATTCCAATTCTTTTATGAGGCCATCCAGAGCCAATCTGCACAGGGAGTCGAGGGAAGAAACAGTTTCCAACAGCTAGGGGTGGCATGGTTGAGATAAAGCTGGGCCGTTAAAAAGAAAAAAAAAAAATCATCAAAATTGCATCAATAAGAGCCAGATGAACAATGAATGATATGTAGGGTGCAATGAAGAAGGTGTTCTTGTTTCAGTAACACTCGATCTCATGAAAAGAGTCCTTATATAACCATCATTTCAGCCTCTGAGTCACAGTTTAACAGGTGACTATCACACTGTTAACGTAAGTTAAAAATCCAACTGTGTCCGTGAAAGGAATGTTGCCTTTTGGCAAAGAATCATTTCAGCCCTCAGGACCTCATCTGGTTTTTCAAATGCAGTGAAGATGTCAGGAAGGACAACACAGACTTGAAACCTGATCACCACAAAACACTCCAAGTCCCCCCCCCCCCATGTCTCCCTATCAGTCCACAGCATTCTGCTGCTTTCTAAATCTGCCCTTCTTCTTCAGCTGCACGGCAAACAATTATTAACGGGATCAAAGCATATGAAAGGGCTTCTGCGTCAGCGAGGTTGGGCTCGGGGAGCCGAGAGACTGAAAGTGATAATTGCAAAGCGCTGAATTGTTTTTCCTCTGCGCGGAGTGAGATACACGCAGAATGTGTGTGAGCTCTGTAAAAACGAAAGAAAGAAAAAAGACGAGTCACTTGGCCGCGTCAGACTGAAGGAGCCACGACATTCTTTCCCTCTCGATTTGGATCGGCTTCGGATCACAGAATCGCGCTTAAAGAATGGTGACACGTGAAACCCGCCGTTCATCAGCATGTGGAACTGACACAGTGCAGATTTAGATGTTTTTCATACCAAGGGGAGAACGGCTCTGGGACACATTCAATAACAGCTTTTATTGTGTGTCTGAAAATATCTACCGCCGTAAAAGAAAGAGGAAAGAAAACAGCTTTAGAACTTTGCTTCACTTTACTGGGGCAACAGTGGCCTAAAAAACGTCTTATCTTAGGTCGTAACCCGAATATGGAGGAGAGCATTAGATCAAAAGCGAATAACAGCAGAGGAGAAACGTCTTTATTTGTATTTATCATGATCTCAGACACACGTCACATATGTTATAGGTCGTTGTAACACTCGCACCTTCACACAAGCCCTCATACTTTGGCTATTGGAACCTATTAAACAGTATTAGCAGCATATATTGCTGATTCCTTCCCATTTTGAGGGCAAAGAACAGGATTAGAATTGCAATGACTACATATTAAACTATGACACATTTCACTGAGCCAGAAGTAGGCATCAGTCATAAAATATTCAGAGGAGAGGGATATTTGATAGCTTAACCAGAGTACGGAGCGGAAAGTGGTGCGAGTGATGAAATGGGGCAATATCAATCTGTCTGTAGCCATAAAATCCTGAGTCAGAGTTTAACTATGCACACATGGAGCAGGGCTCAAAACTATTATCTAATAGGGCAACCATGTTTGGCTGCCCTCTGAGAAAATGAGGGGGTTTGGAAAGGTGTAAATTAAAGGAGATCAGAGACTGAATCGTTTACGGTCAGTTTCACGCAGCCTTTGAACCCGGTTTCCACTCTCCCACCTTTGGTTGTATATCATCTACATTTTCAGCAACCTGAGGCACTAAAGCACCACAAGCTTAAAGATCTACAGGGAAACGCAAATCAATGCTGGCCTGCCTCGCTTGCTTAAAGAAAAAAAAAGGCAGAATCTATGAATATGCAAATATTGTTTATTTTCAGAGTTTAAGTTCTGGATACAAGATGTTTTCTAAATCACTGATGGACCACTCTCGGGCTATATGCTAAGCAGACTGCTTATTGCACCGGGATTACTTTCCACATCAGTCACGACGTTCTTTTTTTTTTTCTTGCAGCGACAGGCCGAGATCTGAGTCGTTCAGATGAGCTCAGAAAACCCTCCACTTTCAGAACTGGAAGACAGACAGACTTTCCATGTCGTACCGGCTCGCGTTCGAACAGTGAGGTCCGCGCGGTCTGCCCTGCTGCACGCCGGGTTGCGTTAAAAGGTCGAAGAACGAGCTGCTTCCGCTGTTTCACTGATCAAATGAATGACGAGTGAGTGGCAGCTCATCAACACGGAGTTCCCGTCGCAGCGAAAATGGGTTTTTAAAATAAGAACATTCTAAATGAAAAAAAAAAAAAAAGTGGCACGGCCAGATCGATCTTCGCTTGGAAAATAGAAACACTGAACGGACAAAGGCAGATGACAGCTTGTAAGGAACTGCCAGATGTTGCCATTTCCAAAAAAGAAGGAGAAAAAAAATCTAATTAATGAAAGACATATTTCTAAGTTGTACTGGAGTCCCAAGTGAATTCTGATGAAATGTGACACTGTGCCCAAAAACCGTTCCAAAACTCAAATAGACGATATTTGACCCTTTTATGGTTTAAGTGTTGACGAGCCATGCTGAGGATGTGTACAGTCAGAATGCTGCAAAGCACAAAAATCCTTTAAACGCGAGTAAACAAACTGTCATCATCTGAAGACAAATGCCCCGATTTCTTCAGACTTTTCATTGACTGCAGAATCTCTCATTTTCGAACATTAGCAGAACACTCGGCTCATCTAAAAGCTGTCAGCTTTGGAATATGAGAGCAATCTCTGCTGTGTTCACTGGAAGTGCATCCTCTGGGTCAGCTTTCACGGCCGCAGCGCATTCTAGAAAGCAACTGATACAAAAAAAAAAAAAAAAGCTGAAACACAGAGTTCCTACAAAACAGTACTTGGGAGAAGTGAACGAGGGGAGGGGATGTCGGGAAAGAGAGCGAAGGGTCATAATTGTTAGTGGAGAATAACGCTCTCTGCATAGCCTGCTCATGTTGGCTTCCTGCGTTTGGCTGATTGCTGAACGTCTCTGAGGACCTCTGACAGACAAAATACATGATAAGAACTTGTTCAAGGCCCTCTGAAAGGCCGAGACACACAGCAAAAAGGCAGAGGAACCAGAGGCAGACAGCTTGGACTGTACAGAATAACAAAGAAATGACAAAAGAAGCTTACTCTGTTAAGATAGAGAGAACAACAACAAAGGTGTATGTGATGCTCATATAGTCAGACGGTTACTCCAGAAGCACAGTCAGAAGGTGTGTCTGATTTCTTATAAAAGTCACATGGCTCTTTAAGAGCAGAATACTTTCCCCTCATGATCAGAGTTACAGATATTATGACCGAGTCATCACAAGACGGCAAAATCCATCCGCACCGCTCGCAACCGCACACAGATATCATCAGAACAGTGACCAGAGGCGTCCCCTGCAGAGTTTACAGTCTTGTGTCGCTCGGCTCTATTTTTAGGACGTCAGCATGAAACGAGCTCTTTGAAGCCCGATTCCTAATATTCTCCAGGTAATAATCCTGAATGGGAACAGAACTGCGTGTTTGCAGAAAGCAGAGCTCCATGCTGACAGATGTTCTGATACATTAGATGCCAAAAAGGTCAGAAAGGATAGCTAAGGGAGGTGGAAAATGCTACGCTTTGAAGGAGTGTGAAGTTATTTAAAAGAAGACTAGACACTCACTATATCTAGAGTGCACTAATATTACTTTTATGGGAGGATTAGATTAAACTATATTAAACACAACAAGATAATGTGCAACATGCAGGACAGGTTTCCCACAACGAGCCAACACACGCAGGAGAAATGTGCAAACGCTTCGTTAGAGATGCTCTGCTGCACTACGCCGAAGCTCGTGCACCTCTGTCAGTCTGTCGAGAAACATTTGGAGCCCACCAGCCCCGCATTCCACCGACAGCTGAGCCTGTGAGAGACAAGCAGCGACAGGACGCAGCAAACCAGCCGCAGCCACGGTTGGGAGATGAAGGTTTAAAGAGCCGTATCACGTTGCAACCTGACAGGGTTGTTCGTAATAACGGAGCAAATGGACTGCTGTGAGTTTTACCCTTTGGACTGTCACCATGAGCTCAAAGCGCTGCGCGCCACCATGTGACCGGCTGGGATGTGAAACCGACTCTTTCTAATACTGGGGAAAAAAAAGAAAAAAGGTCAGAGTAAAAGGTTTGAATAAGCCTTGAAGAAGATGGGGCTGCAGAACCAGGCAGTATCTGAGTAAACCGTACGATCTGCTGCACATAACTGCAACCCATGGCCTTTAGACGGATTTAATGTGGACATTTTACGATCCTTCATGAATACTCCAGAACTATTCTTTATGATAAAGAAAGTTTTCACTTTACTTTATCTTAGTTGCACACCTCCACCGCCCATTTCCCCCTGGATAAATGATACAAGTGCTTCCAGACAAGGTCAATATAGACGATCTAAGCAATCGTGTTTGAGCTCAGAGAACTGTGGGGATCAGTCTATTACCCAAGGCTGGGAATCTCTAAGACCCTCAATCCAGTTACTTTTCAGAAGGTTGCAGTGACATTGTAAAATGATTGTTGATTTCTTCTTTTCCAATGCAGAACTCCCTTTTTCCCCTCACTACTTCCCCTACTCCCCTCACTACGATTTACTTTGGATATAATTCAATAATAAAGCAAATGGAAGAGATGTGACCAGTTAACTGGAATTTGACATTTGCCGACATATTTCCTGGACAGCAGAGCATCTTGAAGCAATCTGCCAGTCATGAGTGAAGGTTTCGGTGACGTATGACTCTGTGCCAGTGTGGCGTGCATCACATGTTAGAGCTATCCTCCCTGTTTTCTTCCTCATTGTAGAGTTTGACGATCCCCGAGTCAACAAAATATCTTCACGATGGAACCCAAACACGATGGAATCATAAATAACAACCGTGGCGATGCGAGTTCAGAATTTTTCGCCCCAATCAGAGTCGGGATGAAAGCTTGATGCCCCTCTGGTGGGCAGCAGCCACGACCGCGTGGAAGCAGGTAATGAGATTTCTCACTCCTCTAAAGTTCTCTCCCGTCTCCCAGCTCCAAAATCCAATTTCAGTTTGGCCATTTGGCAACAGAAAACAGATCTGGCTCCGTAGGCCTTCTGGCAAGAGGCAACTCAACATTTTCCAACACAAAAACACAATCAATCTGTCGATGGAAACTTATTACCTTGTGACACTGGAGGGAATCAAAGAAATTTGCATTTATGAGCTGTGATTGAAGAGTTTCACACGGGAGCTCCTCGTCTTTCCAGAAGCAGAAAAGGTTTTTGGGGTCCGGTTTACCCCTAGATTCCAAGAGATCCTTCGATCGCGTGCTGTGGCCTTTTTCAGCTTTTTGTTGACAGAAACGTTCGCTTAAACGGCGACTAACTGGGACCCGCTGGCATGGCCCCACTTTTCAACACCAACAATTCACTGCGACGGAAGAATCGATGAGCTGGACTCCACTTTTCAACTTGTCATACCGGAAACATTTCACCCACGTAGCCTTGAATTTATATTCCCAATAATCCTAAAATGATGGTGATCATCACCATGAGCCGTGGATCAGTCTTTTCAGGTGAAGACTTTAACATAAAAGATCTCTCGTCTTCTCAATTTAAACCATCTTAAATGACCCACTGTTCACACAAAGGTGTCTAATTTGTAGCGAGTTATGCTATGACAGGCACAACATGATGACCTTTTGAGTGCATTTACATTATCTTGTATACAAAGCCGCAAAACCCACAAATAAGCTTGAAAAAGTAAAGCAGTCCTTCTGGTACAAGTTAGGAACTGGACTGGATAATCTTCTCGTCTTAAATCATCGCTCATTCTTTCCCACCGACACAGTTTGACTGTAAAAATCTACCACAACGCTCCCCGTCTGCCTTTTTCAGACGCCATCTTTGCTGCAAATCTAACTGGCCGTGTCATGATAGCTGAAACTGAAACGCTGTTTCAGGACGTTCCCCACGCCATGTAAGCTCCTTTTTAACTGCACATGTTAAACGCCGCACTCCTCTGTGTCGCCCGGCGTTTATGTGAGGAAACAAAATAACCTTAAAATACAACATTCTAATTCATGTAACTTGGCTTAAAGTCAACTTCACATTCAACAACCACTAAAACTAGCAGTAAATTATTCATTTCTGGGATTCTATTGGATCATAGCAGGCTTTGTTGAACCCAAGCACCTAATTAAAAACAAACCAAATAAACTGGAATATCGTTCCAGCTCACTGTGCACGTGATTGGATGGAAATGTCAGAGCATCGGAATAATTACAGAGAATTTCAGCTTGTGTTGAGCAATCGGGGTTAAAGTACGACAGAGAACAGATGTTTTCTTATTAACATAACCCTGACCCTGCAGACGTGCTGCCCAACCTTTTGAGGCTCCCCGTCGCCATCTGTGGAGTGAAGACCAAGAAGAGGACTGAGGGGAGCAAACATTCTGAACATCTTACAGAAGAATGATCGCCCATTAGCTCCGAGGCCCATTTTCATACTCATTAATAATGTATGATAAACACACTTCTGCTCCGTGCTCGCAGACCATGAGGCCTCCATTATTTGCCATTAAGAAATATGTAATATGAGAAAAGTCTAATGTCAGCATAAAGAGTGTATCTGACAGTGCAACTTTCAATCTTTCCATTCCCTGCAGACTTCATGAGATGGAGGAGGTCGGCCTCCTCGCTTCGACAGTATTACCACCTAATTACTTACAGCTATGTGCATCGTTTCTTTACCAATCTCCTCTCACTGTATTTCTATTGAAAACTCAATTCTAGCACATTTTCTTAAATAACCATCATAAATATTCTTAATGTTTGGATTTTATTTGAAGCTACCATTACGGCCAATATACCATTCTCATTCTGAAATAAACATTGAATAACTGAGAATTTTGCACTTTCTTTGACAAAAACCTGTTCTGGACATGCACAGGAGCCCAGGAATGGCATCTTTGCACCCAGTCGAAGGCAAAGATTGACGTTAAGCCATGACGGACGTCAGAGGTCTCGCACAGAGGAAGGCATTCGACCCACCTTTTAAGTCTCGTACAGCTGGCAAGTAAACACAGCTGAAAAAACCCACTGAAGAGGGAGGGGTGGACAGGGTGTGAGGCGGGAGGCATCGCAACAAGACGAGGGTAAACGACAGAAGTGTCTCACTGGCCAACATCATGAGAACGGTCACAAGTTACGCTGGTCTGAACCAGCATTTTCATTCGGCTGGGTGCAAATATGGCAAGAGCGGAATTCTACAGTAGCTGTACAGCTCGGTCTTCTGAGACTAAATCCACGCAGAGTCAGAGTTTTACATTCATGTGAAGACAGCCGAGGCAGCTGCTTCTTTGTGTTGATTTATGATGTGTGATTAAACGGTTTTCAGAAACAAGAGCAGCGAGGACAATATAGGCAATGGCTCCAGGTGCACCACTACTGCTCACCTTTGCTGACTCATACTGACCAAAAAGAGGCGGCTTCGTCTACTGTATCGGTATGTCGTTTTAAAACGGCACGTCTGGTTCAAAGAATCAAAGAAAACTCAAAAAGATCGGAGCTAAAACTAGCTAAATGGATACAACAGGGACGTTCTTCCATGTTTGCTAACTGGGAGCAATTCAAAAACAGATACACCTCCTTTAAAATGATCTGATGTTGCTGTAAGTCCAAATCCTTAAAGCACAAGCCGCACAGGGGCACAATTGGTGTCCAGACTGAAGCGTTTGGTGCAGATCTAGTTAAAAGTCTTCTGCCAGACTAGTCGCCAATAAATCCGACACACAGATTATATGACAGTAAGTGAAGTAAGAAGCTCTTTATTCTAAAGTCAGGGACTGTCCCCGTCTATTTCTAACCTGATCTGAGAGCAACAGAAAGTATACTGAAAGATATTTGGATTTCTGCAGGACTGCCCCATAACAGGTAACCTGGACAACAGGCTGAGCTCGAAAGGCAAAACTATGGCCGTCTATAAGAAGGGACAGAGAAGACTCTACTTTTTAAGGAAGCTTGGGTTCCTCGATGCTTTCAGTAAGATGCTGCATATCCTGGAAATGTCTGCAGCCATCAGAGCCAGTAACTCAAAGACACTGAACAGACTGAGAAACAAGGCGGGCTCTGAGGTAGGAAATGCTCTGCAGCCCCGTGGAACCGACTAGCCAAAGAAGAATGTTGCGAAAGCTGCTTAACATAATGGACAATGCTGTGCATTCTCTGCATAACACAGTGATTAAAGTGCGTTTAGTCAGAGGCTTCTTCAGCTCAGCTGCGACAAAGAACATTCCAGGAGTGGCCACAACTCGACACGACGACTACTGACTGGCAGCTGTCCCGATGCGTCATTTCCCATCTAATTATTCAAAGAGTATTTCTTTTTAATTCAATAATTAACTTTAGATCAGAAGTTGATCGTGAAAGTAGCACTCAATTTCCTTCGGCAGACGGCTGACACTAACCCAGCTCTGGAACTGATGTTCTGAAGCTAATACTGCACGCGGCATTACTGTGGTTATCAGAATCAGAATCTCTTTATTCGCCAAATGTACAACGTACACAGGAATTTGACCTGGTGTAAGAGCGCCACAGGACATTCAATAACAGTTAACAGGACAAGTAAAAAGAAGGTGACCTGAATACAAATAAAAATACAGAATGATATGACCGGAAATATGTGCAAGATCTTTGGCAGGGATAATATTGTAGAAAAGATGGGGGAGAGTGCTACTGTTATTTCAACTGTCTTTGGGAATGGTGAGGGGTGACCAGTATGGTTTGCTTAGAAGGGTGATGGCGTGGGGGGGGAATCTGTTCAGGTGTCTGGTGGTTTTGGTCTTGATAGACCTGAACCTGCGGCCCGATGGGAGGGTTATAAACAGGGAGTGAGCTGGGTGTGATGGGTCTCCCACACTAGCCCTCTGCCTGGATCGGCCATCGTGCAGAACACACACGGGCTCCTGTTCTGGGCATGTTAGACGGCTGGCTGTTTACACGATGCGCTCCAGTCTGTGGGCAGAGGATGCATGGTACCGCACAGTGATGCAGGAGGTGAGGACACTTTCAATGGTGGCTTATTAATCCTTCAAATTACAATCAAACAATAAACCGTTCGCCTGCACAGGAAACAGGAACTAAGCAACCAAAGGTCAAACCAAACCTCACGTACACATGTGACTTACCCATTTCATCACAATATAAACATTTCACTAAATGACACCAGCATGATCTGTAAGACGCACACAAATATGACACCGATACGCTTCACCTGTGGCTCTTGCGTCTTTCATTCCACCAAAGCGAACAGTGAATGCCTTCAGATGCTTTAATACTCAAACATTACACTGAAAATCATCTGTAACTTCTAATCCCACATGACGGAGACGGAATACGCAAGGTCACTTACAACAACTCCTACACAATCTAAAGAACCTGAAGAAAACACAGATAAGCCCCCGACAAAATAAATATCTACAGTCCTCATTGATAAAAGTGAGCAAGGTTACGTGTGGGAAAGCATGTCCATATCTTGGCAACCTTGACTAAGTACTGGGGAGAGCCATGGCAAGCCATGAGGAATGATGACCTCTTCTCATGCAATGGCGCATTCCTGCCATAGCTATGCAGAAACAGGCCTGGGGTAACTGTAGCAGGCAGTGGAGAGTCGCAGCTCGGTGCAATTTATGGGAAACTGCCACCCGCTTCTGCTGTATGGAGAAAAAGATAAACCCGACCCCATTTTTTTTCCCCTCGACCTTTGTTCCACCGGCAGGTGACGGCAAAGAAAAGTGACCAGAGGGTTCTGAGCCACTCGAAAAACTGGCATTTCTCAAAGAGTTGCCCTCAAAAGGAAAATGTTTCACTTCGGGGACTGTGTACAGTGTCCCCAAAGTGTCACATCTTTGTGACAATTCTTTGATAATAACGGCCTGACTCAATATTTGTCATGATTAGAAAGTGTGGCAATATCATACTGTGAGTCATCAGCGTATCCCCCGGAGGTTAACTCTGAATATCAGCTGAAGAAATGGAGCGCTGAGCTGAGCCATACATCATTTCATATTGATGTCTCAGACATCTGGGACTCTTTTTAAAATCCATTTCTGCTTTCTGATGTGCCCTGATGGGAACTCCAACAGCTGCTTGCTTCCACGCGCCACTTAGTGGGGCAAACATCAGAGACTGGAAGGCAGACCAGGAGTGCGATGGGACTCCCACTAATTCATTGATCGCCGCTGACTTTGTCTTCATTGACGCGATGGCCTTCAAGGACAGACCAGGTCCTTCTCTTTCACCTTTCACACAACCTCTTCCTGTAAAGCTAGATTCGTTCTGTGGCATAATTAACTTGAGCCTTATCACATGGATCACAACAGGAAAGCTTGACATCATTTGCTGTTAAGGATAGCTGACAAACACACTTTTAGTAACAAATGTCAAACCGTAACTATAGAGGTAAAAAGCACAGGACGCCTTTTAATCTATTTAGTTTGGGCAATCACAAAGCGGAAATGCAACAATCAATAAGTAGAGCAACTTTAAGAGCCTCTACCAGGCAACAATGTGTCATCTTGATGGATCTTTACATGTAATGTATACAGCCAGTCAATATACATCGACTTCCTGAGAACTCAGACACTGAACAGTGGCTAAAAAGTAGCTCTTGGCTTATGACGCGCACTAAAAACAGAAAATATAAATGCGATAAAACCTAAATATGAACTCAAGAAGAATTCAGCAGACACTGATTCTTCAGCTGAAATTAAACTAACTTAACAGTTATACACGAATCCTTTGTGCAAGTTAGGCTTATGCCTCAGATTAATGATCTTAAATGACTATTTTAAAGCAGGCAACCGATTCTTTAACTAAATACAGGGTCAAACATTAATCCCTTATGTTAGGAAAGGGATCTTTGGGTTCATGCGTCCTGCCTATTAAGTGCACTATCTGTCTGAGATCTAATACAGTCCCAGTCTCAAGGTGGGGAAAGTTTTAGCTTTGGTTTTGAAGAGCATTGTATTAGACATGGTCCCAGTTGACTCTTTGATGAAATTTGAGTGCGATGTCACAATAGCAGGTTTCCAAAGAGGCCGCATGAACCCTCTGCACGCACCACTGGCCGCCATCTCGGCCCTGTTTTTCCAGTGAATAGGACTATAGAGACAAACTAGAAGATTTCATGAGAAATCTGCTCTCAATCAATTGCTCCTCCCTCCTAAAGACTCTTAAAGTATATTTTTAATGAAAAAAATCCAAGATCCAAAAAAAATTAAACTGTTGCCAAAATAAGAAAAGATGTTACCTTTCCAAAGCTTTGCTTGTTGTGGAAACACTAAAACATTGGGAGGGGGCCTCTTTCTGGAGCCAGCATCAAGAGGCCATTACAGGGCCTTCATTATATTTCACATATGTTCTCACTGCCCTAAATATATCACAATCAAGCAATTTTCAAAGGGACAGCTGATAGCCTGGATGGATAGCATTATTTCTAATGAAATGGTCCCTGATAAGCGACACCACCCAGTCACACATCCAGTGTTTAAAACCATAAAACCATAAAACTATATGAGTTCTGCAAACACTACCAGAAATCAAGCTATTCTTGCTTAAAAGGAACCCAGACTAATAAGACTTTATACGTTCCAGTTACCTTCACATGCTAAAATATGCTGTTAAAAACAAATTAAATATTTCTATCATTTGAAAAAAAACACAAAAAAAACGCTTTTCACTCAGTTTGAGCCTCAGAGGCTGCCGTAACTTTAGATGCACAACTTCAGCCACCAGCAGTACGGTAATGATAGATCTAATTAAACAAGCTGCTACTTTTGGTTGTAGTTTCAGGTTTAGAAGAACAAGAGAAGCGATGCACGTTTGTTAGAGAAAATAAGTGAGTTTTCTTTCTTTCATTAGTCCCTGCACCATGTTAATGTTCATTTCTCATACACCTCCTCTACGAGCTGTTGGACAGCAGGCAAACAATGCTCGTACATTCAACCAGAAGGAAAGTAGCTTTTCAGCATATTAGATCAGAGATCTTCACTGATTATCTTGCAAGAGGGAGAATCTCATAGAATTCCTTACTTCTGGTTTGATTCTGTGTCGTGTGAGGTCACACCTTTGAAATACCAACACACATGAAGTCATGAAGGAATAAAATCTTTCCCAAAAAGAACAGATTACTTCATTATGTAAAAGAAATCCCTCCAAATCAATTCAATCATCATGAATAAGACACTGACACACTCTTGAACTTTCCCTTTATGTGATCACAATGCTATGCACGTCGGGCCTCTTATGTCAGGTAGACGTCGCTCAAATACAGCTGCGTTCTGCAAAGACCAACACTAAGTCACAGACAAACACACCCTTATCCACATAAGCCAAATTTACAGGGCAAGGCTGTTCATCTGTTTGAGAAATCTGACTCATCTAGCTCTCAAGGCAAAGAGCCATCAAACATCAGCCTGCGTAGCAGAGGTAAAACTGAAGTGCACGGGCCTTTTAGTCTGCCTGTGAAAGCATGACAAACCCTGTGGGTAACAGATGAAGATTAAAGCAAATATCAAGTGGAGTCAAAGGAATCGCAATGAGCCGCGTGTCTGGTGCAGCGATCTGTTTGTACAATTGAGCATCAGTCATGGTTCCCCAACTCTCCCAAAGCTCTTAGTGAAGAAGAAAAACAAAGAGGGGGGAAGAAACGAGAGTATTAAAAAGTAGAATTAAAGTTATAGCTCAGAGAGAATGCTGGCATGAAACCATGACACATGACAAAGGAAACATGGCTCCTTGTGATTAACATCCAGAGAACCGTGTGATCAAATGTTTAATAAAAAGAATACTTGTGACTTGTGACTTAGCTCACCTGCCAGGTAAGTGTCTCCCTGTTGTCTCCAGTATTCTCAGGCTGACAGTGCTCAAACTCGCTGTTTCAGACGGCGCCACGGGGCTTATTCAGGCTGCAGCCGATTTCTCTGCAGACAAGGAAAGCAAGAGATAAGATGACAGATGTCGGCTTAATGCCACCGTCACCTGCGAGCTCCAACTTCTGACATGCAGGGAAGCAAGTTTGTGAAAATAATTGCATTTCTTTTCCTACATACATATATGAAATGACAAACTGTGCGCAGAACTTTGCCGTATATTTCTGTAAACACCGCGAGATGCAAAAAAGATTGTCACACATTATCTTGAAATGATCTGGCAGTTCATTCTGAAACCATCACGAATAGTTTGGGGCCAGTGCGTCTCCGCTAGGAACAGAGCTGAGGCTGTGGCTGACTGAAACACAGACCGCTCCCTCTTCATGTACGATGATCTTCATAAGCAGTCCGATCACCCTGCCAAAGAGCCAGCGTGCATTAATAATGCCAACAGACTAACGAGCTATTCCAAAACCATTCTCTGAAAACATCCCACTTCTCATTAAAGGCAGTGAGTCAACAGAAATTAGACATGAACCACTCCCCTGCCCTAAATTCATGGCCACAGGCATGGCATTCTGCTTTCACCCCCTTATACTGTAGTCTGCTCCAGCAGGAAAACAAGCTATATAAGGAATTGTTAGTTCAGAGCTCAGCGAGTGGCTCGAAACGATTAGAGTCAAGGGCTTAGAGGTGAGGACTCTGTTTACACTCAAAACTTGATTTTTTAGCTAGAAGAGGTACCACTTGCTAAACACGACTCAGTCTTTCATATATAAACCAAAACTAATATTAGTTTCCACTGGGCAGGCGGGCGGAGGGAGGTGAACAGAATGAGTCTGTGAGAACATATCCAGGTGTGCCAGTTGGCTGCATTTAAATATTTTCACCCACATGTGTTTGGTGAGTTTTTATAGACTTAACTGTTATTTCTATTAGCAATCAAGCCTCTAAGTATTTTTCCAAGATTCTTAAATGTTTTTGTAACAATCAAATAAAGTGAACTTTAGATCAATCAACAGACATAATACCCACATTTCTGAAGGTGGAACAAGACAATGGAGTCATGCTTTCATGTGTGGGTGCATAAGAGATAGAAGCACCCAATATAAGTTGAACACTTTCAGTTTGAACTCAAGTTAAGTCCAAAATCCTCCAAAAATCTGGGCTAAGTGTCCCCCGCGGGCTTCGTTTTTACTCCTGGCTTTAGCCTTGACCACTTCCTTCCTGGGTCTCCAATTAGCAGAGCAACACAGTAGCCTTAAGGAGGCAAACAGCTGACCAGCACCTCGTGTTTTTATGGAAGTTAAGCGGCGGTAATCGGCACAGACAGAGCTGAGCGCGCAAGGCAAACTGTTTTATAGCATCCCAGCAGCACGCCTGCAGTTTGCACCCGCTCCGAGAACAGCGCCTGTACAATCATGACTCCACAGGCGCTCCTGGTTTACAAGCTGTTGTTATGACAGTGTGATGGACATCTTTCGTGCATAAAGTTTGGCAAATGATCACTCTGAGACCAAAAGTGAAAGTCAGCGTCAACGTGCCAATACACTGCAGTTGGGAGGATTTTAAAGGTTACGACTTGAGCTTTGGAAACGAGGCGTTTGATCTTCAACTGAAGCAAAACTCTAAGATCCCAACGGGTAAGAAAACATGCCAAGCTCAACAGAGGCTGAACCAAAGACTTTCCATTATACTAGCCCTGAAACCACTTATGAGATTACAGTATTTGACTGGAAGCTTACGATTTTAAAGATTCCGTTCACACCAAACCATGACAAAGCGATTCAACCACTTATTCACAAAGTAAATAGTCTTATCTGGACAAAATGCTTTTTGGGGGGGGGGGGTAAATTCCTTTTTTTCACCTTTGAGAAAACCCTTCACAACTGCTTGTAAATAAAGTATCCTTCCAGTCGAAAAAATGACACAAACATGCAAGAATAGAGACGGTGCAATCTTTGAAATGAACATTCTTGTTTGTGGATGAGGTGCACAGATGTGGCGTCCAAGCTAAACAGTCTGGAAAGCCACAGGAAGGGCAGCCGATTGGTCCGTGGAGCCGAGACCCTGTTCCCAAGACGACAGAAACTCCATCGTGACATTTTCAAATGCCTGGAAAGGTGGGTTTTCCAGACTAAAGAGAGAGAGATTCAGAAAGCATTCGACAATCCTCTGATAGACAAACAAAAGAGAGGTAAAGTCAACTCTGGCAACAGAATGAGTGGATCTAACATTCATGAAAGAGGAGGCCTGAAATCTCAAACATCTGTACAAATGACTGGAATGGAGAGCGACCCAGTCGTATGTCAGCCATGATGTCATCACTGTGCATCTGGAGCCAGGGCAGAAAAAGCAGCAGATCTGACACAAGAGCCAAATTCTTGCATCACTTTTAGATAGCATCAGACACTATATTTAAACATGATTCTGCAGGCCAGAAAAAGAGTGCGAGGTTACCTAACAAGCCCCCTCTGCTCCCCTTTTCTTAATCACAGTTTTTACAACACATACTTCCTTTTTCTTCCTTCAGCAGTATTGAAACACATTTCTTTTACCCCCCCCCCCCCTCAGTGGGCATGCTGTTCAAATCCCAGGGTGGGCAGTTGGCCCTACATCTGACACATATGAGACGAAAGGGAAACTCCAGATTGTCGTGGTGAGGGCAGCCACCCGTGGCAGTGCTCAGTGGGATTCCAGTTGTTTATGGTTGGCACTAATTGCAGGTCTGCAGACTCACCCCGCTCTCAAATCTCCAGTCGGCACAAAGAAGAAGGAGGACCGGTTGTGACAGAATTACAAGTGACCGTTCGAACGGGAGTGATTGCTGACACTCAGGAGCCAGCTGAGACTCCACGAGGAGCTTGATTCACTTCTTTTCTGTTCATCACAACCCTGAACTGTGCTGTGGTCAGAGTGCGGAGTCCGGTCGCACACAACTGAAGTCAACATCCCTAACGTAAGCCTCAAATTCTGCTTCACAGACAAAGACCACCGTCACACTGTTATGAAGGTGTTTTACTCCCAGTCGGGGACTTGTGCTGCATATCTTCCCCATCACTAAGAAGTAAAGCTCAAACTGGGAACGACAAGAAATCAAATCTAGAAATTGGCAACTTTATCAACAGTATGCCCCATCTAAGGCATCTAAGTAAAGAACAAAAGCTTCTCGTGTATTGAGTCTTTGAATTAACCATGTTACAATGTATTCCAACTCTCAGGGTTGACTTTAATAGTTCTTAAATGTAAATGTAGGTGACTTGACTTGAGCCGGCTGAAACAACTGTATCGGGTGTCGACCGAGGAAATTAAGTAAATCAAACAGAGTCAAGAGTGTAAAAGAAAGTCAAATCCAACGAGCCGTCTCTTTGAAATGTACTCTGCAAAGGAATGCTCCATCCAAACACAGCGGCCCACTCGCCAATCAAACACTCGGGTATTTTCCTCCCTGCTTTGATTCCCCAGTTTTATAAAGTGAAAACCAGCAACCACTTTTATTTCACTTCAAATGTAAAGCACGCTCCACCGTAAGTCATTTACCAAATTCTAACCACAGACCATAGATTTTTGTTCTTTTTTTTTTTAAAACAAGAAACCGCCTCTTGCCCAACCCAAACTGAAAGCTTTAATCCTGTTGACAGCCACTTTGTTTTTTTTTAAAAACACCGATGATATCTGCAGAGCCTTCATCACATGTCGGTGCAGGTGATCGACTCAATATTGGCCCAGAAAAGAGGACTGTGTGCTGGCATGAGGCAGAAATATGCACGCCAGAGTAATTGAACGCATGAATTTCTTCTATATTCAGATCTTATCTGCTCTTTGGGGAAGAAAAACATCTTGAACAAATGGTTTCTTAACAGCAGCAGAGAAAAAAAAATCAAAGGGGAAGCCAATTTGTAACAGTCAACATCAAATTTTCACTTTAATCTTACTATTCGCTGACCCGGTTCTGAGTCCAGACCTATATTGTGAACTGAATAACGGAGCTTGTTGTGCTGCGGTCTTGTTTACCATCATCACGCTCGCTGGCTAGTTTGTGCACAGCCCCTGTTCCTGTCAGTCAACAGACCTCTGAATCGCAGCCCTCCCACCTCCTCCTACTCTTTTTTAGTGGCTCGGTGCCAATATCTGGGCAGGACACCCTCTGAATATCACAGTCACAGACTCACATTGAAGTTTCAAAAGCAAACAGTCCGGTCAAACATAAAAATCCATCATTTTCTCTCGTCTTCTTTCCTCTTTCACACCATTCTCAGACAGACGCGTCACACCCGTCTCATCCACTGTGGACGTTTAGTCAGGGCCTCCCCACACTGGCCTGCAGCCCTGATATGGTTGTGGTATGGCTTGGGACTCTGAGCCAGGGTCTGAGGAAATGAGAGCGTTTGTTTTCTTGCCACTCTCATCTCGGTGTGATTCAGATCATGTCATGCACCAAACAGCGAGCACAAACACAGTCAGGGAGGAGTTAGAAAGATAGGACTCGCGCTATTATTGCTAATGAGATCACAGGGTGGGTGAGCTGTGCGAGTGTGTGTGTGTGTGTGTGTGTGTAGTGTGACAGAGAGCGAAAAGACTGTCTATTAGTTAGGTAACCTGAGAAGTGCTCTCACTCAGCTGGGTGACTTGAAAACGGGGTGAGTCTGCAAATTTAATTTGAGCAGCACCAACAGGATTATTTGTGGAAAACAGTCTTGCTGTGTCAGGGAAGGTCAGGCAGTGGATGTTTATTTACAAGCGGTGGATGCTGGGAGACATTTTCCCCGTTAGTGTTACATAATGTCTTTACCACCTTTGGAATGCCAAGAGAGAAATCCAGCAAGCCTTGAACTGGTCCTCTCCTCCCCAGTAAATCTGCTGTTCCAGCTGTGCAGCTTTTGCATTGCCCTCAATTTAACTTAATTCCAAATGTAATTTACTCTCAGTGTTCCTGCAGAATCTGGGAAAGATGGAATCTTACCGAGCCTGACACTCATTTGGGAGGGTTAGGGCCTCCAAAATCCCACCGTAGCACATCTTGGCATCAGCTTGATTAACAAGACGGTATTGAGGTATGTAAGCAGCCTTCACCCAAGCTTACACTGTAGCTCAGGTTCACCACAATGATAAACACAACCATGCAGCCATGTATGTCTGAGAGCTTTCAGCCCAACATGTCGCGGGTTATTTTAAGATGCCGGGTGAGTCCCACAGACTTAGTGAGCTACAAAGCTTTTCGACACGTTTCAACGAGTCAGAGTTGTTTTGGCAATAACTGTCGCTACAGTCACTCGAAAATGTTTCGCCTCAACTCAAACAAATGCATCACAGAAGACAAAATCCAGCGAGGAGAGATTATCCGACCATATAAGGTAGCAGAAGTAGGGATCTTGTAGCACATTTTTTTAAATTTTGACCAACATAGTTCGGAGCTCCGGTCCATAATTCTGCGTGAAAAAAGGAGGACGGACGGGGTCAGAGAAAGGCCTTCAGTTTCCCTGACAGCGTTTGTCAAGAGAATTTCTGCCGACTAGTTTAGTAGCATTTGTCCAGAGTAAAGGAGCCGGTCTATCAGAGGAAGTAAATCCGGTAGAGAAGTAGCCACTGGGCCAAACTGCAGCAACAGCCTCTTAAATCAAAAGGCAAAGCTGACAAACAGTGTTAGAGCAGGGGTTGAGGACACAGTGAGGACAAGCAAGGTGAGCCCAGGTGAGCTCTAAGGCATATAACTGCATGTCCCTTAAGTATTAAAAAAATCTTTTTGATGCATTTCAAATTTAGTCATTTGCTTTACCCCTTATCCTTATGGGGATATGGGCGCAGCTATTCTCACCTCACAAGCTGTTATATCTTGAAGTCCATCTTAAAAAAAAGGGCAGAAAAATCCCATTGCTTTTGGGATTCATTGACTTCACCGGTGACATAACCAAGACGAGAGCTGGTGCCATCTTTCAAATGAACAACCTTGTTTGTGCATAAAGTGCACAGCAAAACAGACTTGCGTGAAAAAAAGTCCCATAACCTCACACACCCGTCTCTCAGACATGACCCTCAGAACTTGTCGTGATATTTTCTTTGCAGCTGAGTGGACAGAGCACAGGATCCAGTGGTCTGGGACACAGACAGAGCGCCCCTCCTTTTTTTATTTGCGTTCAGGATGATCGCACTGAATTGCAAATCATTTATGAACTCCATCGTGACACTGAGATTTGAAATCAAATTGCGAGATTGCCCAAGGTTCCCAACCCTAATGTCCGTCCACACCCAGATTTAATCACCAGGAACTCAGAACCGTGGGACACCGCCGGAGGGCATTCTGCTGCTCAATGAAACTGGAAACCAGATTCATCTGGGGATTTTTCATCTCCCACAACATTGTTAGCCCCCTTTTTTTTTCCTTTTTGGCCATCTTCCTTTCTACCTCCTGGCAGAAAAGACTAACAGAGGGATTGTGAACTAGGATTGCAAAACTACGAAGGAGAACATTTCATTTAGGCACCGTTTCTACACTTCCTCGTTATCAAAAAAAGAATGCTGGCCTAATCTCTTACATACTCTGTTACCAAAAACTAAGAAAATACAGCGGGGTTCTCTGCTGGAAATGGCAGAAAGAGAGAAAAAAAAAAGCATTGAGCAACTTTATTAACAAAGTTACTGCATGGCTCATATATTGCTGTTTGGAGACTGAGGTCAGATATCCACAAGAGTATGAAAACACTGGAATTCAAACTCTAATTTGATACAATGTTAGCACATCGCTTAGAAAGAATTTTGTTTTTGGCCCTGATGCTAAGCTGAGTGTGAACAGAGGTTATACCCTGTCAGACTTTCAGTAGGAGAATCCATCTGATTTTGACCTGTCACTTGTGCAGATAAACAATCTTAAGAGCAGCTCATGAGCACAAGCCTCGCAAACTAGCAAATGTTAGACCAGGAGACATTCTCATAAAGGCTTGAATCAAAAAAAAGAGAACAAAAGAGGAGATTTTTTTTTAATGTTTTCTATGAATACACCGAATTTGGTCTTTGCAAGCAGGAATCTGTGAGCGTATCTATTTAAAAAGGTGAAGATTTGTTTGGCCGAAACAGCAAATTTATTTAGTTTAGCTTTCCAACTTCTCTTTAAAAAGCAACTATTCCAGCAAAGAGCTTTGGGCTGTCTCGATTTTTGCTAACAGCACCACTTACCGCTCCCAGTCTGTTAGTCGGTGGCAGCCTGAGAAATAACAGAACACATCATGCCTGGAATGCAACGTAGCTGGAGCAGACTGGAGGGAATCCCTCAAATAAAGCCTCTGCTTTCAGGGTCGGACAGCTTACTTGAGCGTGTGAAGAAATAAATAAAAATAAATTTAAAAAAAACTGTCAAGACCCTAATATTCAATCACGGTTACGAAAAGTCTGAATAATGTGAGTAAGCTGTTCTTGTCCATGACCGAGGCCCCCATCTCAAGCCATCTATGTGCTGCTGGAATGAATGAGCATTCATTCTCCGTTCTGCTGCGTTATTGTCCCTGAATTTATCCACTGACCATCACGAGCAACAGCTGGTGTCCTCTCTGACGCGACCCCCATCAGTCATCTATTAAGTAGACATTAACAAGGCATCGTAGTGCTTTTTACGAGCTGAGAGACAGGTGAGAAGTCTGGAAGACATCGACAATGAAAAAGTCCAACGTCGCTACTGGCCCTGGTTCAAGCTTTGTTTTATGAACCTCGCAGGACAGTGCAGGACGGTGGCAGGAAGAGTCTATCCGCGCTCAAACAGCAGACTATCTGACATCATTAAATCACCGAGCGCGGCAGCTTTAGCTCATGAAGTCAGTTTGGGATACGTGGAATAGCTGAACTCTGGCAGACCTGGGAGAAGGAGCCACACTTCTAAATCACACGTCTGAGCGAAAGGACAGGGTTAGACAGGGCCCGAGTAGCTGCAGCCAGCATTTAGCCAGAGAAAAGTCATTAGAGTCATAACCTATGCTTGAGTCAGATGTAAGAGCTAAACAAAGACGACTTGAGCTGCTAAAGGTATTTAACCTCTTGTGACCCCCATTTGGATGCAGGGAGGAACGGCTGTGGCATAACGATAAAACAAGCATTTTTTGTCAAAAACGTAATCATAAATTACTTTTTCTAACTAAGGAATGAAAAATAACACTAACACAAGTATTTCAAGCCACCTACTTGACTGAGTTCTAATTTCATATACACAATGCTGCACCGACAAACAACTCAACTCTGCTAATAGCTCATTAGACTTCCATTTCCAAGGTCAGAATCTAACTAAAGAGCTTATCAGCGAAGCCAAAGCCTTGGGTTTCCCAGATAATCACAAATGTTTACAAAGTCAACATTCCTCTAAAAAGGTCACGAAAACTATTTCAAACAGTGAATAAATGGAACGGCAACGCAAACGGCAACGCCGGCGGAGTCCAGATTAGCGGCATGAATACGTGCAACTCAACCTCAGAATAAAAAGAGAAAAACAAAGAGAACACAACGGACTGCTGAGCGTATATCAGATGCTGTTTGTTTTTTTCTAAAATCTCACGCAGGAACAAATCTTGGCCAACGTTATGAATGCTGTAGACTAATGTATGCATATGAGCACACAGATAGTCTCACATACAAACAGAGACAATAATGTAAAGTCTCTAGGAGATTAAATATCCTGCCAGGCGTAGATAATCTGACTGATATAATATGTCGTTGCCTTCATCAACAGAGCGTCTTCCAACACTGAACGCTCTTGATCATCCCACAACACAGTCATGTGACCCACATTGAAAATGTCACGCGGGTGACTTCTGGGGTCCAGTGGCTAACTTTAATTTGTTCTGACATCTTCCCACCTGCATGACTCAATTGGCATTAAACTGATATTTGGTCGGTGCGCTGTTATTGTCTGACAGCAGTACAAAGTGTGTGATGAAACCAAAAATGAAGCTTCAGCTTTGTCTTGGTTACAAGAAGACCAGAATAATTCTGAAAAGGAAACTACAGACTGGGAAAAGGACGGCGGTCTGACTAAATTCCACAGTCAAGCTCTAACTGTTGCTCCCCTCCACCGTGCACGTAACCATGCTGACCTGCTGAGCATTATGGTAATATTACTGATCTATTAATGTTTGTTTCACTCAGGTAATGCCCAGAGGTTAAGATAGTATAAGCTACTTTGTACTGCACTGCAATTAGTGATTATCTTTACAACGGATCAATCTGCTGGCTTATTGATGGCACGGTTATGATGAGCCTTAAAGCGAATGTCACAAAGTTGGAACACAGAGTGGCGGGAAATGACATGTTTACAGAAAGTAGAGGCAGATCGAGTCTATTTAAATCCAACACCCTGGGACCTCATAACCAGGAACAGAAATATGAATGAGGAGAAATAAGACGTGAATCTGGCAGCATTAATGCTCTGATACAGCTGTGTGTGCATATGTGTGTGTGTGTGTGTGTGTGTGTGCGTGTGTGTGTGTGTGGCCCTTAACCTATAGCTCACACCTGTTACTTTGGTAAAGCCCTGGCTAGGGGCGAAAGGGCAGATTTGGGGTCATGGTGTCACATGACACTTTGTCAATGATCCGTTTCAGAGCCCATCTGCACACATTTATTACTTCACCTACAAAAAAAAATACAGATTTTTTATTTTTTTACAGTACACCACTGAATTCTTTGCAAACAGTCCAGCTAAATATGGATTCCTATTTCTGTTGAGACAACACACCGCCTTTCATCTCGGGCTGCAAGTGATCTGACGGCGAATCAGCGAGCTCTAATGAACGAACGCGAATACGGCAAGCAGAAGTGACACGAGGAAAAATCTGCTGAATCTTTCCACCAGCACGACTTAAACCCCATTTTAAATTCACAAAAGGGTTTTGTCTAAGAAGTCTAGCAGAGGAGTGCATAATTCCACATCCCTGTGGTAAACTAATACATGCAAATGAATATAAGCTAATACATTTATTCAAAGCTGAATTATGCTTCTTTGAAATTCAGATGATGGGGAAACCATCATGTGTGTTGTACACCAACAATAAAATGGAGTCTGACGTTCAAACTATTCTAGTTTAGTTAAACGTAAATATGGAAGCTGAACTGACTGTGTCAATGCCATCATCCTGCTCGTGAATAATGCTGTTTAAACATTCAGTGCTACCTTATTAGCCCAAGCTGCAGTGATTCTGAACTGGAACACAGCTTTCTGTGTATTTCTGTAACAAGCTGAAAGGTCACACAGTAAACATGCAATCTGAAAGATTATTTATCTACGAATCTTTAACAAAATCCTATGCGTCTGTGAAAAAAAAGACAACAGCAACAAATAAATAACATCAGTAGAGTGTTATATGAAGCAAGATTATTAGCTTAACATTAACTCTCTTAAACTAGATCACCGTGGTGACTTAAGATGAACAAATAACCTGCTTGGGACCAGGTAATGTTCAGAGTCTGGGACAAAATAAAAAAATAAAAAAGAGATCTATCGTTTCCAGCAAAGTCAGGCTGAGGACATTTAAATGTTGTCAACAACTGAAGCTAAACCTGACATTTGCAGGAATGCTGACAATGCTTGATTGACGCTGAACAAAAGTCAGACTGTCAAATAAGAGACATAAACTTAATTATCAAACCTTAAACTTAACTTAAACTTAAATGGTGTTTGGTGAGTTTTGCTCAAATATCTCAATCTCTTAATTTAATCATGATAACATAGCATCTTTCCAGAATTTAATCTAAGAAATAATTAATGATTCTAACCAAAAATTAGCCCCTTTTCGCCTGAAATTTGCATTCAATTAAAAAAGTTGCCAGGATTCTCAGCTCAGGGAATTGACGGTCCCTGGGTGGGAATACATTAAACAACGAATCCTCGCTATTCATGAGGCTGGGAATTTAACAAATGAATATCATCGGAATATAAAGGTAGTTGGTCTCAAATGGCCGCAACCCTAAAATGGATTAAGCGGGTAAAGAAAATGGATGGATGGATGGTCTCAAATGGGATTTTTACGACATACCAGGGAACATGTGGACCATGGACATTAACATCTGACCACAAATCGGGGTTCCTGATGCTTAGGTATATATATATATATATATATATATATATATATACACACCTCATCTCTACCCTGGAATCTTAAGCAAAGCAAAGACTAAATGCATATAAAAGTCTCAATGTCTGGTCATACTTCAAAGAGGGATTTATCCACAAAAATAAGGTGGCAAAGACCCCAATTATTCTGATCGGCGATCTGCCATCTCTCGACTGAATCCACAACGCCAGCTTGATGTGTGCGAGCGCATACCGACGCTGTGCTGACCCGCCTCTTTTTGGCACGTGCGAATTACCAGAGAGGAACAGGCGTGTTAACTCGGAAGTCTTTTTTTTGGGCGGATAATGACTGAGGAAAGATCAGAACCAAAGTTGTAGTTCTTGCCAAGAACAACAACAACAAAAAAAAACCTGGCTGTGTTGAACTTGCTGTTTTACACCACTCCGAGGATAAAGATTCTTCCACTTGCTGCTGCAGGGACGTATTGAACCTGCCCTGACTGAATGACAAATAATCTCAAATTAATCCACCCCAATTGGGAACCTGAGATTTTCACATCTGCTTGAACATTAAAAACGATGACACAGACGTTTGTTTTTATGACAACTGTGACTGATGTCGACTTTGATGAAAAAAAAAACGTGCTAAGCCTCAGTTCAGGTAAAGCTCGGGGTCATGGATCTTTCTGCTAAACACTCACAGTTCACAGTGTGAAGGGACACGTTTTGAACATCTCACTGCACTGCTATTTCAAGATATGGGTCTGGCTTGATGACTCATCCCTGACATTCACAAAAAAAAAAAAAGACTTGAGTAAAGGGAAAAGGTAATTTAAGTCACACCCCTTCTGCATCTCCAAGATCAATACCCCTTTGAACAAGTGTGATGGGCAAACACAGACATGAATGGCAAGTAAGAATCCTTTAACAAATGTCATGAAATGTTCTGATCACTTCAGCATGCATCCTACACCTGTCAGGCTTCTGCTCTATCAGTAAAACACACTGTGAATAATAAAAAAAAAAGCACTGAGAAAAACAAAGACCAAGATAACCACAAACACTGTCATCCTGTTGCTGGCCACAAGAATGCAAGGTATTTTCCCCAACTCAGAAATGTAGGAAACGATCCAACAAATAGTTGTTGCACATGCGTCTTGGGACACGCATCCCAGGAGGCAACTCTGAAATGTCTTCAAACAGCCCCCCCAGCCCCCATTCCTGCCTTCTGTGCACAGGTAAAGAAGCAGCAACGACAGACAACCTAAGTTGTTGACTCTGTCAGTTCAGGAGGAGCAATCAAAACACGAGGAAGGAGCAAGTAAAAACAAGAGCCGAATAGTATGGTTTGTGCACAAAGAGGAGCTCATTTATCAGGAGCAACAGAGTGTGTTTTTTTTGTTTTTTTTGAATGGGCCAAGGCTGAGTGCAATAATGCACTTAGACATTCACTGACCTCAAGCCTGGTGCTTAAAATTACAGATGAAAAAACGATGCAGTTTGGTTTCTTTTTATATCACTGAGGTCCTCCACGCCACATGTCCACAGCTAATGACTGGTGCAGCGGACCATACTTTGAGATCAGGACCTGGTCCTCGTGCGTAATGAATGACAATAATATCACCTCCAACAGTCAGCAACTATTCTCTTCAGACCTCAAACTGTCGGGCGGCCAGGTCTGCTTCAACATTGAATATCTGCTGTTTGCTGTAATGGCCTCGATGCTCCATCTCCCCTGTCAGGTGGTAATAATCAGTAAGTAAAGGAAGTAAATCAATCAATCAAATATGACATATCTGTTGCATTCTGTGTGATAGCCAGTGCTCCGGGCTGTAATTTAAGTGATGATTTACAAGAGAGGACACATTCCATACTCACAACAAAGCTCACATATAAGCATAAGTATTCACAGCAGCCAACTAATGTAAAAACTTGTAACACATGTTCCACTCTGGCGTTCTGCGTGAATAGCTTGTTATAAGTATTATAACATCGGTGATATCATTACATACTTGCGTCACACATGTCACTTACAGAGATCATGTCATAAATCCGCACATAACTCGCACACTAATACGCCATCGTCTTTTCACTTGTCCCCGTTTATCACCTTAAATACATCAACAATTCGGGACGATGATGTATCGTGGAAATTAAAACAATCTGCCAACCTCTTAACAGACACGTTGTGGTCCCGGCAGGACCCCGGTTTGGTCATCGGTCAGTCGGGCGCTGTCTATCCCATTTTGTAAACACGGACAAAGTTGGGTTTTGGTTTGGGCTTGTCACCGAACGCTGAACTAACTCAGAGCACACAAGCAGCACCTTTTATTTTTTCCCCCATTCTTAAACCAAGCTGAGCTGTACCCCAACATTTCCCACCTCGCTCGCTCAAGTTATGACAGCAACGGTTAATGTTGCAGGGTTATGAAGTCAGCACGCAGCTTTGCTATCAGTCAAGCAGCTCGGCGAAACGCGCGAGCGGCTAGCAAACTTCTCCCCGCTGTCCTCACATCCCTCAACACAGAGTGCAAAATAACTGACATTTGGCGCTAACGTTCCAACGCAGAGCCGCTAGCTTCTTCGCAAAGACACGGCATTCCCCAGTTGTACAAACTGGAACTTGGCAGCTGAGAGAAACTGACGAGACTTATGGCTGAGACACTTTCAATTAGGCAGAGAGAAACCGTGAGCTAACTTTTTCATACCTTTCAGTCGCCGAACGTCTCCGCGTCGGTACTAACACTTCTTAGCAGCCATAAATCCGGGTTTGGACAGCGTCGTCCTCGACGAGAAGAACGAAAATCCAAGCGTGTGGAGCTCAACTCTCGGCTGAGACATAGATTTTTCGAACACGGCTCCTCACTGCGTGGCTCCAGCAACAGCCGCTGCAGTTTTTTTTGTTTTTTTTTTCACCAGCCTTCCGCGAGAGCGAGCGCACCGGGGATACTGGGCTGGCCAGAGAGGCGCGGGAACGCGCAATTTACAAGGGACGCCAAACTGACTGTACCAGTGACAAGCTGTGCTTTTCTGCTTGGATATTACATTATGAGATACATGCTACAGTCTGCTCCATGAAATAAAGCAGACACTTTCTATTGAGATCACTATTTTACTTGACCTAATTTATTTTACAGCTGGCAGACCTTTCTAAACTTCACAGAATACTCTCAACCACAGAAGGATCATGGGACAACGGGCCCCTAGGCATAAACTTGTAAAAGCCCCACACCCTTCAACCAATCTAAACAACTGCAAACGAGGCAGATGCGTTGTCGTTCACTTGATGGTTGTTTTGTGTGCCTTTGTAGTCTTTTTCTGTGGCAATTTGTGGTCATTTCGCAGCAAGAATTGGAAGAGTCCCCCTCCTCGTGTGGGTTTAGTGTCTCTGTGCAGTCATTTTGCTCCTCACAGTGGTAATGTTTTGTCTTTATGTGGTCATTTAGCCTCTTTGGTCAACTATGTGCCTCTTTATGGTTATCTTTTGTGTTCATTTTTGTTTTTGTTTATGTCTTTGCATCCCTTTGTGGTTGTTTTACAGACTTCCCATCTAGAAATGTTTGGTCCAAGTCAATTCAGACGCAAGCCTGGGGGCCCCAAGGGGTCGGCACCATGTCAGCATCTGTTTAGAATGCACATTAATTCAAGGAATTAAAGTATGTGTCCAAGAGAGATAAAGAGAGTGGATAAGATGTCCATCTCCCCCAGTGGTGATCAATGATCAGAGGCGGTACAGCAGGATAAATATCTGGACATTCGTGTCAACAACAGGCTCACTTTTCAATCCCAAGTCAATACTGTTTTAAAGAAAGAAAATGCACCTCCTGCGTAAACGTCACAGCTTTTTTAATCAGTCCCCACCTTCTTCTCAATGTGCTGGCTGGGGTTACTCTCCCCCCAGAGAACAAAAACAGGCTGCAGAGTGTTAGTCAAGTATGCAGCAAAGCTGTGTGCCATACCCTGAAATGACCTGACAAGATGACATCATCTCCAGTCACCGAAGAGGGGCGGACCCCCAGCAAATCATATGGATGTGTGTAAATCAAATCAAATGGATTTACAAACTTTTATCCCAAATGACTGCGATTTATTTCTGAAACACGCATGCTATCTTCTTTCCTGTGCATCGGCTGCTGGCTGCACAATATTAACTCCCCCACGGAACACAATGAAGCACTTTAATAGTGCAGTTATGTTGCCGTTTTGAAATTCTGTCCACTCCGTAACTCCAATTTCATTTTCTTAATGTCAGTAAAGTTAGTTTTATTCAGATGTATGATTGGAAAAGACACCTTGGATCAGCAGAGAGCCACAGCGAGCGTGACTGTGATGGTTATTGAAAAGCGCTGAGTGGAGTCCTTTACTGATATAAAGCATCTGGTGAGTAATAATGCCCACTGGCAAAGGGAGATTCCCTCCACCCGCCCCACCTCCAGGTCCTGCTGGAAATGGCTCCATTAGAATTAAAAGCAAAGTAAACACACAGGGGAACTGTGAAATGACTTCTTTTTCCAAGTCTCTTGTCTTTATTTTGGCTTTCGCAAAGAAGTGACACCAATTTGCTGAATCTGGTCTTTCAGATGGGAAGAAAAATGTTTGCCTGGAGCAACTCATTGAGCCTTTGCTTCGGGCGCTTTGCTTAGACCGGCGACATTTTTCAACCTGAGCGCTTGGTTAGGATTCTACGAGGAGAGCACTTTGAAAAAGAGGAGAGAGAAGCTGAGCCAGAGGTTGACATGTGGGAATGACTCAAGTTTTTTTACACATTCCGCACATTGTTTCCCCCTCCTCGTTGCCCAGGTCCCAGGCGCTGAGGCCAAGGATTTTCCAGGGGTGGGGGAAGAAAGGAATGGACTGATGAAGGAAGAGGAAGGATGACTCCCTTTTTCCTTGTTTGCCATGCCCACAGTAATTCTGTCTTTCTCCAGCTAAATAAAGAAGAGTCAAACCGATGGCGTTATTCACCTTAATCGCTTTGAGTTTTATATAATTTGATGGCGATCGGTGTCTGAACAGTCGTTTGGGACTTTCATGTGAAACCTTTGCCGTCACACACTTTTCCATACGGATGAAGAGAATCTTGGTGCAAGAAAGTCACATGCAGCATACAAAATGTCCCTGCTTTTTCGAATGTAATCAGGAGGGAACGCATCACCAGAAAACACTGATGTGCATCACAGCAGGATCTCTGAGGCTGAGGCAGAGCCCGGGAGGCGTGAGTCAGGGGCGGCTGAGCAAATGTACTGACTCACCTCAGTAATGGACTTTAAAAGAATAGCACTGTCCCTGATGACGTGAAAACTAGAAAACTGACATGTCACTTTCCTCATATGGAACTAAGAGCAGCGAGGAGAGCATGAAGGGGAAAACACGAGTTCCAGAGAAGCTGACCGGTGAACAGAGAATTAAACCACTCCTCTGAAAACATTTCTCTCTTCAGTCACTTTTGAAAAGGAATTTTGATGATTTATGAATCCCGTTAAGTTGTCTGAGCACAGGCTGAATAATTAATCCTCCCATTGTACAGGCATGTGAAATAGAAAGCTCATCCTCTTTATAAAAAAAACAACCCAAATCCTGTTTCTTACCATGTCTTAAATTCAGATAAATGTAAACTCAGATGAATAATGACACATCATCTATTATACAGTCACGTAATCTATTTAACAAAACTCAGCAAAGCAAAAGTAGAGTGTAAAAACTAATGAAACCAGTAGCAGCCAGGTGCCGCTAATCAACAGCGTTTAATGAACTGATCGTCATCAGGTGTGAGCACCTCAATCAAAGCAGAAGTTATGGCTGTTTGCTGGCTTTCAGGTGTGTGTTAACACGATGCCACGAGAAAAGACACCAGCAATGATCTGAGAAAAGCAACTGCTGCTGCCCATCAATCTGGGAAGGGTTATGAGGTCATTGACAAACTGTTTGGAGTCCATCGTTCTACAGTAATAAGAGATTTTTCATGAGTGGAAAACATTCAAGACAGTTGTGGATCTTCCATGGAGAGGGTGCCTCAGCCAGTTCAGCCCAGGTTAGACTGTGGAATCCTCAAAGAAACTGCAAAAAAAAACCAAGAGCTACATCTCAGACTCTACAGGCCTCAGTCAGCATTTCAAATGTTAAAGTTCAAGAGTCCAATTAGATAAAGACTGATAAAGTTTGGCTCGTTTGGAAGGGTTGTCAGGAGAAAGTCATGGCAGCATGGCGCAGGCTGCATCTGAACAAGCTCATAATATTTCTGGAACAATGTATTCTGGAGTCAAATGTGAAGCCATCTGTCCCATCTGCTGAAAAAGAAAAGAGGAAAGCTGTTGCAATGGCTAAATCAACATCCAGACCTAAGCAGGACCATGCTGGGACATTAAGAGAGCTGGTCATTGACAAAATTCCTGCAAAATTCAACAAACCGAAGCAACACTGTCAGGAAGAGTGGGCCAAAATTCTTCCACAGTGATGCGAGAGATAAGATCACACAGAAAACAATTACAATTAGCAGTAATTTGCAGTAATTACTGCTAATAAAGGTGATTTCACACTGCTTCTACCTTTTTGGCGTAGCCGCACAGCATAATATGTGTTACTCATCTGAGGTTGTATTGAGGTAATCTTAAGATTGGTTGGGATCAGATGTTTTTTTCCTTATGCGCTAATGAAAGAAAGCCTCAAAAGCAGGAAAGGTGTACCTTATTTTTTCCCCCACATGGCTGTAAATAGTCACCTCCCACCCCAGTAATCTCACAGTAGTGACTCTCTAAACTCAACTATCGAGTCCATGCTGTCAGTAAAAAAAAGGCAATCAATCTCTGTTGCTTCTCACTAGATATGATGTCAAGATTTCCCATAGGTTTGTGAGCCCACATAATTAAACCAAAGCTCCGTGGATTGAGCCCGAGCGCCTGACAAAAGGTAACTCGATTTGACCACGGCTGTGCATGCTATTGTGGATCCGGAGCCAATTCAGCACATGATGCCTGACTCATCCCCTCTCCTCTGAGTCACTCCCTCCCTCCTCTGGTCCAGGATCTGTGGCTCGCTGCTGGAGCTGGCTCCTCTGTCCTTATGTCAACCCTCTGCTCCCCGGGCAGGAAGCCGGCCAACAATGCAGACATGGCCCCGCTGAGGAGGTGGAGAAGATGTTTGTATTCCACTGTGTCTCTTTGTTAAGACAGAAGACTTGGGGAGGTTATTGTGGCGGCAGGAAGTGGGCACGAGGCTAGACAACATGGGGGACTGGAGCACAAATTCCTTGCTGCAGAATTCTGTCACGTCTTAAAACAAATCTCACACAGAGGGAAGGCAGGACATCTGGAAATGAGTGACACAGGTCATCTTGACGAGGAAGAAAAAAAGGGTCTGAGCCATTACCGATCCCCATTTTACTCGCGTCTTTCTTCGCGCTGTTTTCAGAGCTTTGGGCCAACATCAAAGCAAAAGAAAAAATAGGCTGCGGTTAAGCTCATTACACAAATGAGCTTTGAGACCTGCTGCACACACACACACACGCCGCTTATATGAAAGATGATCCCAGACGTTACGACAAGGTAAACAACTCTAATAAGGGACAGGGAGTCTCGCAGGATGCAGTTTACTTTTCATGTTGCATTCAGCACACTCAGAAGTTGTGCATTCTTTGCATTTTAGGCCATCGCCCCAGGGATGACGATACTGCTCAGTCAACAACGTTAGAATCGCCATGAAGGTTAAATCTGTAAAAGAAGTCATGGTTCTAAGAGGAGGGATTACTTGTTACTTTGGCGATTAGTGTCTCCCGTCAAACCTTTGTGTGCAACTTGCTCCAGATATCTGTGGTCTATCTGTAGCCTAACCCTGGCCTTTAGTAGTTTTTCAGGGACACCCAGTTTCATGTGACCCAGGACTACTAGAGATTATGCTCTGGATCTCATCTGGGATCAGGGATCCTGTAAGAAGAACTGGAAAACAGTAGTAGGAAGCCGGATAAACGCCTGAAAATGGGAAGATGGATGTTTACGATGCCCTTGTCAATCTTTTCTCTACAACCCCAGTTCCAGAAAAAAAGTTAACATTTTACACAGCGTCCCAACTATCTTGGAATTTGGTTTGTAGCATCGCTGAGACATCTACTTTTTTTTTTTCTTATACAGACAAATCTTTTGTAGTGACCCTCATGTTTACCAGATGGTGTGGGAAATGCATATAAATGTGCATTTCTTCAACTGTATATTATACGTTCATTTTTCCTGGGTGCCAAACCTCTTCTCAGGATATAAAATATCAGATAAGACACTTATCTGACACTTAAATGTGCCATTCTGTCTGTCAACAGACCCTCAGCTTTCAGGGACGGAAATATCAGAATATAAAAAAAAAAAAAGTCATCTTGGTCTGAGACGAAATCTAAACTCTTTGGGGAAAACAGTAAGAACGCTTTTATTTCCTTCAGTGAAGCACGGGGGAGTCAGCATCATGCTGTGGAAGTCAGAAGCCCTTTTCACGTATCGGTTATGCCTTATTAATACCAAATTGACATCCTTGTTAACCTGCTACTGTTCCCTCTGTGATTCACATATGCCAAACAGAGGCGACTCAGCCCCGCATCGCTGTGTGCTAACACACATCAAACCAGCATCGAATAGGCTGAGTGAGGAGAGCATAGTTGGTTAGAGCAGGGATATTGCGCAATGCTGGCTTGCCCTTACGCACACAGCTCGTTTTGTCTCTGTTACTACCTCCTTGGTCGGCTCCGAGGCGTATCAGCAGCAGAGCAGTTCTGACCCCTCATCCAATCTCTGTATTTTGACACACGACACCAACGCGCAACAAAGGCAAAGCTCGAAAGTCATGTATGAGAAGGCCTGGAGAGGGCGAGACGCGTGGGAGTGATGAATGCAGACAGAAACGGAAAAGGGATCCTTGAAGAAAGACGGAGAAAAGCTTTCTCGTGACCTGTTGGGAAGGATGGGAACGGCCCAAATTCAGGTGCGCAATGTCCCACAAAGACAGAGTGTGTTAGTGCTGCCGAATGGGCTTCTATGACGGAGAGATTCAAATTGCAAAAATGAGTAGGATGAAAAAAGAAAAGCGGAGTTACCCTGAAGATCAAACCTGGATTTTCATTTCATTACAAGCAATGAACCTGACAAAATAACAAAAAAACACCTTAACCTTCAGATGACGAAAAACACATTTATTGAAAATACAAACACTTTTTACACTGGAGAAAACATAAAATGGCACATTTTTCCTTCAACAGTGCATGAGAAAAAAGGACAGACGTTTCAACGATATTTCTTAGATATAGTAAATACAAATGCACAGACAACATGTTTGATAGTGGTGGTATAGCATCTGCTATTGATGGATGATGAAGTCGGTACAGGAGAAGTGACACAACTGGCTCGTGTTCTGTCGTCTGATGACTACATCTTTATGGATCAAGTCTCACCAGAAGTTTTTTTTTTAAGAAAATGTAGAAAATAATAAATAAATGAGCCACCACACCATGTTCACTTATATGACAACAGCAGAAGAATAAACAAAATCTTGACCTCAACTGGGACGTCGACAAGGAGGCCCAGCGTTAAGGAGTGAGGCTTCCAACTGGAACGAGTCTCAACTTAATGTTGCTGAGAATCCCAATCTGTCAGATCATCTGAACTCGGTCCAATTATCTAGTCGAAACAACAGCAAAGCAGAGACAAAGGGCTCAGAGTTCAACCTAAGCATGCACAGGAGACACACTCAGCCCTGCTGAAGCATTTTAAAAGGCTCCAGGACAGCTAAATAAACAATCCTTGAAATTAAATTGCACGAATCAACTATAAAACATCATATTAAGCAATAACTACAATGTCCTTACATACGTCTAGTCTTACCTGTCCAAACGGTTCACCACGTCTCTCACTGTATTGATGAGATTCTCATGCTCTTGAGGGTTAGTGATGACAATGCTGTGGAGCTTCTTCATGTAGGAGTCGATGGTTTCGAGGGTGGGCGTCTCTCCGCTAACTAGAAGACAGAAGAGGCCAAGTATGTGACGTTAGAGCATTGAAATTTAAGCATATGCGTTTGTTTTCCAGGTCAAATACTGTATGTTGAGGAGAAAATCTTTTAAAATGTGACATTTCTGCAGCTGCTACACCTCGCTGCCCTGTTTCAGAGGCAGTCTGTGGCCACAGTCGTATAACAACGCGAACACAAGTGTGTTCTGGGCCACACTAAAGCATCACCTACCCATCTGAAGTGGCTCCACACAAGCAGTGGTGTTTCCAATAAAATGTTTTTTTCCCTCTCTGTTCGGGTAACTGAAAAATTAGCGCGCTTTATAAATAATAAGCAATGCAAACTCACGGGATGTGTCATTAACTTCCTTTTATGTCAGTGTCTGCTGTGACAGTGAACAAAGCAGCTGTGAGCACAGTGCCAAAGGCTCCTGATCTGTCCTGTCACTTCCTTGGAATCGCCTCTGAAAAGCTTTGCCCAGATGAGCCGTGCATATTTTTGCTCCCCAAAACTGATGTTTTAAAGGAAGATAACAAAAAAAAACCTTAACACGAGGCTTTGGATTGAGGAGTGGAATGTGTCCATCGATGCAAACTACAGTCAGACAGTAAAGTTGCTGTCTATTCAGAGCTAATGTTTTTTTTTTCTGGCTTCCAGCTTCAAAGACTGGTTTCAGGCTGTGTTTTCGACAGCATTTGGACTCTCCAAAAGCACCAGTCAGTTATTTGTAAACCCTTTGATTTTTCCTCATATCACATTTGTTACATAACCAAACTTAATAAGAGTGTAAAAAAACAAAAACAAAACCTCAGGCATATATGAAACCTGTTAATGTTTGCATGATGACCTACTTCACAGAAGCATCGTTCGAAAATTACCGCAAGACCAAAAACTAGTCAAACGCCACAACTTCGGCTGCTTCTCGTTACTTCCGATAGCTTCATCTTGGTGGAAGAATCAAGGCAAGGAGGAGGAAACGTACGGCTTTTCATCCAGGCAACTGTCGGCAGTTAAAATGCGCACAGCAATAGGTTTGTTGAAACTAGGGAGATAAAAGTGAACGTATTCGTTTCCAGCTTTAAGTTTGAGACACTCCATCGTCCCAAAACAATGCAACCAGATGCGTCTACAAGTGTTTTGGCTTTAACTCTTAATTGTTCTTCACTTTGTTTCATTACAATGGAGCGTCACTGTTATTTAAGGTCCTTAGATTTTCCTTTACAACTTCTGAGCTTCTTCACTGTAAGAGTTGCAGCCCATAGGATCCGTTTTATGCATTCAACCTACTGAACTGAGTCTTATACCTGGATTCACGCACGCAGGTACAATGAAGGCACAACCAAAGAGAAAGAAAAATGCAAAAAAAAAAAAAAAGCTAAGCCTTTTCTGTGTAAAGTCAGCAGCAAACAAGCTTAAACAGAGGAATCTTTGATGCTATGCGTTATCAATTCACCGGCACATTCCCCATAACACAAACTACACAGAGCCTCCCTGGGGCCAAACTTCAGGGAGTACTGCAATCATCTTTGATTGTGTTTGCTGTTATGAAATCATTTCAGAGCCGTTAGGGAAAACGTCTGATGCTCGCGGAGTCTCAGCCTGTGCTTACTGAATAACACGAGAAAAGTTGTGGATGTAAACACGGGCGTGCAAACAAAGAGGAAAACGCACTACTCACAATACAATAAGTCAGACTGACTCACATGGCCAGTCCCAGAAACTGGGAAAAAATATCTACGAAACTTATGGATGCCAAGCTGCTGACATGTTTTCGCTGTTTGGAGCAACTAAAGTGAAGGACAAGGTGATGATACTTATAAGATATAATGATAATAAGACGCTGAACGCAGCGAATAACATTTAGATAACAGACATATTGGAGAACCTGGGCCCTCATGCTTTGGAGTAGAATTGCATTTTTTTTGTGTTATTTTTTATGGTAACGCTATACTGACTGCCGTGAGGACGTTATATGGAGTTATCGTGTGTTTGTTAAGTGGGAATCCCACTACATGAAGTCACCTGGGTCCTGGCTATTTTCACCTGGCAGAGGCACAGCGGAGAAGCTGGAAGTGAGCGCCTGGCGCAGGGTCTCCAGGTGTTGGCGGAGCAGCCCGTTGCGTCCCCTCTCTTGCATCACGTCGCCCTCCAGCCGTTCCACCGCCCCCCGCATGCTCTCCACATGCTTCTGCAGGGCTGCGTTACGCTCCTCGTACTCCATGTTGGTCTTTCGCAGCTGCCTCATCTCAGCTTCTCGTGCTGAAACAGCACAGGGAAAACGGACGCAACGGTACGCAAGTTAGCTCCTCCATCGATTCTTTATTTGCTCTGAGTTCAGGACATCACTTAGAACTATTGTAGGATGGGGAAGTGAGATGTGGCGAATGTGTTTAATGGTGTGTTTACAGAAAGAAAAAAGGAAAGCAAAAGGACGCTAAAGTGTTTGCGCTCTTTACCTTTGCTGTGGTTGAGAAACTCCTCTGTGAAGATCGGTATGTCAAACACTGTTCTGTCCTTTCCTTCTGCATCTTTCTGTAACGATGCCAGAGAGGGACGGAGGCAAGTTAAACAATAAAAAACCGCACAGACTGACGGCGAGACGTGGTCATTTATCTAGCTGGGCGTGTGGGTGGGATCCTAATTGATTTCGTATCTGGCCGCAAGGGAAATACAGTGGAACAGATTTACGACATGCAGAGGTAGAAGTAATTTCATTGCGGCTGCTTCCGAGGTATCAAAGGCTCCGAAATGCTGAGCAATAAAAAAAAAAAAAAAAAACGCGTTTTGAAAGAGAAGCGCGAGATACAATGCAGGTTTTATTGCCTCTTCTGCATCATCCCTCTTCATTTCTTAGCATAATCACATTCATCCCAACTCCCGAGCCCTGAGGAAACAATGCTTTTCCCAGAGGAGTGCTGATTTCAGTCACCTTGGCTGTGACCCTACGGGGCACTCTGAGAGCGCCACAAAGGAAATGCTCTTGATTACGGGCTAATTCATTCATATAAAAACAAATGACGCACTCAGTGAGAGCAAAGTGTTTGGATCACAAACGCAAGCTCCAAAGCAGATTAACCCAGCTTTAGAGATGCAACAACAAGCACTTAATATGTCGAGTCAGAAGAGGGCACGACACAACTGGTGGGTTCCTTCTATGTAGTTTATTGTTAGCTTTTATATAGCTTGTTAAATCTTCATTTGTAAGTCGCTTTGGATAAAAGTGTCTGCTAAATACATAAACATAATGTTTATGTATTTAGCAGACACTTTTATCCAATAAACAACGCACTCAGGTTCCTGGAGGAGAAAAAAAGAAGAAAGGCACTACGAGACTATTCAGACCAGGTATTAGTCTGAGGCGATCTGATCAAAGGTGGACAGCACCTAGTACTGAAAAGCATAGGCTTTCCCGTAATTTACACATGCCAAACCGAGGCGGCTCAGCGCCTCATCACCGTGTCCTTCCACCCATCATCGCAGAATCAGCTGGGTGAAGACAACACCGCTGCTTTGAGACAAGTTCTGCGATGTTGACTTGATGTTTTTAAACACACACACACACACACTCCGACAGACTCCAACTCCGCCGTATTGGACAGGAGACAGGAGGGCCAGTGGTGCTCCGCAGCTTCTCTGAGTTAAACAGAGCAGCCAGTCGACAGCAACTAAGTCTATTTGGAGTGTCCCATTAATTTGCCAGACTATCATCCCCAGAATTTTCCAAATAAAGTAAAACCCTAACCCTGATTTAAAGCTTTTAAAAATGTCCACAAATAATTACTCATTTTACATCAGCACCAAAGTGTTACAAATCCTTTTCCTACTCATTCCTTCTACTGAAAGTCATTTCCCCCACAGCATTTGGGACATAGTGATGTCCCTTTCTGTCGTTTCACGAGTTACTGTTTTACATTTGAGCTTAATCAAGTCTCTTCCCGGGCCCGAACATGAAACACCTCGTGAAACTTGGTATTTTTACTTCTACACAACAGTAATTGCGAGAGTGACCGGGCAGGAAAAGACTTACTGACCTCATGAAGTGCTTCGCTGGCAACCTGGTGCCCAACATCTGGAGAGGAAGGAAAGGACAAATGTACAGGACATCAGTTGAATCATATTTTCTCTACTGCAGAGTGCTTTTACATCATCGTGAGCTAATAGAATGAATAAAAATCCCTCCCCCCCTCATTGCTATTTATATCAACCGAGTGAAATGAGCCAAAGCGTCTGGTTAAGTGGGGCAGTTTTCCACGATGTTTAACAAGGCAGAGCCAATGAGCCTCAACCTTTGTTAGATGTGAAATTAAAGAATTAGGACCAGTTAACAAAATAAGTGGCGGACAAACATTCAATTTTCTAGTGACTGGGCAAAAGAAACTGTAAGTTTGGACTTTTTCTTAAATCACAAACTAAGATTTAAGTAGAAACATCTGCAGGAAAAGTGGGAAAAAGTACATTCATAATGCTCTGGTCTTGCTGTTTTTGCACTTCTGTCCATTCCAGCACTCTTAAGCGCCTGAAAGAGTAGCAACGGTCTTACATTTCATGCAACAACAACCAAAAAAAAGCTCCCCTGGATCATCTCATGCCTTGCTCAAGGGCTCCTTGAAGAACATAAACTTTCATTTCGAACGGCTAACAGAAACTTATGACTTTCATTCCAGATTCCAGTTCATCCTGTCTAAACAGGATTTGTCCACCAACCAGTCGCTGTTTATCCAAACACTTCTCCAACAGGAAGCCCCGAGAGGGAAAGTGAGCTATCAGTCTTTACTGGTCGATGCCAAGCCAAGCCTTTCAATTCTTACTAGTTCTCACCTCCCCTGTGCCTCTTGCCCTTCTGCTTCTCCTGAACCTTTCTGGTGAAATGTTTGTACGCCTCCGTCTTCTGGTACTTCTCCAGCTCCCGCATGTAGCGCTCCTTATCCCGCTCCGCCTCATCCAAGTACCTCTGCAGTGACAAGATAGAAAGGTGAGAGGAGGTCGCCCCCGAAAACGAGGACAAAAAGGAGATTTGGCACGACAAGATGAGGGAGCATCGTGGGTGAGATGGTACGACAAGTGGGAGTGATGATCACTTCTCAGGATTAGCTCCTTCCAGCAGACAAAGAAAAAAAAAACCCTCATTTCCAACGTCATTAATCTACATTCCCTGAATTCTTCTGGCAGAAAATGAGCCTTGTATTTCTGATGATAACAATACAGCTAATTTGCGGAGAAACTAATAAAACTATCTTCACTCGGAGATCTCGTGACGAATCAGACTAAGCTTTAAACAGCACCAAACAACACAATCTGCAAAGTTATCTGGGCTCGAGTCCACCGTTGGATCTAAAAACAAAACATGCCCCGACTTTTCAGTCTTTACTAGGAAAGAGAGATTGGAAGGACTCCCACACCATAACTCAAAAATAGTAACACTGGTGAGCAGGAGGTATTTTGCAATCAGATATTTGTGTGGAATTTTTGAAAAACAAAGCGTAAAGCACCGAGAATGTTTTTGCACTGAAGCCGTACGGCCTGAGGCGAGACGACGCGAAGCTACTCCACAACGACTATGAAGGCAGCTTGAAAAAGAGGGCGGAGCGGATATCATTGCCTCAGCAGGAAACTTCATCCGTTCGTTTCTGCCGTTCTCGCATCAGAGGGGTTAAACTCGGACAGAATTACCAGCGGTACAGAAAGTAAAACGATATCAGACAGTCGTGGGAAAGGCAAGCTTTTGCCAGCTGACGCCATGGACCCCCACAGGCTTTAATACAAACCGAGTCATTTCAGACCCGGTTGGATCTTAGGTGATGGTGTTTATCCTTCTCCAGTCTCTTTGGGAGACACCGTCGTCACACCTGAAAGCCAATACCAACCTCAGCTTGTTTCAAGAACTCTAAAAAGCTTCTTTTTTTTCTCCCCACCCGCCCGCTGGCCGCTTCTTTTTCCCTGATCCGTTTATTTCATTCCGATGTTTTTCTCAAAAGTTAAGCTGCCCTGGTTTTTGATAACAAATCCAGACGAGTACTTACAGATTTGTGACCTTGGACTGAGTCACACACACAAAAAAAAAAGGAAAAAAGAAAGAAAGAGGAGAGGAAATCAAGGCTTTGAGACATTTCTCTTCGCAGCTGTTTGCTCAGCATGTAATCCTGTTTGGAACTTCTTTCCTGACCTGCTTTTCCTCGGGGGGCAGCTTGCTCCACTCGTTGCCCAGCATCCTCGTGATCTCCGGAAAGGGCACGTCTGGACGCTCTGCCCGTAGCTGCTCCCGCCTGTCGTTCATGAACCGAACGTAGCCCGTCAGGGGAGCTTTGGGTGCGTTGCTGTCCTTCATTGGCTTCTTTCGCTTCCTCCCTTTGGTCCAGCTGCCTCGTCGAGGTTTCTGGAAAGACAACAGCAAACGGAGGTGATCGGATGTTGGAGGTAGCTGCTCCCCCGTGATCTGCGCCGCCGGGACGCTCTCACAAAGTTTGAGTTGGAAAAACTGACAATTGTGCCATTTGGCATCCGTGCGAACCTCTCACCTCATCTCCATTTCTCTGGTTGTTGCTGTCGGTGTTGACTGCAGGAGAGCCCGTCTGCTCCTCCATCACTTCTAGGAATTACAGGGAGATCTAAAAGGGTGGGGGGGGGGGGAGAAAATTTAGGATTCAATAAGTATTACTATATGATTAAATAAGGCCATTGTTAAGCTAAGGTAAGGGTTGTGCTATCCGAGGCAGTTTGTTAAGTATTTAGACACATGGTTGGTCAAATATGGAGGCAGTGTCATCGGCAATGCCAGGAAAAAGGCCGTTCCTTCTGCAGCAGTCTTATTTTCATCAAAGCCCCTCCTAGTCTTGGCTCAAAAATTCTTCCTGGCCAGTCACATTTCCTCTAATAGAAATTTCTGGCTGCAATCAATCATTTTTAAGCAAGGGGAAAAAAGATATTTTTTTTAAAAATCCCTCCATAACCTTTGGCTTTTAGATGCTAAAGTAGCCTGTATTCAACAAGAATGGGGGGGTTTGTAGCAGACTAAAGCTTACTGATAAAAGGACAGCCAGATGCTAAAGCACTCTAACGACACTTTTGGTCTCTCTCAGAGTTCAAAATATCTGGGTTACACAAAACTCTTGGCGAGCTTAAAAACAACAACATTTTTCACTCAAACCCACTTTCAAACTAAAAGGCCATTTGAGCGCAAAAACGTCAGAGTAACCGAGAGAGCACCCGCTTGAACCGTGTGCCGAGTCACTCGGGGCACTTGTACAGGTTGTGCTCTGGGACAGGAGCGACAGCGCGTGCTTTAACCTTTGACCTCTTCTTCTCAAATCCCAATTAGGGAGTAAGACATCTGCATCCCGGATGCACTTTCAGCAAAAACCTCTCCATTCAGATCTCGCAGGAGAGGCTGCAACGTGGGGATGCTGAGCAAAAGGCACGTGCATATTCCCACGGCTGCTTTGCTTTCCACACATCTCAAGATGGCTGTGCTACAGTGACCTCTGCTGGTGCTAAACGCATAATGAATGATACACACGTGAACTGCAAGGAGTTGTACTGAGAAACAATAATTCACCATCTCATTATGTCACAATGAGATGGTGCAGAGTTTTTACTGTCAATATGATGGGACTATGACAGTCTTTTTCATACTAGTTAACCTTACAACATACTACAGCACTGGGCCAACACAGCACAAAATACAAAGACATAACCAACCTGTATTACAAACCACAATAGACTGTCCAACGAGCATTTAATCAGTCCTCTTTGTTGTTATGATACTATGAGGCATGGCACTTAAAGCAAGCTGGTAATGGGTACCAGTGATGGGAGGGAAACCACAGATATGAACTCAAAAATCACAATGAATGTTGGGGGAACCTGGTTTCCTAAAAACTGATGTGAAAATGTAGCAGCGGTGCATTCTTCATCAAAAATTCACACGTTTGAATGAAGATCCTCAGCAGAAGCCTTGAACATAAGACAGACTTGATGGGTTTGACATTTTCTTCTTCGACTTTGCTGACACAGAGTCAAGCATTTTCACGGACAGGACTTGGGGGCACATCTTAAATCAGTTTAACAGCCAATGGATGCCGCGTTTCCACCAATGAAAAAGTTTAGAGGAAACAAGTTGGAGAGTTGCGCGTCAGTTCTGGAAACTTGCTAAAAACAACAGTTCATTGTATGAAAGAGGAGACGGATGTGTGTTGCTATGGAAGAAGAAGAAAAAAAACACGGATTTAAAGATTTTAACAGACAATCGTCACCCAAGCTTAATCCGATGAATGCACACAAATGTTTTTCCGTTAAACCAAACTTGAGGTAATTCTATGTTTAAATGGTCTGTTTTAGATGGTCTCTTTGATTAGTCGCCGATTTGCATACGTTTTTCATAAACAAAAAAAAAGAAGAGGAAGAAGCGGCTAAACTTTCACATTAGGCTTTCTAACATTAGGCTTTCTAACGAACAAGATCGACACCAAACAGACAAGCAAAACAGGTCCAGAGTATCCGCTATGAAAACAGAAAACCGATGGTTTTCCCGTAGTGTCTTGCTTTAAGCTAGCTGACATAAAACCAGATGAAAGTTAATGTGATTATATATCGACACTGCCCAGCGAGAGGTCGGACTCGCACTTAATTGCCTAAGCTGTATTTCCGTAGGGGTCATCGCACTGAATCGTCATTTAACCGGATTGTTTGACTTGCTGGCAAAGCGCACAATTACAGGCTAACTAATGCTAACATATGTCAGCTAGCTAGTGCCAACTTATCGACGTCAATTAATAAGACGTAGTTTTCGGCTCTAAGACTGCCATGTGTTTCACATCATTGACGACTGTCGTTAACCGTACAATTCCACATACCAGGTTATCATTAGCGGTGCTCCAGCACATTCAAGTGCTGAACCGACAGCTAGTTGTGCCCCCAGCTAGCATTAGCTCTCTGTGATCAATTTGTTGGCTAGCAAACGGGCACGTCTAACCTTCTGTTTTGATTTAGGTTAACCCGTGAAGACACCTCTTGAAACGTTAACATGCGACATCCTTAATACGCGTTTAGTGAAATCCACCCAGTGGAAACTAACCTGAGTTATTGTGGTCCGTACCTGTCTAAATTATTTCCCTCATCAAAACAATACAACAGCCACGCGATAGAATCCAAGCAAATAGAAAAGCTGCTTGCTAAAGCTTCGAGACAACATCTTTAAATTATGTCATATTGTGTGCTTGCGCTTTGTTAGATGTGAAAAAGTAGTTATAGCATATCGTGTTTTGTTTTATGTATCTATTTATTTGTTATTATCGAAATAATTAATTTGTGCTATTTGAAACTGTTTGGCTGTAAATGTGTGACACATCCCATTCGAGGTACACACCAAAACTTCTATTATCTTATAAGCAAGTTGTGAAAAACACGTCCTTCAAACTTAAAAAAAAACTTAAATAACTGCCCGTTGTTTATAGTGTGATGGAGAAAACTGTTCTATACCTTCTAAATCTGTGATCCCTTCTCGGCCTGCGTTTTCTTCGTGTACAAATGTCCAAACATGCCTGACACGTTGAACTCGCTGCTGCCTCCTGGCGACCAGTTTGTGTAATTCCACTTATTCAGTCGGATAAAACGTTGAGATTCGGCTCCACTGAGGAACATGGATCCAACCTCATGAATCAGATGACAATTCTGCACTTGAGGGTGTGTGAAATGTCATCTTTCTTGTCATTTGGACTTTATTTGGGAAAACTGATGGCAAGCTTTTAATCTTTTTAACTATGAATTCTTCATTTCAGTGTACCACCCCCACCCCTTTGTTTTCAGAATATACTTTAGTCCTGTCATAACAAAGAGTTTTTTGCAAAGAGACCACAATCCTGCATGTACAATCATACTGTCATACTACATACGCAACATGAAAGATGCATTTGAAATATAAGGCCCGACTCTGTTGGTCTACAAATCCAAAAAAGGAAAATTTAGCAGAACATCACTGTCCTGTTATAAATATAAAAAAACTATGTGCACTGAGTTGCTTAATAGAAAAAAAAAACAAACAAAAAAAACCATGTGAGGAAGTACTGTGTTATACTCTCATTTCAAATGAACAGATCACAAAGACCAGTTACATGAGTAACCTAACTGTAGCGGTTCAGTCTAATTTAATTCAATCTCATTCCAACCATCCAGCCGAGTTCTGAGGCTCATTACACACAGGTTGGACTAACAATTATATACTGTATATAGATACATATATAAATGTATTTTTTTTTCAAAATTTGATTTAGAGGATAATCAGATCAGTTCCCGGTGACATGAGATATCCAACACTTTAAATCATTCATCTATAGCAGGGATGTCAAACTCCGGTCCTCGAGGGCCGCTATCCAGGAAGGTTTTAGATGTTTCACTGCTTCAACGCACCTGAATCAGATCAATGCATCATTAGCAGACTTGTGCAGAATTTAACAATCTTTCGAAGAGATCCATTTAATCTGAATCGGGTGTGTTGAAGCAGGGAAACATCTAAAACCTGCAGGACATCCCTGATCTATAGTGTTCAGCTGTTGTCAGAATCTGTTTGTCTACTTCCTCTTGAATCAGAAAAAGACTAATAAAAAATAAACAGGACATAATTTCCAGCTGTTTTTTTTTTTTTTAAAAGGCACCAGCCCTGTAATGAAATATCTCATGGCTGCATTTCCTTGAGAAGCTTCTGTCTGTGGAAAAATGACCACTTTTGTCTTTTGCCAATTGGAATTCTCCCTGTGTTGAACATCTATGCAAAAAACAACGAATGTCCACAGTTTCTGTTGGAAAACAGAGACGACCGAAGCTGATTTTGTTACTCCAACATGCAACAAGGTCAGAAATGAAAGGTGCCAGAGGCTGATTTTCCACGAAGGCAGTACATGAAGCTGTATTTTTTTCCCAGAGGGAAGTAAAACAATAACAACAGACAGGTACACAAATTAGATATCATAATTTTTTGGTTAAAATAGAATCATCTGTCAGTAATATGGTAATCTCTATAAGTAGAGGTTTTTTATTCTGGCTCAGCAACAGGCATGAATTAATAAGAAGCAGCACTGCTGTGAGGAATCATGTTTGTCACTAATTGGCTGACTTGGAAGACAGAAGTGATGCAGGCCAACTGTTCTGCTCCCAGCAGAAGCATGTCTTGCTTGGTTTCTCACTTTCTCCTTCCTTTTCTTCTTTCCTGTTATTTTCAGAATCAAGCCTCAGTGGTCACTGCACTGTGGGCAGTGTCACAGCAAACAATACATTGGAAATGGAGAGCCAGGTTCAATCAGCTCTCAGACTCCTTAGATCCCAGCAGGCCTGCAGGGCGCATCATCACGGCTGTCCCCTGAACCGTTATCTACCTGCTATGCCATGGCAAATCATCTGATCCCTGCTGGACACGTTTGGTGCAGAGGAAAGGTTTTACAAGCCCATCTGTGGGCTGCTCGGATGCTGTTGCTAGTGTCCCTGAACATTGGGAACACTGTGACACAAACATATGCACACTGTTCACATCAAGCCTTCCTTATCCCTCAGGATATCAAGAGTGTGACAATGACGCCTGATGTCTCAGTGGTGTAAAAAAACTGTTGATGGTTGAATTAGAAAAGCTGCCTATTTGTGTTTTATGATGCCCCCATCTTTTATGACATTTCAGTTCCTCATTCTTTCCTTTTGTGTGCAGCTGTGGCTCAGGTGTTGGAGCAGGTTGTGCTCTAATAACCGTGTTGACGGTTCGTTCCGTCTGCTCTTCTGCTCTCGAGTGTCTTTGGGAAGAACCCTAATTTTCTCCCGGTCGCAGGAGAGCATATTGCAAGGCAGTTTAGCTGCCACTGCTGGGTGTAAATGGGTGATTGGGAACCACTTTAAACAGCTGCGAGTTTTGCTAAAAAGGCAAAATGCTCTGAAATGAGCACCAGTCATTTTGTTGTATTTTCAGTGTTGGTCAAACGCACCTTCTTGCAACCGGGTAATTTGTCTCTGTGTTGAAATTTGCAATAAAAAATCATACCAAGCGACAATGTAGAGCACATCAAGATCAAAACAAATGCAGGAAATCACCCAACAAACAACACAAGGCCAGATGGTAATTACTGTGGTCCACAAGAAGAACAGTTTCTAATTCACAATGCAAAAAGTTGGGATGCTGTGTCGAAAGTAATGTAAAATGTGAATATTAACAGAAGGCAATGATTTGCAACTCTCATATCAAAACTGTATTCACATAGAACACAGAAAACATAGAAAAACTTGAACGTGAGTCAGTATTATTTCATAAAAAAATATGAGCCCATCTGGAATCCGATGGCAGCCACACGTCTCAATAAGGTTGGGACAGGGGCCACGTTTACCACGATTCCTTTGTGGACTGCTGAACCTCTGCCAATTTTTGCTTCTCAGAGACTCTGACACCTGGGTGCTCTTTTTATACCCAGTGGTGTTACTTACCTGTTATTTACCTAATTAGCAGCAGCATGTTCGCCCAGCTGTTAATCGTTGGCACCACCTATCTTTCCTGCCTTTTGCTGGCCCCGTCCCAACTTTTTTGAGACATGATGCCATCAAATACAATATGATTCAAAAATTTTCACGAGCGAGTAAAATGTCCAATTTACAACATTGGATATGTTTTCTGTGCTTAGCTGTGAAAAATGTTGCTCCTTGAGATTTACATACATTTCACATGGAGTCTGAACCATTTTTGGGAATTGAGGTTCTATTTAGAATTTAATGACAATGGACGTCTAATGAACTAAAAGGTCCTTTCACCCTAATAGCGGGTCATCCGGTGCGACAGATTGACTTGCAGATGCACAAATGGCACATTCGTACCGACACTAACACAAACATCACTTGAGACAAAGGTGATACTTGCACCACAGCTGCCCCCACGGGGCAGATAATTGGCTCGGATTTTCAGCAACTTGCTGCCAACATTTGGAAATTCACGATAATGAATTTGTTGCAGCTCCTTCGTGCCCTGTAAGATAAGGAGTTAATATTGATGGGACCGCGTGTAAACACATGCTAAATAAAGCAGTCATTAGCTTAGTGGGTGACCTTATCAGCATAACTGGTTATGGTTCAGTGTACGATGACTTTGGCTGCATTGTGGGAAGCTCAACTGCCTCATGCACATACAAAGCACAGCTGTGAGCTGCTCTAATATAATACTAAACAAGCGCTCAAAGGACACAAGGACTCTTGCATCATCTTGTTGCTATGCAACAGTCTAATTAGTCTTAGGCAGCTAACTTGAAGAATCAAAGGGATATGATAATGAAAAAAAAAAAAAAAGGATAGCTGAGATTCATGGGTGTCGGCACATTATCCTCACTGAGAAAGCACAGCATGGAAAGTTTTCTCAGCTCTTCCGGAAGCTGTGACTACGGGCTGACATGTGTTGAGAATGTAGGATTTCTTACCACTCAGACACTATAACACCAGATAATCTCAATGATGAGTAGCGTCTCCCCCGTCTAGATGAAGTCAGTCTGCGAAAACCATCTGCATAAAGGCCCAGATCGGTTCAAAAGCATGTAGCGTGTGTAATCATGACTGTCAATCATGATGGCTGATGATAAATTATCTGAAAACTGATCATTATCATCATCGTCTGATCTCTTCTCATCGAAACTGTTACGCCTCATTTTCGGTTTTCTAGTCTGGCAGTTTCTAAGTCTTTCTTTTTTCACTATGAAAATATTTTCAGAACATCCGAAGGCACAGCAGCGCGGCTCTTTTTTGGTTTTCCATTGGAGGTGGTACCACGTAACTGATACAAAAAACCCCTCTCAGCCACTTACAGGCACAATACAGCGACTTGAACAACCGATTGGTCAGACAGGATCACTGACTGTGGGCATAAACGACAACAGCTCTGCAGCAGCGAACAAAATTACACACTTCCTTGTTTTATGAAGCTGTTTTCGAAGTCTGGATATGTCATTTGTGAACATCGATCAAATATTCTTTGAATGACTAATGAACACATGGGCATGTTTATCATCCACAAGTATGAATTTAGACATTAATCTGGTTAACTCCACTGACCTGAGCTGAGTTTTGCATTGCTGAGTCATTATGATCACTCTCGAAAGATAACTAAACCCTTCTGTACTTTAAGCATGTCATAAACTAATTCCCAGCAATAATCATTATATAGTCCTTACTTGCAAGTCACTTTGAATAAAAGCCTCTACTAAATCACAGAGGGAGGTGATGTGTCTCGTCTTTATCTCACTGCAGTTTCACACGTGCTGCAATGAAAAAATGGCTAATCCTGCCCATGTCAAGGGGATACTGTCTGCTGTGAAAAATGAGACAGAGAAGAGCTGTGCAGAGTCAAACTGTCATTCAAAAGGCCTTTTATATAACCCCCCTCCCCTCAACACACACATTTGTGTCTTTTTTTGCCTTAACAATTAACATAAAAAATGACTCACGAAAGACCTTTCTGAAGAGCTAAACTTAATAAAAAACATGACAGAAAATATGCCTTCATTACTAAGATTTAATTTACTCTACAATTTTAGACAATTGTTATTTCATCTTGTTGATTTTAGTAGTTGTTGCACTCTGGAGCCCAACGCCACCGCTTTTTACTGTTTCTCTGAGGGCCAGGGGGAACCGATTCGGTTCAAAGTGCTGGGCTGCAGCTGAAAATAAACAAAGACGTCAACAAATGATTAAGGTCATTATGAGAATATGAGAATATAACAATAATATACTAAACTGCTCTGTCTGCTTGAGTTGAACTGACTCGTCTGCACTTTCTTTCAATCTTTCAAATATTTAAAATCAAATTTCCTACTTCATTGCCAAGATAAAATGACATACAGACATAAAACTTCCCCAGTTTGGTTTGTATGATGGGTGTTGTTTGGTTTACCTCCTGACCTGCAAAATGTATCCTTACCCTAAACTGATTTTAACATTTTGGAGGAAATGATTTCAATCTTTTTTTGTGGAGAAACACAAGTTCTCTAAAAATGACGAACTACTTTTAACAGGAACAGCCAATTTGAAAGTTATTCAAAATTATTCAGATTCCCCTCTCAGCTACAGCAAGGCAAAAGGTGATGTAATGTGCCAGTGAACTGTTTAAAACTTTCCTTTCAGGAGCTCCCTTCACTCCCCTACTTCTTTGCAGTTTGAATCCAAAGGCAACTCCTGCATGTTTTGTGTCATTAGCCATGCATTACACATACTTTAGATAAGAGGATCTGCATATAATAGTACATAATGATCCCTTGTTGACAGCATAACTTATACTGTATAAGGACCATGGCCCCCCATAAATAGTCTCAACCAGTTTTCTTCTGTAAAAACAGCTGCAGGCACAGCTGTACACAGCATACTGAGCCTGTCTTGATGAAACACTGGCATTTCAATCCCCAAAAATGTAACCACAATACAACATTGATTAAATGATATATGTCCAGCATATAATCTTTTAAGACGTTGATCCAGAAAGGATTTTCCATTTAGACCAAAAACCAACCATTTTGTAAATAAATCAACAGTGAAACAGCAACGTTTGCTTCCCAAGACAGATGAAGTAGAAGGATACCTTCATTTTTCTGCGTTAACGTTAAGACGTAACTTAGACTATGTGACACATCAGGTTGAAAGTTCCAGCATACCTAAAACCAAGTCCCTTTTTTTCACCCATTGGCCTACTGTGTACGCAATTGACAAATGACAGACATCAGTGAGCTTTGGGGTAGCTGGTAATGTTGGTGTTAGTAAGCTAGCTTGTGCTCCCTAATTCCAGTCTTTATGCTAAGCTATGCTAAGTGTTGCACGAGTCAAACTATATAGCTCACAAACTTGAAATTAATATCAGTCCTCTGATAAATCCTCCTCCTGTTGACTTTGTATTAAAACTTTTACACAGAAATTAGAATTTTGTCCAAAAGATCAGTATACTTTTCAATCTTTTGTAGCCTACTGGTTCTCTAGATAAATTTTTTTTTAAATTCCAAATCCAAATGGACCCCCACATAAGCCCATCACGTTCCACTTGTCCACCAATACTTCCCCTCTAAACCTATATGCTATAATTTGACTTTCCAAGCTGTGATGATGTTGCTGATTGAAATGTGCATCATGACTCATCAGCATCCCAGCATTTTGCTTTGTGTATATCTAACACGTGATGAACCTGAATATTGACAAAGGACAGACGCCCTGCAAATCACTGCTCGAATAAAATTAGCATTTGAAACAGGCACACAAGTTCAGCAGAGAGGCCAAGCAAGTAGAGACGCAATACTGATGCAGTAATTCTGATAAACAAAGGATGAAGCTGCTCAGAAGTCCATGTTAACTTTGAGAATAAAACAACCTCACTGGTATTCAGTCAAAATAAGAGGAAAACAGATGTGCACAGAAGACATGATAAATGTTGACTTAATGTAAATTGGAAACGCATACAGATTGAATTATTGAATAATTGATAACACAGAAATCCTGTCTGCACTTATGTGAACACTATTACAGTTTTATGGGCATGTAGACTTTCGAGGGCAGGTATTTTCAAAGAAATACACACAGGCGGATTGAACTGACCAGACCTATACTGTGCTACCCAGAATTCAAATGATGCCTCAAAAGTGACCAGAATGCCCTTTGCAAGGAGCTAAAAAGGGAGGAGAGGAGGTGACAGTGGATAATAACTTGATGTATGACACTCGTGCTATGAGCTTTAAATGTCTTATCTAAATTCATACACAGTGTCAGTGTCTCTCCCCAACCATGTCACGTTTATCATTTTCACTGCACCACCTGGCAGATAATGGACAATAGAAAATCAATAAGTAAAATTTGACTAGATGAATCATGGAGCGATAACAATGAGCACTGATGAATGCGCTCTATTCTCACCCATACGGTACAAACTGTGAAGGGTGGCCACGAGCTCTGTTGAGAAGGCAAATAAAGCATTCAATTAAACAGAAGCAGTGACTCTTGAATGTCTGTGAACCCTTCAGTTTTTATATCACATCCAGCTCCGTGTTCAGAAATATAATGACATTTTATAATCTGTGAGGGGCAAAAGCATGTGAACCCCTAGGACTGGCAGCAAATTGGAAGGTGTGAAGTTAGCGGTTAGGTCTTAAGTTTTAACTATGATGACAGTCAGGTGTGAGTGTCCTATTTTAAAGAATGGGCGTCTGTCGATGTCTGTTCTTCACAAAACCTTTTGGAAGTCTGTGGCATTTAGAAAAAAGTATTTGATGCTCGTTAGTCTGTAAAAGTTTACAAGAGCATTTGTAAAGAGTTTGGACCCTACCAATCCACATCGGACAGGTTGTGCACAAGTAGAGGTAGGAAACTACCCTCTATGCAGAGAGGCTGACCAACAAAGATAACTCTAAGAGCAAGATGTGCAATGCTCTGCGAGACTACGAAGTATCTCTACTGCTAAATAATTGAGGACCTCTCTCACATTGGACAATGGTAAATCTAATCAGTTCACCATCAGAACGCTGAACAACAAAGCCATCGCTCTCCAAACAGAATACTGCTGCCTGTATAAAGATCATATGGACTGAGCGGTGTGCAGTGCATGCAGATTCCCAAGCACATTAATTATTTGCCCCCAAAAATGGGTAAATGAGAACAAAGTAAAAGTTTCAGAACAACCAAGTCAAAGTTCTTATCTAAATACAATTTTTTTTAAAGTAAAGCAACCCACCAACATCCCAGAGTTGAAGCTGTTCTGTAAGCAGGGATGTGCTGAAATTCCTTTAAGCTGTTGTATGTTTAGTTGCAGTTATTGCTAAGCAAGGACACTGAGCAAAACATGCTCACACTTTGGATTCTCACAGTTACAGTGATATTAAAAAAGCTTTTCTTAATTAGTATCTTGGCAGGTAGTAGTCTTTATTTTGAATGGGTTCATTTTGTCTACTTTTGAGACCTCGCATGAAATTAGAAAAACATTTATAACCATTACTTTCAACAACAGCCTTGCTACTGTGGTTATAGCTGGATTCCATTTAAATCTAATGGGCTGCAAGAAGCAACTGAAGAGCACACTCATTTGTTATAATGCCATAAAGACAGCTGAGAGAAAAGCTCAAAGAAAAGAGGTGAGCATGCTTTTCAGACACTCAAAAAGAAGACATACCAGTCAGTCTTCCACTTAAAAAGCACTACCGAAAGGTGGAAGTAACACCAGTATAAAAATTCATTAAATGTGCTACCGTTGTTCACAGTATTTCAACTTTATAATACAAGCAGCATCTCTTAAAAACAACCAGCAATCACAAATAATCCCATTTCTTTAAGAAAAAATTTTTTCTTCATGTATATATTTTTTGATGTAAGGATAGTTCCTCACCTCCTATTTTTTGAGTGTCGTTAACTTACCAAAAGAAAAAGGAGGCAAAAAATTAAAACACACATGTGAATTAGTTGACAGCGATGTGTACATTTTCCAAATATCCTATTTTTGTGTAAATATTGTGATCACGAATGCTTTTGGCCACAGTAATCGTATCGATTAAATCTGTTATTGTGACCTCAATAGTATGCACCAACAGGTTGTTGACTGAAACTGTGACCATATCCAGTGATGGGTGTAATATATGATTAAAGACAATGCGTTTTGCACAAACTCAAATTTAACATTGTGTGTTCAAAACGTAATAAGAACTGTAGGACCTCAGTATTTCCCGGCGTGACGGCATGTGAGAGCATCATGGGAACTGTCATGGCAGCACTCTGCTGCCGTGCAGATAAGTGTGTAATAACCCGTGGATGTCCTCACCAGCTCCTCTCCTTTGGGTGACAGTGATGGACCGCTCGGGACACAGGCAAGGACACCAGCTGAGCACTTTTGTCATACATGTATCTGCACTTTGCTGAGTGATATGCATTTGTAGTCTTGCAGCAAAACGCTAACACACCGAGTGGCACCAGGGAAAAGTTGTCCAAAATGTCCTTTAATGTGCATGATGGACACGGAACAGAAAGACATATTTTTTTTAACTCCTCGATCTGGTCACACAACGAACCCAGGCCACTGAGGTGCATGTGGCACTGTTTGATGTACATGTAGTCCATGAAGATGGACTCAGGCCTGCACGCTTGGGTGCACAGCACATGCATTTTCAGTTTATGACATATCATCGACGTATCTCAAAAACAATTTATTTAAAAAAAAAAGTTTTTTGAGTTCAGATCAGTTGCAGAACACGGGGAGGATTCTTGGCAGATGCCAACTATGAGAGCTCTCTTTTATGTTACAAACGGTCATTTCATCCCCAGTTTTACTGTAAAGCTAAAAATGATTCACTGTAATATGAGGAAATGTATTTTGAAATTCACTAATAGCAATGATTTCATTACGATACAATCAACATGTCTTCAAGATACACAACTGCGCATAAATATGGGACCTAAAGTGAGTCTCTGGGAATGATTTTCCCTCAAAAAGAGACTGATTTTATACTAGTCCCTTTAGTGGAGCTTCTCTTGAGCCTTGCTTAAATAATTGGAGCTTACATGTGCAAGGAAACAGCTTCTTTCAACTTCTATAACTTGTGGTATTAGAACATGGCGGATCAGTGACGTTATTCATCGGGGCATGTGTTTAATCCCCTTTTCATCTCTTTCTCTTTTCCCTCTCTACGACCTAACAACCAAGTTTCCTTTAGTTTTTTTCTCAACCCTTCTTTCCTTCATCTCACTATCCCTTCCACCCCCTGCCTTTTGCCGGTGGCAAAGTTTTGCTCGAGTGCATGCAGACTTTGTGCAGTTATGGTGTTGGACTGGCTGGTTGGAGACGCAGTTTAATTAGCAAGTCAGGCGATAAATTACCCTCGCAATTAAAAGGCAGCCTCTCTTTTTGTTTATGCCTATGGGGAGAGCTCCATAAACAAACCCCGACCCTTCACTGATGAGCGCACACGGGTCCAGTGCAGCCGAGCTCGCCACCAAAATGATGGAAATACAGTTGTGAGTGGCCTTCTCGGAAGAGCCAAGCTCCATTTCCTCCTGTCTCGGTAACAGACGAGCTTTATCTCCTGTTACAGAGCTCGGTCTCTTTGGCTGAGGTCCAAGAAGCGCCAGTGAGAGAACAGAGTCGATTTCAATAGTCCACAGGCACAAATGCAAAAAAGAATTGTTGATGACTGAACACACAGGCAACCGAACCCATCGAATATACGTGGACGAAAAATCAGTCTAAGGGCTCAGCCGGGCTGCCCTTTGTGTTTCACATCGCGCTGATCAGAGACTGAAGAGGTGAAGAGTCCTTCACTGGCTTTTTGTGAGTCCAGAGGGCTCTTTGAGGAGTGGATCTCAAATCCTTGTTTCTCTCTTAATGCCTCTTTATAATTAATTAGTAATAATGATAATCACTCATTCACTGCAAAATATAGTATTTGTGGCTTATAAATACTGCGATGACACTGCAGGAAAAATCCAAAGTACCTTTTCAACCAAAGCTACCAGGGGCTGAGAGGCTCTCATGATAGAGTGAATCAAATGACTCATGAATACCAAGGCAAACGTTACTTGGTATATCAGTCATCAAACCATTTTAAAGAAGCTTTTATGGCTATTTCTAACAGTTTGAAAACAGTGCATTAGTGTCATGTCATCTGTGATGATCATAAAGAGAGTTTTCGCACAAATCTGCAGCTTCTGTAATGTGCACAGATACATTTACACATGTAAAGTTGACCTAATTTGGCGAAGTCCAACGGTGCTCTTCACAAATTACCATGCTATCAGATTCTAAGCTCTGTTAGATGTCAGTTTGTTCATTTGCTGCTATGAGTACCAGTTACCACAGACATGAATATGTAGACGCCACCTTGGTTGTCGGTTCATGCATCGGCGGCGCCAAAATATCAACCGTGGCAACTTGAACAGAACTCTGAGGGGGACTGAACGGGGGAACGATGCTGGGATCATGTGCATGGGCTGTATGAACTGTAACTCCCTTCAAAACAGATCACAATTAACTACTTTCAAGTAACAATAATGAGTTGGTCATTTTAACATTTTGGAAAGTCTATTCCTTGGCCACCATTGTCCGAAAACAAGTCGACCAAGCGGCAGCGGCAGCGACATTTGACAGGCTACTGAGCTAACTGATTGACAGTTAGCTAACATTCCTTTCACTTTGAAGGTTTCCATAAGAGAGTAAGGTAAGGAGGCAGAAGGTCCTCTATGCTGTGCAGTGAGCATTTTAAGCCAGATGACTTCGACAGAATAGGCAAGATTGTCAGGTTCAGAGACAGTTTCAGTTTCCCGAATCATCTTTAAAGAACAGGTATATCACCAGGCCCAAAGGGTTTGATAACAGTCAGTCACACGCTGCTGAAAGTGTTTGTTTTTTGGTGAGGTCTTTGTCTGTATATTTTTAGCATTCCAAAAAAATAAAACCCAACCCTAAATCGTTTAAGTTTTAAGTATATTTTATTCCCTCCACTTCAGCAGGCTGCAAAGAAGGCTGAGCAGAGTTTGTCAGTGGAGTGCTTCCCAAAAAAACTGAACCAAAGAGTGATTGTTTTAGTTATCCCCCAAACATCATGGCCCATGAGCATACACAGACCTCACTTTCACTTGCTTTTCTTCTCTATCTTTCCATTGAAATCCTCTTTACAATTTAATCAGTCGGACTTTCAAGAAGCAATTTAGGTGTAAACTAACGAGGCAGACATTTTGACATGTCTCAGATACCTGCAGAACTATAAATCCAAAACTCATCTAAATTTGATGCCTTCAGTATTACAGCAACGGATGAAATATAAAATTATAAAAATTGCTTTCTCACTGTCTGACTCTCATGTACAGACTATGCACAGAGCAGCTGTGAGTGGAAAATAAAAATTTTTTCTCCTCGAGGACCGTTCCTATGCAATACCTGCCTCTCCTACCATATTAATAGACTAAATCAGTCGTGCTCTGGCTTGGGTGGAGAGTCTGGAGCGGGCAAAGAGAAACCGACAGGACAAAGTTGAGACCCTTCACTAAATTCAGATAAAATAGAAGGCAGTGATTTGATCATTAAAGATGTAGATTTGCTTATTGTTAATTCTAAGGACTTGAATACAAGGCGACCAGATTATTGATTCTTGAGGATGTTTTGCCTTTTATCCAAAAGACTTCATCAGTTCTAATGGATTGGTGGGGAGTTCCAGCCTCATGAGCTGTTGGTTCGAATCCCGGCTGGGGCCTTTTTGTGTGCTATTGCATGTTCACCCTGAGGGAGTGTGAGTGTCCATGGTTGTTTGTCTCGTTTGTCTCTGTGTGGTCCTCCCCTACACCTGTGGCAGCACCTGCCTCTCATCAATACTGGTTGCATTTATGTCTGCTCCTGTCATCTCCCCTGTGCCAGATTGTTCTCGTATCATGCCAGACTTCCCAGCGTTCTTTTCCAGGCTGATCTCCTGTTGCCGACCTCGCCTGTCCCCGACCTGCCTGCTTTGTCTCTGCCCTGGATATTACCTCAGTCTTCTGTTTTTTTGTCTGCTCGGCTCTGCGTCTACACGACTCTTTACTGAACCTGTCTATAAATTAAGCCATTACCAACTTACTATCTGTCTGCCTGTGCTGCGTTTGGGTTCAAATCATACCCTTGACACCCGGCCTCTTAACCGGTGACCGCTGGAACAGGGTCCGGCCCCCCAACCACCCTAAACTGGATTAAGCAGGTATAGAAAATGGATGGCTGTTTTAAAGTTTCTCTTAAAAACAATCCTACATATTGAAACTTTAACTGTCTTGCATCATTCTGATTTAATAAAGTGGAAATTACTTAAAGTAAATATTTCACTAATACACATATAGCTCTAATACATACAGTATATAAGTCCTTTTTTTCATAATAATGATGATGATAATAATAATACACTAACTGAAAATTATACAAGCAAATACTGTCATTTCCAGTTGGACTTCATGGTGGCTTTGCTTTCTCCCTGTTACACTGCCTAAGCCCAGACAAAACGATACAGACATGTGTCTATCTGGCTTATTCTCAACATAACATGATGGTGCTGCAGCCGTTTGAGGATATAACTCAGACCAATATTTCCCTTCATATCTAAAACAACTTTGCAGCATGAACATTTAGCTGAGTTGATGAGGCATTAGCTTTTGTGCCATTTATGAATTACTTAATTAAAGGCAGAACTGTAGCATGAAAAGGATAAAGCTTTTTTGGTAGTGACCACAATACACCCTATTAGCAATTCAGAGTTGTTAGGACTGATTAGGAGATTAAACTGTGACTAGAACTGCCCCAGTCTTTGCCTGGCCAAATTTCCAACCTGTTAAGCCAGAAAATCTATCAAACACTCCATGAAAACCTGGCCCTCAGTTGCTTTGGCCACAGCTGGGAAATAGCAAAAGCTTGTGGATGCTTCAAAAGTCTTTAGTCTGTCAAGACAGAGATCTGCTTTAGCTAAAAAGGCCCATGGAGGATGCCACATCAATGCTCACCCCCAAAACTATTAAGCAGTTAGTGCATTGTGCAATAACCGCATTGCAGTAATTATGAGCATGTGATTGCTATGCAGAGAGATTTAAAGTTACATGAGTATGCTGTCAAAAACTACATGATCACATTTGTACATATTCTGCAAAGGTTATAGCAATATCATTATAATGATATGGTAATAACTGTTAGTGGAGATGACAAATACGTTTCATGGGATCAGCAGTAGAAGCTTCTAATTCTAACTGAGAGCTATAGTAGACCCGCATCTTTGAATGTGGCATCATTACTGGAAAAAAACATTTTTTAGAGAGACAGGCAGCTCAGTTCATTCTAGCATCTGACAATCCCCGGCTCAGATTGAAGGCCCCAGAGCTCAAGATCTTCCACCTCAACAACCGCCAACAGTATCTCCCAACGGAGTAAATTAGCTTCATGAAATTTGACGAAGATGTGTAGCTAGTCATTATGATTTTGACTAAGGGGGGCCGTTATGTCCAGCATCATCACCGAGCGCCCTCGCTGCTTCTTCTGTAGCTCCAGGAAATCGTGTCAGACTTATCGCCGAACGATTAATGAGTGGGAGATACATAGATCAGACGCACATGATGGCTACACGATGAAAGCATTAAAGTGCTAAGACGGCCGGCCTTTGTTCAACAGAGTGGGAGAGCGGAGGGTAGCGGAGGGCGACTGGAAAAATTAGGCAGCCTTTGCGAAATAAGTCTATGTAATCCATCAGATGCCAGGCCTCATTATGGCTGTGGGTACAGCATGAAAGAGAGCCCTTTATCTGGGCTTCCTGTTCTTATTAGTGGCACTATAGCAAAGGATAGAATTCCCTCCTTCTTCCTTTACCTCAACGTTGAAGGGCAGCTGCTGACACAGAGAAGCAAAGTCATTCTCTGGCCTGTGTTTCCTGGCCAGCTCCGTGGCCAGCGTGCCAAGTTGTGAGAATGAGTGCGTCTGTGCTTTTGTGGGTCGTCTTTGTGCAGAAGTGTGCATGTCTGCACACACATATCCGGAGAGGCTCAATAGCCACCGTCAGAAACCTTTTTTGCCAGCTGCAGCACATCCGCCCCTTCACTGACAGTAGCCAAACCCAAAATGATCGGAGCTATTTTAAGCTACTCATTCTCAAAGTGGTGACACAGAAAAATGATTGGAGTGAACCCGGTCTCGTAAACACGGGGCAAACCTTCAGCAGAATACAAATGAGGGGATCTTTTTTTTTTATTGCACGCTAGTTTGAATTTTTCAGTGCTTAAGCTCTCAAATTCTTGTACCAATCCTTGTACAACTTTAGTATGCCACCCCATCCGCAACAGCTTACAAAAAAAAACTGCTGCATATATATGAGGAGGAAAGTGTCAGTTTGGGATGGAATGCCACACCAGTGTGCAAAAATTATACTTGGTGCATCATGAAGATATTGGTCCCCTGGGAATCCTCTGCCCAATGATTGTCCTTTTGTTCCTTACAGGGAAGTCCATTGGGAAATACACAGACAAACTTAGGTCACGGCTGCATTCATGATTACAAGCAAAACAATTCCCGCTACATCAAACATTTCTCTTAATCTCCTTTTAACTGCGAGCCTGCATGTTGGAGAGTATGCAAATGTGATGCAATACCTGATGACATCAGCGGAGGGCAGTAGGTGACAGTAATGGTAGAAATAGCCGGTTGGCGCTGTCCAAATGAAGGGCAATGAGGGCTGTGGAGCATCAAGGAATCCTGAAGTATGGCAGGTGAAGCGAATAATACAATGAAAAGGGAAGAGAACAAAATGGTACAAAGACAGCAAATTAGCCCATCTCCAAAGATGAGGGCCTTCAATTATCACAGCCAGAGGCTGGCAGGCTGTGTGAGGGGAGCTGGATTGAACTTTTCAAAGAAGTGGCGTCGCAGTGTGAGGGTTATTAAAAAGAGGGGGTGCCACTTGACAAAATGAAAGGTGACAAATAGTCCTGGACTTGTGCACTTCGGACACCAAGGGCTCTTGAGGGGCATGAAGGAGGAGAGACAGACAGATTCCTCAGTATGCAAGCAGTCACTCTGCTGCCCCATTCCCTCCCTCCCACTATCTCTCTGCAGGCTCTCGGATTGTGCTTTAATCAAGGTGGCGGTCTATAGAGGCCCATTTGGGTGATTTACACACAAAGAGCGCGTATTCAGCTTTTTACATGTTCAGGAGCAGCCTGAGCTTTCACCATGAATAAAACAAAAATGATACAGAAATGAGCAGCGCGGGCCTCTGTATATAATTATAAGGATAGACATTAGTTTTTCTTTTAGGAGTGCACGTGTGGCTGTTATGTTTGCATTTAGACTCAGCAAACACCTGTCATGCGTGCGCCGTCATCAATATGGTCCTATCATCTGTGTGTCAAAGGTTACCAAACAAGCTCATGGCTGAGCAAGCAGCGGGATCAAACAGAGGAGAGCAGGAGGCAAATCAGTTGACTCTTCCCCCGGACGGGATGACTACTGACAGCAGCTCACAGCCTCAGTGCAAACACACACAACACTGACAAACACATGCTGCGCTCGCACACACACACACACACACACACACACACTCCTGAGAGGTGCGCACACATTCGCCTCGCTTGCAAACACAGATGAATTTTATCTCGTTCTTCACCATGCACGCAGCTAATTGGGGCCTGATGAAGAGGCCCGATGAACAAACAATGGAGCAGGCAGCCGAGGATATCTCCAGCCAACACAATTGGAGACGTAGAATGGTTCCACTGATAAAATCTCCTCCAGAGCGTCCACACTCCTATGGGAGTCTTTTCTTCAGGTGCTGGCAAGGATGAATACGAAGGGGACCTAATTGAGGGTCATTTCCTATTATTTGCTCGGCCCAACACGCAGCCAGGCTGCTCTTTTTCCATTTCTTTCTGTGCCTCAGGCCTTCGTGCTTGCCCCATTTCAGTCCATGAGGGGCTCTTAGTCTGGTAAAAGTGGATGGGCAAGCCTGGAGGACACGAGGGACAGAAGGGGAGACTCTTGCGTCTTGCATGACATTGAGAGCCTGTTCAAATGTACTGTTTTTGGACTTTGATTTCATTGAGATAAGAAAAAAATTAATAAATTCAATATCAGTTCAGAGTCTCAATATCTCCCAGTGCTCTGGCGACAAATGTGAAATTTACTGTTGTCTTAGTTTTCAACTTGCCCTTAGAGTTGTTGCGTAACACCTTTGCCATCTCAGTGCCGCTCCGAAATCACCTCAGATGAACTAATTAAATGTGATTACACACCACTGGAAACAAAAAAAAAGCTTTGTTATCTTGGTGCATAGCCCTTACAGCTCAGGCAGTGATATCCCAGCAACCCTGAATTTATCCCTCTTATTCTCTCCACACTCGGCATTCTTCTGAGCACAAAGCTAATATGCGGCGGGCCTGACAGTCACTACTGCGTGAGGAGGCATTTACATAAGCTTGTGTATACGACCATTGTGATGATAATAGGCGTGTGATCTCCTGTGTCAGCGAATGAGAAAAACATCTCATCCATTCAAACAGACATGTCAGCCAAAGCATTAGCCTCCCCTATAATTGGCCGCAGAGGTCATCCTGGCAAAGCTGAGAGGCGACATTTATTGTGGCACAAGAATCTGTTGTGCTCATTCAACACCACCCCAGACAAAATTGCTTGTACCCGGCTGAAATGTGACACCCGGCCCGCTCGGTGCCAGTCACAGCTGCTCATCCAAGTGTTGTCTTTCTATGTAAGATTTCTATAATGGTTTCCATTAATATCACTTATGTCTACAGTCCCTGCAGAGACATGTGGCCCGACTCATTCTCCTAATGCATCATTTGTGCACTCTGTGGCAAAGGGCCATGACAGTCAGTTCAGAGGATTACAAACTAACATCGAAACCTGACCTTGCAGGGATGACACTGTCGTATATCTCGGCCTACTAGCTTTATCTATTTTTATATCATAGGACCAAATGATAGAATGAGCTCAAAACATTTGAAAGCACAAATAATACCAGAGCAGTCAACAATACCTTCCCAACACTGACATAACTGGACACTGACAACTTTACCTCAACTGATTACCTTTAACTCTCTGTAAAAATAAATTATTATTCTACATCAATTCATTAATGCTTTACCTATGAATCTCTCACATCCCACTTCATGTATTTGTTAATACTTTTCAATCTATCCTCTGTCATCATTACAAAAAGACACTTGACAGAATGAAAAGCTTATATATATATATATATATTCACTATGACGATCTACAAATTGAGGCCTGGAACCTTGTAATTCCTAAGTATTTAATGAAGCTTCACACCACACCAAACAGAGGAGCAGTTGAAGTGTTCAAACCGCAACAAAACAAAGTCCCTTTGTTTGAACGAAGAAATCGGTACGTGCAGTTGCAGGAACAGGTTGTTGCCGCACGTATGCAGTTCAAATAGATTTACAGCGAAGCGGAGCCACAGAGCAGCAACAGGGACCGGATACCTCGCACACGACAACGCACTGTGTGTGAATACAAGCATCAAGATCTGATCTGATGAACAGGCTGTTAATGAGTGAGTAGGTCTGACCTGACACGAGACAAAAGTTAATTAGTCCAGAAACGACCAACAGAAGCCGAGCCATCAATTTTACTTTGATGCCATTATCTTGAGATTATAAGTTGATAATTCTGTCATAGCAAGATAACAATACTAATTTGTGCATGATAAGTCCATTTATCTCGCTTTCTCATGAAACCGGCCTTCTGTTTTCTTGACACAACACAAGCTTTAGCTTCTCAAGCCCAGAAGGTGAAAAAGGTGAGCTCAAAAATGAGCGTTTCCTCTGTTAAGACTCACTTACTGTTCATTATCGCTGTCAGAAGAGTTCTGAAAGGATCTGTAACATTTATCCATACACAAAACATGTGTAATTCTTCTTGTTGCACTGAGTGAAACAAATGTCTCCATTTGAGCACAAGACAGTGGCGCCAGTGGTTGTAAACGAGAGCTGGCCCCGACTCTGTGGCGCTTCAGCCAGCAGCTGCCCTTCAGCCGCCCTTGAGGTGACAGAAAAACAGACCTTACAAGGCTGACCTCGTAAAGAGATAAGATAATTAACCCATCTTCACTCCAAAACAAGGTTAATTATCTGATGATAAGAAAAGAAAAGATTCCGTAAAAGCAGGACTTTCAAATTGCGCATTGACATCTTAGTCCAGATGATGCAGTTGGAGGTCAAATCAGTCCTCAACTCAAAGTTGCTCCACGATCAGCGTCCAGTATCACGCAGGAAGAAGTAACAAAAAGAATAGCCATAGTGGCCTTTGGCAAGACTGTCCATTAAACTAGCACAAATGAACGGGGAGTTGTGTTTCTACAGGATCTATAGGACGCTATAAATGTTACATTTTACAGCCAATTTGTTTATGATATACTGAACATGTGTGGTCCTCAATAACGTAACACTTTAGTAATATCAACCTCAAAAGGAGATTTTACCATGTTAGGTTTCCAGTAGCTAAAATGTATGCGGTCAAAAAAATTATGTAAAAAAGGCTTTTTGGAATGGACGTGGATTTATTTTCTCGGCCTAATTTCATGTTCATTCTATCACTCATTTCTATCCTCTTTTGTTTTGAAACAGTGGAACAATATATTCTGACATATTCACATCACGGGTTGCTGTAGTCATGGGCCTTTAGTAAGAAAAATGATCATTATTTTGGTTTAAACCGTTTCTGGTGGTTTTCACTCCGAGTCAAATCGAGAACGCGATGGACTTGCTGATCTATCACACGCTGAACTGACGCCTCACTACATTTAATGCTTTGAATCCGAAACGGCAGCAGCAGGAAATGATTGCATTAGCAGTAACTTAAGGGAGTGAACGGTAAAACGGATATGCATCAGATGCATTGCTTTATGTGGATCCTTCCCTGGAAGGCAATTTTAATTCAGAAATGGCAGACCTTTCCATTAACAATATGAAAGAACACATAACGAGGTGCATTGATGGGTTTTTTCTGTTTAAAAATGCACACAACGATTAACATCACGATGGCTTTCAGTGGAATTCTTAAATAGAATAACGTCACATGTCTTGTTTGTCTTTTCTAATGTATTTTAAGTCAGTCATGGCCAGATACTCGGCCGTTACAGTTTCCATAGATCTCCATAACAGATCTATCTCAGAGGATTCTTTCTCATGTTTTTTTCCCATAGGCAGAAGCTACTCTGTCTATGGAAAAATGAATTTCACTCATCAGACCTTCACTCTGTTCGCATCTTAATGCTCTGTCGGTATTTGCTATTCACACCAGATGATCTCCTTTACTTTTTTCAAAGGTATAAATTTGTTCTTTCAATCAGCCGTCCCTCTTCATCCATCAGCTGCATTTTCCCAGACCTCGTCGACTGCTGCTTAAAAAAACTTTGCAGATTTTTTTTGACAGTTTCAAACTAGCTCTCTTCGACCAAAGCCCCTGTCAGAACAAAGTCTTATTTGCCACTGATTGCCTCAGAGAACAGTTGCAGAGGACAACTGTTAGTTGGCTGTTGCCTTGTCACTTCTTTGTCTTTTTTTTTTTTTTTTTGTCATCCCACGGTGTTAATGCACCCAACTGTCAAGAAAAAAGAAAAGAGAAGAAGAAAATCCAGCAAATCAACAGTGCATCAAACACTCTATGTGTTGTTCAATTTCAGCAGGTCTCACTAATGTATTCTACCTCAGTCAGAGGCAGAACAGCTGAGATTAGAGCAGAGATTGGAAGGAGTAAAGGATGATTAGGAGAAATCGCACTTTGTTTAAATATCTTAGAGAGGTGTGTTAGAGAACAGATGTAAAATCACAAACCAAAGCCTGACACACTCATTCACCCTTTCCCAGATAATCAATATTTGGATTGTGCGTGTAAACAGGGGCCCATCTGATCGGATCTCAAACAGAGCACTGCTACGTCCTCGGCTCGCTCAACAATTCACTCCGTAGGAGTCTGAATGCTCTCCACAAAAGTGCCGGGGAAAAATAAATCATCAGATGTGGTGGGAAAGAAATGAGCCGCACATTCACCAAAATAGTAGAATGTGAAATGGATACCTCCCGACCGAAGTGACTGCTTTGTATTAGCTCCTGATAAAATTTGTCTTGGGCCTTTGTGTTGCTTCGCGCCATTTGTGGAGCAGTCAAATTGCCTCTGTGTCTCCTCTCTCAGCGTGCAAAAAAGGGAGAACAGGGGGCTGAGATTGGCCTCCTCATGAGTTTATGTTTCACCTCATCTCGGGGCAACGCTGGAGGCAACAACATGTTTTCCGCACAACGTGATGAGAAGAGAACAGTGATTCCCATGCAGATGCGAGGAGCAGCACGCACAGACCCATCCCGAACCTTCCTTGCATTGTTGTTATCATTTCTGCTCCAGGCACTTTTGTTTGTATGGAAAACAGTATTACATCAACTTGTCCCTCTAGTCCAGCATGATACGGTGTATGTACCGTTCACCCACAAGGATATTAATAATTGATTATACTGGTTGTTGTTGCAATGATTGTTTACATACTTTGGTCGTTCCATGGAGCTTTGGTTTTGCGATCCTTGTGGTATTGTTGAAATGTTGAAATCATGACCGGAGAGAGAAGCCACATTGATATTGAACTGAACATGCTTTTTAACATAGGGAAAGCAACCAGCTCTGTTCAAGGCGTATTTTCTCACATACTGTATGTATGGGTGAATTTTTTTGACAACAGCACCCAAAACTTTAACAGCCTGGGGCATATTTTTCCAGGAGCTAAAAGATTATTGCAGCCTTGGGTCTAATGCTTTTCCACTGATGTCTAAGGTTCAGGGTGGACTGAGCAAATTAAATCCGCCGAAGTGTGTCGCTCAAAACCAGGAAGTCCGCCTCAGCTGAATTAGCTCGAAATCTTTCCGTATTACACACTTTAATAGGGTTTTGAATATTTTTACATGTGTCTCATAGCGTAATTGACCAGAGATGAACATTTTATTGCTCTGATTTCACAGTTTTCTATTCTCTCAATCAGAGCAGCGTCTCATTCCGGAGCTTCTCGGCCACGCCATTAGCTGTGTCCTCAGCTGTCTATCACTCTGAAGCAGAAATGCGGGGGAAGTGCTCAAGAGCACCATTCATTTAAAATCTGTTACTGTTACACATTTCTATGAGCTTTTGGCTGTTTGTATTTGTGGCTTAGAGTATAACGGCAGCAAAACAACCAGAGATGAACGTTTTATTAGTCTGACTCAACTGCTTTCTTGGCTCAATCTGAGCTCTGTCTCCTCATTCATCCTGGACCTCCCAAACTGAACTCTTTTTTACCCCTTGCTTGTAGAGTCAAACTAAGGACTAAGAAAAGACCCCCAAAATTAGCTTTGTTCCTGGAAAAGGTTCCTCTGATGAGTCATTTCTTATGTGCAATGTACAGCATTCCACTAGGAGCTCACGAGGGAACTCAGACTTTATGAAGCTTCCAGATTATGCAGGATGTAAACAATGAATATGAAGACAATAAAGAAGATCAGTAGTTGAGCAATGTTAAGATCCTGGCAGAAAAAGCAATGGCTAAGGCATTATCAATGATATTTAAAGGATGTTGGAAATTTGGTCACAGTTGTCCCTTCACTGCTTCCATATCGCATCTTCCACAGGTGTAGCGTTAAATTCTGAGGCTGTGCACAACCAACGCACCAAACACATGCAAGATACATGAGGTCTTCATCATAAATAGGCAAATGCATAATTGAAAGCAATCATATTCCTGGCCTAAAACCTCTAAGTAAAGCACAATTCATTCTGGTTTCTCCAGCTCTGATAGAACTGATGTGATAGTAGCATCTATGCAAACATAATAAGGAATGCTATTTGTTAACCTTTAAGGCAGGTCATGATTAGGTGTTTTTTGTTAAATCAGTTTCAGAATAGTCCACAAGATCTCCAAACTTTCCGGCAGGAGTTTCAGCAGTTTTATAAATCAGATTGCGTCAGAGATGGCAGGGTTCACGAGAGGTCTTTTTTAGGCTCCGTGCTCCCACTGGGTTAGGTTGTTAGCAGATGCAGAGACATTTCTCACCATATTTTCTCTGATGATATCCAGCTGTCTCAGTCCTTTAAAGACACTGAGTTTCAGAAATCAGTTGCCTTTACTGATTGGTTTACAGAGATCCAGTAGTGGTTAGCAGATAACTACCTTCAGACACAATGTCTGATCAGTCTTCGTAAAAGTGTGACGAGACAAATCAGGCAACAAATTGGCACTTGAGGCTCCTCACTCCAGTCAAACTTAAAAAACTCCAGGACTTTTGACCATTTCTCTACATTTAGGTTATTGTGCTGCAGTTTTTACTTTTCTAAAGTTTCCTCAGACAGTACAAAATGTTGCAGCATGCCTCTAAACTGGAAACAAGGAATCCGGCCTCATCATCTCTTCACTAGTTACCACTGAAGTTTAATTGGATTTAATTTGAACACTCTTAGTTCTTAACATCAGGGATCTGCATGGTCAAGTGCCTCAGTGCATTTCAGAATTGTTAAAGCGTACTCTTCCACTTGAAGCCTCAGGTCACTGAGCCACAGATTGTTAGCGGTTCCCCATATCTGATTCAAATTCGAGGGAAATTGCTCCTCTCAAGTAGTCACATCTGTGGAATTTACTTCACTGGTTTAAACATTGAATTAGTTGTGTTGATTCTCTTTTAAATAAAACGACTAAAGACTTTTTCTTTTATTTAAAAGTCAGATGCATTTTTAGTTAGATGAGGCTTTGTAACCCTGGGCAAAAATGATTGAATTACCAATTTGGAAGATGTTTATTCAGCTGTTGTATTGAGTGAAATGTATAAATAGAAAAATAAAACACAGATATGACACAAATCAGCAAAACTGTCTGGCTTTGCGAAATAGACCTAAAAGGAAAAGAAATTGCTCTAATTTTCGGATTTTTTTTTATTCCAGGTCAAGTACAGGAAAGAAAGATCCCAAAAAATGACTGAGTTGTACCTCCTCTGGCTTCTATGACTGCTTGGGGAATCAACTTCACTTATGAGAAATGGTATTATTCATCAATCATTTTCAAATTTTGAGGTAAAGGATTTAAACACAGGACTACCAGAGGAGGGAGGAAAGACAGGCAGTAGATGAACAAATGGGGGGTTTCAGTACTGGAGAACAAACAGACCGACTGACTACAGTCAATGAGACCACGGGATAATAACAAGACAACTGGGGTCATCTAGGGCTAATGGTAAGAAACAAGAATAGAGCAGAATTTAACTGTGAGGACTGAAAACTAAACCAGAACACGAGGAAAAAAGCTCAATTAAAAAATACAGAACGAGAACACAAAACAGTGGCTAAACCAAGGCACGAAGAGACAACTAAACCAGAGAAACCAATACACAAAAAACAGTGGACCATGACAGAATCTTAGGTGGGAGCCTTGAAGGTCACAGAGGAAAAACAAAAGGGGTCTTTGCCCCTTAAACCAGCTGTAAAAACGGATCGTTCGTTTCACCACCACCATCACCAAAACCCAGGAGTTTAAATGGCTTAAAGGATAATAAGTGGCTGTTTTAACCTGAAACCAAAACCTTTGACCCCTAAACCCAAACAAGACCAGTTTATATCTGAACTTAAACTAGGCCCGTCCATAGTTTTGTCATTTTATTAGCATACATGTGGTTGATGGTTGTGGTCAAAATGTTCTTAGTTTTTGTTTGTTTCCATCTAGGATGCAGTTTGCCCTTAAAAAAAATAATCAGACAATCTCTGACATACAAGATGCCCTAGCTGCTTCGTCTTGACAGGAAACATTGATGAACTAAACCTTTAATCTACCCAAAATTACAAACCCCCGGAAGATGCCACTGCACGAGTGTTGTGTTAGGCTGAATTTGGCCTCCAGGTATTACACTAAAAATATGGGATTCGGAGAGAGTTCGACTGCATGAGACAATATGAGAAACCACTGCATTCTCACATCCAATAATATGTGGAAGGCAACATAATCCAACTGTGGTAATGAGATTCCGGCAGCAACAGGGCTCGTCTGAATGTCAGGGTGACATATTACTGAATGGGGGTGATATCCACTGAAGGTTACTGAATGCTAAACAAAATTTCCAATGCTCAGCATGGCTTACTAATCAAGCTGTTACAGTTGTTCAGCTACTCACACAGTTGATCCCAGCAGATCATCTGATGTGGTTGTCACGGAGACCAGCACATCTCTCCATGTAGCTGGCATTAACATGCACCTCTTATCATGATTATGTCTGGATGTGATTTACTAAGATTACCTTTGTACCTGACATTAATGTCTGCAGGATTTGGACCAAAATCAGATTGCTCTTTTTATCACAAAATGCAAAGTCCTCTCCTTTTACCTTCCTTTACTATAAAGGGGCCAGACAGCAAGAATAAGAAATAAATAAACAAATAATAATTATAAGAAATAATGATAATAAAAATCTTTCAACATTTTCTTTTATCTAGTGTAACATTTAGAGTGACAAATATGTTTATGTTTATGTATTTAGCAGACGCTTTTATCCAAAGCGACTTACAAATGAAGATATAACAAAGCTAACAATAAAAGCGATTTACAAATGAAGATATAACAAGCTAAATAAAAGCTAACAATAAACTATATAGAAGGAACCCACTAGTCTGACTCTGTCAGAGGTGACAGAGTAGCGATAGGGTGCAGGCATAGAAGGAAAGAGTGGACAAATTACTAATAGAAAGAGTGGACAAATTACTAATAGAACCCTACACACTCGACTTCCAGTGCTGCAAGAAGAACAACATCGGCAAGTTCAGTTTAAGGTCAGTACCACAGCAAAACTATCAGTCGCTTCTCAACTTGACTGCAGAAAACCCCCAAAAACTAACAGTATTCAAGCTGGTCAGCTGCCTCCTGAAGGATATCTGCCAGAAGTCTCCTTAGTGGAAGGCCTGTAGTGGAAGTGTGGCAGTGCGAGCTTGTTTCAAGTTGATTTGGTACCGACTTGACTGCTTCTGCCAGGAGACCAATCCTGCTTTAGAAATAGGTTTAAAACTTCACCCTAATTGCCATGCAGCAAGGAAATACCAAAATAAGCAAATGTCTGAATAAATATATATACAAAAAAAGTAAGCAAACGTCTCAATACATAGATACATTGTTAAATTAGACACATACATACAAATGTATCACTATTATTGTTAGCATTATTATTTTATTCATTTAATCATATATTTCTGTATTTATCTACCATATATGATTATGGCAGTTCTGATCCTCTATGCTTTTCTTCTCATGAACAAATGTTTTATAACGATGATAAGTCTTGTCACACTGTATGTTTTTTCTTTCCTTGCACAGGAATTCTACAAACGGGGATGAAAGCTGAGGAGGAAACAGTTTAGTCTGACTGTCGTCTTCCCTGTTACAAGCTTGGATATCCCACACTGGAAGGGATAACAGCTATGATTTAGATAAAATTAATTTCCCCGTTACTAAGGCTCCTCATCACCTTTCAGCTTTGTGTGCGCAATAAGCATTCTTGGAGACAAACTATTATATTCAGAAAAATGACTGTATTTGAGGTCTGGCGTTAATATGAGCCTCTTTCATATCAACACGTTCCAGAAACACTCGACTTATACCACAGCAGTAATATCAGCCTCTTCACAGAAGAAAAACTATTTCCTTTTTTACTAAAAACTGAAGTTGAATGAAACTGACAACTACAGACATCTGTGCCTGTCGCCGTGAGAAAGATTCTCCCACACACACGGTTTCCCTCGCAGTGAAAACATTTGACAGAAAATACCATATTTACATCCTGAACCCTTTGTCATTTGAGCAGCTTCAGCAGTGGACACCACTTTTACAGAGCTGTATTTTACAGCAAATCAAAACAGCAGCTCATAGCGGCAACAAGACGGAGAACTGAATTCCTTTTGGCATAATGAGAGGGGACAGGAATACAACCTGTAGCTTGCGTTGTTTGGTTTTTTTTTTAGCTCAAAAGAGGGCCCCCTTATTCAGGACACCAAAGGCAGGTAACAGCAGCAAAATGTAGGCTTTGCTCCGAAAAGATGAATCCATGTTACCAAAAAAACACACGCGTAGCTAAACTGAATCCAAAGCAGGTATAAAGTTATAAAAAGGTGTAACAATGAAAAAAGGGACAAAGAAACACTGCCGTAGAAGTAAAGCACAAGATAATCAAACAGAATAACCAATTAGATGAAAGCCAACTCAAACCATGATGGGTATTTCATCAAGGTTCCACGCTTCTTACAGCGAAAGAGGGACCGTCTTTGTTTGATTCCGGAAGAGAGGCAGGAACAAATGAGGAAAACACACATCTTTATTTCTGTGCTCAAAATCGTCTCCTCCGGCACCAGCTAACATATGCATGACTTGGCATCGCATAGCCTACAGAAATGCGCGCAACCCAATTATTTAATTAGATATTCTTTCAGATGAGCTGCTCCGTACGGATCACGGCGTGTGGATGCGATATACGGAAGGCCTCACAAGCACAAACTCTTCTGATAAAGGAAACCCATTCAGAGGTTAATGAGTTCAGCTGAGTTAATTAATCTCTCTCAAGATGCAAAAGACACGCATGGCGGCTAGACATACACACACACACACACTCACACACACAGCTTGCTTTCATTTAGTATTTGCCGATATTTGTGTGAACAGCCATAAACAACGAGAGAGCTGCCATTTAATCCAGACCAAAGAATTGCTTTGCAAAGAGTTGGGTTTGTTATTGATGCTTTAGCCGTGCGCAGATAAGCAGGAGTGCAGACGGAGGATGGGATGAACAGAAGGTAGCGCTAATCTAACATGCAGAAACAAGCATTTTGAGTTCTTTGCTCTACCTCAGGCAGCAGTTTGCCTGCCTGCCTGCATGGGATTATTTTCAGAAACAGTCGGCTATGAGGGACGATTACGCCACATACGAACATGCTTTTTGAGGTTTGATTAAAATAAGCTTTGCGCAAAAAAGAGAACAAATCAGTGGAGAAACTCAAGTGGTACACTGGTGCAAAAAACATCTATTAATGCTCTGTGGCATGCATATTAATCCTTAGCTGGCCCAGTCGATCCTTATTTCGTATGAAAGAGAAACTTCTGTCTTGGGGCATCGCTGGCAGCAGCTTCAGCACAAAGGTCAGCTGGATGGAGGAGAAGTGACTGAACTGACATCTGCATTTAGATGTGTGGGTAAGGCATCAGTCAGAAGGGCTGGAATTTGGGGTTGATGGCGCCCAGCGATGCTTGTGCATCGGTACGATACATAAACAAAGGCAGAGAATGAGAATGTGATCAGACTGTCAGCAATCTGTGTCTAATTAGACCGAGTGGATGTTGCTGTTGTGTTAAAGTGTATAAACCAGCCATTACAAACATGAAAGCACATTTAAGAGTTGCAGTAATACAAAAATTCAAAAGACTGGTCTACAGGGATGCAGAAAAAACAGGCCAGATAAATGATAGGAGGGATCTGGTGTCTACAAGAAATATTTGATGTGAATCATGCACTATGGCCTAAAGTGACCATCAATTTCTTTTGCCCTTAAAGTTTGCATATCAAACCCAATGTACTTCCTTGGTTAAATAAATTAAAGTCAAATACATATTTTATCATATAATAATAATAATTTTCCAAGTGCTTATCCTGAAGCTGTTATCTGTTCATAAAAAAGTGTTCAAGTCAAATGGAATTTTCGCATTTATTCATTTTTTAAAACTTTTTTCCTTCTTCAGCAAGGAATATCCACATTAAATAGATTTGCTGACAGGGTCAAGCATGTTTTCAAATCCTTCTAACGTTGAACGGATATTTTTTTGGCCCATGTTTACCATCGTGCACAAATTTGCGTGTTGTCTCAAATCAGTGCCCATTTTTGCAGGTCATGAATAAAAATACGCTGATCTGTTACAAAGATGCAACCAGCTCATTTTAATGACATCACGACTAATGCATCAAGTAGCCAATGGAATCCTGAAAAATGAGGTTATGCTATTTCCTTCTTTATGTTTAAATGTCCTGCAAGGAAAGCCATGCATGGAGGTGCAGCTTCCCCTTTCTTCATGTCTGCATTCTTACACAGGAGGGTTAAACTGTGTTTGGGATAGTTTGGAGAGGTTCTGTGAATCGTTGGAGCATAGCATTTTGCAGAGAGCACCAGGCATACCTTCCTGCAGAATTAATTAAAATGGAACAAATGGTCAAAAGTAAAGCAAAGATCAAATCAAGAAAGGCTGAAAAATCTCTTGGTTGTTATTAATGTTGCATGAAATCATTCCGTGGTCTGATTATGTTTTTCTTTTTATAAGGCATTTCAAATGAGTTCACACAAATGGAAAATCTGTTTCTGGCAACTACAATCACAGCCACGTCAGGTACAAATATTTACGAGTATCTTTAAGTGGTGAATAAGGGTACAAGTGCCAGTGAATATTAAGGCACAGAGTTAAGTAAATAAATTGCAGTTTTAGTGCACTGGAAGGGAAACTCTCAATGAATACTGTACATACGCAACAAGTCCAGGTGCAAAGTTTGCAGTGCCTTTCATGCATACATTTTGCGCTGCACATTAAATACAAAAAGTAGGGAAATTATGCCAAAATTTGAGCTGGGACTGGTGAAAAGTGATCTTACCTGCTGTCGATAACAGCCAGAGAACTCTTTGGAGTTTACCGAGGAAAAAGATTTTCACTTACTCCAACTGTAATGCTTATGTGTGGACTGGAAAACTGGTGTTTGATGTCAGATTGTGCGCTGCTATAGCCATAGTTTAACGCCAAAATATACTCTGACCTCCCCTTTATTTATGTGGCAATAACAGATCTTGCAAACATGGTGCTGGTTCTGACTTTGCAAACAGGTCTTTTTACATATTAGCACATCAATGTCACTTGCCAACTAAACAGAAAAATAGAGGCGTCAGAAACATGCGACGTGAAACTGCAGTTCAATGACAAAATCTGATGCCAGTGTTGCTGAAATCCATTTTGGACCAGATCCGGTCAGATTTGGAGTTGGTAGGACAACTTTGAGAACTAGGTGGTTTTCGTCGAAAATTGGAGAGAAATTGTTCAGCACATCGCTGTTGCATTTGACTGACCTGATTTACCCATACACTGAAAGGTTTAAGAATACCTTTGTTCTTGTGTACTTAGCCTCCGTTTAGAGAATCAGAAATGATCCTGACAAATGAACTCAGTTATAAGCTACTCTGAAAAGCGTCATAGAATATAAAACAACTCGGTCTTGAATAATTTCATAGCGGTTCAAGCAAATATACTATGCATGGTGAATTTTATACATCAGACATTAGCTTACTTTGTCACTATTTTCTCAATCAAAGAACATCCATATTGATACACACTATTGCATACATGATGGCTGCCCCATTGTAGAAGCTATCATTGACCGGTGGCTAAGCACTACTGGCACAAATATAATGCTTTCTCAGGTGCAATTTTAGACTTTCCAGAACAGAAACAGAAAAATATGGAAATAAGAGCAGCTTTCTTGGGTATTTGACTGCATAAATAAACAGTGTACATGAGTGCAGGGAGTAGCAAAGCAGAACAGACGTCAAGGTTGAAACCAAGCTGAATGTAAATGTGATGATGTCATTAATATTATAATCAGCATATGGTGTCCCATGGCAACTTTTTTCTTTTTCTTTTAGCAGACTTTAACTATATTACATTAGAAATAGTTTTCAAAAGTGGTTGGTGCAAAGGAGAGAGAGCTGTCAGCAGAAGTATAAAGATGATCAGTGAGAGCAAAGGTCTCATCAGCGAGAATGGAACAAAGGAAACTGATAAAAAAAAGGATTTCTTATCATCAAAAAATACACGGATGATTTTTCAGCAAACAATTAGTTTTACATTTTAAAATGACATTCTTGTTTAGCTAAACTGCCCCTTTTTTCTCAAATTCTTATCCTCATTTTTTAGATTTATATAAGTTTTGCTTGATTTTATTGGCCTACATCCAATTCTACACTTGACCAACCCATCATCTGTGGTTGACTGCTGGTCACATAAGATTGCTAAATGGGTCTCATTTGATATTCATGTGAAACAGTCACACTGAATCTAGTTTTCACATAATTGCATTCTCGGTGTTTGAATATCAGAACTACTCTTTAGGGCAATAGCACATGCACAGCAATTATCACAATAGCTGCTTTCAGAAGTAAACAAAGGGGAAGCTTTGAAAAAAAAAACTTCAAACTTTGCTGCAGTGCTTCTGAAATGTGGTTTTTGACTTCCAGCAACCCCCTGATGGTTTTTCATGACAGCTCTATTGTTGCCTTCAGCAACAGGCTGCTTTAAAATGGTTCTTTTTGAAACTTTATATCAGAGGTTGGGTGAGGTGTAACCTTATGATAGCCTAATTTTTTTTTGGCCTTCTGGTCATTCATTTGGATTTGAACCTGCTGAGCACATGGAAGACTGAAATTAAGCCTTAGCTCAAATACTTCATTGTACACTGTGCACTTAACTGGAGTTCTTAATGTTTTTCCAAAACTAAACACAATGTTGGAACACTGTAGTTCAGGGGTATACATGTGTCACATTATCTGAGCTGTAATGAAAAAAGGAAAAAGAAGAAATATGAAGTTAGCTAGCTAGCAGGTTAGCTTAAACATGCAAGCAAAATATGTGATACAATGTGGGGGGCAGCAGCTGGAAAAAATATCCATGCTTGTGTTGAAATGAAAACTAATGGATGATTTTAAACACTGTTTTAAAAAGTAGATGAATTCCATGGAGTTCCTCTGTGAAGATGTACTATAGGCTACTGTAAACAAAATAAAGTTACCAAAGCATGTTGTAAATAATAAATAAATGATAAAGATAATTATTCTAAAATGAACAGATTAATTGAAAGTTAGGTTTAAGATAATAGCAATGAAATTCTACAAAAACTTTGCCAGTGTCTTGCTAAAGAAGACTCAATTGAAGAAATTGAACAGAGCCATCTTTTTGTAAGTGGTTGGAGCTTCTGTGAAGGGTTACGGTCGAGGCTCCACAGTCCTATAAGCCGCTGTGATTAAATCATTGCTGAAAAATCCCACTCTTGATCCTGGCGTTTTAGCCAGTTACAGACCCACATCTAACCTTCCTCTTATCTCAAAATTTCTTGTAAAAGTTGATCCAATTAAATGACTAGCCCATTTACAGAATAGCTGTCGGTCAGTCAGCATTTAGAGTACAACACAGAACTTTACATGCATTAGTAAAAACTACAGAGGCCCTCTTTATTGCCTCTGACAGTGGTTTATTACAGAGAGAATATCATAGGGATCAAGGGTACTGCTTTACACTGATTTAATTCATAGTTATTGAAAAGATAGCCCTTTGTTCATGTAAATACTGTGTCATCTACACATACCGGAGATATCCATGGTGTCCCGCAGGGTTCAGGACCAATTCTGTTCTCTCTCAGAATTCTTTTTGAAAATATCATCAGCAAACATGGCATGCATTTCCCTTGTTATGGTAATGGCAACCGGTTCTTTTCATCCATGAAACCTGAAGAAACTAATTAGTTACTGAAGTTAACAGGCTCGTCTTCAAGACATACAGGTAAGTAATCTGAAAGTTTCTACTTTTGATCTCAAGGAAAACTAAGGTTATACCTCTTGGCTATACAAACCACAGATACTCATTATCCAGCTATATACCTACTCTTGATGGCATTATTCTGGCATCCATTGTTACTGTCAGAAATCTAGGATTGATTCTCAACTAGAACATCTATTTTAACTCTCACATAAAATTAGTCTTTAGAATGACCTTCTGTCATTGGAAAAACATTTTCAAAATTGAGGAAAATTCTACCCCAAAGTGATGCTGAAAAGCTGGTCCACACATATGTAATGTTTAGGTTGGATTAGTGTAATGAAACCTGCTACCAGTGTGGGTATGAAATGCTGACCCCCTACCTGTTATTATGTGTCGGCTTAAAAATTTCCACTTTGAAAGAGCTTATGCTTATCTCACAGATCAATCTGAGACATACTTGTTTTTATGCATTCGTTCCTTCTTTGGATATTTTTAACTATCTGTCTATTCGATTTAGTTTTCAATTCTGAAAATACTCTATAGCTGCTTACAGTTGGCTTTAGTCAGTGTTGCTATTCTTTTAATTATTTATGTCTGTACGTATGTCTGTGTATCTACATATAGATATTTTGAGTTTTGCTTCTGCTCTGTAGTACTTTGTGTGTTGCTATATAAATAAAGTTTGAGTCAATGTTGGCTGCAGGGGGACCCAAAACTCTCAAAAACATGGGTGAAATTAATACTAATTACCGACACAATCTGTCATTGTTTTATCAGTACATATGGATAAATGCTTTATTAGGTGTCATATAGAAGGGTTCCTTGCTTACAAACATCGGTGGATGGACATGCATCCAGTGGTCTAAACCACAGCCGTTAGTCATTCTTTAATGAATTTTCAATGATGAAATGACCTAATCACAAAATGCTACGTCATAGTTCACAGTTTTGACATGTACTTCAGGGAAATGTAAACTGGCAATATATTTTTGAATGGACATTTATGTTCTCTTTGTAATCTTAAAAAATTAGTCCTATGTTATGTTATCATAGTTTTGTATCTTCAGACTTTGCTGCCTTGAGGGTTTGCTTTTGACCTCAGTCTGCTCTTGTACCGACCTGGATCCACAATCTTGTTCTGCTTTTAGTAAAGGGCAGTGATCTCCTTGAAAGTTTGAACAATTTCCATCCATCTTTCCTGCGTGTTGATCCAGTTTATTGCCTCATCCTTTCTGTTGAGGAGCTTAGCTCTGCCAAACAAACCAGGTTAAGCCCTGCTTCTGCCTCCCAGTTGCACATGCACTATGTGATGATGTTGCACATGTATATTAGTACCAGTCAACTTTCCCTTTTATAACTTTTATAACCAGTCAGAATACAAATTGTCTATTGTCTTTTTTCTTAATGTATCACTATTCTGTTCGAGTAACAGTGAACCAGTTTGGTTCCACAATCATAGTGATGTTGTCATGACTCCCATTCAGATTTGGCTGGTTTCTGGTTCTCACTCATAATAAATATTTTGAGGTTCCAAATGTATGTGAAAAGGAGCTAAAGCAGTTTGTGCCAGGCTGAGAAGCAGTTCAATGGTCCTTTCATTTCAGAACTCGCTTCTCCTACCTGCTCCAGCCGGTTATCACCAGGGCCATAGTTGTTGTTCCCTCTCTCATTCACTATATGGTGTTTGCTATATAGTGGGCTCACGAAAGAATAGGGACAGCTGCTGAGGCATTTCGGACACTACTTGAATACAACACTGTTTCATAATCTTGTGCTGGATATTCACAGTTACAGGGTAAATATGAGACGATACAAAGTCTTTGCGGTTATAAATTCATCTGTGCACACAAGTAACTCTTTTTGTTTTTACTGCACCCACCTATACAAACATGGGCTGCAGATGTAACTGTATAATGATCTTAAGTACACTAATCATAAACTGACATCACCCACTGAAAGTCATTTATAGCAACAAAAGAAACAATAACCTCTTTAGAGCCGTGGTGACCTCAGTGTTGTTGGTTGTATGCAAACATTTTAGAAGTGAGTCACATTATAGCAATTCCTTAACATGTTTACTCTTTAGAATGAACAAATTAAGTTTGAAATATGGTTCCAGTACATATTTTACTAATAATTTCCTAAATTCTGCAGGTCAAACAGAACGAACCACACTGTTAGGGAGTTATTGTTCTCAGGCATTTTCAACAGGTTAAAAAAACACAATAAAGAGCTGTGACGTTAACATGACCTTGTTTTGTTGAGCTGCTCCGTCGCTGCCGTTTCTGAGGCTCTGTCAACTAGTGTCCTGTACAGCTTCTGTACACTACTTTTGGTGTGCCACATGATGAGTTTTTTTGTGCACTAAACAGCTGGAGAAAAGTTAATTTTGAAAAGTTTAGCCGGATGGTTGGAGCTCGTCTCATGTCCTGCTTTTCCTTCCTGTATTCTGTACATCCGTTCAATCTTGGAGTACCTCATACCTCATTGTGACTTTCATTGGAGAGTTTCAGAATTCAAAGTGCATCAGTAATGAAAAAAAGTGACAATTGTGTTTTGTTCGAGTGAAAATCCTGCTATCCTATACTATCTGACACAGTGAACAAAACCACATTGACCTCTGAGCAAAGAACTCAGGTTTGATTACTGACAGAAGTTCGAAGATTCAAAGTTGTACCTTTAGTTTTCAGCCTGTCGTGATTTATATGAAAATGTTTCCAGATTTATTCATGTGATCCAAACAAGAATAAGCCTAAAGACAGCTCGTGTTAACATTATTTTTGATAAATGTTTAATTTTGGCCTTGGGAGTCTGTCTAAGTCTCTCTTTCTCTTTTTTTTTTATCATCAGCAAACCCAAAATTCTGTGAGTGCAACACATGGAAAACATGCTCCTATGCTTGTGTTTTAGGAAACCATGAATCTAATCTGATAGGATTTCTTTAAATGGACAAAGAAATGACCTTATCAACTTAGACAGTAATTCTTACGTTTTAGTGAATGTTTAACATTTAAAGACGAGGCAAAAGGGCCTGAAAATGGCGACGTCCAGTTTCGTTTGAAGGTCTGAATTGTGACAATTAATGAATGTCATCATAACATTAACTTGAAAAGAGCTGTAATCACTTGGTGTTCCCGGCCTCATTTCTGAAGTAGATCTTACAAATATAGAGGAGAAACTCTCCTCTGAAAAGTCCCCTGCTTTTAGTACCCTGCATCCAGCTGCTGTTGACTCTGTGGTGTAGAGCTGGCACTCCATTTCTGTACATAATGACCTCCCCACAAGGACTGCTGCAATCGCTTCAGCAGCATGCCACTCCAAGTCAATTATAACTGGACTGGAAACCCGTTCCAAGGAAATTTAAGACAAGAGTGACATTTGGAGTACGATAGGGACAGAGGAGAGTTGGATGAAAAGATGAACGTGTGGAAAATACGGAGAGAAGATACGAAGACGCAGGGTAGATAGGATGGGGTTAGGAGAGGTGTCAAAGTGTGAAACAAAATCCGTGGAGAGGGGAGGAAAGGAAGTAAAGATGCAGGGGACAGAGACGATGATGTGAGTGAAAGAAGAGAGGAGGCAATGGGTGTGAATTCATGGAGAGTTTAACAAGACTTTCTGTTCTTAGTTTGGGGCCACACTGATGTCTCAGTCTGCTCCATCAGAGAGGTCTTTCTCTGTTGGGGTAAAAACTGGCCAGCTGCTGGGAGGAGGCAGCCGGGACAGGATAGAAGGGGAGGATGGGAGGAAAGATGGAGGGATCTGAGGTGGACACTGGAGGCAGAGCTGGCACTCGTCCTTTCCTGGCCCTCTCTTTGCCCCCAATTTCTGTCTTCTCTCCCTTAAAGCCCCTTCTCTCTTCTGTAATCAGCATTACGTCTGATCCAAACACAGTTCTCTGTGTTTGTGGAACTCAGCTGGACTGCGGCTCTTTGGAAACGAAGAGGACGTTGTTAAGTTGCCAAATCCCTTTGCTGAGCCATCTCACCAGCTGTCGTTTTCTCCCTCCCTGCATGTGCATATCTAAAAGTGTGATGATTGACGATAGGCATTGTCAGCATTAATTAGCACTTGCCCGAAACCCATTTCTTTCTGTAAATGAAGGTCTAGTGTACCTGATACTGAGACCTTCTTAGAGTCTTTACACTGTCTATTGCATTTTTGTTCCAGTGTATTATTTTATGTCAGTTTAACAAGCTTTTGGTAATGTTGTTGTAGGTAGGTTGATGGAGGTATTTGCAGACATCCTCACTACGGTGTCTGTCTGAACTGGCCAGTACGTTTGTCTACAAATATTTTGAGTCTGTATGTCCTGCTATACTATTTTTGTTTACTTTCAAAAGTACATTCAAAGTTTCCAAGCACTAAGTAGTACATTTTTACGAAATTTTCTTTAAATATCCACAGATTGAAGCAGAGTTTACTCGTCTTACATCTTTCTTCAGTGGGCTGGATCAGTATTTGCCAAGGTCCCTAGAGCTGTATAAGGCCAAGAGTGAGACTAAGCAGGCAGATAAAATGTCTTGATTTAACATTAGTAAACAAACATTCCTACAAGTATGCCTGGGTTCTCTCTGGGTACTCCGGCTACCTCCCACCCCTCAAAAACATGCATGTTAGGTTAATTAGTGACGCTAAATTGTCCCTAGGTGTGAGTGTGAGCGCCCAGCCACTGGGGGAGTGCAAGCCAGTGTATTTCTAGTGCCGGTCCCAAGCAAATGGTGAGGGTTGCGTCAGGATGGGCATCCGTCGTAAGACATGTGCCAAATCAATGACGCGAGATCGACTCGCTGTGGTGACCCCTGATAAAGGGAGAGGCCGAAAGAAGAAGGAGTTTACATTCATTACTTTTTTTTTTACAGTTTTCAGTCTGTGTATCTGACCATGAGACAGTATTACACAGTGTGTTCTTAAAATAATTAGAAAAGTTGACAATTCAATTACAAATGTGTCAGGCTATCAAGTTCAGATGACTAGAATCTTAATTTCTTGCCATTAAGAAATAAAGCCAGCAAAGACAAATTGTGTGCTTGTAACAGGCTGCCTGTCGTGCATAAAATTTATGTATAAAACTAAACATTTAAAATATTTTAAAATAGCGAGTCACAGTTGTTTTGAGCTAAGCAGGATACCAGGTCCATCTTAAGGGATCCACTTTTAAAACTTAATTTGATTATTATTTATTATCATCCTGAATGGCAGCCTGTTGCGCAGCTCTCGCTACTGTGTACCATTTTCTATGACCTATTAACCTTTCAAGGATCTCTTTGAAGTTCTTTCTAGTTGGTTTCCTTTCCACCAAACTGGAAAATGGTCACTATGTATGCGGTACCATGCACAATGTAACCCCACCCATGCATCTGAATATATCCAATAAAAACAGGATTAATGCACGATTTTCCCAGCTGGATCTATAAATGCTGGCTAATTATTTTAAAAACACCTGACAATGTTGATAGATGTAGCTGCAAGCACCATTTTGAAAATATCACTGAAAAAGGCGATTGTGGATGCCGCTGTATACGACATATTGGGTGGCGTTCACGGGGCTAACGATGAGACAACATTAAACAGCAGGACAGTGAGAAAAACACTGAGCTCATGTGTTCACTCTGGTGTTCCGACATGCTGAAGTTAGTATTTTTTTATTGCTCTCTCTTGAATTAAGCAGACTAAACACTATACCGGATGCGGCTTTTTAGACATGGTGGTCATAACATTTTTCTTGGTCGAGATGGTCTCCATAACTCTGCCTCCAGTCTCCCACATAAGTAGTTATTTTATGTAAACCAGCAAAGAGTTATTGATCGCATAGCACTGTAAACTTTATTATAAATCGATAGATTAGGCCAGTGCATCAATTCAGCCTCAGTGTATTCTCCTACTTCAGACCTACAAATAAACTGTAGGCACCTTATATTCCTTTTAGGCATCAAAAGTCTTAGAAGAATCTAAGACTTTTGATGCCTAAAGTCTAAAATCTAAAGTCCTAATGTTACTTCCACTAATACATTTCAGTTAATGTTTATCATTATTCCATTCAGTAGCACATAAACATCCATAAAAAAGAAAAGGTATCCAGTATAGAGCTTACATCATGAAAAGTGCCAGTACTTCAGGTCTAAATGTATTTTCTTCGATTCTTCATCTGCAGGTAATACACGACCCCATCAGAAAAAAACTTTGATGTCCTGCTTTCAAAACAGTGTTGTTATGCAGAAAAAAAATTTCCAGCCACCTACTGAGCTGAAAATGTCAAGAATGAGTGGCTGGAGAGAGATTCATAAATCCTGGGCAGCAGCAGCGCTGGCAACACAACAGTGACACTTTTGGAGAAATGCAGATCTCCTTGAGGCATGACCTTGTTGTCATTGTGCCGGTCAGTAATGGATGCCACAACGTAGCAATAGCTGAACCTTACAAGTCATTTCCTGAGTGTGTACTGTGCTAATGTCTCAGGGAACAACTCCACACATACCGGTAAAATGTCTGCAACTGTGAAGGATTGCAGGAGTGTGTGTATCCAAAAAAACAGACCTGATACCTGGGAGGCAGGATGCTGTCTCAGAGGACTGCGTGTGTACAAGTGTGTGAGAGAGTGTGTGTTTGTCTGCTGTTATTAGGTCTGTGCGCGTTGGACGACAGAGCAGCTGTTCCCAAGGGAAGAGGGACACCAATAGCCATCACTGCTGAGGAATCCTCGGGGACAGCGAGCTCTCAGTGGCTCTCTCTCTCTCTCTGTGTGACAGTCTGGCTGGAGACACACAAACACACTTCATAAAACTGTCTCACTTTCCCCCCTCATCCTCTTTCCACATCACACTCATTCATTTTCAATTATCAATCAGGTAGCTGCCGTTCCAAGACAATAGCTCACCAGACTTGATTACTTGTTCCCATGGAGCCGGTGGGACAGCAGATGAAGTCTGAGCTATTGAATGCAGTGACAGCATCGCCTCATGTTGCTTAGAGACCACCTTATTTATCAAGACGGTCGCACAAGAGATTGTGAGGAGAGAAGTTATAATAAAACGGATTTTGAATCAGGGCTGATCAAAGTTGTAGTGAGAACAATTCTGGTTTACCAAATGTATGAAAGAGAGAAACAAATGAACCAAACTTTAAAAAGCATTAGAAGTGATGTCTACTTGACAACTAGCATGTAGCAGATTTTTTTTTACAAGTTTAAATGAACAAAGACACACATTTTCTGAGAAAAACGAGGCTATTCTGGCTCAGTCTGCAGCTGGCTGTTTGTGATCATCTAAGATTAACTTAAATACCCCATGATTGCATGAGTCTATCCGCAGCTATTCTGAGTGTCTTTGTTGTCATTTTTCATCTTATTATGGTCGCTTGCTGTCTCAGTTTGTCCATTTAGTGTCTCATATCTTCCACACGGTGTCTGATACAGGGTCACTTGGCATCTCTTCATGGTTGGTTTACATCTCATTTTGGTCATTCCATGCCTCTCTGTTGCCATTCTTGAATCTTTCTATGGCTATTGCTTTTGTCTTGCTGGTTATTTTCTTTCTGTCGATAATTTTGTCTCTTTGTTGGAATTTTCCATTTTTTTATTGGTGCCAATGTGGTTGTTTTGTGCCTTTGTGGTCATTGTACAACTCTTTGTGGTTGTGATTTGGGCCTAGTTTACATATTTTTCATTTCTCATGTCATTTTTTGGCAGGTTGAGGTTGTTTTGCATATTTTCATGTTCTATGTCTCATAGGCTTTTTGGTCATTCTTGCATTTCATCTTCATTCATTTGTGAGCAACTTTGTGTCCCTTTGTTGGGTCATTAAGCATCTCGTAAGCCATTTCCCCTTAATTTACACCTCTTTTTTTCAATCATGGCTGTTTTGTGTCTTCTCATTACATATCCACAACTATATTTTTGGAATAGGACCAGGAGTCTCCTTTGGCCAATGGACCTGTGCCCAGTTGTAGTTTGACCATGCTTTCCTTTTCCACTGCATTGCCTGTTTACATATCCGAAGTGGCAAATGATGTGCAATTGAAGCAAACAGAAACAGGGGAAAATGCAAGATTTCAGCTTCATTGCAAGAATATGGCTGCCCTTCTGGTGTGGCCCTTGAAAACCCCCACTTACAGAAAATCAGCTGTAAATTTGACTTCATCTTGGAAAAGATGCAACAACGTTTAGCACTCTGTCAAAGTTTAAACACATTTATGTAGAGATAAATGCAACCCAGTGTTAGGAGCTGTGTGGCTGTGGGAAAGTGTTTCTATAGCAACCTGTAGCGCTGTGATGGATTGCAAAACTCCCATGTGCCAGCACACACGGCCACCACACACTCACATGCATACACCTTATATCCGTCTGTCTATGGAACAAAGAAACAGCTCTTTGAGGCAAAAACTACAAACCTTTACATAACAACAGCAGGATTTAGTACATTCTACAAGATAGTTTGTGGGTGGTGAGAGACAGACAGAAGGTGAGTTCTCCTTCACCTCATCTGAAATCAGCATAACATGAGCCAACAGCTGAGATTCGTACAGGAGCAAATAACACCATCTGCATCTGAGAAATGCACGGTTCCCTTCTGCTCACCGATATCAATCCTCTCACTGATAAGGACACCAAAGCATCCTTAATTATGACCAATGAACACAGGCCGCAGATTATCATGATGAAAATAGACTTTTGTGGCAACAGGCAGACCTGCAACCAATCTGCTTCATTAATATTGATGCCAACAATTCCACAAGGGTTCATAAGGAGCAAGAATATCAAGGATATTCCGTATTTACCCACCCTTATCAAGTCAAGTGCATTTTGCCTGCCTGTCAAAGCACACGCACATGACATCCTCACATACACACGCTTACGCAAAAACAAAACAAAACATTCTTATCTCTCATATATTGCACAAATCACATAATTACAATGCCTACCACAGTTTCTCTGCGTTCCCCATATGAATTTTAATCACTTCATGAATATTTTGAGGGGTAAAAGGAGCTGTTTTTAACCTCAGGTGAAATCTACCTCTCCTTCAAGGCCAATTGACTTAAACAATACTCTCCCGCCCTTCACTTTTTGTGCACCTTCTTGCCCCACCTGCTGCTTTGGCTGATAGTACAGTAAATGTGTGAGGAATACACCCAAAACACATGAGAACCAGAGGCATTATGAGACAAAAAAATAGAAATCAGAAATTATACATAAGCAGCAATGCATACTGAATTTAGTTTGTACTCAGAATAGCGCTGGACAGCTTGACTGCATGCTGGTAAATATTGTGTGGAGAGAAAATGGACCAAAATACAATCCTAAAACTACCGGATGTGGTGTCTGACCACAATTTGTCTTTTTATTAGCTTTTATCTTAGTTCAAACACAGGCTGATGCTCAGAATAGAAAACCTTTGAAAGATTCCAGATCTCCACATTTCTAGTCACGACACACAGGCATGCATGTTGATAGGTTGATTGGTGACTCTAAATAGTCCCAAGGAGTGAACGCGAGCGTGCATGGTTGAGTGTGTTGTTTGTCTTCGTGTGGTGCTCTGATGGACTGGCGATTTGCCCAAGGTGTTTCCCTCCTCTTGCCCAATGACAGCTGGGATAGTTTCTGGAACACCACTGGAGGGATGAAACACCAGAATTGACTTAATTTGGTGTTTTGATGATGGTAATTGTGAGAGTTATCTGTCATGACTGTCCAGAAAATAATAGGCACTCAAGTGGGTTTAGAGCTGATGACTGTGAGGGCCAATTAATGTGATTTTCATATTCATGATGATGTAGGTACTGTGCATTTCTGCTCTTAAACTGGATTGATTTAAGATTTTCCTCTGTTCATACACTATATTGCCAAAAGTATTCGCTCATCTGCCTTTATACGCATATGAACTTAAGTGACATCCCATTCTTAACCCATAGGGTTTAATATGAAGTCGGCCCAGCCTTTGCAGCTAGAACAGCTTCAACTCTTCTAGGCAAACTTTCCACAAGGTTTAGGAGTGTGTTTATGGGAAGTTTGGATGAGAAGGCCTGGCTCACAGTCTCCGGTCTAATTCATCCCAAAGGTGTTCTATCGGGTTGAGGTCAGGACTCTGTGTAGGCCAGTCAAGTTCTTCCACATCAAACACACTCGTCCATGTCTTTATGGACCTTGCTTTGTGCACTGGTGCGCAGTCACGTTGGAACAGGAAGGATATGCTCTCTTGGTATGCTGAAGCATTCAGAGTTCCTTTCACTGGAACTAAGGGGCCAAGCCCAGCTCCTGAAATACAACCCCACACCATAATCCCCCCTCCACCAAACTTTAGACTTGGCATAATGCAGTCAGACAAGTACCGTTCCCTTGACAACCACCAAACCCAGACTCATCCATCAGATTGCCAGATGGAGAAGCGTGATTCATCACTCCAGAGAAGGCATATCCACTGCTCTAGGGTCCAGTGGTAGCGTGCTTTACACCACTGCATCCAACGTTTTGCATTGCATTTGGTGATGTATGGCTTGAATGCAGCTGCTCGACCATGGAAACCCATTCCATGGAGCTCTCTACACACTGTTCTTGAGCTAAACTGAAGGCCACATGAAGTTTGGAGGTCTGTAGCGATTGACTCTCTGACGACCTCTGCGCTGTATGCGCCTCAGCATCCATTTTACGTGGTCTACCACGTCGTGGCTGAGTTGCTGTCGTTCCCAATCGCTCATGATATCCATCCTTGCTTAGATATTTGTTTTGCTTCCCTGTGTGATGTCCCTCTGAAGCTTACAACACTCGTTATTTCAGCAGACACACTTTCAAAACTTTGGATGGATTCACTTAACACTAAATGCAACAGCAGGAGCTTAAGACATAATTTTGTGTGTGAAGGGCATGGGAGGTAAAAGCGAATCGCGCTCTCCTGATTATCCTGACATTCTCCAGATGAAAGAAGTGAAGGTGCATAAATGGAGTGCTGCAGACACCTCTGTTCTATGTGTCGAAAGGGGTCTCTGTGGGAGGCTTTTGAGCATTCAGCACACCTCCTCACAATCAGTCAGCCACACAACGCTTGAAGATTCTTATCTGATAGTTTGAAGGGAGACATAAGCATGCATACAAGTTTCTGACTCTTGCTTTGATGGTGCACGCCTGAGCTCTGCTTGTATACCGTGTGGCACCGACTCACCGCGACCAAACGGCAGAAGCCACTCAACCTGACAGCTCCTCTCACAAGCTTTGCACCTCAGGTTGTGTGAAGCAGTCGTGATTGCAATGTGAGAGGTTAAAACCAAGGTTTTTTGTACCTGTTTGGCACTCAGAGGCAAATCATGTGTAAACATAAACACACATTGATGTAAATCCCGAAAATGTGTTAACTGCAGACACATACAGGGACCTAAAAATCCCTTTTCCTTTTACCTGCTTGACATAAGTGGCATTTATACACAATCTATTCCTACCTGAGATTGTATTGCTTCTTTTGTCCAACTCTAGGATTTCTTTGGACTTTGTACAAAGTGATGTGATTTGTAATTTGCTCTGCCTTCTGTTAATGGTAATCTTTTTGATCTGCATCAGTGCATTTATTTGACCTTTTTTCTTTCTTGTTAACACTGTACCTTGACTTCAGTCTATTTATTAATTTTTTGCTCTGTAAGCTCAACTTCTTTTATTAGTTTAGCTTTGCACACTATTTTAACTTATTCGTTAAAGCATCTTGAGTTATACCCTGTGACAGACTGGTGACCTGTCCAGGGTGTACCCTGCCTCTCAACCAATGGCAGCTGGGATAGGAACCCCCCTGCACCCCTGAAATGGATTTATAAGGTATAGAAAATGGATGGATGGATCTTGAATTACATTTGGTGAGCCATTATATTTCATTTAGATATCTGAAGTTTGGGCTATATGGTCAATTGTTGTTTACATATCTATTCATCTATTGTAACTCAAGAATTTACAAAATTAATATAAGTAGTTGGGCTGTACACCCAAAAATATACATACTTGGGTATCTTTAGCTAGAAGGGAAATACACAACATCTTGATATTTTCTTCAAAGAGTTATCATTATTTGCGCTTACTTCAACAAAGAAAAATAATCAGAAATAATGCTTGGTGTTTTAAACCACAGTCTTGGAAATCTAAATTTACATTTTTACTAGGAGCACTTGAATGCAGCATGATGCTTCACAGGCTTTGATGTACAACGTGATATAGAATTCAGAGTTTACAAAGTGTACTTTAAATGCACGACGAAGCACATTGTTTACAGTTATGTTTAACTCTTACAGATGATACTTTTCAAAGTGATGCAGATTCACAATCAGTCCATCGGATTTTCCCTTTCAATGAAGCTCAGACAGAGACAGACAGCAGAGGTTAGGAAAAATTCTGTCAGCTGGTACAGCAACACCTAATCTAGCCTTGTACCTTGTCGCCTTTGCCTCCACAACACAGCTGAACCACCACCGGAAGTAAACAATGAGCTGCCTTATGTGCACCTCTGTCAGTCACAAAGTGCAAAGCACATTTGTGACAGACATTGTTAGCTGATTGTGTCTGGCAGCTAGAAGTATGTAGCTTGTGTGAAAAGCAGAGACTGAACCTAAACCTGTATAAGGCTGCAGGCACGGCCACTCAGGCCTAATGACCGTTTCAAGTTAATATCAGTCAAAAAGTATTTTCGGCTTGATGAGATTAAATGCAAAATCTGAAATGTCGTGATGGATTTAATTCTCTGTACACTTGCCTGAAAGATTGCAAAAGTGACTATTTAAAATGTAACCCGAAACGTATACATCATTACTATTTTCTACAATTTTCTTTCGAACAAAAAAGGTGAAACAACTTAACTCATGAATATTAGATATGAGCAGTCGACAGATTTCAACACACACATCATGTTATTATTTGTTGTGCTGCATTGTGGGATAATCAAAAATAGCATTGTTTTGCCTGGGAGTAAAATCACAGAATTATACCAAAGAAAACCGCATTACTTAACTGAAACTTATCCCAGAAGACAAGGCTGTAGACCATAGATGTCAAACTCTGATGATGCACATGTATACAGAAGTTAAACTCCAGCCTTTACAGGTAACAGTGTCAGAGGCTCAGTGGGCAGAAAACTCATTCCATCCTGCATTTATTCAGGTTTTCACACTTATACTTTTCAACAAGCCCTCCCTTCACATTTGCCAGGTTCAAATCAGGAGCTGCCCTGAGTTTTTTTTCCTTTACTTCCAAGTACTAAGTCAAGCAGGGTTAACAGCATGATAATCAAGGGCTCCTCTGTGCTAGTTATTGCGGAAGAGAAAAGGACTAATTCTTTGTGAAAATTAACAGGGCGCAGCTTTAAACCCATTAGCACTTTGTGCATGAGGTTATGTGGTAATATGTCACCAGCGATCAGTGTTACACAAAGCCCAGATGTTCATCAGACTGCTGAAAGACTTTTAGAGGATTCAGTTTTATATGACCCAGTTACTGCAAACTCCTGAAATTTTGTAACTCTTTTCATTATTTTCTTTGTGGTAAAATTTCAAGCAGCTATTGTTTTACATTCATGTCCATGTGGCATTAAAACTGTGGAGTGCGGTAGGTGTCAGTATTTTTCCAAAAAAATCTCATTGCATATACTTACATTTCTAAGTTATTGTTATTAGATTAGAGGGAACAGAATAGCCTATTTTTCCTCTCTCACACTTACATTCGTGTCCTTGACAGCTATGGCGATCGCTAAGAACACCTTCAGGCCACTTTCACACATTCAGTCCAGTCTAATTTTCCAGACATTGGTATGTGAGAGCACAAATGACCGTGTCAGTTGGGGTCTATGGGGACTTTACCTAGCCAGCTACTAAAGACCAGCTGCTGTCCAAATGTGTATGAATACAGCGGGTGATAGTATGGAGTATTCTGCTTCCCTCTATTGCAGAGATAGTGTGATAAATGTCCAAAAATCGGTGGTGTAGATATCAACACGCTCATCGGTTAGGAAAAAATCCAGGCGTTTTTCATAATTTGTGATGGAAACAGAGTAGTGCACTTGCTACGTACTTATTGCATCATACTCAGCCTTCTGTTTCCAGTAGTAACAATGAGTGTCACACAGACACTATCCTATTCTCTGAGGAATGCGACTGTTTCTTCGGCCTGGATCTCATGCGTGAAAACGGCTTTATATGATTTGTAAGATGATTCATCCGACAGTATGGCTGTTTTCTACATCTTTATAGACTGGTAAACCACTGACCCTTTTGAAATGGGGTCTTTATGCACTGTCACCCTCTATAATATTCCTCTCTATGCATCTGTGGCTTCTTATTGCTGACACACTTGCGCTTCTGTTTATTCTTGCACGGCGTACTACTGCACAAGCATCACAGTCATCAAATGTGTTTTATCGACCACAAATTCCAACCATTTACTGATGTCTTTCACAAAGATCTAAATGCAGATGATCCAGTGTTCTCCGTGCAACTCTAAACATTCGACCAGTCTTAAGCTCTTGGCATCTGTGCCCTGACAATGAACCCTTTTTCTGAGTCAATAAGATCTTTCCCTCCTACCTTGATACAAAATCAGAATAAAGTAGAGCTGCACAGCATTTTCAAAGATGCCCCAGAGCATTACTGGATGTTAACGGCTTAATTGTTTTATGTAATGCACAGACAGACTAATGATTAAATATGAATTTAGAGATCAATAAACCTCAGCTGTTCTGTTCAGCCCCATCATTAACCCTAGATGAGGGCTGATAAGAGGGTTTCATTTAGGGGTGCACAGATTGTGAAATTGTGGGTCGATATCAATAACGATGTAAAAGATGATAATTTGGCCAATGCAGATTGCTTTTGTCAATTTTATTTCCTCTGATTCCACAGGAAAAAAACTAAATGCGCACTATGACGAAAAAGTGTTCCAGCCATTCATCCAACTACCATTGAGTGAGAACAAAGCCTTTTTGTACAAATGTATAAAATAACCATTTTTTTAACCAGAAAACACCAGAAAATAAGGAGATCTTTTGTATATAAAAAAAAAACGTTTTAGCCTGCTACATACTTGCCAACTCAATGACTTTTCAGCTCTTATGTGGTCCAACAATCTGTTTTGTGCCCATCTTATTTAAATGCAAATAAGTTTTGTTAGGAGGCTGAGTGGTTAGCACCTTCCAAGAAGAGGGTTCCTGGTTTGAATCCCAGCTACGGCCATTCAGCGTGGAGTTTGGATGTATGGGTTCTCTCCGGGTACTTCAGCTTGCTCCCACAGTCCAAAATCATACATGTTAGTCTTTGTGTTGGCTCTGTGATGGACTGGCAACCCATCCTATCCCAGCCTCTCGCCCAATGGCAGCTGGAAATGGCTTCAGCCCCAACGTGACCCTGAGTAGGATTAAGAAAATGGTAGGTATAGAAAATGGATAAATCTTGTCAGTTTCAGGGCAAAGTCAATGCAAAGCAACCAAGGCACCAGTATAGAATACCACTGCGTAGTCGTAGGCTAACCTTTATATTGATAAAACCAATGCAATTATTCCACTGACTGACGTAGCAACAAAGAGAAAAGAGAAGAAAAAAAGCTACACAGTGGTAAACATGACCCTGTCTTAACTTATTTGAGGCATGTTGATCAAATTCAGATGCAATGTTTTTTATGTTCTATTGTTAGTAAAATGTTGGTTTTAAAGATGAAAATCTCTGCATTTTGTTTTATTTATATTTTACACAGCATCCGTTGGTTTCCTTAGCTAAGATATTGTTGTTTAATTGGCTCTCTATGAATGAATTGGATTATTGTGAAATTAATTAATTGAATTTCATTGGATTATTATTACAATTAATTGAACTCCAATTGGCTTCAGTTGGACTATATTATTTAAGTACCTTGAGATGACATTTGTTGTAATTTGGCGCTGTATAAATAAAACTGAACTGAATTGAATTGAACCTGTACTTTTGTAAAATCGAGGTTTGCATACGTCTGAACTGAGAAGAACTAGCACAACACTGGGTGAGCCTCCTGTGCACCTGTACAACCAAAAAGAATTTAGCTTGCCTGACCTTTTGATCAAATCTATTTGAGCTGTTTGTTCTATTCTTCCTTCAACTGTGTTCATCAGTTTGTCTTTGTAAAGCCATCAGTAGGAGCCAGTGTCTAAACCTCTGTCTCGCTTTCTGGTCTCAGTTGTTCTTTACAAGCTCAGACTCAGTGTTTCTTTCCATCAGCTTATTGGCTGAGTCTCTGATAGTCTGTCTCCCAGAATATTTCACATTGTTATTTCTTCCAACAATACCAGCTGCCTTCTCACAAGCTGCAACATGTGGAAAAAAGGGGGGGGAGAAGACAGAGGCTTGCTTTATAAACTGAAATGGAAAAAAAGATGAAGGAAAATATTCAGACCTGTAGTGTTAAATAGGATCAAAATTGCTACGGTCTAAATTGTTTGATGTTTCGTGATTTGCAGCATTATTAGCTTGTTTCAGCAAAATGAGAAAGACAAACAAGGAGACTAGTTTTCCAAATTGGTCCTTCGTCCCAGCCAGGCTCCAGTGCAGAACACCACCTCTGTCTCAAATCATGACAAATGAGCTGCTTAAAGCTGGACGTGTGGACACCTCTACTCCTCAACCCTCTCTATCTGGAGCAGTGAGTGGTTCATACCGTAGAAGCTAGAGGGAGCTGTGGGTGTTTAATATCCACAGCCAGACTTTCTCTCTCTCTCTTCCTCTCTCTCTCTCTCACAGCACACAAACACACACATACACCCACGCATGGACACAAACATGCACAGGTGAGTTATTAATATCTCATGAGCAGCTCAGAGATTGGAATCAACCCAGGCTCCTCTGACATGTAGAATGCAGCTTCTGTAGTTGGCTGTTGGGACACAGAACAGAACCAATTGGAAGATTTTAAGAGCACCCTTCAGCCCAATCAAACATGTGACAATCAGACATTATACCCACAGTTCAAAGCAAGGAGTTACTCACTCACGAAGGCAAGTTTAAACTTGACCTTTGCACTTTTTCCCTACAGTTTGGTTTCTGAAGAATTTCAGTCATGAGACAAATCAGTTCAAGGCCCAATACATTAACATTGCATCATACAATGTTCTCAGGGTCATAAATGTCACAGTGGCTATTTCATGTTAAATTTTCCCGGAGTCTTGGTCATTCAATCAGCAGAAGACCTGCAGAAAAGTGTATTTGGTCACGTTTTTCTGGTTTCGTCGTTGTCTCTTTAGGCAGGTCGCTGCATGATACAGACAAATTTGAATTTCAAAACCATTCAGTGAGCTTTTCATTGGTTCCGCGGTTACCCAGTGTGTTGAATCAGATAAATCTCCCTCTTTCCATTCGCAGCCATGACCAGTGCAAGGACGAAATACTATGAACCTCTTAGGAAAGTATACACTCCCCAAGGACGAGCCACAGAGGCTTCCTCAGAAACAGATAAAAATATAGGACATATCAAACAACCACGGGCTTTGGCCATTGTCCTGATGGTGTACGCCTACTCACCAACTGCCATTGCTGATTGAGATTACCAGGAACATTTAGTGTTTTCAATGTGACAAAAAGGATGGATTTCAGCTCTGTCACTTGCTTTTAAGATGATGCAAAGTGTCTTTTTCCCTTAATGAAGGTGCTGCTTATAAAAAAGTGAATGTATTTGTGAAGCTCAACCATTACCTTGCCTGCTGTCTCACATGTTTCACTTTGATTTGCAACCTTCTACTGTTGAATAGCCTTAATATAACTAATGTTACCACAGAGAAAAAAAGCGAAAAAAAAAGCTCCTAAATCCAGCATTCTTTCAAATCTAATACTTTGCAGTGTGACTAATTTAACTGCATTTGGATGACAAAATTCATTGTGAAAACAGGCTTTATTCGGAAATTTGGAAGGCTTGATGGAATGTAAATACAGGATGTGACAAACCTTTTTTTTTTAAATCAGGGTGAAACTCCTGTTGGCCCAAATTATTAAAGGTATCATAAGATTACAGTAGAGTAACTGTTGTCATATCACAGATTCAAGATTGTATTTTTTTAGTAGTCAGTAGTCAGATAAAAAAAGGCTAAATTACTTGGGAAGACTTCTAACCACCATCTCCCCAGCAGACATACAGCTCACAGAAGCACAACCATCTGTGAATGGTAGAAGGTAAAGGTTTATGTTCGTGTATTTGAAAGCAGATTTTTACTGCCGAGCAGCTTTTCTTTTGGTTAGAATGAAGGCAGACACAGGGCTGAATCGTAAAAAAACATTTCCTGTCAGCGGGTTGTGAGAATCAGGTGTGGGGTTAACCGCTCCTTGACCACACGAAGCATGCAAACAACAAAGCATGAAGACTAAAAGCGGGGAGATTGACTGTTCCTTTCCCCTTTGCTTTTATGGGTTTCCACAAATGGGGTGTTCAAATGAGCCCAAGCTTTCTCTTTGATTGATAGGCTCACACAAGCCTAAAATACCAAACAACACTGCAAAGCCCAATTAGTTTGGATATCAAGGAATGACATAAGATATGACCTCAGCATCAATTATGGAATGGAAGGTGGTGATCAAAAGGCTCCAGTGTCCGGCATAACAGAACAAGCTCTGGGACAATATATAGCATCACATATGGCATGTACCCCCGAGTTCCAGTCAAGGGAAAGCCTTGCTATTTAGTTTGCAATTATGAATATGCACATCATGAAGTTTCATTGCACTGACTGCTTTTAAATGATACGAATTTCTGTTTTATAGATATCAAATAGTTAACTTTTCCCCTTAAAATCAGTACTGAGCCTGTTCTTGATGTGCCAAAAGTCCACTTGCATTGCTAGTTTAGTCATGACAAACCACCTCAGTGGATCAGAGTGACTCAGTGACAATGTTTCCAATTTCTTCATCACAGCTCAATATAGCTCATGTCAGGTCATGTAAAAAAATGAGCATAAGTCATTAAATATCCCAGGCAACAATAGCTGAGGGAAATTTGTTTCTTGGTTCAAAATGATTGTCAGATTGAATTATTGTGGAAAAAAATGTACAAACCCCATTTCTAGAAATGTTTAATAAAGCATATTTTGCACCCCATGTGTTTTTGAAAACAGTGCACAAACAAATATTGATCAAATCAAATCAAATATTGAAAATGAGAATAGCTTTATTTTCGGGAATGCTGGGACAGGTAGCATGGACAGTAAAACAGCATCCCAGAAACACTGATGTTTTGAGAAGTAAAGGTGAGGAAGGGTTCACCACGCACCACTGTGAAAGACTACTGAAGAACATTATTTCTCAAGGTAAAACTGCAAAGAATGTGGAAATTTCTAATCTATTTATGATACATTGTAAAAAGATCAGAAGAAGAAGAAATCTCTCGACATTAGAAAAAGGATATTTAACCAAGTCATTGAAAGCAAAGCATGATTCCATTGTCCCCTGTGAGGACCTGCATTTGAGGTTCAATGACAACAGTATCACTGATTCGCTGTGAACTGGTTATTTACTGTCTAATTTACACTGACTGGTCATACATTTTTGCTGGAGTTTCTCAAATCTCTCTGTTGTGGTGATAAGAATGAGGAATTATGTGCTAGTATAAAAATGAGCCCTTGGCTTAAAGGATAAAACTCCTGACAAGATCAAGAAAGCACCATTTCCTTCTCTTGGCAAAAGCTCATTTAAAACTGACTGCGGCAGAGTGGAAAAGTGTGAGCGGATGATTCCAAATTTGAAATTCCTTTTTAAAATGATGGTCGATGTGTCCTTTTGGCTAAATAAAAAAAGCAGGATTTTCTGGCTCGTTTTCTGCGCACAGGCTGGCATCCATGATGGTATGAGGGTACAGTTGCGCTCAAGGCATGGGTTACTCATCATCTCAAGACACCATTAATATTGAACAATGTTCACAGGTTTAAGGGCAACATTTGTCGTACTCTAGACTTTTTGTGGGAAGGTTTCAACAGGACAGTGTCTAACCACTTTATGTACATCAGATGGTAAACTGGCCTGCCTGCAGTCCAATTATTTCAGGCATTCAAAATTCAAAACTGACTTTGTTCAAACATATAGCCTGGTGGTTTTTTCTTGATGTGGTCACATTTGACAGATTTGGTTCTGTTAAAACCAACCCTGCTGCGATTGCTCTGTTTCTGCACATCATTTGAAGTAGTGTGAACACTGTCATGTACCTCAGAGTGCAACAAACAATCTGACTAAATCCACTGAAAAGATGGGCCTTAATCTGAGCCCTTATGAACTCAGCTGGATTAAGATATGAACGCCACACAAACAAAGTACATGCAAACATACCTTGTACTCCTAAACAAAGCTGCTATGTGGCCCATTTATAGTTAAATCTAGGCATCTGAATCATCATTTCCTTCCAGCATCTGGTCGGTTATGTATGCAACTCAAGACTTCTTCATAGATTTAAATATTTCTTGGTGACGTCTCTGCTAATGAAAAAATATGACCCAAAATGCCAATGTGAATGGTAAAGCAAAGCAAACATCCAGACTAAACATCTACTTTGTTCCAGACCATAAAACCAAACTGCAGGTGTTAACACACCCTTAGTCATCTCTCGATGCACATTGCTGCATGATTAAGTAACATGTTGCACACCTTACTATTCAAATAACCGGAAACAAAATCTACTGAATGGGATTTCTGAATGGCAGAAGTGCCGGGCTGACACACGTCTTCCAAACCTGTAAAAATGATCATACATCACAGGTACTCGTGGGACACTGATGTTTGGCCTTTTCTGGAGCCAGTGTGAACAGAGGAAGATTAGTAAGCACAAAGGATCATTCATCATCCCAAATACTTTATAGGTCGTTTTCTTAAAATCTCCACGCTCACAAACAAATAGACAGCAAGATGAGATTTTGAGCGTAGCACTTTTTGCCATAAAACAGTGGAATACTTATTTCTGTTTTGATTGAAAAGGGCTAAAAGGCCGCTTACTATTGACTCACCATCAAACAGCAGAGTATAGTTAGCGCAAGGAGTGCTATTTGTTTAATTTGTTCTCACAACTCACTGCCATTCATCATGGAGAATAGGCCGGGCACTTAAATGCACTTAAAGTAACAAAGGAGTGGACAGCCACAACATTCATAAAGGCGAGCAGAGTCCCGTGTGTTAAGCACACAGTAGCAATTGTGCACGCACACATGGTGGCAGAGCCACGCTTTTTCTCTCCAAAGTCTGATCACCTTGGCATTGACTTCCCCCTCCTTCCTCTGGCTCCATTTCCTTTGATCCTGAAGGTTTGGAAGGGTCAAAACAATTGAACAAGCTGCGAGGCACATGTTGTGCTGCTCCTTAACAGTGATGTCAAGTCACGGACCAAGGTAATAGAAAAACTTGAGAGCTGCTAACAGCCAATGATATTATGTCAGTGCCCTGTTGAGATCTGCAAAGGCAAACTCAGAAATCCATTTCTCGCAGCTAAAGTCGAACACAGCAGTGCTGATAAGCTATGACACAAACATGTAGTGTTTTCTCTGCACCGCAAACCTGGGCTCATTTCAAAGCCTTTGAGACAGCATGAGAGCAGAAATTGTAGAGTAAATAAGTCACATTGCATCAGAGGTGCAGTAATGTGTTTCTAATGACTGTTTAAAATGAGAAATCCTCTCCTATCAGGCAGAGGTAATTAATAATACACAAAAACAAACTCACAATGAGCCGCAAAACAATATGGGGCGTGCACAACTAATGAGTCTGCAGTATGGATTTATGCTGATATATTCCTGTAACAGGAACACTAAGAGGACGTCAGAGGGCTCCTGTCACGCATGTTGCATAGCATGCATTTGATTAAATAATTTAATTAGAAATATTTTTAAAAAAAAATAATTTAAACGTGTTTTTTACTGACCTTCATATCTTTGCATAGCTTGAGGTAAGTATGAATATAGTCCCCAAATAGTCCCCTCTTTTGTTCGCAGTGACTGGTTCATGTGGGATCCTATATTTCTTTAGATTACCAGTTAGTTTTACAGTGATGCTAGCTTTCACGTTGCCCTTGTATGGCTTGGCTTTAGACCTGGTGCAATTTATGCTTTCATGCTTTGCTTCTGTCCGCATCTTATATCACGGCCCCTGGATCTTTGCCAACACTAATCCTCTCACACCCATTTGGCGCTTTACAACATGCACACATAAGTTATTTTCTGCACCAACGTTTTCTTACATTTCTTGTAAGGCATATATAATATGCTAATAATATAGCAATTAATTAATACTTCATGAAACATATTAGCTCATCTCGAATATAACCTTTTCTAATGAAAAGTAAGCTGTACTAGAAAGAAACAGCAGTTGGACTATGTTGCAATTAATTAGTTTAATTGGCGTCAAGTCAGTAATATGATAAACATCTCCAATTGTATATTTTCAAATGAGACAAGATTATGAAAAGCCAATAGAGAGACCGTTCATTTTGGAAGAAAAAACAGCTTTGAGTATGTTTGAAAAACTAGGACCAATGTCCTGGAAAAAAAAAAAGTACCTTAAGTGCTTAAATCTTTGTGTCACAGAATGATAACCATATTAGGATGACATGAGTATTAACATGATAGTGACACATGTGCATGCATCTTACGTCCATGTGTGTCTGCACTGCCGGAATCTGCCCATGTCAGCTGGTGGGACTGTATGTGCCTGACAGCTGACATGGGTGCATTGAGTCACTGACAGCTTGTGTTATGGCTGATGTCACCATAAACACCACAAAAGCTACGGCAAACTAGTCACTGGCAGCAGTCTGCATGCAGTTTGAACCATTTTTCTCCCACTTTGACCTCACTGGAAAAGGCTTCATCAGCACCAGTTTAATAGATAATCCACAGTTATCAACATTTACACACAATAAATCAAATTAATGGCCTTTAATTGAAGGAGCAGCAAGGGGTGAAGCGTCCTAATGAGCGGCTTCCTGGTGAAGGACAACACAGGCAAGCAGTACCTGTCTTCTGTCTTTGCCTTTTCCAACTGTAGCACCTGTGAAGTATTATATATCATAAAACAATTTATTGTGATGTTTCGTAATGCAATTCAAATTGAACCAAAATAGAAAATCAGCTGCTATTAAGGATAAAGCTTTAAAGGAAACATGTTATGCGCTTATCTCTGTACAAGCTGACACAGTTTTTGAGGTCTTAATTGAATGTACATGACATGCTTTCATGATAACAAATATAGGGATTAAGTAACACGCCACATTTCTCAACTTTGTTTTTTTACAGCGTTGTTCAGGACAGCTACAGCTTTGCACTACTTTGCAAACACATTTTACTGTAGGACATAGCATACAGTATCCATACAGTATACATTATCCTAAGAGTTACAGTTAGCCACGCACTGCAAGATATGTAGCCAAATTACAGAGTTTCCAATTCCAATGCTAACATGCAAACTTTACCAAAGAATTGCATTGTCAAATAATTACATTTCACCCATCTGCAGTTCGGCCACTGACAGAAACCTCTTTCATGTTCTATCTTGTAGGGAATCATTTATTGAATCGACTCATCTTGTTAAAAGCAGTTGGCGCACACTGACTGAAGTTTTTGCTTTCCATTGCTGGAACACTGAATCCACTGGGCTGTAATATCCTCTGAGGCTTTGGCTTGATGTATTTAATGATGGGTGCTGCTCTATGCAGCTGACGGAGCCCCATTGCTATAGTCTTCTGATACCTATAGTAAAATAAAATGGATTCTATGAAAGTGTTTGCTAATGTAGTACCTGAGGGAAAATGATATTCACAGTTTATCTTTCCTGGAGCTTTGACGTTGAATAATGAAAATGTTGTATGAGTAAAGTTGACTGCTAACCATTTCAGTTCACAATGTTCAGAGTTTCATCATTTCATTCTACCAGTCATTTGGGTGAGAGTTTGTTAGAATAAGCAATTGACTTTTAGTCATGGCTAAAAGCTTGTTTTTTAACCAAAACTGTTAGTTAATCCTTGTACCACATATTAATGACATTTCTGATGGTGCTAAAGAGATATTTCACAAAAGTGGGATGGTTGTGCAAACAATAAGACGAGTACATGCTGCCTCCATCCCTGGCAATTAGCTACAAAATAATATACTTTTCACACATATCCAGAAGTATTCTGCAGTCTGCATGTTTTTGCATATTTTTATAAAAACAATATATACAACAATATATTATTCAAATTGTCAAATTTGCAGTAAAGCCACTCTCATTCTGACTTTGATCAGATGTCTAAATGTGACTAATTGCGACTGAAAATCAGTCCGTTAAGACTCAACTCATCGTTGCTTAAAAGCATTTTTAAGACCGTTGCTCTGCTCTGATAAAATCCTAATTTTCTAACTGCAGCGTCATCTGACAAAAATCGTCATTCGGGTAACTTAAATTTGGCTGTATTTGGTTATGCTTACATGTAATATGATCTCCCACACAGAAATTTAGAAGCAGCCTTAATTGATTCTGCTCCCATTAACGTATACTAGGACGAGGGCGGTGGTCAAATTAAATAGCTGAGTCAACCGGTAACCTTAGCTCGGGTGAACAGTGTAGGCAACTGTACTGACTGACACTTGAGACTGAAAAATTTGAATGGTAAACTAATATCAAAAGATCAGAGCTGACAACTTTTGAGGTCAAATTGGAGAGAGAAAGCATGGGAGGGTGGTTATGGCTGTTTGTGAAGGCGAGTGAGGGTCACAATAGCTTTTAAGTCTCTTAATGCTAATTTATGTTCATGTATACATTATGCTCATCCTGTGTGACATATTCTCGTGCTATTCCTGTGGTGTAGTGGTATTTCTTCACAGTAGTGACAGAGATTCTTTAATATGATGACGGCAGCGAGGCCTTTGTGACTCATACGCTGGTAAACAGTTAACAGTTATACTGGTAACAGTCGTGGTGCTGTGTTGACATCTCAAATAGTTTGTGCTGTGAGCAATTTGGCAAGCAGCACTTATGTCTCCCACTTTGAAGAATATCTGCTGTCACATTTTATAAAAACACACACACTACATCATGGTCATATCTGTACAACCAAATTAGATTTAAATAACATAACCAAGGGTTGGTGTTCTTGTATGAAACATAGTGGGATTTTCACACGTCCGTTGCATTATTTTCAAGTTCTTTTAGAGTAAAATGAAGATCGGCTGCGCCAGTCATTTGCAGAGCCATTAAAACATGCTAAAAACATCACAAAATGACAACAATCTGAGCTCTTCTTCAACTTTCTATTTTCTCTTTATAGCAGCAGCATAAAAAACAGGAATAATAACTTAGAGCCTTGGCAGTTATATAGCATGTTGTATTTACTGTATTTTGCTGACACTTTAGTTTGACCAACTTGTGACTCAGTTTCTGCTCCTAAATGACACTGGATGTGACAAACTGTGTTAACTCTGTCTTATCTACCTGACACCCTCCTCTTCTTCACCTGTCCAGCTCTTGTGGCATCCCATCTGTCTACTGCACCTTTCATCTCCTCTGCTCCTCCTGTTCTCTTCGCCCCTCTCCGACCCTCCTGCAGTCAAAATCTTGTTAAATTCATCGCTTTCTGGTCTTATGGTTAGGTTACATCCCAGCTGGTTATTTATTGATCCATTTTATACTCAGATTTAACCAAATCGACTATTTAAACACAATTTTGCTTTAAGATATGTTTTATTCATAAATGTCTGCCCGGACAGCCCCAGTTCTACTGCTTCTCCAGCTTTGTGCACTGTATATTCTAAATTATATTTTCATCAAAAGATTATTATCTTTAACCTATTTCATCATATTGGAATATTTTTATGTTGCTGTTTTATTTTAGCTTTTTGCTACATAAAAAATTCCCTGTACTGTACTGTAGCTATAATCATATAGCTTTGTATTGTGTGCCCAGGAAACACTTATTTGCATAAATGATAAGCTTCGTTATAAAAACAATTTCCGAACCACTGAGTCAGACTAGCTGAATAAGATCCCTTGTCTTCACCGTCCCAAGCTTGCGGATGGATGCAGCTCCTCTGCTGCTGCAGCAGGCATCAAGCTCTACTCTAACTCCTCCAGCCTCTGCGCAGGAAAAGAAGAGATCTGAAGCACAACAAGTGACCGCCACAGCTCTGATAGAAAATTACCAAATAATCCAGCTGCTTTTACACTCACTTTCTTCTCGGTTGTTCTGAAAACCTCGCTCGTCCATAGCGCTGCTCCCTCTGTCTGTACATGGGCTGTGAGCCACCTATTTTTGCAACACAATGTCACGAGTTTTCAATCATCAGGTTTTCACTGCGTGAATAAACTGATGTGAGAAAAGGGGGAAATTGAGTGTGTTCCATGCAAAAGACTAAGAATAGGCTAACATGTATAGGCTTGTGCTGTATTGTTTTAATCACATTGTTCGAGAGGTTAAAATCAACTTCAACTTACTTCTGACCTCCCACGACGGAAGGTCAGTGACTGCAAAAGTCATGTGTTAAGAAAGAAGCTTGTCCCTGGAAAGACTTCTGTTATTGTCTGAGCTATTTGCATCATGTTAGCATTTGTTGTGACTTTTAACAGAGGGCTCTGTTTGCTAGAGTTGTGTGTATTGAGCTCTCTCTGTGCCATTTGCCCATTAAGTGTGTTTGCTAGCATGCATGAGTTAACTTTATTGGGTTCATTGGCGATACTTCTGCTGACATGGCTTTGCTAGTTAAAGCTCGTCTGCCGGCAGATCATTTCTGATCGGCCTGCAACAACAGTGTGATTTCATTTGATGGTGAGCTTACTTTCTGACTGGCTATTAATGTTTATTGCAGAGTGAGCTAAATACTGATGTTTATGTTAATACTCGCTGTTGAGATCTTTGCTAATGTCACAATGACTCATGTGTTGTCTATCACTCTTTACAAGCGACTAGCACTACACACTGGCCTCAGGAATGTCATGAGTGCAGCACTGAACACTTTTACTGCGCTCACTTGACATGAAAAACGCAGGATCAGAGCTCAACTTTTATTCCACCCAAAGAGGTTTATAATTGATCATATCGCCTCACAACTTCATTATCTGAAAAGTCTGTACATTTTTCTGCACATGTAAAACTTTTTGGCATGTGGTCCTGAATTGAGTTGTTATTTTTGTTTGTTTGTTTTCAGCGTGTGTGTTCCTACAATGTTTTAACTGATATGCTCATATCGATTTCCAGATAGCTCAGATATTTTTGCGGTTTGAGGTTACCTCTGGCCTGCTTCAATGGTCCAATTAAGAGCTGGTTTTATTTGAAGTTCTAAACCAGAATTTGTTATCATGATCCACAGACCCACTAAAGTTATTCCGTGTCTTTGTTTGGTGCAGCTTATAAACTCTCCGACCCCATTTTAAACTGAGAAATTCTGGCTGAGAGCTCACTTTTTGATCTAATTTTAACAAATGCGCCCCACACATTGTCTGCAGCTGTTATAGTGTTCGTGACTGCTGTGCAGTTGTTTATGTGTGAGCCTGTAAGACCTTGCAGTGTAAACATTTTTACAGTTTAAACTTAAACTTAGTTAAACTTTGATCCTGTCACAGTGATCTGAGTGTCATCTCTCAAATAGCTGATATCAATTCCACTTTTTTGGCTATATGGAAAACAGGTCCTTTTAAGAAGATTCAGGATAAGTGGTAAACACAACCTCTGGTTCAGTACAACTGTTTCCACTTCTACCAGACAAAAGGTTGCTTCTTGGGCCAAAGCAGAGAAAATTAATAATTATCTAGTTTGTAATGTTCTATATGTTATAAAATCAAAAAAGCAAAATGTTACTGCTATCTTACTATGATAGATAAAATCTTGATTATCCTTTGAAGTTCTGGAAGACTTCTGACAAGGTCATAATGCTCTGTTGAACCTAGACTTTGAAAAGTGTCCCGATCCCAATAAATGGTAAATAGGTAAATAGTAAAAATAGTAGTGATTTTCTAGTCTTGTTGACCACTCATTGTGCTTTTACATGCCACATTCACTTATTCACACTCATACATAGCATTACCATTTCACAAATTTCAGCTATGCAGTGCATTTTCTCTACCGAACAGACTCAAACACTGGGTTTGGTGTGTTGGCCAAGGACACTTTGACACAAAGACTGAGGAAGACTGAGGATCATACCACTGACCTTCGAGTTGGCAAATGATTGCTGTATCTCATCGGCTACAGCAGCCCAATAAGTTGGAGCCTTATTGTATTATGTAAAAATATAAGGCTTGTTTTTAATCAGAGCTTGTCTTCCAAAGTTATTCCCAGGGGCAGAAAATCAGATATGGTTCACTCAATGTTAAAGAGCAGTGACTCTTCAGAACTAAACGATTATTGATCTCTTTTGCAGAATATCTGAGCTGGCTAAAACGTTTGGATTTTTTAATTAAAAAATAAAAATGAATTTTCTATATATACATATATATATATATATGTATATAAACTGCTATCACACAGACTCTATGCTTAGACAATGCATAGACAATGGCTTTATATTGGCTGAGAAATATTTCATGTGAAAGAACTCAGCGTGTCTCTGTATAGAACTCTTTTATTCTGAAGGTGTTCAACATGGCTCTATTTTAGGCCCCTTTTTTCAAGCTTCATGAATTACATATAATATATATATTATATGTATTACATATAATATTATATGTAATATATATATTATCTATATATATAGTATGTATATATATTATATATATATTATATACATTTCAGTAATAAAAAACTAACTAAACTTATTAACTGTTCCTTACTTTCCTTTTGGTTGGTTTTATAAGTAACTTAATAGTAATCTTGAGTTGAACCTTTGAGAAATATCAAATGTTGGCTTTAGCATTGAAAACAACACTGTTCATCTTGCCCAAATCTCATTATCAAATCTATCATAGAAATTGTTTCATGCGATAGCTTTGTTTGTTTTTACTTAAATGTACTTTAAATGTACACTGTAATATCTGCACTAATGCGAGACGTGTAGTGGGCCTTTGACTACGGTCACCATTGTAACAAACTTCAAGTCTTTTCTGGTTTCTGATGTTGTGCAGGAATTTATTTCTGGTCCTTAAGTCATTCAGGTGAGGCCATGGCTGGAAGTAGCATGATAACAAGTAAGTGGCCCTTGTGTCCTGATGTGTTGCAGGGTTGACACTGAGCTGCCTCTGTGGAGCTCCAAGGCGATACGGACTTACAACCTCAGTGAAGTGCTCCAGCAAGGCAAACGCTGAAGAAATCCTCTTTCTCCTCTTCCCTAACACGGGACTGAGCTGGCAAGAGTACAAGGCTGGGATGAATGGAAGTACATCAGAGTGGAGGGATGAGATTATCCTGCTTGGGATTTGGATTGGGACTTTGAGGAAATGCTGAAGGTGGATGTGCAGGCGGAAGTTCTCACCTAAGCTAGTGCAGACTGGAGGAAAGGAGTCGACTGGAAGATGAAAAGAAGCCTGAAACGAATCTGAAATACAGAAAGTCCCTATCTGGTTCTCTTTAGTGTGTGCAACAAAAAAATAGATGAAACCATTAAAACTCTAAATGTGTGTGTACATGTGTGTGTGCACATTTGTTAGACAGTGTGGGATATCAGGGTAACTGTATACAGTTCATTTCAAGATTGTACAGTAAAGTCCAGTGAGTACAGTGAGCTGACATATGTGGTATTTAGAGTAATTATTTGCGCACAATTAGATGTCACTTTTGATTCCATTAGGTGCCAAGCTGACAGATACAGTAAGACTGCCTGAGTGCGTGGGTGCATGTTGGAGTATTCCAAACCAATAAAGCTGTTTCCTAAATTTACTGTGCTTTGGGGAAACAGTTCTTGCAGCCTCGTTTGTACACAGAGCAGATAAGCCTCATGCTTTGACCACATGATGCTGCTGCTGCTGATGCAGTAGACATAAACAAAGAGTAAGCATAACGGTATAGTAAAAGAGAGAAAAAAAAACTCATAGCAACTGTAGCACTGTGCTAAGCACTTAGACACTTAGTCATGTGCTGCATTAGCAGCCTTTCAAAAAAGAAAGTGTGTCATTACATTTTCACAGCTCTTCAGCTTTCATCTTTCTGAGACATACCCATTTAAGTTTTTGTCATCTGAATTTACAAAATACGTGATAGTGCAAGATTTAGTTCATGCTTTTGTTATTTTTGTTATTTTTTTCTTTGTGATTTTTGCAGTTTTTAAAAACAAACAAACATCTGAGTTGCCTTAGTGGAAACTTTGCAGACAAGATCACATATTAGGTGGGTAACTGGTTTATTTTACAAATGATCCTTGTTCTTCAGCAATGTTCCTCTCTGTCTGTAAGTTACCATGTTCTTTCCAGGCTGCTGTTGTCTCCTCTTTTTTGAATGAAAAATGTCGTTGTAGTGATTAAAAGAGCAAGGTTTCAGACCATGACAAGGGGACCTCTGCATTGCTCAGGTCGCTAATCGAGTTGCTTCTCACTTCAATCTGTGCCAAGGTGGAATTGGACCATCATTCTCCACCTACATACAAGGCATTCTTCAGGTTACTTTAGGTTCCACACCCGCTGATCCCCTAACCCTGGTCCTTAACACTTATCTTAACCAGCTGAATTGGATGTGGATGGGGTTGGATGGTCCCACAGCAGGTCACAGTGACCACAATTTAACTTTTGATCATGTATTATTATAATAAACATAATTTACTATGCAATGTATAGGAAGAGTCACCAAAGCCCTTTTTTTTTTTACAAATTCCACTGATATGCTTTTTGGGTGCAATGGGAAAGTGTTTGAATGGCATTCCATGCTGTATCAAATGACAATGTAAAAATCATAAAGAGGTATTTCTCAGCTCTGACAAAAAAATGTCTTTAATAGCACAACAAAACACACAGGTACACATAATTTTCAATGAGGGTGCTAATCTCGGAGCTGGAAGACACGTTTACTTATCTTGATGGCTTTCATTAAGGCTCGAAAACTGCTAGTACCAACTTAAGCTATTTCATTTTTCTACAAGAGAGCTGGCAGCTCCGTCTCAGTCCTGCTGTGTGGGGCTGACTTCTACGACATAGGCAAAAAACTAACCTAATTATCTCAGAAAATTGTGATTATCAGAAGTTGTGGTCCACTACAGCCTGCAGGATACAGTGCTCTGGGGCTTTCACATGGGATGTGGTTTAAGCTGTGCATCGCTTCCAAACACATTCATGTCAAAGTCAAAGTCAAAGTCAAATTTATTTGTATAGCACATTTCATGTACAAAACAATTCAAAGTGCTTTACATAAAATAAAAGCATTGCCGCAGGAAGCAGAAAAAGAATTAAAAATATGTAAAAGAATATATAAAATAATAAATAAATAAATAAATAATAGTAAATAATAAATAAAATAATTAAAATGAATTAAAATGAATAAAAACAAGCAACAGTCTATTGATAAAGGTGATAAAGATATTGTGCAGATTTCATGCATAGACACATGAGAAAATAAATGTTTTTAACCTGGATTTAAAAATGTCTACATATGGTGACAGTTTAATCTCCAACAGTAGTTTGTTCCACTTGTTTGCAGCATAACATGCTGCTTCTCCGTGTTTAGTCTGGACTCTGGACTGGACCAGCTGACCTGAGTCCTTGGATCTAAGAGCTCTGCCGGGTTTATATTCTCTGAACATATCACATATGTATTTTGGGCCTAAACTGTTTTTGAGTTGGTAAAAAGCTGCCTTTGGTATTTGCTGCCACATAAAGTTGTGTATCGTCTGCATAACTGTGATAATTGATGTTAAAGTTCTGCAATATCTGACCCAAAGGTAGCATAACAAGTTAAACAGAAGAGGTCAAAGAATTGACCCCTGAGGGACTCCACAAGTCATGGCCACTCGCTCAGATTCATAGCTGCCAATTGTAACAAAATAACTCTGACCTTCTAAATAGAACCTGAACCAGTTAAGGACCACTCCAGAAAATCCAACCCAGTTTTCCAGCCTGTGCAACAGGATTTTGTCATCTACAGTATCAAACGCAGCACTGAGATCCAACAGAACCAGGACTGAAACATAACCAGAATCAGTATGCAACCTATTGTCGTTTAACACTTTGACCAGAGCTGTTTCAGTGCTGTGATGACGTCGGAAGCCTGATTGAAAGTTATCTAGTCTATGTGTTCCACAACGTAAGAATGGATCTGCGTTGCGCTCAGCTCAACTGTGCCTCTGTGTGCTCTAACGGTGTCTTTAAAACAAGTTCAACTGGGAATAAAACAATAAGCAATCAAAAGTAATTAATGTATGAATAAAACCAGCAAAAAATGTATGGACTCAGCAAAGACTGGCTCCCTGGTGGAGTCACATGTCGAGGCAGTAATAGTTGTCAGCTGCTGCGAGGTGTATTTACACAATACATGGCAATTCAGAGGAGCATAGGTGATATGAGAGGAAATCCTCCCCTATCACATTTAATCATGTGCTCCCTTCTACCAGGGACTGACTTAACTTAGTCATGGAGGCTAGCACAGTGAAATAAAGAGTGAAATAAATATAATAAAAGGCTTTTCTGCTGAATGAAATAACATAATTTAGCTGACATTATAGAACGAAATGATAGACTTGCAGGAACCAGTTGTTTTGTGGCCAAGATGCAGCCTACCTTCTGGCAGCCAAAGGTTAGCTCCTTGGTAGAATTAAGGCCTTTGCAAACGAAGAATGTCTTTGTTGTCTGAGATTGCCATTTAGAAATAAATACAATGACACATGATGTCAATCATATTTACACGCAGACTGTGAAGCTTTCGTCTGCTTTAACATTTTTCTGAATAGTTTTAACTTTCTACATTTTCATTACATTTTTTGCATCAGACAAATGTGTTTTGAGAGTTGTTTGACTGCTCAGAGCCACCGTACATGCAAATGCCATCATCCAAAATTACATCTGATAAACTGATTAATTTTGTGTCCCAGCATCAAGCATTTTATGACAAACGATAAGACTATAATGGTAATTGTGTCATTGAAGCTTGTGTTCTTCATTCTCATTAGTGTCTGCAGTTTCGCAAAAGCAGGTATCAAACTGGAACGCATGCATACTGAAACATCTCTGGACATGATTTCACACCTTTATTATCAGCTGGAGAAACTCTCCTTGCTCAGTACTTCTTGTTTTCCTGTGGCAAAGACGCAAGAGGACCACTTAGTCATCCTCACAGCTTAATGGCTTCATTTTGCCTCATATTGCAAATATCCATAAATCCATCTCACTCAGTTTGCAAGATTTATGTGAGTAGTATTTTCTGTTGGATGATGGATTGAAAAAAAAAAATTCTGTATATGGACTTGGTGTGCAAATGCCTTTTATTCAGCTCACTTTTTCCTTAAAAACACAAATAAACATCAACATAATTTAACTATTCAAATCTATTATGTTTTTTTTTTATTAATGAACTCATTCATTCATTCATAATATTAAGCGGCTCTCTGTGCATGATGAATTTTCTTACAAATTGTTCTTCAGCCAATTAAAAATGCTTTGATCCAAACCGTGGACCAATCACAACTCTCCCCTTGTCCTCACCGACCAGACTGCATCGAAGAACTATGCAGAGATGAAGAAAAAAAAAGCAAAGGGATGTGCCACAGAGGTGGCTTCCTAATTAGCTAGGAAAAATGGTTATTTCATGGCTCATGTGAAAAATTTATATGCTCTGAGTTCTGTTGTCAGCATGGGAACAAGAAAACTGCATTATGTACCAGCCTCAAAATTAAGCTTGTGTTTTTTTCTTTTTCTTTCTTCTGAGTTCCTAGAAGCAATCAAATAAACATGGGTGCTTCCATTGTAACATCTAGGAAAATAGGACTTAAGGATAGATCTTGCAAGTGCATTGAATGCCTTAAGTCATTCAGGAGCTTGGTCATGAAAACCTCTCCATGAACCTAAAGTGGGAAGTAAAATAAAAAGTAAATCAGTACATTTGAATTGTAGATACTTTTAATAGAGCAAAAAAAAAAAGCCCCCAAAAAGTCATGAATTATTTATGTCATCATGACAACGCGATAATTAAATGCATTAACACGAAATAGTCCTCTTTAATTATTCAACTCCAGTGTTTTTGTGAAGGAATGTCATGTAGTTTGTTGAAAAGGCGAGGCTGCATGCATAACTGAGTAGAAGTATTTCCATAATAGGACTAAAATTGTATTCAAAGTGGAAGAAGGTTATAAAGAAAAATAACAGAAGAAAGAGATTGTGACTTGACTGGGGTTTCTAAAAGCAGAACATCTTCTGCTTATCTAAATGATCTTTTTGCCACCCAAAAATAAAATAGTTTAAATAAGTTACAGTGTAATTCAAAAGTGGTAGGGTAAAAGCCAGGATACACCCTGGACGGGTCGCCGGCCCATCACAGGGCCACACGAGCACGCTCCCACTCACTCCTAGGGTCAATTTAGAATCACCAGTCAACCTCACACTTGTGTTTTGGGATGGTGGGTGGAAGCCAGAGTACCTGATAATAACCCACAGATACACGTGGAGAACATGCAAACTCCAAACAGGGGCTCAAGGATTCGAATCAGGAGTACCCTTGCTGTGAGGTGACAGTACTAAATACCACACCACCATGCAACCCTAAAACAATTTCATATTTCCTATTAATTATCGAAATATATATAATTTTATTTTCAATAAATATACCTATTTCTAGTATGCAAATTGCAGAATTTTTTTAAACTAGATTCTTATCTTTCTTTATTTTATGTGAGGCATTTATTCTTTTCGACCCTTCAATTGATTTAATTCTTTTGCATTTTGCTTTTTCCTTAAATTTCTCACTACATTGTTATGTCCTGATAGTCATGGCTATTTTTTCTAGCTTCTGCTTTGTGCCAATCAGGTCTAAGTCACAGTCCTTGAGTGTGTCAGATTTTAGTCTGAGTTGTCTGTACCGTAAGAATAACACTTCTTAAGGATCTTAGTACGCTCGCCTTTGGTGCCTTGCAAACAACCATCTACATGTTCTATTGTTTTGCCGCCACTCTGGGCCAGTATCATAAATGTGTAGAATGATTTGAGCTGTTGGCTTTGCCCTGTTTAGTTGTTGCTGTTGACGGTCCTTTAGCTTTCCAGTGCTGGGGAAAAGTTTGAAGTCAAAATGGACAAAGATCTGCTTTGTTGTGAAGGGAAACTAAATGCTAACATAATGAATATTATCCAGTGCAGCCGGCTTTTTGTACTTTTAACCTGCGCTTCCTTGCTATTCAGGGTTTTTGGCATTTCTCCCTTTGATTATCAAATCTGTTGTTCTCTGCCTCTGCCAGCTCTAACTGGCTCAAGCAAACTTTCAACCAATCAGCATTCAACCAACAAACAGCATAAGATCTGGAGCCTATGCATTGTTATGCATTTGGGGAACTGTATATCTTTCTGTTTGCATTAAAAAGTGGATGTTTGCAGGGGATGAGAGCAACTAAGACAGCTACCTCCGTGAAAGTATAAAATGGCCCTACACATGCATGTATGCTGGAGCATTTAGAGAGCGCCTTGTGTTCTGATTGTTATATGGTATTGAGGGATAATCTCTAGGCTGCGTAATAGTGACAATGGTGGCATGCTGGAAGGAAATGATGGACGTAAGTGGGCCGCAGGCAGAACAGCAAACATAAGCAAATGATGATTCATCGTGATCAACACAGTCCACTTTGACCATCTTGCACTGGCCCTGAGCTGACTCATTTTTAGATCATGGAAATGCTCATATAGACAGAAACACAATTGCTTTGTCACTGTTCCTTTTTTAACTCATCCTTGAAATTACACAGGGAGTTATTTTCAGAGTTGAGACATGTAGATGCTGATGATAACTTGAATGACATTACTGCACCCACATTAAAGATGTTCCATATCTGATCTTGCAAGATGAATAACTGTCCCTCAAGTACGGCATCAGACACTGAACCTCATTACTTTGCCAAAGATTTTGGTCTAAATTAATGGATAATAAAATCAATTACCCAGATCAGAAAATTTAATCAATGGCTTAATTGTAGGTAATTTAATGCCTCAGCTGGAATTGATTCTATTTATTATGCAGCTGTGAATTAATCAAATGTAAGTGGCATGAAGGAAGAAGCCACACAAGTCATGTTTGAGGTGAAAATCATGAAGTTTACTGCACACCGCACAGACCATTAAACCTCAAGGTGCTCTATCCTAACTTCTCTAACGTGCCTTAAGGCTTTCACACAGGCTTTAAGAGGCATTATCTTACTCTTTGCCACATAAAGTAAAATTCTCCCTTAGTAAAATATCGAACCAGTACTAACTGTCATAGTTTCTGCAAGACCTTTTTAATTCCACTGAAAAAGTAACTTTTTACTTTACTATACTGATTGTGCCCCCTCAATTTCAACCTTTTGACGTGTTCGTAGTGTGTGATGGTAATCAGAGAGAACAGCATGCATGTTAATCAGTGATGTTATTGAGCCTCAAACTCACCTTAGATAAATTACAGATGAGTGATTTTTTACAACTGATGAAGTCCACCAATGAAAAGCACCAAATAGGTTATTTGGTCAAACTCTTGAAATTCAACCCTTAGGGGTGTCCTTTAATCTATTGCCACGACAGGCTGCAGGTTGAAAATACAACTCATGTGAGCGTTTACACATCAGAGAAACATTCTCAAGCATGTCCTTCAACAAGCCACACAATCATCTTTAAGAGGAAAGCGTCAGCGATTGAAATCAAAACTTGAAGAGGGTTGAAAATATCCTTTAAATAGACTACGTTTTGACACAACCACTAGATTATTTTCACATAATTAGGTTTTTGCTCGAACAAACAACCCACAGCATCGTTTTTGGGAGGACAGTCTCAACTGAACAGATTAAACTGCGATGGGCCGCATCTCAAGCGAACATCCAAAGTCTAGTCTTTCTTTTAATGTCATTTTCAAATTCAACTTAAAATCTACCACCGTGGTATCTCCATTTCAGTTGTGGCACAGTTTTAAGGAAAATTATTCAACTGAATGATTTAATTCAGTTTTATTTATCTCAAGTCAATTCACAACCCAGTCATCTCAGAGCACTTTAAATAATGGAGGAACCCAACAAATCAATTCTCTCCAGTACACGGAGGAATGGAAAAGGCCTTTTTACTCAGCCATAATGCAGAGCCAATAAAAACTCTTACCAGTTTGTCCATAAATCTCTCAGTGTAAATATTCTCATAATGCTGTCTATGGGCAGATGTTTTGAGCTATCAATGTTGCAACAAAGTCCTCTGCTGAGCCGTCGTCCCCACTGCTGTACTTATCAAACAATGTCAAAGTTTTGCCTGTCCTTGGTAAAACTCCATCTCCAGATAGGATCCCAGACTGTGAGGCTCTCCCATTCAGGCAGAAGAAATAATGATAAAGCAGCCATGTCTATTTAGTCTCCATCTGCAATGTCAGATAAAGTGTTTGTCTAACTCTTACAGTTTTCACTTAGATGGCAAAAGCTTTCACAAAGTCTGTACCCTCAAGCATTTGTCTCATTGTCAGTCTGCTTCTGTTTCATGTACTTCATGATGCCGAGCAGTTGGCAGAAAAGGAGGAAGGGAAGAATATTTTGCTGTTGAATAAATGCAGGACATGGAGTATTATTGGCTATTGTCCACACAGAAACAGAACGTCATAAAACTTAAAACTTCACAACCTTCAAGAATAAAACTTCATTGACATCAGAGGAAAGCACAGCTGCTAATACTAGCACTATCACCTCTACTATATTTTTAAATTTGAATAAAATCTTGTTTGCACAATGTTTGATGTTGCCAGGCTTTTAAGATGAGGTGGACAGCTCTTGTGTGAAATGAATAAGTAAAATGACACATTGATTGGCAGAAAAGCATTTTCTCTTTGTTCCCCAAATTACGCAGATGACATTTACTTTATCTGAACTCCAACATTCTACAGCACGATCAAATATTTCCTTCGCACTGCTCTTATTCTAAATCGTACAAAATAAACCCCACACAATGTCATGCTCCCACCGCATGTTTCCAGTGATCATTATTTCTTAATATTACTTATCTGCAGCGTTCTCTGTGAGTTACGTGTGCTTCGAAGATCAACCTGAGCTGCAGTCGCATTGTGGTCATAGCAAAGTGCTTTGACATGTATTATGCATGTACCTCTGTAAGTGTTAGACATTTGGAAACAGAGAAAAGAAATCACTCATAACTGAAAAATCTTTACTACTAATACTTTATTTATCCCGAAGGGAAATTATATTATTGAAGCGTTTTCTTTTCTCAACAATCATTACAGGCTGCATTATGTGTGTGGTTATTGCATTCCATTGTTTTAACACTGTTATGTAGAGGGTGAACAGTATTGTCCATTGTGCTCCTGTGCAGCATTCTTCTTTGCACGCTAAGCTCCAAAGCAGCTCCCCAGCACAGAGACAGTCCTCTTTATCATTTTGTTCAGTTTCTTTGAATTGCTGTCTCTTATACTGCTGCTCAACAGATGTCTCCAAAGCAAATAGCTCTCTCCTAAGTTCTCTTAAGAAGTCTGATAAGCCTGCTCTATCCCTTATTGTAGACTGTCTCTGTGTTACATTTCCAGTCCAGTCTGCTGTCCAGGTGGACTCCCAGGTTAATGTATTGCTCAACCACCTCCACCTCTTCACCTAGATTGGAGACAGTTTTTGGCTTATTCTTGGTTCTCCATCTTTTTGGGTTTTATTCATGTTCAATATGAGTACCAGGTTAAATATCAGTTCCCTGTACTCAGCCTTTTGTCCATCACTGAAATATCCAACAACTGCAGAGTCATTGGAATATTTCTGGGGATGACATGACTCAGAGTTGCTCTGGAAGTGTGAGATGTACAGAGTGAAAGGTTTAACCATCCTATTTGCCACAGAGGAATTCCAACAAGATTTTGACTTGGGACCATCATTTATGTTCCTTCAGTGTTCCTGTTTGAGGTGAGAGAGCAGGGCAGGAAAAAAGTTTAACAGTTTATCCTCCCGTTCACCTTAAATGTCCAAAAAAAAAAAGAAAAGAAAAAAGTTTTGGCGTGTCACAATCGCATTGTCTTTATTGTGAAGCTACTAGAACTTCTACATTGAGGACTAATGCATTAAACATTTTTATCAACCATATTTAGGAGAAACTAGGCTGTAACAGTCTAGTTTATTTAGGCTGAAAAGTAACAATAATATGCAGTAAAAATGACATCATATGAAAACCTAAACAAAAAGCAGATGGGGGATTTACTATTCAGAGGTCACATTTTAGAGAAAAGGATGCTCTGCTACTTAATCTGCTTTAGTGCTCTACACTTGAACACTTGTAACACAAACCTCCCCTCAAAGATGTAATGGATTTGGCATCAAAGGCTGACTGAAGTGACGGAGCAGACAAATATGGGCCAACATCAGCCCAAGTCAACAAAAATACTCCTCAGCTGGGGAATTTTAAAGAGGTTGCCTGTATCCGGGTGGACAGACATTATTGGCAAACCCAGAGTGCCTCTGCTCCAAAAGATGATGAAGAGCATGTCTCTGTTGTATGGAGACAGTGAGGTAGCATCTTGGTGTTGTTGTAGGTGCCAGATGGTGCATTTTCATTCAATGTGGGGATGAGTGAGTAACACAGGAAACTGGAGGTGTGACAAGACTGAATTAATCAGACTTTTGGAAAGGAAACTATTACGTTCCACTGATATGAAAGTAGAGTGGCCACTGATACTACACATCACAATCTTACAATGAAGTATTTTAAATGAGCCATACCTAATTTGCACCTTTAATTCCTGCCATGAAGTGTTTTATCCTGATTTATACAAAACACTTTCTTCCACTTTCTACACTTCAGAACTGTCCAGTGATTTACTGAACTTACTTTTGTGTGTTCAGACTCTAATTTCTGGTTCACTTTCGACACTGGAAATAGTAGCTCGACAAAGACAATTTTCTAAAGGCCCTTAAAACCAGGCCCTTTTGCATTTTTTGATTTCTTCAATTCTTTCAGATATCTCTTTTCCAATTATGACACATGAAATGTGACATATGACACTGTCTGTCTGTCTGGTGGTATAAAATCACCCAAAAACAAGTGAGTCTGTCACTAGTTCTATCCAAATGTGTCCTAGACTTTATCAGGATTTTCAGAAAATCTGTAAAAATGATCAAGAAATCTGCATTTTTTTCCCATCTACTTCTTTTACACCGTTGACAAGGGCTGGTTCATCAATGTAAGCCATAAGTGGCTTAACACCCACGACTGTAGAAGAAGAGGGAACGGCGAGGCAGTGTAATTTAAAGAGCACCAGTCAAACCTATATTTGAGGAAGATAAACTGAATAAATTAGCATGACGGACCAGTGGATACTTTGTCCTCTTTGTGTGGTATGGTGGGTTACTACGGTAGTATGCACGGCAGTAAAGTTGAGCCAAGGGGCAGAGGCTATGAAAGGTTCCGAGATTTCCGAGAAGTTATTTAATTTCATATACATTTCTTGGATGATGAACATTGTGCTTTATAGAGCTTTCCGTCACCTGCGTGTCTCTGATTGGGAGAAAGGGTGGGGCCCACGCACCAGCCTACCAGATATACTTATTTTTTTACCTAAACTTGTTTAGACAATGTTTTATTTGATGTTAACATTTCTTTTTGTTGTTCTTTTACCGGTGTAGCATCAGTGGTGCTAACCACTGTTTTTCCCACTTTTAGTTTTTGGAGTTTTCTCAGCTGACCAATTGAATGGACCTTTTTCTTTGAGACATTTGACTATACTGAGGAGGAAGATTAATTGAGAGAGTAGTGTTTTTGCGCATGTTTTGCTGTGTTGTGAAATATCATTATTTATGGTGTTTTCTTGATCTTTATGTATGGTGCTAGTTTAGCCTGCTATTTATTTCTCTACCACAGCCTCCACAGTAATGCCATATAGTTTCCCTTTGTTTCTTTTTGTGTGGTCCATGTCTTTGTTGGTCTGCTAAACATTTTTTAATGGAAATATTGTTCCCTTACTCTTTGTGAATAACCAGCATTCACACTTCCAATTGAACCTTTTAAAGCATTTTGTTTTATTGTAAATTAACAAAAAAATAAATAAAATAAGATATATAATTTTTGAGCATAGTGGTCCCTTGTCCCAGTTCATTCTGGGTTTTTCGAGGTTTAACATCAGTCGGTCACATTTGTGCTCTTCAACGTTTCAACTATCAGTTTTTGAAGAGATTTACAACAATTGCACTAATCACAAATGTCTTTCATTAAAATATATATATATATTTCTCAAGGGGTATGCCTGCTTGTTAAGTGAGAGTTCCGAACTGCTGTTAGCTCCAGCAGTATGGTCAGAATCATGAATTTTATGATTTCAAATGTTTTATCCCAAAATATGTGGAATAAATGCCCATTTTAAAGTACACAACTTCCGCGATGCTGGCTTTTTATTGAATGTTTGCCAGGGTCTGTTTTTGATGTGAATGTAGTGGGTGAATTGTTGACAGCTGATTGAGCAGATGTGGAAGAAAGACGGCTTCGGATGAAAAGTGTATCAGGTCATTTTCCAGTATAGAGGAAAAAATCTGAATATGTGTGCAGTCTATTTTCATGATCATGTAGCATATCAATAACGCTTATTAAACCCGAGACTGAAATCGTTTCTCTTGTATGAGTTTTTACGCAAGAAATTTATGGAAAGAAGTGACAGCCCTAACGATCCCGGCTGATTGTTAGTCTTTTTTTATGCACAGGACATTTCTCTCTCTGAGCTTGTCTGTTTAGCATCATTACAGCAAATAATCACCATTTGTATGCTATGTTTTGCAATGCCAAACAAAGCTATATAAAGCTAATGCTTCATGTTGGATGGTTAAAGCTGATCTCTTAGTTGACCAATCAACTGAGGGCAACGTAAGGTTGAAAGGAATTTTTTTTCTTTTTTCCAAATTTGAATTTAGTCAATTTTATTGACTGTTCACTTGCCATTTGCTGCTATAGTTCACCTCTCGGCAAGCAAGACTATTACTAGATTAATCATTTTACGTGCCACAGTCCTAACTTTGTGTTGGGCTTCAGTCAGATGAATTCTTATCTAAAAAAATCTAATAACTTTAATATAGCAGCCACTCTATTGCACAGAGTATGTAGGGGTAATCTTTTCAATGGTTCAAGTAATGTTTTTAGACTGTTATGTCTACACGTAGCATGTACAGTACATATTGCGAGTATTAATACCGGTGTTCTTTCTATGCCTTATAAAGTACTGTAACCTTGTCATTAATATGGTATTTGTAGTAACTGTGGCTTGGGTGTGTTAAAAACCACAGACTTTGCTATGCATTGGTGCTCATCATTCACATATAGTTTTGGGCACCGAAACCAAACTATTTGTAAAACTCCTTCTAGGGTGAAGATGTTCACAGACTCCTCATAAATAATGTCATGCAATGTGTATGTGTGGAGTGGAAAAATGTTTTTTTATTTTTTTTTATTGCTTGCACTATCTTACTTTGGTTACAATTAATCCTTGGTCTAAGGAGGAGGGGAAAGCCCTGCTTTTATGCAGCACTAACTGAACTGAAGATCAACAAGCTCCAGAAAATAAGAAAATAAAAAAGTAGAGCGGTCTACGAAAACTGATTTCACATCCAAAGGCAGAAATAAGGCAAACGACAGCACTAAAACAAATAAACTAAAAAGGATGACATAACAGTCAAGTATATATGTACAGTAATCTTTTCCAGTGTACTGTACAGGCACTAGCTTTTACAGAAAGCACTCAAGATAGAAACTGCAGCAAATTCTATGTTTAGAGGGATGGTGGTGGTGGGATGTTTTGTGATTTTTTACTTGTCTCTGCATGTACAAGTACCTTGATATGCACAATAAGCAGTTCCATTATACTACCATGGTTGATTACTTGTCTTTGACTTGGATAGAGACACTTTTTGAAGAGACAAAATGGTACAGTAGAGTGCCAAAGTCATTGGAGATTGTGGTTAGGAGTGAAGAGTGAACCACATCATGACTTCAGTGTACTTAACAACACCCAGGACAGTGTTGACCCTCTGCAAGAGAAGGGCATGTAGAGGTGGTGGTGATTGGGGATGGGGTGTTAGTTTAAAGCATTGATGGAAAGAGCAGCAAAGGCAGAAATCAATATTTGGAGCGTGGATGAAAATTCCCTCAGCTTGATAGCTGGTTGTCTGGACGAGAACAGCTGCATTTTTCTTCCCTGCTGTTTACTACTGTCCTTTATCTCTTGTAGGATTCCCTCTTTCACTGTGCTTACTCCGGAGCTCTTTATCATACAGATTGAAAACAGAAGGAATTGTCAAGAGGTGAATCGCATGTGATTGGAAATTCGCCATCCACCACATGGTTGTGCACCGACTTCACACTCTGAGCTGTGACCTTTTCAATTGTACCTCATTAGTAGCATTGTGCATGAGGGCTTCAGCACATATGTGCTTGTAGGTTATCGAAGCATTGGTGCTCCAGCCAGTGCTGCTGCAACCCAGAACTGATAAATGATAACCAAATTCAATCTCACCCCCCTTCCACGATCCTTCACTACCATATTGATGTAGAAACCTCCAAACCAGTCTTGCATGTGTTATATAACCACACCTACCTGTGTATAGTATGCTATGAATTGAGAATTTGCTGGTTTCTGCTTACACTACTGCATGAAATACAGCCTTCTCAAGTGCAAAGCATTGTCACTATTAATAGCACTATAAATACTTGAAAAAAATCCTCACGAAACCTTTTAAATTAAATGCTCTGTTAAACTAAATAAATCCACAGTGTTTCCAACATTCGTCTCTGTTTCCTAGAGTCACTGCTAGACAGCACATGTAGCATATCAGTCATGGCCCTCTGCATCATTGGCAATGAGGCAATCAGTCAAGATGTCACAGTGAGTATGTGTCAACTCATGGCAGTGATGGAGGACATGGTATATGCTGGTGGGGGGGCATTCTGGGTTTTGGCTGGATATATCTTCAATGGCAGCCTCCAACTGCTTCTGCCAAAATGCTTTGTCCCAACAACAAGCCAGTGAATGTATTTATGTGGGAGCCTCCGTATTGGAGGAAAAGTTCTCCACATCTCAGTTTCACACTTACGTGGTGCCATGAGGATAATTGCTGATTTGCTGCTCTGGACATTGGGACAAAGACAGGAACCAAGTGTAAAAAGCAAATGCACACCTTAGGAATATTACTTATAATAGTACGCTCAGATAACCCCTGTTAAGCAACGTTTACTTTGGAATTTAATTGCCAATTTCTACAGAATGTTTAGCCACAAAAAAATATTCTGCTCCAAGAACAACACAGTATATTTTGATTGCATTACACTCCGCCAGAGCGTGTAAGTGCACTTTAAATCTACATTATGCTATTAGCAGTTCTCATTATGTTATTCTCTTCCATGTAATCCTCTCTATGTCAGTAATAACAGCATACAGAATAGAGTACATTTAGTCTCATCAGCGTAAATGAACTGGAGTCCTGCTCATATGTCTGAATTGCAAAGCCTTGCTCTCCAAACCTTTCCTACTTGGTCCAGACAGTTTTTGAAAGGGCAAAAAAAGCTCTGTGTGCCATTCTCTGAGAAGTTCATAATTTTTCATAATGACCATAAGTAGTTTCAGAGCAGCCTCAATTATGATCCTTAAGCAATTGATGCACTTTTTAAATAGACAACTACTTTAAGACTGTGGAGGAAAACATTTCCAGAACAACAGTCCAGATCCCTATTCCATCAAGATTCTGTGTAGGGAACCAAAGACAATCTAAAAGACCTGGATGTCATTGGAGAAGAGGATAGGTAACAAAAGTTTTAAGCCACATGTGAAGTCTTTTAAGAACTTTTTAATATTGTGATGGTCATTAAGACTTATACCTGAGATAGGGTGTGAATCATTTTACTTTTACATGAAATAGAATGAATCTATGTTTGCTTTCCCTCTGTCGCCGACAGCGAGCTGGCGAGGTTCAAGGTGACAGCAAATCACACAGGACCTCTCGCCTTGATCGTGAAACATCACCTGACTCAGAGAACTCACCCTCTCATTCCTGCCATTTTCTTGCAGGCCGACTGAACCCGTCTTCCTGCCTCCTTCCAGCTGGTGTCTCCACCACACACCAGATGGCCATGAAAAACATTTACCCTTTCAGTCTGAACGTGACAGGTTCGTTGCCAAGCATTCACATCTTTACCACCAGTATGGAGGTGGCATGCTGGCTGAGTGGTTAACACTGTCATTTCACAGCAACAATGTGAGGCACTTGTTCCTATGTGGACATCTTAAATTGTCAGCATGTATTCATGTGGGATTCTTCCCTCTTAAAACCCGGTCAGACAGAAAAAAGAGAGCTTCCTTCATACGAGTGAGAGTCTTTAGCTCACTGTGTTTGCTGTGAGAAGAGCTGCTGCCTTGGTTTTCAGTCCTTGACTTCTGCCAAAAGTAGTCTCTGACAAATTCCATCCAGATTAAAGATAAGTAGGTAAAGAGAGCACACGTAGGCACAAGGGAAAGTTTGAGTAAACAGGATATATGTGATGCCCAATTGACACCAAGCACGAGAACCATCTCCAAACAACCCACAAATCCACTGGATACCTCTTTTTTTTTTTTAATCATATTATAAGAGAAAAAAAGAAAAAGCATCGGTGTGGCTGTGGTTGGCTGATGATCAACTGATACAGGGATCCCCTCAACCAGAAAGGACAAACAACAATGTCTGTTTTTCTTCCGCTCTCTCTATATTTTGGCTTTTATCAGCAAAAAAAACCCCAAACCAAACAAAAAAAACATGCCGTCCACATAGATAAAGTCGAACGTACTGGAGAGTTGGTTGCTGCAGTCATGCAGTGATATTTTAGATAAAACATTTGCTTAAAAAATAAATTATATACATAATGTGTAGGGTACATATTGGACAGTTATTACCTTGAATTTGAGCTGAGCTTCTATCAGTTTAGAAGAATACTGAGTCCTTTAAGAATATGACATCATTCAGAGACTAAAATTGCCCAAGTTTGCCTTTGTTCGGTTTTATATTCAAGTGGCATTGTATTGAGCATCCAGACTCATGCAATGATAAAATGTGAAATGGCCAAATCGATACTCTACAGAAGATGAAATTGTATTGGAAGAGTATTAAATGAAGTTGTTAAATCAATTACAAGATAAGACTGACTTGTTTTACAAGGCATGGGAAATTAATCAAAGCCTCATGAGGAGACCTTACAAATCCTCTGTTGTAAATTCTGTAGAGTCTGTGAATGGATTGTTGGATTGCATTGTTTTGTGTGCAGGCATGTACATTTCAAGAGGCATACCTTTATCTTTATGTATTCATCTAACTGGTTATTAAGCAGTTGCATGTGAATTAAGTGTTCAAGTAAAAGTTGATGGTGTGTTTCATAAACTTTAAGCACTTGAAAGGCTAAATTAGAAATAATGGTGTCTCTTCTTAAGAACATTTGATTACAGTAAATTCCCATAAAAAAACAGAGAGTGTGTACCATTGCTAAATTTCACAGTGTAAAAACATGCATGAAAAACAAAGGTTTTGAAACGACACATGTTTGTGAGTTTTACATGTACATTTTTAGATATTGCAGCATCAGAGTTATGCAAACTTTTAAAAGCACAGTTGCAGTTATATAGCGTGAAGGAGATCTAGAACAAGTTTAACGTAAGAAATGTGGGTCCACACAGGAATTTTGATTTTGAAGAGACCAGTATAAAAAAAATCCAGGAAAGGCTAAAGATTAGAAGAAATACCATCAATGAGAGATAAGCTGATTTTTGGTGTGAGGGGAACCAGTGGTGAACATTTTACATGAAATTACCGTCTAAAACTTGCGGCGTAAAGCTCCTTTTTTTGGGGCTGAATCTCAACACTCCAGCACCGTCTCTCCACTGTCTGCCCCATAAAATCTCCAGGTACATAATCCTCTCATCTAAAATGAGAGCCACACATGGTTGTGTTAACTGTTACAGAAGCCTCAGTGAGATCTTGTCTCTTGACCTGTACAAGGTGCATCCAAGCAGAAACTTTATAGTGCTGTGAAAACACGCTGGCAATTGTCAGCTAACATTGTTAACGCTGGTTTGCTCAGTTCTCCAGTGGAGTCTCCACTGGTTCATGTCACCAACACAGAATTTGCTCTTATGAACAACATTTCTTGTCCCTTCCAGGCTAATATTTATAAGAATGTGGTCTGTCATGCACATGTGTATTTACATTTTTATTCTTTTAAGGCTTTTATTATGTGGATACATATTTTGAATTGTTAAACTAAAAAGTAACTGTAAAAGCTGTGTTTTTTTTTAATGCACAAATGTCTAATAATAAAACATATTTAATTTTACTGTAAGGCATATGACGACAAAGCATATGTTTTCCAAAACCTTGTTCTTGCCTCAGTTTTATACTTTAAGTCTCCAGTGTTGCAACCCACATGTTGTTCTCCAAGAAAAGCTGCTGTCCTGCTGTCTTGCGTAATCTTGCACATAAACAACTAAACAAGCACAAGCGCAACAATCACATTCCTCCTCATGGCTGTCACCATGACGGGTAGACAGTTCAAGGCTAGTCCCAGGCTGAAGTTACATGTCTCACAGTGTTGTACAGTGGCAGGCAAGAAAATGGACAGAACAGGCTGTAAAAACATATATTGCTGAAGGACATTTATTTGCACTGGAATGGCATGGACAGGACACATAATCTGACTTTTTCTTAAAGTCAAACAAGTAATTGTAGTTGAAACTGGTGCCTCACTGGCACTGAATGATTTTTCTTATCAAAAGAGTTACACAATTATGAAACATCTTCCAGGCACCAATGGGTCTTCATCAAGCAATCGATTTGGTTTGATCATAGAGGATGTTCAATGGTCTGCATTTTGTATAGTTTTTTTCTAGTCTTGTTGTGCTTTACCATGACAAGCCACATTCATCCATCCACACACATTCTTTTATAATTTCTTAAACAATAACCATCTCAAAGAAAAGATATGTTCTGCAGTGAGACATACACAATGACCACAAAACAGCTCCAGCTCCTTTGGAATAGTACAATGGAATAGTTTAAGTTAGCACAATGATTAAATCAGTGGTACTGTGATAAACTCTATTGTCTACCAAGTTAATCCCATGTAAAAAAATAGATAAGCAATGGTAGAAAGACCAATGTATTGGAGAAGAGGGGAGGACACTAAGACAAAATGGCAACCATGATCATGTGATGGTGAGGGCATAAGATGGTGACTGTGACCATGTGCTCAGTAAGTAATGTGTTAGCTAGACAAGCTACAACTATGGGGATGTGTAGCCCATGTGTTACCTGGAGATTTCTGGCCTCTTTCTCTGTGTATGCATGTTGCCAACATGTGAAAGCGAATAGTAAACTGATAGGACAGAAAGACCACGAAGGGCGGGATGTTCAAATCTCAAATGCTTATACCCAGTGGGTTCTATTGTTACCACAGACCTTGGTCATTGTTCAGTTCTAGAAGAAAATGACTGGAAACAATCCAGTGTGCAGTCAAGGTCGAGTCTTTTGTGTGAATCTCTTATGCACCCTAGAAGAAGGATTCTGGCCACTTCTTCTGGTCCTGTTGGAGTTAATGCTTAGGCTAACTCTGGGTCATCCCAGTGGACTCTCAGCTGTACACTGGCCTTGGCTTTGGTCAGCTGAAAAGGGGGTCCTTGTGGGCTTTGTGTGCTGCGAGAGAGAGAGAGAGAGAGAGAGAGATAGGGGGCCACTTGCAGGGTTGCAGGAGCTGGGAGACCTCTGTCCTCAGATGTCTGGCCGAAAGGAGAGAGAGCAAGCAGTCTGAAGGGGTTAGTTTCCTCCAAAGATGAATGACTTCAGTTGGGCAGGTCCCCAACAGCAGGATGGATTTTTTAACTTGAATGAGCAATCCTCCTGAGTCAGCATTGGAGAGTGACTTGAAGTCAGGTAAATACCTTTTGACTGAAGACAGACAATTGGTATTAAGTTTGTGTCATAGTGTGGCATGCTCTAAACTTATAAGATACTTAAATCTCCCTGTCTGGAAACATCTTTAGAAGTTGATCTGTATACTTCCCTCAAGACCTAATAATCAATATAAGATATGATGAAAATGCGGTTAGTGAGATACTCTGTAGAATCTCAATGCTATTCTGACACGAGTCATGCAATGTGACTCTGGTTAGACACTTGATACTCCAAACTTGTTAAAGAAAAGATGTGAAGAAGGGCTGAAAAAAAGGAAGGCTTTCAATTGCAATTTCAAGAAATCAGTTTTTTTTTTTTTTTTGTACTTCTGACCTAGATTTTGATTTAAGATAGAAGAGCCTTTCAAATCTTTCTTAGATGATAGAGGCAGTATAACACAGATTAACACTTGTCCTCTTCCACCAGATAAAAAGAACATTTCTAAAAATGCATTTCTTTCTACAATGCAAAGAGGTATTACCTTGAAAAAAAATCATCAATGTGCCAGTTTTTGTTATTGCAGACTATGTTTGGTAAAGGAATACAATCAAAAATAACTGATCATTTTGATCTAGATCAGACAATCACACACCTGATTCATTCAGGTCGATGCCTCATTAGCTGGTTTGTGCGGAATTGAGCAAGGTTTTGAAGAGATCCATTTAATCTGAATGAGATGTGTTAAAGCAGGAACAGCGGCTCTTGAAGACCAGAGTTTCTGGTCCCTGATCTAGATAGACATGTTTATGTGAGAAGAAAGCATAATTTTCCACTGTATCTTCGGTCTAGGGCCATTTAGTCTAGTACCAGTTAAAGGAAAACCTTGACAAAAGTTTACCTCCGTCTTTTTCGTAATATGTGAGGCTTTCAGAAGTTTCCTGTGGATAAACTTGACAAGTGAGCAACAAACAATTATACTAATTCCATTCAATCTATTAAGCTTTGATATTTACTGTCTGAGCCAAACTGGTATCCAACCTCAATAGCACTCTTGTAGTTAAACAGGAGAAAATACCCACAGTCCAAAATTGTGTTGCAACAAGAGGTTTTAGAATGGTTGTACATTGTTAAGGTGTCCATTTGCATGTACTTTTTCGAAAGTGTGCAAACTGCATTGTAAAGATCAACATATAAAAATACTGTTGCCCAAACAAGCTGATTCCTTTACAGCAAGTATACAACACAAGGCAATCTTCAGCTTGCTCATATTGCCATACAAATAAAGCTAGTTGTTTAATAACAGTGTGTTCCAATTCTGTAAAAGGATCTTAAATGTCAAACATTTCCCTAACATTTCACTCATGCAGAAAGTTATATTTTCTCCACACTAGGTGATCTAAGCAGAAGGAGACAGGTGGCATCAACCCATGAGAGCAGCTGGGTGATGACGATGAAAACATGGATTGACATTGTATTATTCCCATTCAATAGCTGCAAAGTGGAAATTCCAGCAGCTGTCTGAGCTTTATATAGGAGAACCTGGGGCATTGAGAGCCTGAGAAACCTGCAGAGATTTAAATGGCACAAAGGCACTGGGCCTGAAATACAACACTGTTCCCCTGGCAGATAGATCTCCCTGGCTCCCTTTTGCCTTTCTCTTTCCCTCTCAACACCTCTGCTTAATTTTACTTTCCTTCCAATTTCCCCATTTGCTGTCTCTTATGGTCTCTGCTTATTTTTTTTGCCTGCAGTTCCTGTCTTTCATCTTCCCCTTACAAACCAATTGCCTTTGCAGTTACAGCCCAAATCCATCCTTTAATCCTCCCATCTCGGCATTTACTTGCTCTTTCGCCTTGTCCTTCTGCCATGTCTTTTCTCACATCAGGGACTCTCGGGAGTCACTTGGGATGCTGAATAGCTCTTAGTGGAGAGTTCAGGTCCTGCTAAAAGAATATTTATATAATATAAGTTTATATTTTCTATTTAATGAGAATATTATTATATGAATTTATTTTCAGTGTTTTTAGGTATTAAACTTCAATTACCAGTTCTGACCACCAACACAGACAGACACTTTTAACTCCAACACACAGTAACCAGCCCCACTAAATTTTTCAATCATCAGTGCTATAGTAATAATAACCATTATCCCAGTACTTTGCATCACAGTACTGGATATTGCTCCTTCACAGATCTGCTAAGAGATGGACACTGAGGCAGGTGCGAGAATGTCAGATATTTTCTATAATGCAATCATACAGTAAATTATCTTTTTTTAAAACATTTTTTTTTCTGATTTTGAATTACTCCTTATGGTGATTTCTTGCATTACTAAGCAGTCCCATGTTAAAAGATACATCCGACCATTGTATTTCTATATCCACTTTAACCTGTTTAGGGTCATTGGGGTCTAGGGTGTATCCCAGCTTAATATACCAACATAACAGGTTGCCTGTTCATCACTGGGCCAACATAGAGGCAAATGATACATGCATGCTTGCATGGCTCACACCCACAGCAATGGTCAATTTGGATCACCAATTAACCTAACATGCATGTTTTCTCACCATGAAAGGAAGCCTGAGTACCTGGAAAAATGTAATACAGGTAGAGGGAGAACATGCAAAGGCCATAATGAGATTTGAATTGTGATCCTTACTGCTGTGAAGGTTCCCAGCGCTAACCACCACACTACCATGCCGCCCGAGTTCAAGTCATATAGGAACAAGATGACTTCATGCCATTTGCTAATTATCGCACGAGTATTTAATTAAATATATTGCTATTATACTCAGAATACTGATTTGAAACAAATGCATTTTCCTCAAATATAAATCCAACTCAGAATATGGTTAAAGACAAGTTAGAAAGTAAATGCTGCTTACAGTTTAAAAATTTGTCATTAGAGGAACAGTTGAGGTGTTTCTTCAAGCTCTGCAGCCCAGCCAAGTGCTTTCCAAAGCACCAAGTGTATGAATGTTACAGCTGAACTGCACGGTTAATTTGTGAACAGCTGAAGAAATTTCTTTTAATGGGTTTTTGAGGATTCGAGGTATTCCTTAGTGTTCACTAACAAACAAAGTTAGCTAGTATTAGCTGTTTTGCCATTCTCCATAATGCTTCACTACACAATTGGTCAACTGCCTCTAAAAAGTACTGTGACATGCTCCCACTGAATTAGTACATTTGTGCGCATTTAATCAAAAATGAATTTTGGGATCAGTTAAGATATGAAAATAACTAATTGGAGAGGGTAAAGAGCTAGCTTGCACGCCAAGTTTGACATAAATGTTATGTCTGTCACAAGGCAGATGTGTGGGACCCAAGGAGGCAGACCAACAACTGAATGATCGTTAAAATGTTTCTTTACAATATGCCATGGAGATGTGCTCATGATTAGTTCAAGCAAATCCAACTTCAAAGAGTGTGGTGTATCTGGAGAATGACAGGCAACCTCCGAGCGACCGAGGCAGTGGGAGCTTGTGATGGTGTGAGCTGGCAGGCAGGTGAAGCCTTCCAAGATGGCGTTAGAGTGAGACTGCCAGGTAAACTGAGAAGTCAGGTGATCTTGGATACCCAGGTGGATTTGTGGAGTCTGGCAACCAGGTGAGTATTCCAAGGAACTTGTTGGTGTGGATGTGACAGTTTGAATAGTTGGCATAATTTAATCATCAGGCTGGTACAGCTTATGGATATTGGCAGGAATTTTCTCAGACGACCCAGAGAACAAAGGTTAAGCACTGAACCAAGGACAGACAACAATTTCGACTGAGGAATTTGGCCAATACTATCATAGTAGGGAAAGAAACGATCTGGCATCGAGTGGAGATCAAGCCAGAATAGATAAGCAGAACGGCTGATGAGGTAATGACAATCAGCTGTGCACTGGAAACCTGCCAGAGAGCAAAGGAGAAAACCATGCCCACAACACACTCACACTAAAAAGAGCAGCTCATGACAATGTCATGTCATGTTATGTGATTGTTGTTCCAAATACAGTCAGACAACTTTATGCCTACGGGCTAGAATACTCATTTTCAAACTGTTAGAGTAAACTGGGGCAAGATGCATAAAACTTGATTCAATGCTATGTATACATGCACAATGCATGCACTTTTACCCACAATGTATGTATAAGTTTCCTATAGATGTGACCCTTATGCATGGCTGTGGCTTTACAGTCGATAGCACCTATTCAGCTACTTCTTCCCATATACTTCATCGGCTTCGAGTGTCACAATTAAACTTCAGAGGGATAATACATCTATGATATAAATATAAAAATATCAACAGTACAGTGCATTTTGGGCTCTACAGATATTATTAACAAGGCATCTGAATGTCTTTCAATGGCTTTTTAAGATTTCACGTTTCGTGTCTCATCTTAAAGTCTTCTTCAGTTCTAATTTCCCTGGGGGTGACTTCCAGGCATTTAAGCTCTTACAGCAACATTCCTACTTTAGGGGAAATTGCGGTCACATGTACGCCACTGACCCACCTGACCATCTCATCCTGTGGCTTGTTTGGGTTGTTATCTGTGAGCCGTATACCTGCCTGGCCAACACGTGAGAAGTTTTGGTCACGCAATTCAAAGTGCTAATGGATGTGAAACCACCAGGGGATGGAAGTCAAGGCTGCATTTAAAATGTTTTAGAGGTGATGGATAGGGCCACAGTTTTTTCCAGTTTAATATATATATATGGCTTCTTTTTCCCCTCTCTCAAACCATCTGTCTTCCCTGTCCAGAATGTATACATTACCGTCCTGAAAAGACTGTCCCTTGTCCTTGATATGCAGGTAGACTGCTGAGTATTGAACTGAGGTGCTGGCTCTCTTGTGTAGAAAAATATGCTTTTGGAGTGCGATTTTCATAACACGGTAGAATGTAAAAAAAAAAAAAGACAATATATGCAATACAATATTTCACGAAAAGGTTACATCTGTCTCATGTTATATTTTCACAAGCCCCTCATCATTCCCCAGCTTTCTCGTGAAAACCGTATTTGCCTAGTTTGACCTATGTACAAGGCATAAACATGCTCACTGTGCATTCATCTTTGAGGTTATATGTGCAAAAAAGGTGTGAGCATGACTTTGTGGGCCCTGGAGTACCACAGAAGTTGTTATTTTTTATTTTTTTCATGAACAGTAATTTCAAATACTGTATAAAAAAAGATTGTCTCGAATGAGTCAGTATCCACATATATTTTTCTTATGTCAATTTCCTGCTCCTCTTTCTTGGTCACATTTAAAAAAAAAAGCATCTCAAACATACAGAAGTGCCAAATGTTGTCAAAGAAGTACAAAAAAAAGCAGGCTTAGTCTGATATGCCCATAATCCAGTACATTGTAAAGGTGAAGCTAACCTTCATTTCAGTTCCTGTATTTCATGGGCTACCACAAACTCCAAGGCTGCCACAGTTCAGACAAACCTTGTTCTTGACATGTCCCACTATCATCCTAACCAAAACATGTTTTGTTGTGTGCAGTAAATAGTGAGAGTAAATAGAGGGATTTTTTTTCGTCCTCGCAGCTAAATCTGTTATGTAAGATGCGGATAAAAGCTCATGGACGTCTTGGATGGATTCATCAGGACTGATGGACAAATTTAAGAGGAGCCAGTGAATTATTTCCTCTCAATCAAGCAAATTAATGCATCTGGGATCTTGGTTGCTATCTATGCAGGTAACGTGGAAAGGTTGCAGATCAACAAGGGTTTTCTCTGAAGACATCATAAAATTACAAATCCCTTGGTATCATAGGGGATTTGGAAGTGATGGAGCACCAGTCAATAAGGGGAGATAACTCAACTTTTGATGAACATCCCATACTTCATCTCTGTACACTGCATTGTCTGAACCTGGGTATGACTAAAACAATTAATGAGATAGTCTAAGTTCAGAACTCATCAACCTGTTCTCACTCCCAGCTTCTGATATACTGATGCTAGGTCAGAAGCCCATTGCTTTAATTCTGAATGTGGAAGTGGAGGGTTTCCAAAGCTGATGACGTAACTGTCACGTGAGCAATCACCATAGTCACATGGGAAATGTTGACAGTACCTTTCATCATAAAATGTATGTAAGTGTGCTCTTTAACGCCTATTTCATGATGTTTTCTTACCTTTAACTCAGTACTTTTAACGAGTATTGAAGAAGTACAATAGAGTGAAGGCCGTCCTGTGATAGACCTGTGGTTAAAAAATAAAGAAGGAAATTTGGTGGCAAAACTGGTGAGATGCAGCAGTAGAGCAGCTCTCGGTGTGTTGGTAATGCCTAAAATGCTAAAAGGGTACCCCATGCGCCTCATTATGTGAGGGCCTCTAAAATGAGAGTTGGGGGTACGAATGTGTTGGATACAATTATAAACCTGCTTCATATGACTACTACCACAATTCTCTCAAAGCTTTCAGGAGCCTCACCAGATTGATAATGGCCTGAGGGCAACTGAAGATGTATGATATCCATGGTGCCAGCTGGCTGCCACATATGCATCAATCAAAGCTGAATGTTCCACTGAAGCTTTGTAAGGAGCCTGCATTAGTTTGCGGTGCATATTCCTAAATGGAGATGAGATTATTCAGTCTTATTTAGTAGACAACTAAAATGAGCCATGTCTTCAAAACAAGCCCTTTCTCCGGGCCATCATGGAAAGAAGTGCCATATTAGCTCTTGTTGGAAGAATAAGAGATAATTGGTTAATGAATTAATTAGTTATAGAAATAACAAGTCTCTGCTCTCTCAAGAATATGAACCACGTAATCTCATATCTGAATCCCGGTACCTGAGACTAAATTTAGAAGCCAGAATATGTAAGAATATATAGTCAGAACTTTTCGACGGAGAGATGTGAAAAGTAGAGAAGTTTATTGTCAGTCCCTAAAGCCCTCATGAAATTAGATTTTGTGACTGTGTTTTTATTTAATGCTGCATGTCCTCTGATATATGCAGCTTAAGTGCCAGTATCTGGCTAACAGATGACTAATACTTATTTTCTGTTTTTGGCATTCTTAGATATATTTTGGAATTTGTCTTATGATGGCAGGCAATAATAACATTTGATGAGTCACCCTGCACTCAGACTAATATTCACCATAAATTCAAATAAAAATTACAGGCAGAGCTCAGGCAGAATGGTGGTAGCTGCTTAGGTCTGTGTGACTGAACAACCAGAGCAGGCTGGGCTTTTCAGGAGGGAGCAGCCTCACTACAACAAGCACATAAATGCACGGACAAAAACATCTCCTGCCTTGCTGTCTCATGGGAACCGTAAAGTGCACTCGGTCCTGCTTTGTATGCCCTTGTGCCGGCGAAAACCATGACTAGAGGTTTGTTTTGTTTTTGTCACAAGTGATGATGGGGAGGACCCAAATGCAGGCTCCCGAGCAAGAGGCAGGCAGATGAGGGCAGCCATGTCTTTGTTTAAAAAAAAACAACATAAAGAGCTGCAGATCCAAGATTTATAATGAACAAAGAGTGGAAGAAGAGTTGAAACGAGGACACTGTACCTAATAGGAAGCTTTAAAGCAAACTAAGGCAGGGCAGACGAGGTTCTGGCTATGATGAGGATCTGGCAAGGAACAATGGAAAACATGGAGAAATTATCCTGAGGGAGATGATTACAAAGAAAGAGCAGGTGTGGCAAGCAGGGTCTGAAAAAAGTAAACACAACAGATTACTTATTTATATGAGGGCAAAATAAGCAAGGTAGCTAAAGTGCAAGACGTAAACTGGTTTTAAAAAGGGAAACTAGAATAACACATAAGAAACCAATACACCAAGTCGAAACCAGGACAAAACTCATAGACTGTGATAGTTTTGAGGTTCTCTGTCCAGCCTCATGTCTGCTCCACTCTCTTGTTTTTTGCAAGGAAAATGGAAAGAGTAAACTAATGTCATTTTAAACCTGATGACTTGAATGCATGACTTATTTACCTGGATGAATGAGCAATAACTTTCCTTGTCCAAATGGCTTAAAAAGATTAACTTATTTTCATGGTTTGAGAAAGTTTTTTTGAGTTTGGTCACGGCTGGGATAGGTTGGGTTAGGGCAACCGATACAATCTAGTAAAGGCCTTTCACTTTTGTTTCGTTTTGAATACTTTTTCCTTCAGACTAATAGATGACCCATAGGATCTGGATACCACACACTGTAAAGCCGCCAGCTTTTATTCAGATGAAAATGACTCACTCGGTGAAGAGGTTAATGTTTTCTGCCTTTGTTGTTTTCCCCTCATGCGTATGCATAAACAGCAATAACTTTCACGATCAGGATTGGCGATCACTTAAATGTTCAGTGAAATAGAATCAAAGAAAATCGACAGAACTCACTGCAGTGCTTAATAGTAAAAGCCAGAGCATTTCCAAGTGCACAATGTAAAGAGAACTCAGCGAATTTCGACATCTATCTAGATGTCATCTATGTAGCCTAAAAAACAGTCTTCAGTTAGTTACAGAACTTTAAAATTGAGCTTTTAAGAAAGGTCATGTGGTCTGATGACTCAAGATTTACTCTGTTCCAGAGAGATATGCATCAGGTTATGAGGATAGGTGGATAACGCACTGCTCCCATCATGCTAAGGGCCTCTTGCACAAACCTGTAGGGGCAGTTTTATGATCTGAAGTTTGTTTCAGTTGGTCAGGACTAAATTCAACAACAATACCTTTTTTTTTTCATTTTCTTTTCCAAACATGCATTGGCCACCACAGTGTCGAGACCTGAGCCCTATTGATACTCTTCGGGATGTCCTACAGATTACTTTAACCGACTCTACCAAGATCTTGTTGAAAAATTCATCCAACCTTGGATCAATGCTCTGACATTGCAAATGTTTTTACCATACAATGCCACAGCTATTGCATGACATAGTCAGAGCTAAAGGTGGCATAATAAAATGTTAGCTTGAGGGACTTAGGTCTTAGGTGTCTGAGTTACACGAATTTTTCCTTTTCTTTTGGGCAACAATGGTCAGCCATAGCATAACAAAAGCACAGCAGAAACCTTTTGCTTAATCCAATTCACTTACTGCAGCCATGAATCATCTGTGCAGCAGGGCATATTTACAAGTCGCTATGATTGATTTGGGGCTGACTCACGTTGGTAAAGGACAACAATGCCACCTCTGATACTGAACCGTCTCCAGCGGTGATGAAAAAATTAAATAGCTTACAGCTAATATACATTTTCCAATAGATGGCTAGAGTTTTGGGCAACAATAAGGTAAAAGGTCATGGGATCATAAAGTCAATAAGTGTGAATTTTGACAGTCATTGCAGCATTATTTGGCTCCCACATGCCTGGCCACTTGAAGCTTTAGAAAGTTATGTCCTCCTAATTCTGTCACTCCTTTCTCCTTAGCTAACTGTTGTGACATTTCTTCTTTACTGTACCGTTAATTGCAGTGCCTTAGGTACAGAGCTTTAATGGCCAGAGATGGAGAACAGAAGAATGAAAAGAAAGATAAGTCAACATCCCCCTTCTATAAGGCTCCTCTACCATCATCTTTTCTAATTTCGATTGAAGGCTAATGTTCACTTTTGCCTTGTGAGCTCCTTGTGAGCTCAAATTTGCCCTGTAGCAGCAAAGGCTTCTCATTTCACGGTGGAACAAAAAGGGTACACACGCAAAACAAATGAGGAAAAGGTTAACGTATTCCAAGCACCTTATCTACATTGAAAGTAGACACGGCATCTCGTTGACTCACCGCCTCCATAAGACTAAACTTTGACAAGCAGACAACATCGCTGCTCCCCTCGCTTACTTAAATTAGATGCTCCAAGAGAAATAATGCAGACTGTTTTCCCTTCCCAGTGGACCATAGTGAGCCTATTAAAATCCCATTGCCTCTTCCCTCTCTCTACAATGTGCCCCTCATTAAAAGCCCATGGCGGCATTAAATGAACAGGCCCGAAGACAATGCTTAGGACCCACTGATCAGATGCAACTTGATTATAATATTTAAAATGCCCCCTCCCCTACATACCGTGACCAGCTATATGAACAGACAATGAAGGGATTCATCAACGCTGTCATACTTGGACTCATTTTTACAGAGCAGCTTGAGAGAAATCATGAGCGAGTCCGGGTCAGGCTGCATTAAAGGCTGCGCACAATTACTTGTCGTGATCAGACAAATGACGAGCACATTTTCAAGGGAATAACTACTCACCCCAGCATGTGTGGGTGCTCGCGGTGTACCCTGGTGTACCAATGTGAAGAATACCAGAGTCGTTGCACAGTAGTTTGTTGCCAGGTGGGCACAGGGCTTTTCATTGCATTGGCCTGTGACACAGAGGAGTGGGGTTCTTTTCGTGTTGCATATTTTTTTTGAGACATAGTTAATTCCATCCTTTTATACACATTTTTTTTTTTTTTTAGTCTACCCTGTAGTATACAATTAATCAACCTTGATCTTTTGTGCCAAGAATTTTCCTAATCTCCACACAGGTTTATTCAAAGAGTTAAGGCTTGGGTTGCTCAGCTAATTACAACTTTTTTAATCTTTGCCAAATCCTCGTTCTGATAGATCCCTAAAGATGATCCAGCGGACCACACAGCTGCCTTAGTGATGTGATCAGGATTACTTTTCATTATTAGTTTTGCAAATGACGTTTCATGATCTGAATGTAGAGTAAAACAACACATGTACACGTGTACTTTACATTTACAGTGGTACAGGATCTTGCTTGCTTTTTTTCCCCAGAAGTTTCTAGATGTTCAAATTAGAGGGTTGTTAACTCAGCACAGTATGAAAATGCAAACTCTTCAAGTGTGAAATTAATGGAAATCCCATCCTGTTATCAGAGCATCAACTTGATTTGTTTTTTTTAACTTCCATCCTTATTAAATGCCATGATGTGGGCCATTTTGATGTTGCACTGTGGCTCTTATTTTTTTCTGTTCTCACAATTTCGAACCAATTAAAACTCCACCTCTTGTCGTGTTTTCCCACAACTTTCAACGGTGTTTGGAAATAAAGGCAAGAAATCACAAATCCCATCAGTGTGCACCAGGAAATGAGGAGTTAATAACAGAACATGTTATCTGACTCGTTAACTTCTAATATAAAAACACACAAGGTGCTGATTGTGTGAATTCATGTTGCCGGGTCAAAGATAACGAAAACACAGCGTTTTGAACAATTGCGCTTGAACAAAGCGCCCACAAATGTGTGTTTGTTCTGAAAAAATCAGCGTTTTTTTTTTCAATTATGTTTCAAGATAACATTTGCATAATTTTAAGACTCTAATCACAGTAATTAAATCAAATAAAAATATTGTTTTGTTTACTGACAACAGTTTGCGGTTGTATTTCAAACAGGTGCCTATGAAACCGTCTGAGTTGACGAAAGCAGCATTTAACCCTTTAATTTTTGTGATGAATAGATTTCAACGCTCAAACTCATCTACAATTAGGTGACAAACACAACAAATGAGCTATTAAAGAATTATGACTCAATGAACCTGTATGCCCGCACGTCTCTCCAGACGGAATCACAATGAGAAGCATAAAAAGCTTCGGCTAAATGCGCTTTGTTTGATTCTGCAAACTGCAACCCTCTTTAATGAGCAACTGAGTGTAGGTTGGGTGTCTACAACCTTTCTCCAAACTGTCAAACAAAACATTGACAGAGCATCTAAGCGAAAAATAGGATTTGCAGTACTTTGGTTTCACAACCAAAGGACATTCCAGTGCTTGACTTACAGGTAGTCGACCGTCATACAGATTTTTCTTGAAATAACAGCATTCCAGTTAGGCTGTGATCTACAGCAGTTAAGTTATTCGTCATTATATTCACACTATATATCTTTCTCATATGAATCTCTGTCTAAATGTGAAAAATGTTTAATCACCCACTAAAGCACTTTGCATTGTTCCTACATGTTCAAATGATCTTGATTACATCATGAATGCCACTGGGTAATTATGGCCTGAATCCTTACCAACAACTATCTAACAAAAATGATTTATTTTACTAAATCAGACTCATTAAAATGCATCTCCTCTTTATCTGTTTATAACATTGTTATGTTTCACTGGATGTACCTTTGCTACTAATTTATCCAGTAACTTTACTGCATGTAAGGCTGGGAGATATAAAGCATCTGGGCATGGTAATGACCTAATTAGGATTAAGAGTGAAATAAAAAAGCCCCCAAAAACAAACACGATTTCAAAATGATTAGGTTAGCATGGGAAAAGAAAAACACTCCTGTGTTACAGAGAAATAAAGAGACATGATAAATTATCATCAAAAGACCTCAAATATGATACATAAGATCCCAGTAAGACGAGCTTTGTTTCTGCTGCTCTGAAAATATACAGCCTCCTTTATTTGTTCCCTGTTGGCCATTCTCTGAATTGTCTCTCCAGTGGCCCTCAGGTCAGAAATATGACAGTGATAAAATGTCATGATGAGAACAAAAAATGTCATTCTTGTTAGTTTTGAAACGTGACTTGAAGTTTAATTCTTGTTTGTGCTGCATGCACTTCCCGACGTTCACACAGACACACAGACACACACACACACACGTCTCTGACCTAATTCAACAGCAAAAAAAAAAATCTCTCTTTGACATGACTGTGGTTGCAAACAAGGAGACATATAGGAGGCACAAAGAGGCATATATCAGAACAATAACATTCATGTATGCTCATACATGCACACACACACTTTTATACCATGATTTTGAGAGACTGGGATAAGCATACAGAACTGGGACTGTTTGTAACACGGGCCGAGCTGTCTGAGTGGATGGAATGAGATGAAATGTCTTGAAATGGTAGGAGAAATAGTGGATATGCCAGTCCATGGTATTATCTGAGAAAGGTTAAAAATTTCTCTGATGATGGTGTTCCTCAGTCGACGACTGTGCTCCAAATAAACCTTTTGCATTGAAATGTTGCACAGACATTGATATGAGATCATAAAGCCTAATGACCTTGTCTGATCCACCAACTTTTACTCCAAAACACTGTAAATATTCAGTAGCCTTTTTGTGTACTGGGTGGATAGCATGTATTATGGTACAGATATGATGCCCAGAAGATGTTTTTTTTGTCATCCTCTTCTTTTGCACTTAAACATTCTTCTGTCTCTATATATTTCCCCACAATACATAATGACAGCCCTTTTTACCTCAACCTGGCTGTGTTTAGACACTCACAATGCCTTATAATGATGTCAGAGAGGATGGCTGAAGCACCTTTGCTCAAGAGATTTCTGCTTTGAGACAACATTTTTCACTTAATTGGTTTTGACTGAGTTTTAGCATTTTTCTTTGGTCCTCACACCACAATTTGTGACTTGTTTTGGTTAATAAACACCCACCCACCAATGGTTTGGATTAGGTGTTGAGAGTACGTGGTTAGGGTTAGAATTAATGCACATGGTTAGGTTAAACTGATACAAATATCAAGCTAACCAAATATTCATGCCATATCTTCAAAGTTTCATTCCATATATTCAAAGATTCATTTCCTGAATGGCCTGCCATAATAAATAGATATATATGTATATATATGTACAACAGGCCCCCAATTTGCATCTCATTTCCACAGACCTGTGTGCTCATATGCAAATGGATATCCTTAAATTCCTATGTGGAGTTCTGTAATTTTTTTTTCTCCTCCAGATTCTGCCTCTTAAGTTTTCTGTTGCATTGTGGAGATGGACAGAAGTAGAAAAGGCAAAGCAGTGAACAACACAATGTGTCATAACAACTTCCTTGACAGGAAATGGTGGTGTTTGGCAGTTCGGAGCAAGTGAAAGATTGTGCAGCCACTCTTGGCTCATTGGCTTCTTTAATTCATACGTCTGCTAAATACTTTTGTGGGATTTTTGACAGCACATTGAAAATTGATCGTGCAGATAAATCAGTTTTGTTGTCAAGACTAGCTATTTCCAGCTACAACAGTTGGCCTTATTAAAGCCATACTTAACTTAGAACGATTTAAAAAGGGTTATTCAGGCTTTTATTTCAATAATCCAGTCATGTGGTTACCCGACTGGATTATTATAATTCCCTGTATGTTGGTCTGGATCAGACATCTCTTCATCAGCATCAGTTCGTTGTAAAATGCTGTCACTTGTCTCTTAGCAAGGACCAGTAAACGTGAGCACATTTCCCCCTTGTCTTTTTATATCATTATATATTATTTTTAGTTGTGTTTTACTTAATTTGTTTTGATGTGCAAATTATTTGTACTGTTTTTTTTCTACCTGTAAAGCACTTTGGTTAGCCTTGGTTGTTTTTAGATGTGCTATATAAATAAATTTGACCTTGACCTATTTATTTGTGTGAACTCCGTTCCTTGCCATTATAAGAGTCTCAGCTTTTAACTGAATCTCAGTTTATTTTTGAGAAAATAGAGTAATTCCTTGTCATAAATGCTGTCTGACTCACCAGTTTCTGCAGTTATTTGTATATGTAAAGATGTAATTACAAGCCGTTCAACGCATATGACAATACATAAAGATGTCATAAACATTGTCAGGACATAGAAGTATGCAATTTCCCTTTAATCTAATTCAATTTCAGAAGCTGTTCATCTTTGAACATTGTTAGCGGTGTAAAGATAAACTGATATGAACTGAAATCTGAATTTAATATCAACACATGTAATTACATCGGTAACGAGATGCCCTAATCCATCAGAATGTGTCATAAACAGGTCAATGGCCCAATTTTACTCAGCCATCCAGGTGAGTAAGGTTGTACTACAAATCCTACAAAACAGAACAGGATTTCTGCATCAGTGGCAGATTGAAATGTAAGTGCTGGTGCACAGTACAAAGCTGTCTTCATGTTTTCTGCTTTGAGTCTTCACACAGTTTAAAGGGTGTATTAGCTTGTCCGCCCTCCAAACGCCCTGCTCAGGTTTAGCATTACAAGCAGTTTAAATGCACCTACTATTGTTTGTGAGGCAAAAACAAAACATGTCTGATGACCAATGCGAACACAGTTGATAATGCACAGTTCACCAAACAGTTTAGTTTTAGTTTATGGGAGAAAGGTGGTCCGAATGCGTTAATAGACAAGGCTGATGAGCTCGTACTCTTGGTAATAGCTGGCGACACATCACTGAACTGAAGTGACTGACGTCGCAGTAGATTAATATTGTTGAAATTCATGCTCATAGAGCCATATTTATGGAGGCTGAGCTGGTGTTCATCTTTCTCATTTTACAAACTGGAGATTCTAGAAACCTTTAGTGTTTCTTTATTTTCAATACATACGGCATATTTACTCCCTAAGGATCTTAAACTGTCCGTAACATATGACGAGAACACATGACCACTGTATATGTCCATAACTGTGATATCACCATTTTCTAAGAGAGGTAAATGACATTTTAACTGACATCTTTCTGGTCTCTCTTCTGTGATCCACTTGAATAATTTGATATGTGTTGATAAATCTGGACATTTCTGTCCCATTTACACATTTCCATCTCTTTAAATATGTTCTTGAGTGCAGTGTGCACTTTATACACAAACACACACAAAGACACAACCACACTCTCACTAGAACAAAACACCATAGGCTCTAAGGAAAATGATAATTACTGCTGTGATTCGCTTCCTCCTGAAGCCTGCAGTATTTCACACCATCATCATTCATATCAGTCCTAAATGATGCAAGAACTGCGTTGTTAAGACAGCGAGTATTGTCTGTGGAAAATGCAAAAGTTCTGTTCCCGTCAACTGACTGCGTTGAGAAAATTGTTGACAGAGGGAAGCACTCACTCCTCCAAACAGAAAGCTCTTCGATGACAGCATGCGACAAAATGTGCATTTTTGGCAGTCCAAATTGTAGCTATCAAAGCTGTTTTCGTGGATTTGCTTCTCAAAGATATGTCTGTCACAGCTTTACTGATACTGATGCACTTTTCATTGAGTGTCATTTGAGTTTTTTTTTTGACTAAATCACTGTTTATCCAAAGGCAGAGCAAGAGGGAAAAAAAACAAGAGATTTGCATAACCTTAACTCCGTGTGACTTTTCTGAACTGAGGAGAAAAACATATCCATAAGGACTCATTTATGACTGGAAAAATGCAGACAACGAACACTCAAGCATTTCAGCCAGCACTGTCGTTAGGGTATAGGTCACCTCTGGAACATATTTATATTCATGGGTGCACTACCAATCACATGGATGATGTAGAGATCAGTAAACTGCTTTGTTTTATTACTTATAGCTCAATAAATGGACATATGCAAAAATCACACAAGTTAAGTGGATGGCACTAGTTTACACATTATATGTCAGTATTGTACATTTGTGACAGAAAAAAATCCTTCATCTCATCTAATATCAGGAACCTGCTTGGTTTTGTAGCCTGTCGGTTTAACTTTTTAGTGTTTCAGACATTTGATGTAGCTAAACGGTACACTGCCTGTCATCTGATAATGACACTAACTTGCCATTTCACTTTACTGCATAATACTGGGGTGGCTGTCGCTCAGGAGGAAGAGCAGTCGCTCACCAATCGGAAGGTCAGTGGTTTGACTCCGGCTTCTCCAGGCCACACGTCAAAGCGCCCTTAGGCAAGACACTGAACCCCACGATGCATCCATCGGTGTGTGAATGTGTGTGAATGAATAAGAAGCACATAGTTATGCATAGACTAAGACTGTATGAGTATGTGTGAATGTGGCATGTAGTGTTAGAAGCACTTTGAGTGTCAGCTAGACCAGAAAAGCGCTATACAAGTACAGTCCATTTACTGCATACTGCTATTTATATGTAATCTGTTTTATGTATGTCACCTGACTGCATAGAATATCAAAAAAAATTAGGAACTCAGTCATCAACATCTTTGATCCTCCTTGTTGCTCAAAGGCCATGTAAACAACACAGCTAATGGAAACTGTTTTGACACCAGCCAGTACCCATTACCATGTGCAGTGGAACAGGGACGAAAGCAATAAGGCAGCTTTTGACAACAAGAGAGCCATAGTGCATGTGTGTGTGTGATCATTTGCTAGCCAGGCAGTTTTGCATGGGGTGTTTCCTACAATGACAATGTCATTTTGGAAAGGCAACACTTATTAGCCAGACAAGTACACTGAAAATACACTGTGTCAACGCTAATTCCCAACAAAAGCTATCTCAGGGCACTTTAAAAATGAACTTCAATTAAATCAAATTAAAATCCAGTCCAGTCCAATTCATTATTAATCAAAATAATAATTTTAATAATAATAATTAATCAAATTAAAAAAACAAAATCAGTCCAAATCATATAATGCCAATTCATAGCAAGTTGCCTAGCTAAGGAAACCAACTTCTTCGTGTCCTATCCTGAGCATTTAAGTGGTAACAGTGGAGAGAACAACTCCCTTTTAACAAGATGACACCTCAAGCAGAACCAGACTCAGTAAGGGCAGCCATTTGCCTCAAATGGGTTGGGATTGAAAGGATGGAAAAGGGGGGGGGGGGGTCAACAGGCACCATGACACCAGGCCAGGGATATTGCAACTGTGTGTGTGGCAGACAGAGGGGAAAAGTACAAACACAGTTGGGAACTTTCAAAAGTGATTTTTTTTCTTATCTATTTGGTTCTTGCATTGTGAATAATGGAGGTAAAGTACGGGTAAGATTTTGGACACACCTACCAATTGAGTCCCACACTGACAGATCGTCAATGCAACGATCATTTTAATAAACTGGGTTGAATAATGCTGTATTTACTTTGAATCTTACTGAACTTAGTTGTGCCTTTAGAAAACTTTTGTTTTGAATTGGTGCCTTGCAAATCCATAAATAAACTGTGTTGAATTAAATTGAATTATCAGATGCTGTCAGATTAATGGAAATGCCTTCCTATTGAAGTGGAAGTAATTTGCATGAAGCACTTGCTCATGCAGTTCAGTTATTGGCCCTCTGTGACAGTAACCCACAATAGAATTAGAAAAATGATCATATTACAGTATCACAACTTCTGAATTCTCGTGTTCTTCTCTCTCTCAGTGATCAACAGCATAAGCATGAGTTCCTGAAAGTAATGTAAGGAATTATTTTTACAGGCATTCTAACTAGAGATATGCAAATACTGTAGAAACAAGAAACTTTATACACAGAAAAAAACAACCGAAAGGCATGTTTTATAATCCACGGAGACATGCCCACTACATGCAGATTTACTAACAGGAGCATGTGAGCATCGTTCTCACTCATAATCATCAGTGCTTGGATGTTCTTTTTGCTTTTCCTAGAAATGGATTGTGTTACAATTATAAATACAATGAAATAAGTTTTCTGAACCTCATCATAGGATTTACTGTATGGTTATGGTGGGACAAATATTAATTGCTGCTACAGTCCTCAGCTACTGTTATTGCAAAATTCATGGGCTTAATACATAGATTAAAAATCTCTAAGGCAAAGCGCCCTCAGTAACTCACAGAATGCAATTAGCAAAGAATAACAATGCCATGTGGCGGGTAATTAGCAGCGAGGATCAACCTCTACCTACTTATTATGGCACCCTGACCTCAACAAGTACCAAAAAAGTCAATTTAAAACTGAAAAGGCAGCAGTATGACCAGAAAAGCTGTGTAAGTTTAAGATCTGTCTCACCTCAAGACACCATGACCAGTGGAGCTGCCAACAAAGTCAAATTATAGAGGGAAAAAAAGAGCCTCCCATTTCCCTGGCCAATAATATGTTTATGTTGAGAGGCATTTGTCTGATGAAGCAGTTTTAATTGCACCCCCTTACTGTTTGGACTCAAATTAAAACCTCTTTCACTAATCCTAAAGAACCTTGCCCATATTTCCCCAGACAAAATGCAGCTCTTGCTGTAGGCTCATTTTCACATTACCTTATTGTTCTCCCGTCTTCATGTCCACTGCTTCTGTTCACCAAGCCTTTGCAGTCAGTATTTAGAATCACCTTCAGAAAAAATTATATACATTTAACATGACTTTCAGAACATTGCAAATGGAAAGGAAGAAGAGGATTTTAGTAAAAAAAACAAAAAACAGCACAGTTATAATAACCCAAGCATCAGCCGTTGCCAATCTCACGTAGTACCAAGTGTATACCGCTCTCAGGAGCACGGGGGCATGATGATGATTAATACTGGCAGCGGTGTCACAGTGTGTGTAACTCTCAATCTATCTGCTAGACATACACCATAAAAAGAGAATGGGAAAGTTTGATCTATCTATCTTTCTCTCTCTCTCTCTCTCTCTCTCTCTCTCTCTCTCTCTATATATATATATATATATATATATATGTATAAAATGTATACAATGTAAAATAAAATGTATAAATTTCAGTAGCATACATCAGCAAAGATATTGCACGGACAGACTTATATATATATATATATATATTATGGCATGCCGTTCAGGAAATTAATCTTTGAATATATGGAATGAAACTTTGAATATATTGAATGAAACTCTGAATATATTGAATAAACCTTGAATATATGGAATGAAACTCTGAATACATTGAATGAACCTTGAATATATTGAATGAAACTCTGAATATATTGAATGAACCTTGAATATATGGAATGAAACTCTGAATATATTGAATGAACCTTGAATATATGGAATGAAACTCTGAATATATTGAATGAACCTTGAATATATTGAATGAAACTCTGAATATATTGAATGAACCTTGAATATATTGAATGAAACTCTGAATATATTGAATGAACCTTGAATATATTGAATGAAACTCTGAATATATTGAATGAACCTTGAATATATTGAATGAATATAGTCTCTGAAACCTATTGCTTGATTCCCTGCGTTCCAGATTCCTGACCATTGTGGTATTCAATATTTTGATACCTTGTTTATTCGCTGAAGTCGAGCGTTTCTCCTTCAGAGTTTTTCTTTTGGTTAATGTTTGTGTATTTTCACAGTTTAGCTTTGACTAATTTTCATAGTCGTTTTTGGTTTCCTCCTTTAGAGAGATTTTTGTTGTAATGTTTCATAGCTCCTCCGTTATAGGAGTGGATGCTTGATTTTTTGTTCTTTGATATATTCTATAGTTCCTCCATTAGAAGGAGAGTTTTCTTTGTTTCACCTCTTGAGAAGAGTGTGGTTAAATTTAAATATTAATCTTTTCATAGACCTTTTGTTTTCCTCTTAGAGTGGAGAGACTGTTTCTTTTGATTAAGTTTTATACCGGCCTCTGATGCTTCTATAGTTATAGTGATCAGAGCCTTAGTAATTTTCACAAGTGTTTATTTCTCTGTCCGGAGACTTGATAAGAAAGTTTATATGGTAAATGGTAAATGGACTTGTACTTGTACAGCGCTTTTCTAGTCTAGCTGACCACTCAAAGCGCTTCACTACATGCCGCATTCACCCCACTCACACACATTCATACAGCACGTCTTAGGACATAACTACGTGCTTTCTAAGCATTCACACACATTCATACCCCCAATGATACACTGGGGGAGCAACGTGGGGTTCAGTGTCTTGCCCAAGGACGCTTCGACATGTATCCTGGGGAAGCCAGAGTCGAACCACCGACCTTCCGATTGGTGGGTGACTGCTCTTCCTCCTGAGCTACAGCCGCCTGTAAACTATCTTACTTTGAAATTGATCCTGCGCCTGTGTCCTGCCGGTTTTTGACAAGGAGTATGTGTCCCAGGTTGGTTTGCAGTAGCGATGTTACTATGGTCACTTTTGTCTTGTGTATTTTATTGGTGGCTTGGCTTCAGATGTGATAGTTACCTTCACCAGCTATACAAAGGTATGATTAGGGTCACCAGCTAGTAACTAGCCTTTCCAATGGTCTGCAAGGTTATACATGAATTACCACCTAGGTTGAATGAAGAATGATTTTTTTAATTCCACCTGCCTGACCTTTTGGTTATAAGTGCCAGCAGAAAAATGTATAAAATTCAGTAGCATACATCAGCAAAGATATTGCACAGACAGACTTCTCAGTAGTCTCAATTTTGTTTTTTTTAAATCGCTGCTATTTAATACACAGACATTAGCTTTTGAATTGGTTTTTGAATTATGATAATAATAATCTGACTTCACAAGGTACTTGCGATAAACACACAAAAAAGAAAGGAACTATCATAATTGGTGCTTTGTTAAAGATTCTCTGAATACGAACTCATACAAATCCATGCAACCGCTTGCACCAAGGTGTCAGCAAATGATCCACTGAGTGTTCTTGCAGAAGAATAAAAGCTAACCTTACAGATAAAATTGTTTCCTCTCTTGTTTTCTTTTTAAGTAAATGGAGTCTTTTACTGAACAGGGAGCCAGTCATGTCCATCAGACTGGGCTCTTAATTGAAAAGCTTCATTGTCCCACACATACTGATGGCAGTGCTCACAAAGCCATTTCACAGACACACAAGCTCACACAGACACACACACACAACTGTATCAGTCATAATTAAACTACCTCCCTGACAGTGCCTCTGAGATTAAAAGGTCTGGGGGACAAATTTCACCCTCACCTTCAGCAAAGGGCAGTTTTCAAAGAGAGACAGAGAGAGTACTCCTTTGTCAGATCTCTCCAGCTCCAGCCAGCTGGGGAATTAGATGGCTAATGTTAATGGGGTAAAGGCATCCTGCAGAGTCACCATGAGCCAACATACTCCCTGCTCTGTCCTGAGAACCCTGATAAACATATAAAGATGCATGAGAAGACCACTTTTGATGACTGTATGAGTGTTAGCCAGGCTGGAATGGTGAGACTCACATTTGCACACAAGAAATTGTAGAGCATGGGTGGCTTTAGTAACAAAATGACTCTTCACAAAATTCCAGTATTTAATTTATTTCCTGATCAACATGATGATGCCAGTTCATTCATAAGGCAAGGTAACGCTGTGTACGTCTGGCTTTAAATAAATAATACATAGATTGGGATATACTGTTAAAAAACGATGTAAAAAAATGCTCTGGTGTGGATCGTAAAAGACCTAAGAACATGCTCGTTATCACAGGGGTCACTGTATTGGACCACTGTCAATAAACACATACCACTGTCTCATTTTTTGTACATCTTAATCCATCATAGTTTGGTCCTTGACAAAGTTACTGTAGTTTTTATTCCTGCCCTTCAGTCATGCGGTATTATATAAAAGAATCCATCCATCCATTTTCTATTCCCGCTTAATCCAATTTAGGGAGGGTACACCCTGGACAGGTCGCCAGTCCATCACACGGCAGACGACCACTACAAGAATCAAGTGTTAGACAATCCAGATCTTGACATATATCGCCGCTACATAAATGAGCAGCGCTATTCATGTCATGATCTGTGAGTGTTTATGATGTTATATTTGCTTATAGGATTCAAAGCAAAACACCTGGGTGAGGTGTTCTGGGACGTCTGGGTTTCTCTGTTAAAGCTGCTGCCCCCGCGACCCGACCCTCGGATAAGCGGCAGATGATGGATGGATGAATGGATGGATTCAAAGCACTTTTAAGTTCCACAGCTTGCATAAAACATAACATGTAGTTAAAACCAACTGTTGTCATCTGGGTCCGTTAATGAAAAGATGCATTGTGTTTTGTTCTCTATGTATGCAGCCTGGATGTATAGTTTGCACTAAATCATAATTGTCTTCGAGGTTCTACACAGGTGTCTGGTTTTTGGTTTCTTTAATGCCGGTTGTTTAGACTTATTTTGCTTGCCTTGGGAAAAAAAAAACATTCTGACTGGCTTGGTGTGCTGGGAATGCCTCACAGCAGTATTGCTTTCTCCCATGAGTGTTCATGACTCTTCCCACATACGGTTAGTCTGCCAAACCTTGTTCATGCTTTTGAAATATCAGAGGGTACAAGATTTTTTTTTTCTTTTTAGTTGACTGATTCTGAATTGGCAGTGTTTTCGAGCTGGGATGTAACCAATGAAGTATGCTGGTTTAGTGGCATACAGTTTGCCATCTTGGTTGTTGCCTTAAAGAGTCACTCCTTCAGGTTTAGATAAGATGTTTAATAGATTAAAGTTACATCACAAAAACAGACAAGGATTGATTATATTTTCTGTAGAAATCACTTGTTTTTTTCTGATTGTGGTATTCTTTTCAGTCTTTACAATGAACAGTGTGGCCTTTGTGAGTGTGACTAGTACATTTAATTTAGTAGTTCTGGCCAAACCTTATCAAAAGCTATGTTTTCCTTGTTTTCCGATTCGATGGAGATATCTTGTGTTAAAAACATATGTTTCACAACAGACTGAAATTGTTTGGTTTTTTACCGCAGCGGTTTACCATATACGACAGAGACTGATGTCACCTGGTGCTGAAAAGGGACCTAAATTCTTTTCATTGCCTCTCTGCTGTATAACTCATATAAGCAGAGATATTTGGTTTTCAGCTGTCCAAGCCCCTTCACTGCTGGACTTCGTATATGCAATAAAACTACTGCATGTGAACAGATTATATTTAATATCCCATTTTATTAAAAAAGTCTCAGGTAAAAAACAATATGTATATATACATATATATGTATGTGAGTGTGTGTGTGTGTTTCTTTTTAATGAAAACAAAAACTGCAATTTCTAAATCAGCCAGTTATATATTATATATTTATCATGACCACGACATGTGTTTTTCAGACTAGAATCTTTTCATTCATACTGGCCAATTGGAACCTACCGAATTCTGACGATGATTTGTTACCTAGGCAACAAACAAAATGGAAATGTGAAGGCTGTGTGTTAGCCCAAATTGTGATCATTCTGTAACCTCAACGAGGTGGTTTTGATTGCTAAAGAAAAAAAAACGAATAGTTTCCTTGAACCTACCCTGAAAACTCAAATTTGAAAAAAAAAGAAAGTTGAATGTTGTTTGCATCTCCGTCAAATCATGTTATAATAATAAAATACACAAATGGTTGTTACTAATAGGCTCCTGTAAACACTGCAAAACAAATTAAATGTATATTTCATTACAGTGTAAGCTAAAATCCTCAATCATATCTAAGCCACTTCCAGAGAGAAAAATGAAGACAAGGTTAATTTAATCAAATGGTATAGGGGGAATATCTCCTGTGTATTAAACGATTTCTTTGAAGATGAGTTATGTTTTTCAGCTTAGGAAATGCATTTTCTACTTCAAATAGCTCTGAATAATTGATCTTGATTGTTGATTACATTAAGTCTCCCTCAAGAAGTCAGTCAAGAGTGATTTTGCACTCAAATGATTGTCATGTAGAGGCATACTGCAGCAGAGCAAAAAATAATGTGACCAATACACAGTTATATTGTCTTCTCTCATTAGTCCCTCTCAGCCCAGCTGACAAAGTCTGACACCTTCTCATTTTACAAGACTGTGTAGAACTTTCTGTGATGAAATCTAACTAGAGCAATCGCAGAAGACCCCTTGGCTGTGACTGTGCTGCCAATAAACCAAAATGACAAGACACTAACCAAAGTCTTTCACTGAAACTCTTCTGCAATAAAAAAAGGAGAACTTTTAGGAAATCAATATAAAGTGCTTGTATTTGATAAGAGGTGCGGCCGCTTCTTATAGATTCCATGTAGACAAGAAGAAAAGTTCTGAGTGGAAGGTCAGCTGCATAATTCAGAATCTTTCCCTGTTCTCTGCGACATAGCACTTCTTACAGAGCTGCATATCTGTAAAATAAAAGCCCACGGGGCCAAAAGCTCACACACACATATACACACCAGTCAAAAATAGAGGAAAGTAGCTAAAGAGAAAAAGTGTGAACACTCAATGTGTACACTGAGGTGGCTTTTAAGCTGAGTTAGTGTGAAGTAATGTATGTAATCAGAGTTCATCAAAGTACGTGACAATAAATATGACGTGTGAATTTTGCCCCTTTTGTAGAACAAAGATGAGTGATGGAGTTTCCCATTATCTGGCTTTGCTCTGCCTGCTGTATGGTTTGCATTGTGAGAACTGTCTGTCAAACTTCCATAAAGCTCATTTAAATTACTCTAAAGTTGGACCTCATTGAGAATCACTTTATTACTCTGAGTTGAAAGGAAAGTCGCAGCCCTCTAGCTTAATGAGAATCAAATTTGACGAGAGGAGTCAGAGGAGCCATTCACATTTCCCCCCGAGTGACAAGTGACATAGCTTGGAGATTGTGAAAATGAATTAGTACAACCCCATCATGTGGAGTAATATCAGGGTTTTTTTTCAATCCATGTAGTAGCTCATCTTGAACTCATTTGTTGATGGTTCCAATGATAGGATTTCTAGGATGTTAGATGTTCGAAATCCACCATCATTCAATCATTGCAGTTATATGTAGCATAGACATAACATCCTCGAAAAAGAATGGTTCAAATAAATCATTAAAAGCCCCAAATGACTATGACATTCATACCCATGATGAGTGTATGTAAACTTCTGACCACAACTGTAAACGGATTACCAGAAAAAGATGTCATCAGACCAAGCCACATGAATCTTGAGTGTAAGCATGAACTCTAAGAACTGTTTTATACCTTCACAGAAGTATTCTACTGTGCCAAGCTCAAGCTCAGCGTGAGGTTGCTAGAACTGACAGAGGCATACAACAACCTTATTCATGACAAAGATGAGGGATGCATCTTCAACTATAAATAATCAAGAAGCACAAGGGACAATGACTGCAGCTGCAGCAAAAAGTCTTCATTATCTGAAAACCAAGTTTCACTCCATCACAAAGTAGATCGTTGTTTACTTGGACTTCTGTCTTTTCCACAGCAGAACAAAGCTAAAGGACCAACCACACCACCAACGCAACTTGGAACAATTCTTAGCTCAGGATGTTCTTCATATTTATGCCACTGATCTCAAGTGGCAACAAAATGTTAAAGCATGTAGACGTATTTGTGAGGCACCCACTGAAAACATATGGAAATCTATGTTCTCTAACTGGAAGGAATCGTCCTATTCTGCCGCACTTAAACTTTTTGCAGCTCTTCAGATTTTGCTCTTGATTTGACTAATTAAAGTTTGTTTGATTGTTTGTTTTAATTGACAGATCCATTTTCTGGAATGATAATTGTGAACAGATACCCTGAACATAGGTTTAGGTGGTCTCGCTCGCTCTTGACATTGTAATTGTTTATTGTAAATTATTCTTTATATACTCAATTGTTAGTTCTCCTTTTTCCTTGTAAGTCACTTTGGATAAAAGCATCTCCTAATTGCATAAATGTAACTGAAAGGTGAAAAATAGGTTGTAGTGAGAGCTGGCTAGTCCAAAGGCTTTTTCTTAGCATTGTTTGGTTACATGTTAGGTTTTAATGACTTTTCCTTACTTCCTCACCATGATCTGCTCTATCCAAAAACCGTAAAAAAAACAATAAAAACAGAAAAGTTTTTTCTGTTTTTTCAAAGTAAAGTTTTCTGACACTTGGGTAGTTAATTATAGAAAGGAGATGTGTTGAACAGCATTTTTCTTTCGGACCCAAAGAGCACATCTTAGATATTCTACCTGAACAGTTAATCAGTTTAATGTCTAAATACCCTGTACAACGAACAAGCAGCCCACTCGGTCTGTCAGTTACAGGTCCCTTGAGCTCACTTTTGCTTATTAGAGTAACTCTGCAAACATTCTTTTGTATCCATTTATAGTTTGATTTGTCATACAGAGTAAATATACATATTTGTCCATACAGTACAATGTACAATGACTCTGTGATTTGCAGTAGTTATAATATGAAACACTTTAATAACCAGCAAGGGGTTTTTAATAACAGGATTCTGTTTGAAAGTGGTGGAGGAGATACATATGAGAGACATATGAATGGATGCTCTAATGATCCCACTGTATTATCTTTAATATCATCATCACGACAAGCCAAATAAGTGCAAAACATTCAAAAAGTTATTTGTACTTTAGCTCTCTCTAATTTTTCTCATCTTGCAACCAATCTGTTTCCCCCCACTAGATTAATCTCTATCAGCCTTGATTACATGGAGAGATTTGTCTCGAATCATCTGTATTGCTTAGTGTCTGCAGCTCCATGTTTGTTGAAGCTGGGTGGTGCTCAGCGTGACTCTAGTCTTAACCAGAGGATAAAACCCTCAGGTGATGTAGCTCTTAATCACCTCATGCAAATCATGTCATTAATGTTCTTTGCTTCAGATTACATCAAAGGTTCAGTCATTTTTGGTAAGTGTAATTGGCACAGAAAGAGTACAAGAAAAAATGCAAGTGCAGTAGTGTTGCGGGCCCTATCATCATTTATCAAACATATAGTCATACATATTCATACTGGCAGGTGACGTTCTTGGGATCTAAATAGTCACTGGTGTTCTGGGAAAATGGCAAATGAACGTCAAAGTAAATTAGTGTGCAAGCCATTATCATCAAAAAGCTCTTTGCACAGATAGATTCTTAACAGTCTGATACTGTGTGTAAGTATTTAATGCATCATCATCGGCAGATACCGTGATGCATTGAAAACATTATTGTGGGGATTCTTCTCTGAGAGACAATCCATGATTTGTCTGTTTCAGCCACTTTGGTGATGTTACACTATCGCAAACAAATATTCTGGCATCTTATTTGCTCTATTTATCCCCTTGTGATATCACCTAACAGGTTTATCCTCCAGAATGTTGATTTAAGTATCAAATATAGAGCCGTTGAGTGGCCACTTTCATGCAGAATATGTTTCAGTGACTATTTCATAAGATTTGAGCATGCAAGCATGTACTGTAAAAGCTGCATTATTTACATATGAATTACTCAGTTACATTATTACAGATCTCTGTTTTGCATTTTAGTTAGAACCTAGCCGTTGTGGCTTTACATGTTGATAGCCCACCACGTCAGGAAAAGTTTGTGTGTACCTCATGCATTTTATGTTTTTTGACAGCTTTTATCAATACAAGAAAAAGTTTGGGAAAATTTCAGGACAAGAAGCCATTCATTCATTTTTCATACTGGCTTCATGTTATTCAGGATCATAGGAGGCTAGAGCCTTTCCCAATGGCTTTTGGTTGAAAGGCAGGGTCCAGCCAGGACAGGTCACCAGTCCATCACAGGAGCAGGATTTTTTTTTGTGAGATTCTAAAAAGTGATAAAATCCAAAGTAATAACCTATACTATATGACGTCCTAGCAGGTGAGTACCCTTTTTTCTTTTCCAATTATGCTCGTCTGCTTTTTTTCATATATGGAAAGGTTCAACCGAGGAACCGAACAGACACCCAAGTACAAGTACAAGTACCTACTCACATACATGGCACTTGCATCAATATTAGATTCAAATACAACAAGAATATATAATATAATATCATTACATACTCAGAGAGTATGGTGTCTTGAGGGACTTTGATTTTTTAAAATTCCTTCCAAACATTTCATGACATCAATCTAAAAGTGCTGGATTTTCCAACATAAAGTGCCATTCTCTTCAATAAATATAGAAGATGTATCTGAAAAATGGAGGGATTCACATGACATCAGCAGACGTGTGACTTTATTCAGGTAAATGAACTTTGTATGTCAATAGGTGACAAAAAAAGGCAGATCGCCCAGAAGCCAAGGAGTGTTTGACAAAGTGGGAAGCACAGTTTAACATGTCTAAAATGATGAAGCGCTGCAGTGCAATCAATGGCTCCAACAGATGCAGCAAGCGGTTAAGGTTTTCTTTTAACAAAACTCTAAAAACTAAAGAGTAGAGGTGCCCAAAAGGTGCCAAAACTGGAGTCCAGGTTTGGAAACTTGGCTTTACAGTAAATACTTTGTGTCTTATATGTTTGATTTCAAATCATTACAGTGCAATATTATGACTAACCGTAAAGATGATACGTTATTTAGCATCGCCCAATTCTAGTCTTTGCAACTGCAAAGTATCAGCTGTCACAACTGGTTAGTTGTGGTGTGGCTTTGCGTGGAGGTAGGACCCAGATACAGATATATTAAAGTAAAAAACTGATTTATTTCAAAAGTACAAACAAAAGACACGGCTGAGCCGGAATACAATAAAAGCTGTGGCGAAAAAAAAACATAAACAAACTATGACTGTGTCTGCAAAAACATGAGCTCAAACCTAATGTAACAAACCATGAGCATCTGTGGCAGTAATGACAGCGAGAATTTCACACTGACATGAGGGATCCTGGAAACTAAATACTGAGGGGAGGTGATTGGTGATGGAGTGCAGCTGAGAACAAAACAGGTGACATGGATGAACCTAATGAAGGGGCAAGAGTGACTGGGGAAAAACAATGGTAAAACTAATGACTTAATAGAAACCTAAAACATGCAAAACCTAAAGTCCCAACGGAAAAATCAAGAACCAAAAACACAACAAAACTAGCATTTGATGGAAGAAAAAAAAAAGTTTAACAACACCTTAACATGACATTAACTTGTTAGATTTTACTTGTTGTATTTGTTATTTTGCATCTGTAGAGTTGCAAACCCCATCTCATTGCACTACTGTGTGGATTGCAATGACAATAAAGGTTCTATTCTATTCTAAACTGGTGGCAGTTGTGACTGTTGAATTGATCTCTACAGATAATTCAAGAATTTCTGTGCAGTTTGTGCTGCACCTTTCTGATTCTAATGATGTAATCATATCTGAATGCAACTCCTGACAACATAGCTTTTTAGGCACTGCCAATAAATAATGCCTCAGTTGAACACAGTAAAATTGTTGCCATTCTGGAAGTAAATCTCGGTCTTTATTTTGATGGCAACATCAGTATTCAGTTACCTGGTTCTTCCTGCAGTTATTTGGTGAACATGTGAGATAAATGATCACTTGTCTTTTGTTCTACACATCCTGCAAGTATGAGTCATTCCATGCCACCATTGATAAAACTCATTGTCAACTCAACTCACTCTTTCCACATTGCATGTAGATCTAAATGGTCCACTCTGCCTCCCACTGAGGCACCAGCTGTGCAGACTCTTTATACCATGGCACAGCCCTTTGCCATGGGACCTGGCCTTAAAATCAGCAGACCGTGTTCTGGTCGTGCTGCCCTGTGAATCGTTTCTTTGATTTCATGACTGTACAGTGTATCTACCAGCTGTGAACTTTCAGCACGGACATGTCAGTTGCCTGCCAAAGAAAGGGGCGGCTTTATTTTCACATATGGCGACATTCTCACTGTTTACACTCCACCTTTCCCTTTTTTTTTGTTTTTTTGCATAAGCTAAAATATTGGGCCCATCTCGGAAGCGATTGCATTACAAACAACAGTGAACTAGGAGCTAATTTGCAAACAGTACCAACAAGATAATAATTTCTTTCCACTCATACGGCATTCTCTCTTTTCTTTTTTTCAGATTGCACTTTGTACTGTGCCTCCAATAGTGAGAGAAGAGCTGATGCAGAGTATATTCACTAAAGCAAGATAAAACCAGAGGGGAGGAGGAGGGAGGTGTGTGAGGCAGGTTGTGACAAACCCAGTCAGTTCATGCTCACAGTGCACATGTGCTTCAATTCCACAAGGAGGTGAGGCAGAGAGTCTGAGTCCCCTGCTTCTCCGACTTGCTGCAGCCCTCAGGCCAAAGTGTGACACTAGCAGTCTCAAATGGGAGTGCATGTCAAGCGTACAGCAGAATACCCTAGCTGCCGACTAGGATGTGAGTGCCTTCAAGCATAAGTAGGAAGTCTTTGAGGTGCATCTGAGGAAGCTTGTTCTATTGATAAAGGACCCAAACCAGGTTGTTATTTAAAGCAACATCCTCAATAATCTTTCAGCCATTCAGGCATACAGTCATTAGAGCCCTTTAACGAAAATGTTCATTGCACATGATGTGATTTCTTCGAGCATGGGACTGGAAGGCTGTGGATTCCCTTGTGACTGCTGGCAGCTGTATTTTACGTCAAAAACATTGGTGGCTATTTAAAACACGCCTGTACAACTAGAGTCACACCGTTTTAGTGATTCATTGCACATGCAAACATACAAAGAAATAACAGCATGGAGAACTCCCAGGGTTTGCCAAAGATTGAAATGTAAAAAAAAGTGCAAACAGCACGTACTGTGTTGTTGTAGATGAGTCTGCTCTACAAAAGCCGATAAAAACACAAGTTAACACAGCATCAGTCAGAAGTGCAAGCAATAAAAAAGTAATGATTGGTTATTATAGCCAGACTTAAGTGGTTTTAGAATAATAGCATACTGCAAAGGTCACATGGGCAATAAAATTGCATGATATGTTGACTGTTGTCTTTGCCCAAATGATAGAGTCAGTATTGAGAATTAGTAGTTCTTGGGTTTAGGATAGTAATGCAAAATTTCCTACATATCCTCTGCTTGATATAATCAAACTGAATGGGGAACCTTATTGGCATTGGAATTATTCGAAGCTGGTGTAAGAGTGATTCTGTCAGGATGGGGATTAGTGACTGTCTCTTAGGAGATGGTTGTCGAACAGAAAAATTTGGCCGGTCCCGTGCCGCTGCTTTGTAAGTCAATGAGATTGAATTTAATTTCCCAAGATGTCATGAGGGGGCACTGAATCTGTGAATGTGTTGATTAAAACCCAATTTAAATCCATGAAAAAACTGGTCCAAAGCCTTAGTGAGCGATTCGGATGGAAAAATGCATTATTCAAGTCAAACAAAAAGGTCAGGTAGGAACTCAAGGTACAGTCCTGGATTTTTGAGAGACACTTGTTGGCCATCAAACGTCTTGTCTGGTGTGAAGATTTATATGAATTTCACCTGTCCAATACTGAACTCCAAACATCCAGGCCCCATAAGAAAATAGAAATATTATTTATGACAGAAGTCATATCTAAACTGAAACCTGCCATGTCTGAAGCTGCCAACCGATCACCATTCAGAAAATGATGACGAGAAAAATGTTGGGGTAGATAACTGTCTGCCATTTCCTCCCACAAATCTAAAAATACCTGCAGCTGAAAGTCTGAATAAAGATATCTTCAGAGGAGTTTTGAGAAACACCACCACATGCTCACTGCTGCCTTTAGGAAACACTTAACCTTCTGTGACACGACAAAAAAATTTAAATCGCAAAACAAGCTCTGTGCTTCTTCCCTTCAAAGGATTATTCACAACTGCTCAACATTATCTTGGCTAATTCTTTTTTCAAAGCAATGTTACCTCTATCAACTGAAACTGTGCTTTTCTCAATAATTATGGGATATGGAATTATGGGATCAATAGCCCATTCAGACTCTTTGAAATACATGCCCCGGGCCCCCATCATTTGGGATTAGATTGTGTTCTGTTAAACTTTGCAGGGAAGTAAATGTCAAATCTGATCTTTAGCTTGTCGTCCACATTGTAATTTAAGGCAACCTGATTAAATTTGTGTTTTCTTTTTAAAGTTTTCTAAATTACTTTTATGATAAGGAGTTACTTTAAACACACATTTAATTTAAGTTAAGTGTAGCCAGCACCGATTCCTCTCTCATTTTTTCTTAGCTGTTTTCTTACAGGTAGTTGCACTCCCTTGTCTCATAATGTCCCTGTTTTGGCATTATTTACACATTGTATTATGCAGAACACCGAGTGGCAGGCCATTTTTTTTCAAAATCTAAATCTTTTGAATTGACTAGGTTACAGTTTTGACCTCTGAATGTTGCATTATTTATGCAGCATTAGAAAAATGTGTTTGCTACTTATTTCCAGTGTGCAAATGATTAAACTTAACCCAACCTGACTGCAGATGACGACTTCCATCCTTTTATTTATGTTGTGACTGCATAGCATGAGGAGCAAGATAATCATCATTATCATACAAGCAGCTGCATAATTACCCGCAAAAGCTTGTTTCAGTACATATGGCAGGTTTACGCAGCCGGCAAAACAACATCATCAGCTCAATTATCAGGCAAATTATATTCTTCAGGGTTAATTTTGTATTTTGTATACAGCAGGTTAGACTACTGTAATGGCCTGCTCACTGGGCTCTCAAAACCGGCTGTAAGACAGCTGCAGTACATCCAGAAAGCTGCTGCTTGAGTCCTGACTAGAACCAGGAAATACGACCATATTAGTTCAGTGCTCAGGTCTCTGCACTGGCTTCCTGTCGCTCAGAGAATTGACTTTAAAACAGTTCTGCTTGTGTACAAGTCTCTTCATGGTCTCGCGCCAAAACACATCTCTGACATGTTAGAGCCATATGAACCATCTCGGACTCTGAGAACCTCAGGGAGGGGTCTCCTGCTGGTGCCCAGAGTCAGGACTAAACAAGGCCAGGCTGCGTTTCAGTTTTATGCTCCTAAAATCTGGAACAGTCTTCCAGAAGATGTGAAACAGGCCTCAACTCTGACAATGTTTAAATCCAGGCTGAAAACAGTTCTATTTAGCTGTGCATATGACAACTGAAAGTATTTCATCTGCACTCTTCGCTTTTAATTAAATTAATTAATGATTATTTTTATGTTTTATGGAATGATTTTATTTGCCTTCTTGGGATTTTATGTAGCTGTAAAGCCCTTTGAATTGCTTTGTGTACGAATTGTGCTCTACAAATAAATTTGCCTTGCTTTTACAGATAAAAAGCTCTGATATCAAGTTAAAGCCCTTTTGAGCCTCAAACCTAAAAAATTGTCAATGGAACAGGGTTTTTTGTCTTTGTAAGTGTGCAAATGTGCACTATCAAAAAAATTCCCCAACTTTTGATTTTATTATAAAGTAATAGTAGGTATTTGTCAAAGATAAGAAACACAAAATTAAGAAATAACTAACATGTAGGCCTTTCACAAATATCGTGTCCTGTATAAACCCAAAATGAGCTACCTTGACCATTTATCTGAGAACTTGAAACCTTGAGGATAATTAAAGTATTTTACTCTCAGTTTGTGCCTGTGCTTGTACACAACTTTATTGTGACCCTACAACTGTTCATGACACAGCATTTGATTGTCCGCTCGTCAGGCTTCAATAGTCCAGCGATTCCAGAGTGTTGCATCCATCTGCAAGGCATTTTACAAGTTTTGACCTTTCCATGGTTGTTAAATCTTAATTTGGCCCATTTTGCCTGAAGTAAAGAAGCTGCCCAATAATTAAGCAAACCTTATCACTGGGTATTAAACACATTGCACTATACATTCACTGAAATTACAAATAAATTGAACCTGAAATTAATTGAAATCGACTAAACATTCAAGTTTTTATGGTTTGGACTTGCATAAAAACAAAGCTCTCAGGCTTAATGATTGGCAAAGACTTTGACATACTACTGCTAATCACAGAGTGAGAAACTATATTTTTACTTTTCCCATCACTGAGTAGTTCTGATTATTCAAACATATTGAAGTTTGCCCTTGTGACCTGGATAAGTGGCAGAAAATGGATGGATAGAAGGTTTAATTGTACATATTCCTCATTTTTCTTATCTTGAAGACCAAATAAGTGAAAACTGACTCCTTTAAAAAACATAGTCCTCCTTTATTTCAACATAATTTTAAATGTACACCTATATAATTCCATCATTTCATTTTCCTATATTGGAAAAAATAATCAATAGAAATTTGATATGCTGAAAAGGAAGCAAAACTTTCTACTGTATCTGAACTTAAGTAGAACGTTTAAGTAGAATTATGTATTACGAGACACTGAGTCAGGCAAGATCATGGTGAGTCTTGCTGGCAGTGGTTCTGAGTTTCTGCTCAACCATGCGTGAGCTGGAGCAGTGGATGCAGACATTCTATTCTGACAATTTATACAGCCTGGCAATGGTTTAATCATTTCTTGCAGAGCTGTGTTAGAAAGCTGAAATACAACTTCTTGGTGTCCACATATTCTAAGTTTGGCCCATTTAAAATTCTGTACTTTTCATTTATAATTCTCTTTAAAATGTTGTGTCCTGACTTCAAATATTTACATGTCTCCGAGGCTTATCTTTGTTCGTTTTTCAGGCTGACTTTTGAGAATGGTGCAGAGATTTAAATGTGCTCTCAGCTTCCTGCCTTGATGATCTGTGGCAAGGGTCACTTTGATCTCTTGGCCTCTTAAGTTTTCTACCTTTTGTAAAGTTAATTCTATCAGAAAGAGAGTGGGTGTTGGTGAGAAAGAAAGAAAGACAGAAAATCCACTGCATTATTGCTTGGACAGCAAATTTCTGGCTAATTCCCTGAACCCTGCAGATTGCAAGGCTACCAGTGCATCATTGCTCTTTTATGTGATGGGCAAATGGCTGGGTTATCGTCACTGACAGATCCTGTCAAAGTGGATATTTACATCAATAATTAAAGCTAAGGGCTTAGAGTGTCATAAGAGCTGAGGTTTGGGTTGATGTTACCTTTTAATATTTCCCATAGTTTATACCTGAGCCATCAATTATGGTACTTTTTCCAAAGGGCTGAATTACTTATGCACTCCATCTTGTAATGTCAAACCTGAAAAGATGAAAATGATATTATGACTTTGAACACAAGTAAAAGAAGGATGTAACTTGCTAGTGTTCATTCTACATCATGAGGAAAGATGGAAGCTTTCTTTTAAAGGTGTGTTCAGGTTATTTTAGGGTTAAATTCATAAATGAAACAAAAACAAGTAGAAAACAGTTGAGGCAAGATTTAAACACTTAAACTTCTCTAGCCTAATGCAGAATTATAGTCTACTACCATCACTGGCAGTGATGGACAAAACTTAAACTTTTCTAACCTAATGCGGAATGATAGTTTACTGCCATTAATGTATGGTGTTCCAGACACAACAACACTATATTGTTGTACACTTTTACTGGTTATTTTCCGTTCAGTTCTTGCAAAACTCCATGGAAGAAGTTACATGACAAAGCTCTTCCATTTTATATTGCAATTTAGGACATGGAGGCGAAGGTATACCAGCTAATTGGACTGTGGGTTGAGTGGCATGGGTTTCTGTACAGCTGTCAGGATGGCCGAGCGGTCTAAGGCGCCAGACTCAAGGTTTGATTCCTTCCTTCCTCAGCACAGGGACTTCTGGTCTCCAAAAGGAGGCGTGGGTTCAAATCCCACTCCTGACAACTTCACTTTTACTCGCATATGAGAAGACCATGAGGAAAATCATGTCAGGCCATGGTGAAAGAGGTCACATGTCTTTGACAACGGGCCTTCAATTCCTCCCCAAAACATACACAATTCCGATGTGCTTAGGAAGTTCTTCATGGAACGTTAGGCTCTTTTGCACTTGTACCGAGTACCTACCTGATTCTACTTGACTTAGGTAGTACCACCTGGTGCCTGGCAGTGATGGAAAACACTTAAACTTTTCTAGCCTAATGCAGAATTATAGTCTACTACCATCACTGGCAGTGATGGACAAAACTTAAACTTTTCTAACCTCATGCGGAATGATAGTTTACTGCCATTAATATATGGTGTTCCAGACACAACAACACTATATTGTTGTACAATTTTACTGGTTATTTTCCATTCAGTTCTTGCAAAACTCCATGGAAGAAGTTACATGACAAAGCTGATTCTACCTGATTCTACTTGACTTAGGTAGTACCACCTGGTGCCTGGCAGTGATGGAAAACACTTAAACTTCTCTAGCCTAAGGCAGAATTATAGTCTACTACCATCACTGGCAGTGATGGACAAAACTTAAACTTTTCTAACCTAATGCGGAATGATAGTTTACTGCCATTAATGTATGGTGTTCCAGACACAACAACACTATATTGTTGTACACTTTTACTGGTTATTTTCCGTTCAGTTCTTGCAAAACTCCATGGAAGAAGTTACATGACAAAGCTCTTCCATTTTATATTGCAATTTAGGACATGGAGGCGAAGGTATACCAGCTAATTGGACTGTGGGTTGAGTGGCATGGGTTTCTGTACATCTGTCAGGATGGCCGAGCGGTCCAAGGCGCCAGACTCAAGGTTTGATTCCTTCCTTCCTCAGCACAGGGACTTCTGGTCTCCAAAAGGAGGCGTGGGTTCAAATCCCACTCCTGACAACATCACCTTTACTCGCATATGAGAAGACCATGAGGAAAAGCATGTCAGGCCATGGTGAAAGAGGTCACATGTCTTTGACAACGGGCCTTCGATTCCTCCCCAAAACATACACAATTCCGATGTGCTTAGGAAGTTCTTCATGGAACGTTAGGCTCTTTTGCACTTGTACCGAGTACCTACCTGATTCTACTTGACTTAGGTAGTACCACCTGGTGCCTGGCAGTGATGGAAAACACTTAAACTTTTCTAGCCTAATGCAGAATTATAGTCTACTACCATCACTGGCAGTGATGGACAAAACTTAAACTTTTCTAACCTAATGCGGAATGATAGTTTACTGCCATTAATGTATGGTGTTCCAGACACAACAACACTATATTGTTGTACACTTTTACTGGTTATTTTCCGTTCAGTTCTTGCAAAACTCCATGGAAGAAGTTACATGACAAAGCTCTTCCATTTTATATTGCAATTTAGGACATGGAGGCGAAGGTATACCAGCTAATTGGACTGTGGGTTGAGTGGCATGGGTTTCTGTACAGCTGTCAGGATGGCCGAGCGGTCTAAGGCGCCAGACTCAAGGTTTGATTCCTTCCATCCTCAGCACAGGGACTTCTGGTCTCCAAAAGGAGGCGTGGGTTCAAATCCCACTCCTGACAACTTAACCTTTACTCGCATATGAGAAGACCATGAGGAAAATCATGTCAGGCCATGGTGAAAGAGGTCACATGTCTTTGACAACGGGCCTTTCGATTCCTCCCCAAAACATACACAATTCCGATGTGCTTAAGAAGTTCTTCATGGAACATTAGGCTCTTTTGCACTTGTACCGAGTACCTACCTGATTCTACTTGACTTAGGTAGTACCACCTGGTGCCTGGCAGTGATGGAAAACACTTAAACTTTTCTAGCCTAATGCAGAATTATAGTCTACTACCATCACTGGCAGTGATGGACAAAACTTAAACTTTTCTAACCTCATGCGGAATGATAGTTTACTGCCATTAATATATGGTGTTCCAGACACAACAACACTATATTGTTGTACAATTTTACTGGTTATTTTCCGTTCAGTTCTTGCAAAACTCCATGGAAGAAGTTACATGACAAAGCTCTTCCATTTTATATTGCAATTTAGGACATGGAGGCGAAGGTATACCAGCTAATTGGACTGTGGGTTGAGTGGCATGGGTTTCTGTACAGCTGTCAGGATGGCCGAGCGGTCCAAGGCGCCAGACTCAAGGTTTGATTCCTTCCTTCCTCAGCACAGGGACTTCTGGTCTCCAAAAGGAGGCGTGGGTTCAAATCCCACTCCTGACAACTTCACTTTTACTCGCATATGAGAAGACCATGAGGAAAATCATGTCAGGCCATGGTGAAAGAGGTCACATGTCTTTGACAACGGGCCTTCGATTCCTCCCCAAAACATACACAATTCCGATGTGCTTAAGAAGTTCTTCATGGAACATTAGGCTCTTTTGCACTAGTACCTAGTACCTACCTGATTCTACTTGACTTAGGTAGTACCACCTGGTGCCTGGCAGTGATGGAAAACACTTAAACCTTTCTAGCCTAATGCAGAATTATAGTCTACTACCATCACTGGCAGTGATGGACAAAAGTTAAACTTTTCTAACCTCATGCGGAATGATAGTTTACTGCCATTAATATATGGTGTTCCAGACACAACAACACTATATTGTTGTACAATTTTACTGGTTATTTTCCATTCAGTTCTTGCAAAACTCCATGGAAGAAGTTACATGACAAAGCTCTTCCATTTTATATTGCAATTTAGGACATGGAGGCGAAGGTATACCAGCTAATTGGTCTGTGGGTTGAGTGGCATGGGTTTCTGTACATCTGTCAGGATGGCCGAGCGGTCCAAGGCGCCAGACTCAAGGTTTGATTCCTTCCTTCCTCAGCACAGGGACTTCTGGTCTCCAAAAGGAGGCGTGGGTTCAAATCCCACTCCTGACAACTTCACTTTTACTCGCATATGAGAAGACCATGAGGAAAATCATGTCAGGCCATGGTGAAAGAGGTCACATGTCTTTGACAACGGGCCTTCGATTCCTCCCCAAAACATACACAATTCCGATGTGCTTAAGAAGTTCTTCATGGAACATTAGGCTCTTTTGCACTAGTACCTAGTACCTACCTGATTCTACTTGACTTAGGTAGTACCACCTGGTGCCTGGCAGTGATGGAAAACACTTAAACCTTTCTAGCCTAATGCAGAATTATAGTCTACTACCATCACTGGCAGTGATGGACAAAAGTTAAACTTTTCTAACCTCATGCGGAATGATAGTTTACTGCCATTAATATATGGTGTTCCAGACACAACAACACTATATTGTTGTACAATTTTACTGGTTATTTTCCATTCAGTTCTTGCAAAACTCCATGGAAGAAGTTACATGACAAAGCTCTTCCATTTTATATTGCAATTTAGGACATGGAGGCGAAGGTATACCAGCTAATTGGTCTGTGGGTTGAGTGGCATGGGTTTCTGTACATCTGTCAGGATGGCCGAGCGGTCCAAGGCGCCAGACTCAAGGTTTGATTCCTTCCTTCCTCAGCACAGGGACTTCTGGTCTCCAAAAGGAGGCGTGGGTTCAAATCCCACTCCTGACAACTTCACTTTTACTCGCATATGAGAAGACCATGAGGAAAATCATGTCAGGCCATGGTGAAAGAGGTCACATGTCTTTGACAACGGGCCTTCGATTCCTCCCCAAAACATACACAATTCCGATGTGCTTAAGAAGTTCTTCATGGAACATTAGGCTCTTTTGCACTAGTACCTAGTACCTACCTGATTCTACTTGACTTAGGTAGTACCACCTGGTGCCTGGCAGTGATGGAAAACACTTAAACCTTTCTAGCCTAATGCAGAATTATAGTCTACTACCATCACTGGCAGTGATGGACAAAAGTTAAACTTTTCTAACCTCATGCGGAATGATAGTTTACTGCCATTAATATATGGTGTTCCAGACACAACAACACTATATTGTTGTACAATTTTACTGGTTATTTTCCATTCAGTTCTTGCAAAACTCCATGGAAGAAGTTACATGACAAAGCTCTTCCATTTTATATTGCAATTTAGGACATGGAGGCGAAGGTATACCAGCTAATTGGTCTGTGGGTTGAGTGGCATGGGTTTCTGTACATCTGTCAGGATGGCCGAGCGGTCCAAGGCGCCAGACTCAAGGTTTGATTCCTTCCTTCCTCAGCACAGGGACTTCTGGTCTCCAAAAGGAGGCGTGGGTTCAAATCCCACTCCTGACAACTTCACTTTTACTCGCATATGAGAAGACCATGAGGAAAATCATGTCAGGCCATGGTGAAAGAGGTCACATGTCTTTGACAACGGGCCTTCGATTCCTCCCCAAAAAGTACACAATTCCGATGTGCTTAAGAAGTTCTTCATGGAACATTAGGCTCTTTTGCACTAGTACCTAGTACCTACCTGATTCTACTTGACTTAGGTAGTACCACCTGGTGCCTGGCAGTGATGGAAAACACTTAAACCTTTCTAGCCTAATGCAGAATTATAGTCTACTACCATCACTGGCAGTGATGGACAAAAGTTAAACTTTTCTAACCTCATGCGGAATGATAGTTTACTGCCATTAATATATGGTGTTCCAGACACAACAACACTATATTGTTGTACAATTTTACTGGTTATTTTCCATTCAGTTCTTGCAAAACTCCATGGAAGAAGTTACATGACAAAGCTCTTCCATTTTATATTGCAATTTAGGACATGGAGGCGAAGGTATACCAGCTAATTGGTCTGTGGGTTGAGTGGCATGGGTTTCTGTACATCTGTCAGGATGGCCGAGCGGTCCAAGGCGCCAGACTCAAGGTTTGATTCCTTCCTTCCTCAGCACAGGGACTTCTGGTCTCCAAAAGGAGGCGTGGGTTCAAATCCCACTACTGACAACTTCACTTTTACTCGCATATGAGAAGACCATGAGGAAAATCATGTCAGGCCATGGTGAAAGAGGTCACATGTCTTTGACAACGGGCCTTTCGATTCCTCCCCAAAACATACACAATTCCGATGTGCTTAAGAAGTTCTTCATGGAACATTAGGCTCTTTTGCACTAGTACCTAGTACCTACCTGATTCTACTTGACTTAGGTAGTACCACCTGGTGCCTGGCAGTGATGGAAAACACTTAAACTTTTCTAGCCTAATGCAGAATTATAGTCTACTACCATCACTGGCAGTGATGGACAAAACTTAAACTTTTCTAACCTCATGCGGAATGATAGTTTACTGCCATTAATATATGGTGTTCCAGACACAACAACACTATATTGTTGTACAATTTTACTGGTTATTTTCCGTTCAGTTCTTGCAAAACTCCATGGAAGAAGTTACATGACAAAGCTCTTCCATTTTATATTGCAATTTAGGACATGGAGGCGAAGGTATACCAGCTAATTGGACTGTGGGTTGAGTGGCATGGGTTTCTGTACAGCTGTCAGGATGGCCGAGCGGTCCAAGGCGCCAGACTCAAGGTTTGATTCCTTCCTTCCTCAGCACAGGGACTTCTGGTCTCCAAAAGGAGGCGTGGGTTCAAATCCCACTCCTGACAACTTCACTTTTACTCGCATATGAGAAGACCATGAGGAAAATCATGTCAGGCCATGGTGAAAGAGGTCACATGTCTTTGACAACGGGCCTTCGATTCCTCCCCAAAACATACACAATTCCGATGTGCTTAAGAAGTTCTTCATGGAACATTAGGCTCTTTTGCACTAGTACCTAGTACCTACCTGATTCTACTTGACTTAGGTAGTACCACCTGGTGCCTGGCAGTGATGGAAAACACTTAAACCTTTCTAGCCTAATGCAGAATTATAGTCTACTACCATCACTGGCAGTGATGGACAAAAGTTAAACTTTTCTAACCTCATGCGGAATGATAGTTTACTGCCATTAATATATGGTGTTCCAGACACAACAACACTATATTGTTGTACAATTTTACTGGTTATTTTCCATTCAGTTCTTGCAAAACTCCATGGAAGAAGTTACATGACAAAGCTCTTCCATTTTATATTGCAATTTAGGACATGGAGGCGAAGGTATACCAGCTAATTGGTCTGTGGGTTGAGTGGCATGGGTTTCTGTACATCTGTCAGGATGGCCGAGCGGTCCAAGGCGCCAGACTCAAGGTTTGATTCCTTCCTTCCTCAGCACAGGGACTTCTGGTCTCCAAAAGGAGGCGTGGGTTCAAATCCCACTCCTGACAACTTCACTTTTACTCGCATATGAGAAGACCATGAGGAAAATCATGTCAGGCCATGGTGAAAGAGGTCACATGTCTTTGACAACGGGCCTTCGATTCCTCCCCAAAACATACACAATTCCGATGTGCTTAAGAAGTTCTTCATGGAACATTAGGCTCTTTTGCACTAGTACCTAGTACCTACCTGATTCTACTTGACTTAGGTAGTACCACCTGGTGCCTGGCAGTGATGGAAAACACTTAAACCTTTCTAGCCTAATGCAGAATTATAGTCTACTACCATCACTGGCAGTGATGGACAAAAGTTAAACTTTTCTAACCTCATGCGGAATGATAGTTTACTGCCATTAATATATGGTGTTCCAGACACAACAACACTATATTGTTGTACAATTTTACTGGTTATTTTCCATTCAGTTCTTGCAAAACTCCATGGAAGAAGTTACATGACAAAGCTCTTCCATTTTATATTGCAATTTAGGACATGGAGGCGAAGGTATACCAGCTAATTGGTCTGTGGGTTGAGTGGCATGGGTTTCTGTACATCTGTCAGGATGGCCGAGCGGTCCAAGGCGCCAGACTCAAGGTTTGATTCCTTCCTTCCTCAGCACAGGGACTTCTGGTCTCCAAAAGGAGGCGTGGGTTCAAATCCCACTACTGACAACTTCACTTTTACTCGCATATGAGAAGACCATGAGGAAAATCATGTCAGGCCATGGTGAAAGAGGTCACATGTCTTTGACAACGGGCCTTCGATTCCTCCCCAAAACATACACAATTCCGATGTGCTTAAGAAGTTCTTCATGGAACATTAGGCTCTTTTGCACTAGTACCTAGTACCTACCTGATTCTACTTGACTTAGGTAGTACCACCTGGTGCCTGGCAGTGATGGAAAACACTTAAACTTTTCTAGCCTAATGCAGAATTATAGTCTACTACCATCACTGGCAGTGATGGACAAAACTTAAACTTTTCTAACCTCATGCGGAATGATAGTTTACTGCCATTAATATATGGTGTTCCAGACACAACAACACTATATTGTTGTACAATTTTACTGGTTATTTTCCATTCAGTTCTTGCAAAACTCCATGGAAGAAGTTACATGACAAAGCTCTTCCATTTTATATTGCAATTTAGGACATGGAGGCGAAGGTATACCAGCTAATTGGTCTGTGGGTTGAGTGGCATGGGTTTCTGTACATCTGTCAGGATGGCCGAGCGGTCCAAGGCGCCAGACTCAAGGTTTGATTCCTTCCTTCCTCAGCACAGGGACTTCTGGTCTCCAAAAGGAGGCGTGGGTTCAAATCCCACTACTGACAACTTCACTTTTACTCGCATATGAGAAGACCATGAGGAAAATCATGTCAGGCCATGGTGAAAGAGGTCACATGTCTTTGACAACGGGCCTTTCGATTCCTCCCCAAAACATACACAATTCCGATGTGCTTAAGAAGTTCTTCATGGAACATTAGGCTCTTTTGCACTAGTACCTAGTACCTACCTGATTCTACTTGACTTAGGTAGTACCACCTGGTGCCTGGCAGTGATGGAAAACACTTAAACTTTTCTAGCCTAATGCAGAATTATAGTCTACTACCATCACTGGCAGTGATGGACAAAACTTAAACTTTTCTAACCTCATGCGGAATGATAGTTTACTGCCATTAATATATGGTGTTCCAGACACAACAACACTATATTGTTGTACAATTTTACTGGTTATTTTCCATTCAGTTCTTGCAAAACTCCATGGAAGAAGTTACATGACAAAGCTGATTCTACCTGATTCTACTTGACTTAGGTAGTACCACCTGGTGCCTGGCAGTGATGGAAAACACTTAAACTTTTCTAGCCTAATGCAGAATTATAGTCTACTACCATCACTGGCAGTGATGGACAAAACTTAAACTTTTCTAACCTAATGCGGAATGATAGTTTACTGCCATTAATGTATGGTGTTCCAGACACAACAACACTATATTGTTGTACACTTTTACTGGTTATTTTCCGTTCAGTTCTTGCAAAACTCCATGGAAGAAGTTACATGACAAAGCTCTTCCATTTTATATTGCAATTTAGGACATGGAGGCGAAGGTATACCAGCTAATTGGACTGTGGGTTGAGTGGCATGGGTTTCTGTACAGCTGTCAGGATGGCCGAGCGGTCTAAGGCGCCAGACTCAAGGTTTGATTCCTTCCATCCTCAGCACAGGGACTTCTGGTCTCCAAAAGGAGGCGTGGGTTCAAATCCCACTCCTGACAACTTCACCTTTACTCGCATATGAGAAGACCATGAGGAAAATCATGTCAGGCCATGGTGAAAGAGGTCACATGTCTTTGACAACGGGCCTTTCGATTCCTCCCCAAAACATACACAATTCCGATGTGCTTAAGAAGTTCTTCATGGAACATTAGGCTCTTTTGCACTTGTACCGAGTACCTACCTGATTCTACTTGACTTAGGTAGTACCACCTGGTGCCTGGCAGTGATGGAAAACACTTAAACTTTTCTAGCCTAATGCAGAATTATAGTCTACTACCATCACTGGCAGTGATGGACAAAACTTAAACTTTTCTAACCTCATGCGGAATGATAGTTTACTGCCATTAATATATGGTGTTCCAGACACAACAACACTATATTGTTGTACAATTTTACTGGTTATTTTCCGTTCAGTTCTTGCAAAACTCCATGGAAGAAGTTACATGACAAAGCTCTTCCATTTTATATTGCAATTTAGGACATGGAGGCGAAGGTATACCAGCTAATTGGACTGTGGGTTGAGTGGCATGGGTTTCTGTACAGCTGTCAGGATGGCCGAGCGGTCCAAGGCGCCAGACTCAAGGTTTGATTCCTTCCTTCCTCAGCACAGGGACTTCTGGTCTCCAAAAGGAGGCGTGGGTTCAAATCCCACTCCTGACAACTTCACTTTTACTCGCATATGAGAAGACCATGAGGAAAATCATGTCAGGCCATGGTGAAAGAGGTCACATGTCTTTGACAACGGGCCTTCGATTCCTCCCCAAAACATACACAATTCCGATGTGCTTAAGAAGTTCTTCATGGAACATTAGGCTCTTTTGCACTAGTACCTAGTACCTACCTGATTCTACTTGACTTAGGTAGTACCACCTGGTGCCTGGCAGTGATGGAAAACACTTAAACCTTTCTAGCCTAATGCAGAATTATAGTCTACTACCATCACTGGCAGTGATGGACAAAAGTTAAACTTTTCTAACCTCATGCGGAATGATAGTTTACTGCCATTAATATATGGTGTTCCAGACACAACAACACTATATTGTTGTACAATTTTACTGGTTATTTTCCATTCAGTTCTTGCAAAACTCCATGGAAGAAGTTACATGACAAAGCTCTTCCATTTTATATTGCAATTTAGGACATGGAGGCGAAGGTATACCAGCTAATTGGTCTGTGGGTTGAGTGGCATGGGTTTCTGTACATCTGTCAGGATGGCCGAGCGGTCCAAGGCGCCAGACTCAAGGTTTGATTCCTTCCTTCCTCAGCACAGGGACTTCTGGTCTCCAAAAGGAGGCGTGGGTTCAAATCCCACTCCTGACAACTTCACTTTTACTCGCATATGAGAAGACCATGAGGAAAATCATGTCAGGCCATGGTGAAAGAGGTCACATGTCTTTGACAACGGGCCTTCGATTCCTCCCCAAAACATACACAATTCCGATGTGCTTAAGAAGTTCTTCATGGAACATTAGGCTCTTTTGCACTAGTACCTAGTACCTACCTGATTCTACTTGACTTAGGTAGTACCACCTGGTGCCTGGCAGTGATGGAAAACACTTAAACCTTTCTAGCCTAATGCAGAATTATAGTCTACTACCATCACTGGCAGTGATGGACAAAAGTTAAACTTTTCTAACCTCATGCGGAATGATAGTTTACTGCCATTAATATATGGTGTTCCAGACACAACAACACTATATTGTTGTACAATTTTACTGGTTATTTTCCATTCAGTTCTTGCAAAACTCCATGGAAGAAGTTACATGACAAAGCTCTTCCATTTTATATTGCAATTTAGGACATGGAGGCGAAGGTATACCAGCTAATTGGTCTGTGGGTTGAGTGGCATGGGTTTCTGTACATCTGTCAGGATGGCCGAGCGGTCCAAGGCGCCAGACTCAAGGTTTGATTCCTTCCTTCCTCAGCACAGGGACTTCTGGTCTCCAAAAGGAGGCGTGGGTTCAAATCCCACTCCTGACAACTTCACTTTTACTCGCATATGAGAAGACCATGAGGAAAATCATGTCAGGCCATGGTGAAAGAGGTCACATGTCTTTGACAACGGGCCTTCGATTCCTCCCCAAAACATACACAATTCCGATGTGCTTAAGAAGTTCTTCATGGAACATTAGGCTCTTTTGCACTAGTACCTAGTACCTACCTGATTCTACTTGACTTAGGTAGTACCACCTGGTGCCTGGCAGTGATGGAAAACACTTAAACCTTTCTAGCCTAATGCAGAATTATAGTCTACTACCATCACTGGCAGTGATGGACAAAAGTTAAACTTTTCTAACCTCATGCGGAATGATAGTTTACTGCCATTAATATATGGTGTTCCAGACACAACAACACTATATTGTTGTACAATTTTACTGGTTATTTTCCATTCAGTTCTTGCAAAACTCCATGGAAGAAGTTACATGACAAAGCTCTTCCATTTTATATTGCAATTTAGGACATGGAGGCGAAGGTATACCAGCTAATTGGTCTGTGGGTTGAGTGGCATGGGTTTCTGTACATCTGTCAGGATGGCCGAGCGGTCCAAGGCGCCAGACTCAAGGTTTGATTCCTTCCTTCCTCAGCACAGGGACTTCTGGTCTCCAAAAGGAGGCGTGGGTTCAAATCCCACTCCTGACAACTTCACTTTTACTCGCATATGAGAAGACCATGAGGAAAATCATGTCAGGCCATGGTGAAAGAGGTCACATGTCTTTGACAACGGGCCTTCGATTCCTCCCCAAAAAGTACACAATTCCGATGTGCTTAAGAAGTTCTTCATGGAACATTAGGCTCTTTTGCACTAGTACCTAGTACCTACCTGATTCTACTTGACTTAGGTAGTACCACCTGGTGCCTGGCAGTGATGGAAAACACTTAAACCTTTCTAGCCTAATGCAGAATTATAGTCTACTACCATCACTGGCAGTGATGGACAAAAGTTAAACTTTTCTAACCTCATGCGGAATGATAGTTTACTGCCATTAATATATGGTGTTCCAGACACAACAACACTATATTGTTGTACAATTTTACTGGTTATTTTCCATTCAGTTCTTGCAAAACTCCATGGAAGAAGTTACATGACAAAGCTCTTCCATTTTATATTGCAATTTAGGACATGGAGGCGAAGGTATACCAGCTAATTGGTCTGTGGGTTGAGTGGCATGGGTTTCTGTACATCTGTCAGGATGGCCGAGCGGTCCAAGGCGCCAGACTCAAGGTTTGATTCCTTCCTTCCTCAGCACAGGGACTTCTGGTCTCCAAAAGGAGGCGTGGGTTCAAATCCCACTACTGACAACTTCACTTTTACTCGCATATGAGAAGACCATGAGGAAAATCATGTCAGGCCATGGTGAAAGAGGTCACATGTCTTTGACAACGGGCCTTTCGATTCCTCCCCAAAACATACACAATTCCGATGTGCTTAAGAAGTTCTTCATGGAACATTAGGCTCTTTTGCACTAGTACCTAGTACCTACCTGATTCTACTTGACTTAGGTAGTACCACCTGGTGCCTGGCAGTGATGGAAAACACTTAAACTTTTCTAGCCTAATGCAGAATTATAGTCTACTACCATCACTGGCAGTGATGGACAAAACTTAAACTTTTCTAACCTCATGCGGAATGATAGTTTACTGCCATTAATATATGGTGTTCCAGACACAACAACACTATATTGTTGTACAATTTTACTGGTTATTTTCCGTTCAGTTCTTGCAAAACTCCATGGAAGAAGTTACATGACAAAGCTCTTCCATTTTATATTGCAATTTAGGACATGGAGGCGAAGGTATACCAGCTAATTGGACTGTGGGTTGAGTGGCATGGGTTTCTGTACAGCTGTCAGGATGGCCGAGCGGTCCAAGGCGCCAGACTCAAGGTTTGATTCCTTCCTTCCTCAGCACAGGGACTTCTGGTCTCCAAAAGGAGGCGTGGGTTCAAATCCCACTCCTGACAACTTCACTTTTACTCGCATATGAGAAGACCATGAGGAAAATCATGTCAGGCCATGGTGAAAGAGGTCACATGTCTTTGACAACGGGCCTTCGATTCCTCCCCAAAACATACACAATTCCGATGTGCTTAAGAAGTTCTTCATGGAACATTAGGCTCTTTTGCACTAGTACCTAGTACCTACCTGATTCTACTTGACTTAGGTAGTACCACCTGGTGCCTGGCAGTGATGGAAAACACTTAAACCTTTCTAGCCTAATGCAGAATTATAGTCTACTACCATCACTGGCAGTGATGGACAAAAGTTAAACTTTTCTAACCTCATGCGGAATGATAGTTTACTGCCATTAATATATGGTGTTCCAGACACAACAACACTATATTGTTGTACAATTTTACTGGTTATTTTCCATTCAGTTCTTGCAAAACTCCATGGAAGAAGTTACATGACAAAGCTCTTCCATTTTATATTGCAATTTAGGACATGGAGGCGAAGGTATACCAGCTAATTGGTCTGTGGGTTGAGTGGCATGGGTTTCTGTACATCTGTCAGGATGGCCGAGCGGTCCAAGGCGCCAGACTCAAGGTTTGATTCCTTCCTTCCTCAGCACAGGGACTTCTGGTCTCCAAAAGGAGGCGTGGGTTCAAATCCCACTCCTGACAACTTCACTTTTACTCGCATATGAGAAGACCATGAGGAAAATCATGTCAGGCCATGGTGAAAGAGGTCACATGTCTTTGACAACGGGCCTTCGATTCCTCCCCAAAACATACACAATTCCGATGTGCTTAAGAAGTTCTTCATGGAACATTAGGCTCTTTTGCACTAGTACCTAGTACCTACCTGATTCTACTTGACTTAGGTAGTACCACCTGGTGCCTGGCAGTGATGGAAAACACTTAAACCTTTCTAGCCTAATGCAGAATTATAGTCTACTACCATCACTGGCAGTGATGGACAAAAGTTAAACTTTTCTAACCTCATGCGGAATGATAGTTTACTGCCATTAATATATGGTGTTCCAGACACAACAACACTATATTGTTGTACAATTTTACTGGTTATTTTCCATTCAGTTCTTGCAAAACTCCATGGAAGAAGTTACATGACAAAGCTCTTCCATTTTATATTGCAATTTAGGACATGGAGGCGAAGGTATACCAGCTAATTGGTCTGTGGGTTGAGTGGCATGGGTTTCTGTACATCTGTCAGGATGGCCGAGCGGTCCAAGGCGCCAGACTCAAGGTTTGATTCCTTCCTTCCTCAGCACAGGGACTTCTGGTCTCCAAAAGGAGGCGTGGGTTCAAATCCCACTACTGACAACTTCACTTTTACTCGCATATGAGAAGACCATGAGGAAAATCATGTCAGGCCATGGTGAAAGAGGTCACATGTCTTTGACAACGGGCCTTTCGATTCCTCCCCAAAACATACACAATTCCGATGTGCTTAAGAAGTTCTTCATGGAACATTAGGCTCTTTTGCACTAGTACCTAGTACCTACCTGATTCTACTTGACTTAGGTAGTACCACCTGGTGCCTGGCAGTGATGGAAAACACTTAAACTTTTCTAGCCTAATGCAGAATTATAGTCTACTACCATCACTGGCAGTGATGGACAAAACTTAAACTTTTCTAACCTCATGCGGAATGATAGTTTACTGCCATTAATATATGGTGTTCCAGACACAACAACACTATATTGTTGTACAATTTTACTGGTTATTTTCCATTCAGTTCTTGCAAAACTCCATGGAAGAAGTTACATGACAAAGCTCTTCCATTTTATATTGCAATTTAGGACATGGAGGCGAAGGTATACCAGCTAATTGGTCTGTGGGTTGAGTGGCATGGGTTTCTGTACATCTGTCAGGATGGCCGAGCGGTCCAAGGCGCCAGACTCAAGGTTTGATTCCTTCCTTCCTCAGCACAGGGACTTCTGGTCTCCAAAAGGAGGCGTGGGTTCAAATCCCACTACTGACAACTTCACTTTTACTCGCATATGAGAAGACCATGAGGAAAATCATGTCAGGCCATGGTGAAAGAGGTCACATGTCTTTGACAACGGGCCTTTCGATTCCTCCCCAAAACATACACAATTCCGATGTGCTTAAGAAGTTCTTCATGGAACATTAGGCTCTTTTGCACTAGTACCTAGTACCTACCTGATTCTACTTGACTTAGGTAGTACCACCTGGTGCCTGGCAGTGATGGAAAACACTTAAACTTTTCTAGCCTAATGCAGAATTATAGTCTACTACCATCACTGGCAGTGATGGACAAAACTTAAACTTTTCTAACCTCATGCGGAATGATAGTTTACTGCCATTAATATATGGTGTTCCAGACACAACAACACTATATTGTTGTACAATTTTACTGGTTATTTTCCATTCAGTTCTTGCAAAACTCCATGGAAGAAGTTACATGACAAAGCTGATTCTACCTGATTCTACTTGACTTAGGTAGTACCACCTGGTGCCTGGCAGTGATGGAAAACACTTAAACTTCTCTAGCCTAATGCAGAATTATAGTCTACTACCATCACTGGCAGTGATGGACAAAACTTAAACTTTTCTAACCTAATGCGGAATGATAGTTTACTGCCATTAATGTATGGTGTTCCAGACACAACAACACTATATTGTTGTACACTTTTACTGGTTATTTTCCGTTCAGTTCTTGCAAAACTCCATGGAAGAAGTTACATGACAAAGCTCTTCCATTTTATATTGCAATTTAGGACATGGAGGCGAAGGTATACCAGCTAATTGGACTGTGGGTTGAGTGGCATGGGTTTCTGTACATCTGTCAGGATGGCCGAGCGGTCCAAGGCGCCAGACTCAAGGTTTGATTCCTTCCTTCCTCAGCACAGGGACTTCTGGTCTCCAAAAGGAGGCGTGGGTTCAAATCCCACTCCTGACAACTTCACCTTTACTCGCATATGAGAAGACCATGAGGAAAAGCATGTCAGGCCATGGTGAAAGAGGTCACATGTCTTTGACAACGGGCCTTCGATTCCTCCCCAAAACATACACAATTCCGATGTGCTTAGGAAGTTCTTCATGGAACGTTAGGCTCTTTTGCACTTGTACCGAGTACCTACCTGATTCTACTTGACTTAGGTAGTACCACCTGGTGCCTGGCAGTGATGGAAAACACTTAAACTTTTCTAGCCTAATGCAGAATTATAGTCTACTACCATCACTGGCAGTGATGGACAAAACTTAAACTTTTCTAACCTAATGCGGAATGATAGTTTACTGCCATTAATGTATGGTGTTCCAGACACAACAACACTATATTGTTGTACACTTTTACTGGTTATTTTCCGTTCAGTTCTTGCAAAACTCCATGGAAGAAGTTACATGACAAAGCTCTTCCATTTTATATTGCAATTTAGGACATGGAGGCGAAGGTATACCAGCTAATTGGACTGTGGGTTGAGTGGCATGGGTTTCTGTACATCTGTCAGGATGGCCGAGCGGTCCAAGGCGCCAGACTCAAGGGATGATTCCTTCCTTCCTCAGCACAGGGACTTCTGGTCTCCAAAAGGAGGCGTGGGTTCAAATCCCACTCCTGACAACTTCACCTTTACTCGCATATGAGAAGACCATGAGGAAAATCATGTCAGGCCATGGTGAAAGAGGTCACATGTCTTTGACAACGGGCCTTCGATTCCTCCCCAAAACATACACAATTCCAATGTGCTTAGGAAGTTCTTCATGGAACGTTAGGCTCTTTTGCACTTGTACCGAGTACCTACCTGATTCTACTTGACTTAGGTAGTACCACCTGGTGCCTGGCAGTGATGGAAAACACTTAAACCTTTCTAGCCTAATGCAGAATTATAGTCTACTACCATCACTGGCAGTGATGGACAAAACTTAAACTTTTCTAACCTCATGCGGAATGATAGTTTACTGCCATTAATATATGGTGTTCCAGACACAACAACACTATATTGTTGTACAATTTTACTGGTTATTTTCCGTTCAGTTCTTGCAAAACTCCATGGAAGAAGTTACATGACAAAGCTCTTCCATTTTATATTGCAATTTAGGACATGGAGGCGAAGGTATACCAGCTAATTGGACTGTGGGTTGAGTGGCATGGGTTTCTGTACAGCTGTCAGGATGGCCGAGCGGTCTAAGGCGCCAGACTCAAGGTTTGATTCCTTCCTTCCTCAGCACAGGGACTTCTGGTCTCCAAAAGGAGGCGTGCGTTCAAATCCCACTCCTGACAACTTCACTTTTACTCGCATATGAGAAGACCATGAGGAAAATCATGTCACTTCTGGTCTCCAAAAGGAGGCGTGGGTTCAAATCCCACTCCTGACAACTTCACCTTTACTCGCATATGAGAAGACCATGAGGAAAATCATGTCAGGCCATGGTGAAAGAGGTCACATGTCTTTGACTGTGGGTTGAGTGGCATGGGTTTCTGTACATCTGTCAGGATGGCCGAGCGGTCCAAGGCGCCAGACTCAAGGTTTGATTCCTTCCTTCCTCAGCACAGGGACTTCTGGTCTCCAAAAGGAGGCGTGGGTTCAAATCCCACTCCTGACAACTTCACCTTTACTCGCATATGAGAAGACCATGAGGAAAATCATGTCAGGCCATGGTGAAAGAGGTCACATGTCTTTGACAACGGGCCTTCGATTCCTCCCCAAAACATACACAATTCCAATGTGCTTAGGAAGTTCATCATGGAACGTTAGGCTCTTTTGCACTTGTACCGAGTACCTACCTGATTCTACTTGACTTAGGTAGTACCACCTGGTGCCTGACAGTGATGGAAAACACTTAAATAGTAGACTATAATTCTCCTAATGCAGAATTATAGTCTACTACCATCACTGGCAGTGATAGAAAACACTTAAACCTTTCTAGCCTAATGCAGAATTATAGTCTACTACCATCACTGGCAGTGATGGACAAAACTTAAACTTTTCTAACCTCATGCGGAATGATAGTTTACTGCCATTAATGTATGGTGTTCCAGACACAACAACACTATATTGTTGTACAATTTTACTGGTTATTTTCCGTTCAGTTCTTGCAAAACTCCATGGAAGAAGTTACATGACAAAGCTCTTCCATTTTATATTGCAATTTAGGACATGGAGGCGAAGGTATACCAGCTAATTGGACTGTGGGTTGAGTGGCATGGGTTTCTGTACAGCTGTCAGGATGGCCGAGCGGTCCAAGGCGCCAGACTCAAGGGATGATTCCTTCCTTCCTCAGCACAGGGACTTCTGGTCTCCAAAAGGAGGCGTGGGTTCAAATCCCACTCCTGACAACTTCACTTTTACTCGCATATGAGAAGACCATGAGGAAAATCATGTCAGGCCATGGTGAAAGAGGTCACATGTCTTTGACAACGGGCCTTTCGATTCCTCCCCAAAACATACACAATTCCGATGTGCTTAGGAAGTTCTTCATGGAACGTTAGGCTCTTTTGCACTTGTACCGAGTACCTACCTGATTCTACTTGACTTAGGTAGTACCACCTGGTGCCTGACAGTGATGGAAAACACTTAAATAGTAGACTATAATTCTCCTAATGCAGAATTATAGTCTACTACCATCACTGGCAGTGATGGACAAAACTTAAACTTTTCTAACCTAATGCGGAATGATAGTTTACTGCCATTAATGTATGGTGTTCCAGACATAACAACACTATATTGTTGTACACTTTTACTGGTTATTTTCCGTTCAGTTCTTGCAAAACTCCATGGAAGAAGTTACATGACAAAGCTCTTCCATTTTATATTGCAATTTAGGACATGGAGGCGAAGGTATACCAGCTAATTGGTCTGTGGGTTGAGTGGCATGGGTTTCTGTACATCTGTCAGGATGGCCGAGCGGTCCAAGGCGCCAGACTCAAGGTTTGATTCCTTCCTTCCTCAGCACAGGGACTTCTGGTCTCCAAAAGGAGGCGTGGGTTCAAATCCCACTCCTGAGAACTTCACCTTTACTCGCATATGAGAAGACCATGAGGAAAATCATGTCAGGCCATGGTGAAAGAGGTCACATGTCTTTGACAACGGGCCTTCGATTCCTCCCCAAAACATACACAATTCCAATGTGCTTAGGAAGTTCTTCATGGAACGTTAGGCTCTTTTGCACTTGTACCGAGTACCTACCTGATTCTACTTGACTTAGGTAGTACCACCTGGTGCCTGACAGTGATGGAAAACACTTAAATAGTAGACTATAATTCTCCTAATGCAGAATTATAGTCTACTACCATCACTGGCAGTGATGGACAAAACTTAAACTTTTCTAACCTCATGCGGAATGATAGTTTACTGCCATTAATGTATGGTGTTCCAGACACAACAACACTATATTGTTGTACACTTTTACTGGTTATTTTCCGTTCAGTTCTTGCAAAACTCCATGGAAGAAGTTACATGACAAAGCTCTTCCATTTTATATTGCAATTTAGGACATGGAGGCGAAGGTATACCAGCTAATTGGTCTGTGGGTTGAGTGGCATGGGTTTCTGTACATCTGTCAGGATGGCCGAGCGGTCCAAGGCGCCAGACTCAAGGTTTGATTCCTTCCTTCCTCAGCACAGGGACTTCTGGTCTCCAAAGGGAGGCATGGGTTCAAATCCCACTCCTGACAACTTCACTTTTACTCGCATATGAGAAGACCATGAGGAAAATCATGTCAGGCCATGGTGAAAGAGGTCACATGTCTTTGACAACGGGCCTTTCGATTCCTCCCCAAAACATACACAATTCCGATGTGCTTAAGAAGTTCTTCATGGAACATTAGGCTCTTTTGCACTAGTACCTAGTACCTACCTGATTCTACTTGACTTAGGTAGTACCACCTGGTGCCTGGCAGTGATGGAAAACACTTAAACTTTTCTAGCCTAATGCAGAATTATAGTCTACTACCATCACTGGCAGTGATGGACAAAACTTAAACTTTTCTAACCTCATGCGGAATGATAGTTTACTGCCATTAATGTATGGTGTTCCAGACACAACAACACTATATTGTTGTACACTTTTACTGGTTATTTTCCGTTCAGTTCTTGCAAAACTCCATGGAAGAAGTTACATGACAAAGCTCTTCCATTTTATATTGCAATTTAGGACATGGAGGCGAAGGTATACCAGCTAATTGGTCTGTGGGTTGAGTGGCATGGGTTTCTGTACATCTGTCAGGATGGCCGAGCGGTCCAAGGCGCCAGACTCAAGGTTTGATTCCTTCCTTCCTCAGCACAGGGACTTCTGGTCTCCAAAAGGAGGCGTGCGTTCAAATCCCACTCCTGACAACTTTACTTTTACTCGCATATGAGAAGACCATGAGGAAAATCATGTCAGGCCATGGTGAAAGAGGTCACATGTCTTTGACAACGGGCCTTTCGATTCCTCCCCAAAACATACACAATTCCGATGTGCTTAAGAAGTTCTTCATGGAACATTAGGCTCTTTTGCACTAGTACCTAGTACCTACCTGATTCTACTTGACTTAGGTAGTACCACCTGGTGCCTGGCAGTGATGGAAAACACTTAAACCTTTCTAGCCTAATGCAGAATTATAGTCTACTACCATCACTGGCAGTGATGGACAAAAGTTAAACTTTTCTAACCTCATGCGGAATGATAGTTTACTGCCATTAATATATGGTGTTCCAGACACAACAACACTATATTGTTGTACAATTTTACTGGTTATTTTCCATTCAGTTCTTGCAAAACTCCATGGAAGAAGTTACATGACAAAGCTCTTCCATTTTATATTGCAATTTAGGACATGGAGGCGAAGGTATACCAGCTAATTGGTCTGTGGGTTGAGTGGCATGGGTTTCTGTACATCTGTCAGGATGGCCGAGCGGTCCAAGGCGCCAGACTCAAGGTTTGATTCCTTCCTTCCTCAGCACAGGGACTTCTGGTCTCCAAAAGGAGGCGTGGGTTCAAATCCCACTCCTGACAACTTCACCTTTACTCGCATATGAGAAGACCATGAGGAAAATCATGTCAGGCCATGGTGAAAGAGGTCACATGTCTTTGACTGTGGGTTGAGTGGCATGGGTTTCTGTACATCTGTCAGGATGGCCGAGCGGTCCAAGGCGCCAGACTCAAGGTTTGATTCCTTCCTTCCTCAGCACAGGGACTTCTGGTCTCCAAAAGGAGGCGTGGGTTCAAATCCCACTCCTGACAACTTCACCTTTACTCGCATATGAGAAGACCATGAGGAAAATCATGTCAGGCCATGGTGAAAGAGGTCACATGTCTTTGACTGTGGGTTGAGTGGCATGGGTTTCTGTACATCTGTCAGGATGGCCGAGCGGTCCAAGGCGCCAGACTCAAGGTTTGATTCCTTCCTTCCTCAGCACAGGGACTTCTGGTCTCCAAAAGGAGGCGTGGGTTCAAATCCCACTCCTGACAACTTCACCTTTACTCGCATATGAGAAGACCATGAGGAAAATCATGTCAGGCCATGGTGAAAGAGGTCACATGTCTTTGACAACGGGCCTTCGATTCCTCCCCAAAACATACACAATTCCAATGTGCTTAGGAAGTTCATCATGGAACGTTAGGCTCTTTTGCACTTGTACCGAGTACCTACCTGATTCTACTTGACTTAGGTAGTACCACCTGGTGCCTGACAGTGATGGAAAACACTTAAATAGTAGACTATAATTCTCCTAATGCAGAATTATAGTCTACTACCATCACTGGCAGTGATAGAAAACACTTAAACCTTTCTAGCCTAATGCAGAATTATAGTCTACTACCATCACTGGCAGTGATGGACAAAACTTAAACTTTTCTAACCTCATGCGGAATGATAGTTTACTGCCATTAATGTATGGTGTTCCAGACACAACAACACTATATTGTTGTACAATTTTACTGGTTATTTTCCGTTCAGTTCTTGCAAAACTCCATGGAAGAAGTTACATGACAAAGCTCTTCCATTTTATATTGCAATTTAGGACATGGAGGAGAAGGTATACCAGCTAATTGGACTGTGGGTTGAGTGGCATGGGTTTCTGTACAGCTGTCAGGATGGCCGAGCGGTCCAAGGCGCCAGACTCAAGGGATGATTCCTTCCTTCCTCAGCACAGGGACTTCTGGTCTCCAAAAGGAGGCGTGGGTTCAAATCCCACTCCTGACAACTTCACTTTTACTCGCATATGAGAAGACCATGAGGAAAATCATGTCAGGCCATGGTGAAAGAGGTCACATGTCTTTGACAACGGGCCTTTCGATTCCTCCCCAAAACATACACAATTCCGATGTGCTTAGGAAGTTCTTCATGGAACGTTAGGCTCTTTTGCACTTGTACCGAGTACCTACCTGATTCTACTTGACTTAGGTAGTACCACCTGGTGCCTGACAGTGATGGAAAACACTTAAATAGTAGACTATAATTCTCCTAATGCAGAATTATAGTCTACTACCATCACTGGCAGTGATGGACAAAACTTAAACTTTTCTAACCTAATGCGGAATGATAGTTTACTGCCATTAATGTATGGTGTTCCAGACATAACAACACTATATTGTTGTACACTTTTACTGGTTATTTTCCGTTCAGTTCTTGCAAAACTCCATGGAAGAAGTTACATGACAAAGCTCTTCCATTTTATATTGCAATTTAGGACATGGAGGCGAAGGTATACCAGCTAATTGGTCTGTGGGTTGAGTGGCATGGGTTTCTGTACATCTGTCAGGATGGCCGAGCGGTCCAAGGCGCCAGACTCAAGGTTTGATTCCATCCTTCCTCAGCACAGGGACTTCTGGTCTCCAAAAGGAGGCGTGGGTTCAAATCCCACTCCTGAGAACTTCACCTTTACTCGCATATGAGAAGACCATGAGGAAAATCATGTCAGGCCATGGTGAAAGAGGTCACATGTCTTTGACAACGGGCCTTCGATTCCTCCCCAAAACATACACAATTCCAATGTGCTTAGGAAGTTCTTCATGGAACGTTAGGCTCTTTTGCACTTGTACCGAGTACCTACCTGATTCTACTTGACTTAGGTAGTACCACCTGGTGCCTGACAGTGATGGAAAACACTTAAACTTTTCTAGCCTAATGCAGAATTATAGTCTACTACCATCACTGGCAGTGATGGACAAAACTTAAACTTTTCTAACCTCATGCGGAATGATAGTTTACTGCCATTAATGTATGGTGTTCCAGACACAACAACACTATATTGTTGTACACTTTTACTGGTTATTTTCCGTTCAGTTCTTGCAAAACTCCATGGAAGAAGTTACATGACAAAGCTCTTCCATTTTATATTGCAATTTAGGACATGGAGGCGAAGGTATACCAGCTAATTGGTCTGTGGGTTGAGTGGCATGGGTTTCTGTACATCTGTCAGGATGGCCGAGCGGTCCAAGGCGCCAGACTCAAGGTTTGATTCCTTCCTTCCTCAGCACAGGGACTTCTGGTCTCCAAAAGGAGGCGTGCGTTCAAATCCCACTCCTGACAACTTCACTTTTACTCGCATATGAGAAGACCATGAGGAAAATCATGTCAGGCCATGGTGAAAGAGGTCACATGTCTTTGACAACGGGCCTTTCGATTCCTCCCCAAAACATACACAATTCCGATGTGCTTAAGAAGTTCTTCATGGAACATTAGGCTCTTTTGCACTAGTACCTAGTACCTACCTGATTCTACTTGACTTAGGTAGTACCACCTGGTGCCTGGCAGTGATGGAAAACACTTAAACCTTTCTAGCCTAATGCAGAATTATAGTCTACTACCATCACTGGCAGTGATGGACAAAAGTTAAACTTTTCTAACCTCATGCGGAATGATAGTTTACTGCCATTAATATATGGTGTTCCAGACACAACAACACTATATTGTTGTACAATTTTACTGGTTATTTTCCATTCAGTTCTTGCAAAACTCCATGGAAGAAGTTACATGACAAAGCTCTTCCATTTTATATTGCAATTTAGGACATGGAGGCGAAGGTATACCAGCTAATTGGTCTGTGGGTTGAGTGGCATGGGTTTCTGTACATCTGTCAGGATGGCCGAGCGGTCCAAGGCGCCAGACTCAAGGTTTGATTCCTTCCTTCCTCAGCACAGGGACTTCTGGTCTCCAAAAGGAGGCGTGGGTTCAAATCCCACTCCTGACAACTTCACTTTTACTCGCATATGAGAAGACCATGAGGAAAATCATGTCAGGCCATGGTGAAAGAGGTCACATGTCTTTGACAACGGGCCTTCGATTCCTCCCCAAAACATACACAATTCCGATGTGCTTAAGAAGTTCTTCATGGAACATTAGGCTCTTTTGCACTAGTACCTAGTACCTACCTGATTCTACTTGACTTAGGTAGTACCACCTGGTGCCTGGCAGTGATGGAAAACACTTAAACCTTTCTAGCCTAATGCAGAATTATAGTCTACTACCATCACTGGCAGTGATGGACAAAAGTTAAACTTTTCTAACCTAATGCGGAATGATAGTTTACTGCCATTAATGTATGGTGTTCCAGACACAACAACACTATATTGTTGTACACTTTTACTGGTTATTTTCCGTTCAGTTCTTGCAAAACTCCATGGAAGAAGTTACATGACAAAGCTCTTCCATTTTATATTGCAATTTAGGACATGGAGGCGAAGGTATACCAGCTAATTGGACTGTGGGTTGAGTGGCATGGGTTTCTGTACATCTGTCAGGATGGCCGAGCGGTCCAAGGCGCCAGACTCAAGGTTTGATTCCTTCCTTCCTCAGCACAGGGACTTCTGGTCTCCAAAAGGAGGCGTGGGTTCAAATCCCACTCCTGACAACATCACCTTTACTCGCATATGAGAAGACCATGAGGAAAAGCATGTCAGGCCATGGTGAAAGAGGTCACATGTCTTTGACAACGGGCCTTTCGATTCCTCCCCAAAACATACACAATTCCGATGTGCTTAAGAAGTTCTTCATGGAACATTAGGCTCTTTTGCACTAGTACCTAGTACCTACCTGATTCTACTTGACTTAGGTAGTACCACCTGGTGCCTGGCAGTGATGGAAAACACTTAAACTTTTCTAGCCTAATGCAGAATTATAGTCTACTACCATCACTGGCAGTGATGGACAAAACTTAAACTTTTCTAACCTCATGCGGAATGATAGTTTACTGCCATTAATATATGGTGTTCCAGACACAACAACACTATATTGTTGTACAATTTTACTGGTTATTTTCCGTTCAGTTCTTGCAAAACTCCATGGAAGAAGTTACATGACAAAGCTCTTCCATTTTATATTGCAATTTAGGACATGGAGGCGAAGGTATACCAGCTAATTGGACTGTGGGTTGAGTGGCATGGGTTTCTGTACAGCTGTCAGGATGGCCGAGCGGTCCAAGGCGCCAGACTCAAGGTTTGATTCCTTCCTTCCTCAGCACAGGGACTTCTGGTCTCCAAAAGGAGGCGTGGGTTCAAATCCCACTCCTGACAACTTCACTTTTACTCGCATATGAGAAGACCATGAGGAAAATCATGTCAGGCCATGGTGAAAGAGGTCACATGTCTTTGACAACGGGCCTTCGATTCCTCCCCAAAACATACACAATTCCGATGTGCTTAAGAAGTTCTTCATGGAACATTAGGCTCTTTTGCACTAGTACCTAGTACCTACCTGATTCTACTTGACTTAGGTAGTACCACCTGGTGCCTGGCAGTGATGGAAAACACTTAAACCTTTCTAGCCTAATGCAGAATTATAGTCTACTACCATCACTGGCAGTGATGGACAAAAGTTAAACTTTTCTAACCTAATGCGGAATGATAGTTTACTGCCATTAATGTATGGTGTTCCAGACACAACAACACTATATTGTTGTACACTTTTACTGGTTATTTTCCGTTCAGTTCTTGCAAAACTCCATGGAAGAAGTTACATGACAAAGCTCTTCCATTTTATATTGCAATTTAGGACATGGAGGCGAAGGTATACCAGCTAATTGGACTGTGGGTTGAGTGGCATGGGTTTCTGTACATCTGTCAGGATGGCCGAGCGGTCCAAGGCGCCAGACTCAAGGTTTGATTCCTTCCTTCCTCAGCACAGGGACTTCTGGTCTCCAAAAGGAGGCGTGGGTTCAAATCCCACTCCTGACAACATCACCTTTACTCGCATATGAGAAGACCATGAGGAAAAGCATGTCAGGCCATGGTGAAAGAGGTCACATGTCTTTGACAACGGGCCTTTCGATTCCTCCCCAAAACATACACAATTCCGATGTGCTTAAGAAGTTCTTCATGGAACATTAGGCTCTTTTGCACTAGTACCTAGTACCTACCTGATTCTACTTGACTTAGGTAGTACCACCTGGTGCCTGGCAGTGATGGAAAACACTTAAACTTTTCTAGCCTAATGCAGAATTATAGTCTACTACCATCACTGGCAGTGATGGACAAAACTTAAACTTTTCTAACCTCATGCGGAATGATAGTTTACTGCCATTAATATATGGTGTTCCAGACACAACAACACTATATTGTTGTACAATTTTACTGGTTATTTTCCGTTCAGTTCTTGCAAAACTCCATGGAAGAAGTTACATGACAAAGCTCTTCCATTTTATATTGCAATTTAGGACATGGAGGCGAAGGTATACCAGCTAATTGGACTGTGGGTTGAGTGGCATGGGTTTCTGTACAGCTGTCAGGATGGCCGAGCGGTCCAAGGCGCCAGACTCAAGGTTTGATTCCTTCCTTCCTCAGCACAGGGACTTCTGGTCTCCAAAAGGAGGCGTGGGTTCAAATCCCACTCCTGACAACTTCACTTTTACTCGCATATGAGAAGACCATGAGGAAAATCATGTCAGGCCATGGTGAAAGAGGTCACATGTCTTTGACAACGGGCCTTCGATTCCTCCCCAAAACATACACAATTCCGATGTGCTTAAGAAGTTCTTCATGGAACATTAGGCTCTTTTGCACTAGTACCTAGTACCTACCTGATTCTACTTGACTTAGGTAGTACCACCTGGTGCCTGGCAGTGATGGAAAACACTTAAACCTTTCTAGCCTAATGCAGAATTATAGTCTACTACCATCACTGGCAGTGATGGACAAAAGTTAAACTTTTCTAACCTCATGCGGAATGATAGTTTACTGCCATTAATATATGGTGTTCCAGACACAACAACACTATATTGTTGTACAATTTTACTGGTTATTTTCCATTCAGTTCTTGCAAAACTCCATGGAAGAAGTTACATGACAAAGCTCTTCCATTTTATATTGCAATTTAGGACATGGAGGCGAAGGTATACCAGCTAATTGGTCTGTGGGTTGAGTGGCATGGGTTTCTGTACATCTGTCAGGATGGCCGAGCGGTCCAAGGCGCCAGACTCAAGGTTTGATTCCTTCCTTCCTCAGCACAGGGACTTCTGGTCTCCAAAAGGAGGCGTGGGTTCAAATCCCACTCCTGACAACTTCACCTTTACTCGCATATGAGAAGACCATGAGGAAAATCATGTCAGGCCATGGTGAAAGAGGTCACATGTCTTTGACTGTGGGTTGAGTGGCATGGGTTTCTGTACATCTGTCAGGATGGCCGAGCGGTCCAAGGCGCCAGACTCAAGGTTTGATTCCTTCCTTCCTCAGCACAGGGACTTCTGGTCTCCAAAAGGAGGCGTGGGTTCAAATCCCACTCCTGACAACTTCACCTTTACTCGCATATGAGAAGACCATGAGGAAAATCATGTCAGGCCATGGTGAAAGAGGTCACATGTCTTTGACAACGGGCCTTCGATTCCTCCCCAAAACATACACAATTCCAATGTGCTTAGGAAGTTCATCATGGAACGTTAGGCTCTTTTGCACTTGTACCGAGTACCTACCTGATTCTACTTGACTTAGGTAGTACCACCTGGTGCCTGGCAGTGATGGAAAACACTTAAACTTTTCTAGCCTAATGCAGAATTATAGTCTACTACCATCACTGGCAGTGATGGACAAAACTTAAACTTTTCTAACCTCATGCGGAATGATAGTTTACTGCCATTAATATATGGTGTTCCAGACACAACAACACTATATTGTTGTACAATTTTACTGGTTATTTTCCGTTCAGTTCTTGCAAAACTCCATGGAAGAAGTTACATGACAAAGCTCTTCCATTTTATATTGCAATTTAGGACATGGAGGCGAAGGTATACCAGCTAATTGGACTGTGGGTTGAGTGGCATGGGTTTCTGTACAGCTGTCAGGATGGCCGAGCGGTCCAAGGCGCCAGACTCAAGGTTTGATTCCTTCCTTCCTCAGCACAGGGACTTCTGGTCTCCAAAAGGAGGCGTGGGTTCAAATCCCACTCCTGACAACTTCACTTTTACTCGCATATGAGAAGACCATGAGGAAAATCATGTCAGGCCATGGTGAAAGAGGTCACATGTCTTTGACAACGGGCCTTCGATTCCTCCCCAAAACATACACAATTCCGATGTGCTTAAGAAGTTCTTCATGGAACATTAGGCTCTTTTGCACTAGTACCTAGTACCTACCTGATTCTACTTGACTTAGGTAGTACCACCTGGTGCCTGGCAGTGATGGAAAACACTTAAACCTTTCTAGCCTAATGCAGAATTATAGTCTACTACCATCACTGGCAGTGATGGACAAAAGTTAAACTTTTCTAACCTCATGCGGAATGATAGTTTACTGCCATTAATATATGGTGTTCCAGACACAACAACACTATATTGTTGTACAATTTTACTGGTTATTTTCCATTCAGTTCTTGCAAAACTCCATGGAAGAAGTTACATGACAAAGCTCTTCCATTTTATATTGCAATTTAGGACATGGAGGCGAAGGTATACCAGCTAATTGGTCTGTGGGTTGAGTGGCATGGGTTTCTGTACATCTGTCAGGATGGCCGAGCGGTCCAAGGCGCCAGACTCAAGGTTTGATTCCTTCCTTCCTCAGCACAGGGACTTCTGGTCTCCAAAAGGAGGCGTGGGTTCAAATCCCACTCCTGACAACTTCACCTTTACTCGCATATGAGAAGACCATGAGGAAAATCATGTCAGGCCATGGTGAAAGAGGTCACATGTCTTTGACTGTGGGTTGAGTGGCATGGGTTTCTGTACATCTGTCAGGATGGCCGAGCGGTCCAAGGCGCCAGACTCAAGGTTTGATTCCTTCCTTCCTCAGCACAGGGACTTCTGGTCTCCAAAAGGAGGCGTGGGTTCAAATCCCACTCCTGACAACTTCACCTTTACTCGCATATGAGAAGACCATGAGGAAAATCATGTCAGGCCATGGTGAAAGAGGTCACATGTCTTTGACAACGGGCCTTCGATTCCTCCCCAAAACATACACAATTCCAATGTGCTTAGGAAGTTCATCATGGAACGTTGGGCTCTTTTGCACTTGTACCGAGTACCTACCTGATTCTACTTGACTTAGGTAGTACCACCTGGTGCCTGACAGTGATGGAAAACACTTAAATAGTAGACTATAATTCTCCTAATGCAGAATTATAGTCTACTACCATCACTGGCAGTGATAGAAAACACTTAAACCTTTCTAGCCTAATGCAGAATTATAGTCTACTACCATCACTGGCAGTGATGGACAAAACTTAAACTTTTCTAACCTCATGCGGAATGATAGTTTACTGCCATTAATGTATGGTGTTCCAGACACAACAACACTATATTGTTGTACAATTTTACTGGTTATTTTCCGTTCAGTTCTTGCAAAACTCCATGGAAGAAGTTACATGACAAAGCTCTTCCATTTTATATTGCAATTTAGGACATGGAGGAGAAGGTATACCAGCTAATTGGACTGTGGGTTGAGTGGCATGGGTTTCTGTACAGCTGTCAGGATGGCCGAGCGGTCCAAGGCGCCAGACTCAAGGGATGATTCCTTCCTTCCTCAGCACAGGGACTTCTGGTCTCCAAAAGGAGGCGTGGGTTCAAATCCCACTCCTGACAACTTCACTTTTACTCGCATATGAGAAGACCATGAGGAAAATCATGTCAGGCCATGGTGAAAGAGGTCACATGTCTTTGACAACGGGCCTTTCGATTCCTCCCCAAAACATACACAATTCCGATGTGCTTAGGAAGTTCTTCATGGAACGTTAGGCTCTTTTGCACTTGTACCGAGTACCTACCTGATTCTACTTGACTTAGGTAGTACCACCTGGTGCCTGACAGTGATGGAAAACACTTAAATAGTAGACTATAATTCTCCTAATGCAGAATTATAGTCTACTACCATCACTGGCAGTGATGGACAAAACTTAAACTTTTCTAACCTCATGCGGAATGATAGTTTACTGCCATTAATGTATGGTGTTCCAGACACAACAACACTATATTGTTGTACAATTTTACTGGTTATTTTCCGTTCAGTTCTTGCAAAACTCCATGGAAGAAGTTACATGACAAAGCTCTTCCATTTTATATTGCAATTTAGGACATGGAGGAGAAGGTATACCAGCTAATTGGACTGTGGGTTGAGTGGCATGGGTTTCTGTACAGCTGTCAGGATGGCCGAGCGGTCCAAGGCGCCAGACTCAAGGGATGATTCCTTCCTTCCTCAGCACAGGGACTTCTGGTCTCCAAAAGGAGGCGTGGGTTCAAATCCCACTCCTGACAACTTCACTTTTACTCGCATATGAGAAGACCATGAGGAAAATCATGTCAGGCCATGGTGAAAGAGGTCACATGTCTTTGACAACGGGCCTTTCGATTCCTCCCCAAAACATACACAATTCCGATGTGCTTAGGAAGTTCTTCATGGAACGTTAGGCTCTTTTGCACTTGTACCGAGTACCTACCTGATTCTACTTGACTTAGGTAGTACCACCTGGTGCCTGACAGTGATGGAAAACACTTAAATAGTAGACTATAATTCTCCTAATGCAGAATTATAGTCTACTACCATCACTGGCAGTGATGGACAAAACTTAAACTTTTCTAACCTAATGCGGAATGATAGTTTACTGCCATTAATGTATGGTGTTCCAGACATAACAACACTATATTGTTGTACACTTTTACTGGTTATTTTCCGTTCAGTTCTTGCAAAACTCCATGGAAGAAGTTACATGACAAAGCTCTTCCATTTTATATTGCAATTTAGGACATGGAGGCGAAGGTATACCAGCTAATTGGTCTGTGGGTTGAGTGGCATGGGTTTCTGTACATCTGTCAGGATGGCCGAGCGGTCCAAGGCGCCAGACTCAAGGTTTGATTCCATCCTTCCTCAGCACAGGGACTTCTGGTCTCCAAAAGGAGGCGTGGGTTCAAATCCCACTCCTGAGAACTTCACCTTTACTCGCATATGAGAAGACCATGAGGAAAATCATGTCAGGCCATGGTGAAAGAGGTCACATGTCTTTGACAACGGGCCTTCGATTCCTCCCCAAAACATACACAATTCCAATGTGCTTAGGAAGTTCTTCATGGAACGTTAGGCTCTTTTGCACTTGTACCGAGTACCTACCTGATTCTACTTGACTTAGGTAGTACCACCTGGTGCCTGACAGTGATGGAAAACACTTAAATAGTAGACTATAATTCTCCTAATGCAGAATTATAGTCTACTACCATCACTGGCAGTGATGGACAAAACTTAAACTTTTCTAACCTCATGCGGAATGATAGTTTACTGCCATTAATGTATGGTGTTCCAGACACAACAACACTATATTGTTGTACACTTTTACTGGTTATTTTCCGTTCAGTTCTTGCAAAACTCCATGGAAGAAGTTACATGACAAAGCTCTTCCATTTTATATTGCAATTTAGGACATGGAGGCGAAGGTATACCAGCTAATTGGTCTGTGGGTTGAGTGGCATGGGTTTCTGTACATCTGTCAGGATGGCCGAGCGGTCCAAGGCGCCAGACTCAAGGTTTGATTCCTTCCTTCCTCAGCACAGGGACTTCTGGTCTCCAAAGGGAGGCATGGGTTCAAATCCCACTCCTGACAACTTCACTTTTACTCGCATATGAGAAGACCATGAGGAAAATCATGTCAGGCCATGGTGAAAGAGGTCACATGTCTTTGACAACGGGCCTTTCGATTCCTCCCCAAAACATACACAATTCCGATGTGCTTAAGAAGTTCTTCATGGAACATTAGGCTCTTTTGCACTAGTACCTAGTACCTACCTGATTCTACTTGACTTAGGTAGTACCACCTGGTGCCTGGCAGTGATGGAAAACACTTAAACTTTTCTAGCCTAATGCAGAATTATAGTCTACTACCATCACTGGCAGTGATGGACAAAACTTAAACTTTTCTAACCTCATGCGGAATGATAGTTTACTGCCATTAATGTATGGTGTTCCAGACACAACAACACTATATTGTTGTACACTTTTACTGGTTATTTTCCGTTCAGTTCTTGCAAAACTCCATGGAAGAAGTTACATGACAAAGCTCTTCCATTTTATATTGCAATTTAGGACATGGAGGCGAAGGTATACCAGCTAATTGGTCTGTGGGTTGAGTGGCATGGGTTTCTGTACATCTGTCAGGATGGCCGAGCGGTCCAAGGCGCCAGACTCAAGGTTTGATTCCTTCCTTCCTCAGCACAGGGACTTCTGGTCTCCAAAAGGAGGCGTGCGTTCAAATCCCACTCCTGACAACTTCACTTTTACTCGCATATGAGAAGACCATGAGGAAAATCATGTCAGGCCATGGTGAAAGAGGTCACATGTCTTTGACAACGGGCCTTTCGATTCCTCCCCAAAACATACACAATTCCGATGTGCTTAAGAAGTTCTTCATGGAACATTAGGCTCTTTTGCACTAGTACCTAGTACCTACCTGATTCTACTTGACTTAGGTAGTACCACCTGGTGCCTGGCAGTGATGGAAAACACTTAAACCTTTCTAGCCTAATGCAGAATTATAGTCTACTACCATCACTGGCAGTGATGGACAAAAGTTAAACTTTTCTAACCTCATGCGGAATGATAGTTTACTGCCATTAATATATGGTGTTCCAGACACAACAACACTATATTGTTGTACAATTTTACTGGTTATTTTCCATTCAGTTCTTGCAAAACTCCATGGAAGAAGTTACATGACAAAGCTCTTCCATTTTATATTGCAATTTAGGACATGGAGGCGAAGGTATACCAGCTAATTGGTCTGTGGGTTGAGTGGCATGGGTTTCTGTACATCTGTCAGGATGGCCGAGCGGTCCAAGGCGCCAGACTCAAGGTTTGATTCCTTCCTTCCTCAGCACAGGGACTTCTGGTCTCCAAAAGGAGGCGTGGGTTCAAATCCCACTCCTGACAACTTCACTTTTACTCGCATATGAGAAGACCATGAGGAAAATCATGTCAGGCCATGGTGAAAGAGGTCACATGTCTTTGACAACGGGCCTTCGATTCCTCCCCAAAACATACACAATTCCGATGTGCTTAAGAAGTTCTTCATGGAACATTAGGCTCTTTTGCACTAGTACCTAGTACCTACCTGATTCTACTTGACTTAGGTAGTACCACCTGGTGCCTGGCAGTGATGGAAAACACTTAAACCTTTCTAGCCTAATGCAGAATTATAGTCTACTACCATCACTGGCAGTGATGGACAAAAGTTAAACTTTTCTAACCTAATGCGGAATGATAGTTTACTGCCATTAATGTATGGTGTTCCAGACACAACAACACTATATTGTTGTACACTTTTACTGGTTATTTTCCGTTCAGTTCTTGCAAAACTCCATGGAAGAAGTTACATGACAAAGCTCTTCCATTTTATATTGCAATTTAGGACATGGAGGCGAAGGTATACCAGCTAATTGGACTGTGGGTTGAGTGGCATGGGTTTCTGTACATCTGTCAGGATGGCCGAGCGGTCCAAGGCGCCAGACTCAAGGTTTGATTCCTTCCTTCCTCAGCACAGGGACTTCTGGTCTCCAAAAGGAGGCGTGGGTTCAAATCCCACTCCTGACAACATCACCTTTACTCGCATATGAGAAGACCATGAGGAAAAGCATGTCAGGCCATGGTGAAAGAGGTCACATGTCTTTGACAACGGGCCTTTCGATTCCTCCCCAAAACATACACAATTCCGATGTGCTTAAGAAGTTCTTCATGGAACATTAGGCTCTTTTGCACTAGTACCTAGTACCTACCTGATTCTACTTGACTTAGGTAGTACCACCTGGTGCCTGGCAGTGATGGAAAACACTTAAACTTTTCTAGCCTAATGCAGAATTATAGTCTACTACCATCACTGGCAGTGATGGACAAAACTTAAACTTTTCTAACCTCATGCGGAATGATAGTTTACTGCCATTAATATATGGTGTTCCAGACACAACAACACTATATTGTTGTACAATTTTACTGGTTATTTTCCGTTCAGTTCTTGCAAAACTCCATGGAAGAAGTTACATGACAAAGCTCTTCCATTTTATATTGCAATTTAGGACATGGAGGCGAAGGTATACCAGCTAATTGGACTGTGGGTTGAGTGGCATGGGTTTCTGTACAGCTGTCAGGATGGCCGAGCGGTCCAAGGCGCCAGACTCAAGGTTTGATTCCTTCCTTCCTCAGCACAGGGACTTCTGGTCTCCAAAAGGAGGCGTGGGTTCAAATCCCACTCCTGACAACTTCACTTTTACTCGCATATGAGAAGACCATGAGGAAAATCATGTCAGGCCATGGTGAAAGAGGTCACATGTCTTTGACAACGGGCCTTCGATTCCTCCCCAAAACATACACAATTCCGATGTGCTTAAGAAGTTCTTCATGGAACATTAGGCTCTTTTGCACTAGTACCTAGTACCTACCTGATTCTACTTGACTTAGGTAGTACCACCTGGTGCCTGGCAGTGATGGAAAACACTTAAACCTTTCTAGCCTAATGCAGAATTATAGTCTACTACCATCACTGGCAGTGATGGACAAAAGTTAAACTTTTCTAACCTCATGCGGAATGATAGTTTACTGCCATTAATATATGGTGTTCCAGACACAACAACACTATATTGTTGTACAATTTTACTGGTTATTTTCCATTCAGTTCTTGCAAAACTCCATGGAAGAAGTTACATGACAAAGCTCTTCCATTTTATATTGCAATTTAGGACATGGAGGCGAAGGTATACCAGCTAATTGGTCTGTGGGTTGAGTGGCATGGGTTTCTGTACATCTGTCAGGATGGCCGAGCGGTCCAAGGCGCCAGACTCAAGGTTTGATTCCTTCCTTCCTCAGCACAGGGACTTCTGGTCTCCAAAAGGAGGCGTGGGTTCAAATCCCACTCCTGACAACTTCACTTTTACTCGCATATGAGAAGACCATGAGGAAAATCATGTCAGGCCATGGTGAAAGAGGTCACATGTCTTTGACAACGGGCCTTCGATTCCTCCCCAAAACATACACAATTCCGATGTGCTTAAGAAGTTCTTCATGGAACATTAGGCTCTTTTGCACTAGTACCTAGTACCTACCTGATTCTACTTGACTTAGGTAGTACCACCTGGTGCCTGGCAGTGATGGAAAACACTTAAACCTTTCTAGCCTAATGCAGAATTATAGTCTACTACCATCACTGGCAGTGATGGACAAAAGTTAAACTTTTCTAACCTCATGCGGAATGATAGTTTACTGCCATTAATATATGGTGTTCCAGACACAACAACACTATATTGTTGTACAATTTTACTGGTTATTTTCCATTCAGTTCTTGCAAAACTCCATGGAAGAAGTTACATGACAAAGCTCTTCCATTTTATATTGCAATTTAGGACATGGAGGCGAAGGTATACCAGCTAATTGGTCTGTGGGTTGAGTGGCATGGGTTTCTGTACATCTGTCAGGATGGCCGAGCGGTCCAAGGCGCCAGACTCAAGGTTTGATTCCTTCCTTCCTCAGCACAGGGACTTCTGGTCTCCAAAAGGAGGCGTGGGTTCAAATCCCACTACTGACAACTTCACTTTTACTCGCATATGAGAAGACCATGAGGAAAATCATGTCAGGCCATGGTGAAAGAGGTCACATGTCTTTGACAACGGGCCTTTCGATTCCTCCCCAAAACATACACAATTCCGATGTGCTTAAGAAGTTCTTCATGGAACATTAGGCTCTTTTGCACTAGTACCTAGTACCTACCTGATTCTACTTGACTTAGGTAGTACCACCTGGTGCCTGGCAGTGATGGAAAACACTTAAACTTTTCTAGCCTAATGCAGAATTATAGTCTACTACCATCACTGGCAGTGATGGACAAAACTTAAACTTTTCTAACCTCATGCGAAATGATAGTTTACTGCCATTAATATATGGTGTTCCAGACACAACAACACTATATTGTTGTACAATTTTACTGGTTATTTTCCATTCAGTTCTTGCAAAACTCCATGGAAGAAGTTACATGACAAAGCTCTTCCATTTTATATTGCAATTTAGGACATGGAGGCGAAGGTATACCAGCTAATTGGTCTGTGGGTTGAGTGGCATGGGTTTCTGTACATCTGTCAGGATGGCCGAGCGGTCCAAGGCGCCAGACTCAAGGTTTGATTCCTTCCTTCCTCAGCACAGGGACTTCTGGTCTCCAAAAGGAGGCGTGGGTTCAAATCCCACTACTGACAACTTCACTTTTACTCGCATATGAGAAGACCATGAGGAAAATCATGTCAGGCCATGGTGAAAGAGGTCACATGTCTTTGACAACGGGCCTTTCGATTCCTCCCCAAAACATACACAATTCCGATGTGCTTAAGAAGTTCTTCATGGAACATTAGGCTCTTTTGCACTAGTACCTAGTACCTACCTGATTCTACTTGACTTAGGTAGTACCACCTGGTGCCTGGCAGTGATGGAAAACACTTAAACTTTTCTAGCCTAATGCAGAATTATAGTCTACTACCATCACTGGCAGTGATGGACAAAACTTAAACTTTTCTAACCTCATGCGGAATGATAGTTTACTGCCATTAATATATGGTGTTCCAGACACAACAACACTATATTGTTGTACAATTTTACTGGTTATTTTCCATTCAGTTCTTGCAAAACTCCATGGAAGAAGTTACATGACAAAGCTGATTCTACCTGATTCTACTTGACTTAGGTAGTACCACCTGGTGCCTGGCAGTGATGGAAAACACTTAAACTTCTCTAGCCTAATGCAGAATTATAGTCTACTACCATCACTGGCAGTGATGGACAAAACTTAAACTTTTCTAACCTAATGCGGAATGATAGTTTACTGCCATTAATGTATGGTGTTCCAGACACAACAACACTATATTGTTGTACACTTTTACTGGTTATTTTCCGTTCAGTTCTTGCAAAACTCCATGGAAGAAGTTACATGACAAAGCTCTTCCATTTTATATTGCAATTTAGGACATGGAGGCGAAGGTATACCAGCTAATTGGACTGTGGGTTGAGTGGCATGGGTTTCTGTACATCTGTCAGGATGGCCGAGCGGTCCAAGGCGCCAGACTCAAGGTTTGATTCCTTCCTTCCTCAGCACAGGGACTTCTGGTCTCCAAAAGGAGGCGTGGGTTCAAATCCCACTCCTGACAACTTCACCTTTACTCGCATATGAGAAGACCATGAGGAAAAGCATGTCAGGCCATGGTGAAAGAGGTCACATGTCTTTGACAACGGGCCTTCGATTCCTCCCCAAAACATACACAATTCCGATGTGCTTAGGAAGTTCTTCATGGAACGTTAGGCTCTTTTGCACTTGTACCGAGTACCTACCTGATTCTACTTGACTTAGGTAGTACCACCTGGTGCCTGGCAGTGATGGAAAACACTTAAACTTTTCTAGCCTAATGCAGAATTATAGTCTACTACCATCACTGGCAGTGATGGACAAAACTTAAACTTTTCTAACCTAATGCGGAATGATAGTTTACTGCCATTAATGTATGGTGTTCCAGACACAACAACACTATATTGTTGTACACTTTTACTGGTTATTTTCCGTTCAGTTCTTGCAAAACTCCATGGAAGAAGTTACATGACAAAGCTCTTCCATTTTATATTGCAATTTAGGACATGGAGGCGAAGGTATACCAGCTAATTGGACTGTGGGTTGAGTGGCATGGGTTTCTGTACATCTGTCAGGATGGCCGAGCGGTCCAAGGCGCCAGACTCAAGGGATGATTCCTTCCTTCCTCAGCACAGGGACTTCTGGTCTCCAAAAGGAGGCGTGGGTTCAAATCCCACTCCTGACAACTTCACCTTTACTCGCATATGAGAAGACCATGAGGAAAATCATGTCAGGCCATGGTGAAAGAGGTCACATGTCTTTGACAACGGGCCTTCGATTCCTCCCCAAAACATACACAATTCCAATGTGCTTAGGAAGTTCTTCATGGAACGTTAGGCTCTTTTGCACTTGTACCGAGTACCTACCTGATTCTACTTGACTTAGGTAGTACCACCTGGTGCCTGGCAGTGATGGAAAACACTTAAACCTTTCTAGCCTAATGCAGAATTATAGTCTACTACCATCACTGGCAGTGATGGACAAAACTTAAACTTTTCTAACCTCATGCGGAATGATAGTTTACTGCCATTAATATATGGTGTTCCAGACACAACAACACTATATTGTTGTACAATTTTACTGGTTATTTTCCGTTCAGTTCTTGCAAAACTCCATGGAAGAAGTTACATGACAAAGCTCTTCCATTTTATATTGCAATTTAGGACATGGAGGCGAAGGTATACCAGCTAATTGGACTGTGGGTTGAGTGGCATGGGTTTCTGTACAGCTGTCAGGATGGCCGAGCGGTCTAAGGCGCCAGACTCAAGGTTTGATTCCTTCCTTCCTCAGCACAGGGACTTCTGGTCTCCAAAAGGAGGCGTGGGTTCAAATCCCACTCCTGACAACTTCACCTTTACTCGCATATGAGAAGACCATGAGGAAAATCATGTCAGGCCATGGTGAAAGAGGTCACATGTCTTTGACTGTGGGTTGAGTGGCATGGGTTTCTGTACATCTGTCAGGATGGCCGAGCGGTCCAAGGCGCCAGACTCAAGGTTTGATTCCTTCCTTCCTCAGCACAGGGACTTCTGGTCTCCAAAAGGAGGCGTGGGTTCAAATCCCACTCCTGACAACTTCACCTTTACTCGCATATGAGAAGACCATGAGGAAAATCATGTCAGGCCATGGTGAAAGAGGTCACATGTCTTTGACTGTGGGTTGAGTGGCATGGGTTTCTGTACATCTGTCAGGATGGCCGAGCGGTCCAAGGCGCCAGACTCAAGGTTTGATTCCTTCCTTCCTCAGCACAGGGACTTCTGGTCTCCAAAAGGAGGCGTGGGTTCAAATCCCACTCCTGACAACTTCACCTTTACTCGCATATGAGAAGACCATGAGGAAAATCATGTCAGGCCATGGTGAAAGAGGTCACATGTCTTTGACAACGGGCCTTCGATTCCTCCCCAAAACATACACAATTCCAATGTGCTTAGGAAGTTCTTCATGGAACGTTAGGCTCTTTTGCACTTGTACCGAGTACCTACCTGATTCTACTTGACTTAGGTAGTACCACCTGGTGCCTGACAGTGATGGAAAACACTTAAATAGTAGACTATAATTCTCCTAATGCAGAATTATAGTCTACTACCATCACTGGCAGTGATAGAAAACACTTAAACCTTTCTAGCCTAATGCAGAATTATAGTCTACTACCATCACTGGCAGTGATGGACAAAACTTAAACTTTTCTAACCTCATGCGGAATGATAGTTTACTGCCATTAATGTATGGTGTTCCAGACACAACAACACTATATTGTTGTACAATTTTACTGGTTATTTTCCGTTCAGTTCTTGCAAAACTCCATGGAAGAAGTTACATGACAAAGCTCTTCCATTTTATATTGCAATTTAGGACATGGAGGCGAAGGTATACCAGCTAATTGGACTGTGGGTTGAGTGGCATGGGTTTCTGTACAGCTGTCAGGATGGCCGAGCGGTCCAAGGCGCCAGACTCAAGGGATGATTCCTTCCTTCCTCAGCACAGGGACTTCTGGTCTCCAAAAGGAGGCGTGGGTTCAAATCCCACTCCTGACAACTTCACTTTTACTCGCATATGAGAAGACCATGAGGAAAATCATGTCAGGCCATGGTGAAAGAGGTCACATGTCTTTGACAACGGGCCTTTCGATTCCTCCCCAAAACATACACAATTCCGATGTGCTTAGGAAGTTCTTCATGGAACGTTAGGCTCTTTTGCACTTGTACCGAGTACCTACCTGATTCTACTTGACTTAGGTAGTACCACCTGGTGCCTGACAGTGATGGAAAACACTTAAATAGTAGACTATAATTCTCCTAATGCAGAATTATAGTCTACTACCATCACTGGCAGTGATGGACAAAACTTAAACTTTTCTAACCTAATGCGGAATGATAGTTTACTGCCATTAATGTATGGTGTTCCAGACATAACAACACTATATTGTTGTACACTTTTACTGGTTATTTTCCGTTCAGTTCTTGCAAAACTCCATGGAAGAAGTTACATGACAAAGCTCTTCCATTTTATATTGCAATTTAGGACATGGAGGCGAAGGTATACCAGCTAATTGGTCTGTGGGTTGAGTGGCATGGGTTTCTGTACATCTGTCAGGATGGCCGAGCGGTCCAAGGCGCCAGACTCAAGGTTTGATTCCTTCCTTCCTCAGCACAGGGACTTCTGGTCTCCAAAAGGAGGCGTGGGTTCAAATCCCACTCCTGACAACTTCACCTTTACTCGCATATGAGAAGACCATGAGGAAAATCATGTCAGGCCATGGTGAAAGAGGTCACATGTCTTTGACAACGGGCCTTCGATTCCTCCCCAAAACATACACAATTCCAATGTGCTTAGGAAGTTCTTCATGGAACGTTAGGCTCTTTTGCACTTGTACCGAGTACCTACCTGATTCTACTTGACTTAGGTAGTACCACCTGGTGCCTGACAGTGATGGAAAACACTTAAATAGTAGACTATAATTCTCCTAATGCAGAATTATAGTCTACTACCATCACTGGCAGTGATGGACAAAACTTAAACTTTTCTAACCTCATGCGGAATGATAGTTTACTGCCATTAATGTATGGTGTTCCAGACACAACAACACTATATTGTTGTACACTTTTACTGGTTATTTTCCGTTCAGTTCTTGCAAAACTCCATGGAAGAAGTTACATGACAAAGCTCTTCCATTTTATATTGCAATTTAGGACATGGAGGCGAAGGTATACCAGCTAATTGGTCTGTGGGTTGAGTGGCATGGGTTTCTGTACATCTGTCAGGATGGCCGAGCGGTCCAAGGCGCCAGACTCAAGGTTTGATTCCTTCCTTCCTCAGCACAGGGACTTCTGGTCTCCAAAGGGAGGCATGGGTTCAAATCCCACTCCTGACAACTTCACTTTTACTCGCATATGAGAAGACCATGAGGAAAATCATGTCAGGCCATGGTGAAAGAGGTCACATGTCTTTGACAACGGGCCTTTCGATTCCTCCCCAAAACATACACAATTCCGATGTGCTTAAGAAGTTCTTCATGGAACATTAGGCTCTTTTGCACTAGTACCTAGTACCTACCTGATTCTACTTGACTTAGGTAGTACCACCTGGTGCCTGGCAGTGATGGAAAACACTTAAACTTTTCTAGCCTAATGCAGAATTATAGTCTACTACCATCACTGGCAGTGATGGACAAAACTTAAACTTTTCTAACCTCATGCGGAATGATAGTTTACTGCCATTAATGTATGGTGTTCCAGACACAACAACACTATATTGTTGTACACTTTTACTGGTTATTTTCCGTTCAGTTCTTGCAAAACTCCATGGAAGAAGTTACATGACAAAGCTCTTCCATTTTATATTGCAATTTAGGACATGGAGGCGAAGGTATACCAGCTAATTGGTCTGTGGGTTGAGTGGCATGGGTTTCTGTACATCTGTCAGGATGGCCGAGCGGTCCAAGGCGCCAGACTCAAGGTTTGATTCCTTCCTTCCTCAGCACAGGGACTTCTGGTCTCCAAAAGGAGGCGTGGGTTCAAATCCCACTCCTGACAACTTCACTTTTACTCGCATATGAGAAGACCATGAGGAAAATCATGTCAGGCCATGGTGAAAGAGGTCACATGTCTTTGACAACGGGCCTTTCGATTCCTCCCCAAAACATACACAATTCCGATGTGCTTAAGAAGTTCTTCATGGAACATTAGGCTCTTTTGCACTAGTACCTAGTACCTACCTGATTCTACTTGACTTAGGTAGTACCACCTGGTGCCTGGCAGTGATGGAAAACACTTAAACTTCTCTAGCCTAATGCAGAATTATAGTCTACTACCATCACTGGCAGTGATGGACAAAACTTAAACTTTTCTAACCTCATGCGGAATGATAGTTTACTGCCATTAATATATGGTGTTCCAGACACAACAACACTATATTGTTGTACAATTTTACTGGTTATTTTCCATTCAGTTCTTGCAAAACTCCATGGAAGAAGTTACATGACAAAGCTGATTCTACCTGATTCTACTTGACTTAGGTAGTACCACCAGGTGCTTGGCAGTGATGGAAAACACTTAAACTTCTCTAGCCTAATGCAGAATTATAGTCTACTACCATCACTGGCAGTGATGGACAAAACTTAAACTTTTCTAACCTAATGCGGAATGATAGTTTACTGCCATTAATGTATGGTGTTCCAGACACAACAACACTATATTGTTGTACAATTTTACTGGTTATTTTCCGTTCAATTCTTGCAAAACTCCATGGAAGAAGTTACATGACAAAGCTCTTCCATTTTATATTGCAATTTAGGACATGGAGGCGAAGGTATACCAGCTAATTGGACTGTGGGTTGAGTGGCATGGGTTTCTGTACATCTGTCAGGATGGCCGAGCGGTCCAAGGCGCCAGACTCAAGGTTTGATTCCTTCCTTCCTCAGCACAGGGACTTCTGGTCTCCAAAAGGAGGCGTGGGTTCAAATCCCACTCCTGACAACTTCACCTTTACTCGCATATGAGAAGACCATGAGGAAAATCATGTCAGGCCATGGTGAAAGAGGTCACATGTCTTTGACAACGGGCCTTTCGATTCCTCCCCAAAACATACACAATTCCGATGTGCTTAAGAAGTTCTTCATGGAACATTAGGCTCTTTTGCACTAGTACCTAGTACCTACCTGATTCTACTTGACTTAGGTAGTACCACCTGGTGCCTGGCAGTGATGGAAAACACTTAAACTTTTCTAGCCTAATGCAGAATTATAGTCTACTACCATCACTGGCAGTGATGGACAAAACTTAAACTTTTCTAACCTCATGCGGAATGATAGTTTACTGCCATTAATATATGGTGTTCCAGACACAACAACACTATATTGTTGTACAATTTTACTGGTTATTTTCCATTCAGTTCTTGCAAAACTCCATGGAAGAAGTTACATGACAAAGCTCTTCCATTTTATATTGCAATTTAGGACATGGAGGCGAAGGTATACCAGCTAATTGGTCTGTGGGTTGAGTGGCATGGGTTTCTGTACATCTGTCAGGATGGCCGAGCGGTCCAAGGCGCCAGACTCAAGGTTTGATTCCTTCCTTCCTCAGCACAGGGACTTCTGGTCTCCAAAAGGAGGCGTGGGTTCAAATCCCACTCCTGACAACTTCACTTTTACTCGCATATGAGAAGACCATGAGGAAAATCATGTCAGGCCATGGTGAAAGAGGTCACATGTCTTTGACAACGGGCCTTTCGATTCCTCCCCAAAACATACACAATTCCGATGTGCTTAAGAAGTTCTTCATGGAACATTAGGCTCTTTTGCACTAGTACCTAGTACCTACCTGATTCTACTTGACTTAGGTAGTACCACCTGGTGCCTGGCAGTGATGGAAAACACTTAAACTTTTCTAGCCTAATGCAGAATTATAGTCTACTACCATCACTGGCAGTGATGGACAAAACTTAAACTTTTCTAACCTCATGCGGAATGATAGTTTACTGCCATTAATATATGGTGTTCCAGACACAACAACACTATATTGTTGTACAATTTTACTGGTTATTTTCCATTCAGTTCTTGCAAAACTCCATGGAAGAAGTTACATGACAAAGCTGATTCTACCTGATTCTACTTGACTTAGGTAGTACCACCTGGTGCCTGGCAGTGATGGAAAACACTTAAACTTTTCTAGCCTAATGCAGAATTATAGTCTACTACCATCACTGGCAGTGATGGACAAAACTTAAACTTTTCTAACCTCATGCGGAATGATAGTTTACTGCCATTAATATATGGTGTTCCAGACACAACAACACTATATTGTTGTACAATTTTACTGGTTATTTTCCATTCAGTTCTTGCAAAACTCCATGGAAGAAGTTACATGACAAAGCTCTTCCATTTTATATTGCAATTTAGGACATGGAGGCGAAGGTATACCAGCTAATTGGTCTGTGGGTTGAGTGGCATGGGTTTCTGTACATCTGTCAGGGTGGCCGAGCGGTCCAAGGCGCCAGACTCAAGGTTTGATTCCTTCCTTCCTCAGCACAGGGACTTCTGGTCTCCAAAAGGAGGCGTGGGTTCAAATCCCACTCCTGACAACTTCACTTTTACTCGCATATGAGAAGACCATGAGGAAAATCATGTCAGGCCATGGTGAAAGAGGTCACATGTCTTTGACAACGGGCCTTTCGATTCCTCCCCAAAACATACACAATTCCGATGTGCTTAAGAAGTTCTTCATGGAACATTAGGCTCTTTTGCACTAGTACCTAGTACCTACCTGATTCTACTTGACTTAGGTAGTACCACCTGGTGCCTGGCAGTGATGGAAAACACTTAAACCTTTCTAGCCTAATGCAGAATTATAGTCTACTACCATCACTGGCAGTGATGGACAAAACTTAAACTTTTCTAACCTCATGCGGAATGACAGTTTACTGCCATTAATATATGGTGTTCCAGACACAACAACACTATATTGTTGTACAATTTTACTGGTTATTTTCCATTCAGTTCTTGCAAAACTCCATGGAAGAAGTTACATGACAAAGCTCTTCCATTTTATATTGCAATTTAGGACATGGAGGCGAAGGTATACCAGCTAATCGGACTCTGGGTTGAGTGGCATGGGTTTCTGTACAGCTGTCAGGATGGCCGAGCGGTCCAAGGCGCCAGACTCAAGGTTTGATTCCTTCCTTCCTCAGCACAGGGACTTCTGGTCTCCAAAAGGAGGCGTGGGTTCAAATCCCACTCCTGACAACTTCACTTTTACTCGCATATGAGAAGACCATGAGGAAAATCATGTCAGGCCATGGTGAAAGAGGTCATATGTCTTTGACAACGGGCCTTTCGATTCCTCCCCAAAACATACACAATTCCGATGTGCTTAAGAAGTTCTTCATGGAACATTAGGCTCTTTTGCACTAGTACCTAGTACCTACCTGATTCTACTTGACTTAGGTAGTACCACCTGGTGCCTGGCAGTGATGGAAAACACTTAAACTTTTCTAGCCTAATGCAGAATTATAGTCTACTACCATCACTGGCAGTGATGGACAAAACTTAAACTTTTCTAACCTCATGCGGAATGATAGTTTACTGCCATTAATATATGGTGTTCCAGACACAACAACACTATATTGTTGTACAATTTTACTGGTTATTTTCCATTCAGTTCTTGCAAAACTCCATGGAAGAAGTTACATGACAAAGCTGATTCTACCTGATTCTACTTGACTTAGGTAGTACCACCTGGTGCCTGGCAGTGATGGAAAACACTTAAACTTTTCTAGCCTAATGCAGAATTATAGTCTACTACCATCACTGGCAGTGATGGACAAAACTTAAACTTTTCTAACCTCATGCGGAATTATAGTTTACTGCCATTAATATATGGTGTTCCAGACACAACAACACTATATTGTTGTACAATTTTACTGGTTATTTTCCATTCAGTTCTTGCAAAACTCCATGGAAGAAGTTACATGACAAAGCTGATTCTACCTGATTCTACTTGACTTAGGTAGTACCACCTGGTGCCTGGCAGTGATGGAAAACACTTAAACTTTTCTAGCCTAATGCAGAATTATAGTCTACTACCATCACTGGCAGTGATGGACAAAACTTAAACTTTTCTAACCTCATGCGGAATGATAGTTTACTGCCATTAATATATGGTGTTCCAGACACAACAACACTATATTGTTGTACAATTTTACTGGTTATTTTCCATTCAGTTCTTGCAAAACTCCATGGAAGAAGTTACATGACAAAGCTCTTCCATTTTATATTGCAATTTAGGACATGGAGGCGAAGGTATACCAGCTAATTGGTCTGTGGGTTGAGTGGCATGGGTTTCTGTACATCTGTCAGGGTGGCCGAGCGGTCCAAGGCGCCAGACTCAAGGTTTGATTCCTTCCTTCCTCAGCACAGGGACTTCTGGTCTCCAAAAGGAGGCGTGGGTTCAAATCCCACTCCTGACAACTTCACTTTTACTCGCATATGAGAAGACCATGAGGAAAATCATGTCAGGCCATGGTGAAAGAGGTCACATGTCTTTGACAACGGGCCTTTCGATTCCTCCCCAAAACATACACAATTCCGATGTGCTTAAGAAGTTCTTCATGGAACATTAGGCTCTTTTGCACTAGTACCTAGTACCTACCTGATTCTACTTGACTTAGGTAGTACCACCTGGTGCCTGGCAGTGATGGAAAACACTTAAACTTTTCTAGCCTAATGCAGAATTATAGTCTACTACCATCACTGGCAGTGATGGACAAAACTTAAACTTTTCTAACCTCATGCGGAATGATAGTTTACTGCCATTAATATATGGTGTTCCAGACACAACAACACTATATTGTTGTACAATTTTACTGGTTATTTTCCATTCAGTTCTTGCAAAACTCCATGGAAGAAGTTACATGACAAAGCTGATTCTACCTGATTCTACTTGACTTAGGTAGTACCACCTGGTGCCTGGCAGTGATGGAAAACACTTAAACTTTTCTAGCCTAATGCAGAATTATAGTCTACTACCATCACTGGCAGTGATGGACAAAACTTAAACTTTTCTAACCTCATGCGGAATGATAGTTTACTGCCATTAATATATGGTGTTCCAGACACAACAACACTATATTGTTGTACAATTTTACTGGTTATTTTCCATTCAGTTCTTGCAAAACTCCATGGAAGAAGTTACATGACAAAGCTCTTCCATTTTATATTGCAATTTAGGACATGGAGGCGAAGGTATACCAGCTAATTGGTCTGTGGGTTGAGTGGCATGGGTTTCTGTACATCTGTCAGGATGGCCGAGTGGTCCAAGGCGCCAGACTCAAGGTTTGATTCCTTCCTTCCTCAGCACAGGGACTTCTGGTCTCCAAAAGGAGGCGTGGGTTCAAATCCCACTCCTGACAACTTCACCTTTACTCGCATATGAGAAGACCATGAGGAAAATCATGTCAGGCCATGGTGAAAGAGGTCACATGTCTTTGACAACGGGCCTTTCGATTCCTCCCCAAAACATACACAATTCCGATGTGCTTAAGAAGTTCTTCATGGAACATTAGGCTCTTTTGCACTAGTACCTAGTACCTACCTGATTCTACTTGACTTAGGTAGTACCACCTGGTGCCTGGCAGTGATGGAAAACACTTAAACTTTTCTAGCCTAATGCAGAATTATAGTCTACTACCATCACTGGCAGTGATGGACAAAACTTAAACTTTTCTAACCTCATGCGGAATGATAGTTTACTGCCATTAATATATGGTGTTCCAGACACAACAACACTATATTGTTGTACAATTTTACTGGTTATTTTCCATTCAGTTCTTGCAAAACTCCATGGAAGAAGTTACATGACAAAGCTGATTCTACCTGATTCTACTTGACTTAGGTAGTACCACCTGGTGCCTGGCAGTGATGGAAAACACTTAAACTTTTCTAGCCTAATGCAGAATTATAGTCTACTACCATCACTGGCAGTGATGGACAAAACTTAAACTTTTCTAACCTCATGCGGAATGATAGTTTACTGCCATTAATATATGGTGTTCCAGACACAACAACACTATATTGTTGTACAATTTTACTGGTTATTTTCCATTCAGTTCTTGCAAAACTCCATGGAAGAAGTTACATGACAAAGCTCTTCCATTTTATATTGCAATTTAGGACATGGAGGCGAAGGTATACCAGCTAATTGGTCTGTTGGTTGAGTGGCATGGGTTTCTGTACATCTGTCAGGGTGGCCGAGCGGTCCAAGGCGCCAGACTCAAGGTTTGATTCCTTCCTTCCTCAGCACAGGGACTTCTGGTCTCCAAAAGGAGGCGTGGGTTCAAATCCCACTCCTGACAACTTCACTTTTACTCGCATATGAGAAGACCATGAGGAAAATCATGTCAGGCCATGGTGAAAGAGGTCACATGTCTTTGACAACGGGCCTTTCGATTCCTCCCCAAAACATACACAATTCCGATGTGCTTAAGAAGTTCTTCATGGAACATTAGGCTCTTTTGCACTAGTACCTAGTACCTACCTGATTCTACTTGACTTAGGTAGTACCACCTGGTGCCTGGCAGTGATGGAAAACACTTAAACCTTTCTAGCCTAATGCAGAATTATAGTCTACTACCATCACTGGCAGTGATGGACAAAACTTAAACTTTTCTAACCTCATGCGGAATGATAGTTTACTGCCATTAATATATGGTGTTCCAGACACAACAACACTATATTGTTGTACAATTTTACTGGTTATTTTCCATTCAGTTCTTGCAAAACTCCATGGAAGAAGTTACATGACAAAGCTGATTCTACCTGATTCTACTTGACTTAGGTAGTACCACCTGGTGCCTGGCAGTGATGGAAAACACTTAAACTTTTCTAGCCTAATGCAGAATTATAGTCTACTACCATCACTGGCAGTGATGGACAAAACTTAAACTTTTCTAACCTCATGCGGAATGATAGTTTACTGCCATTAATATATGGTGTTCCAGACACAACAACACTATATTGTTGTACAATTTTACTGGTTATTTTCCATTCAGTTCTTGCAAAACTCCATGGAAGAAGTTACATGACAAAGCTCTTCCATTTTATATTGCAATTTAGGACATGGAGGCGAAGGTATACCAGCTAATTGGTCTGTGGGTTGAGTGGCATGGGTTTCTGTACATCTGTCAGGGTGGCCGAGCGGTCCAAGGCGCCAGACTCAAGGTTTGATTCCTTCCTTCCTCAGCACAGGGACTTCTGGTCTCCAAAAGGAGGCGTGGGTTCAAATCCCACTCCTGACAACTTCACTTTTACTCGCATATGAGAAGACCATGAGGAAAATCATGTCAGGCCATGGTGAAAGAGGTCACATGTCTTTGACAACGGGCCTTTCGATTCCTCCCCAAAACATACACAATTCCGATGTGCTTAAGAAGTTCTTCATGGAACATTAGGCTCTTTTGCACTAGTACCTAGTACCTACCTGATTCTACTTGACTTAGGTAGTACCACCTGGTGCCTGGCAGTGATGGAAAACACTTAAACTTTTCTAGCCTAATGCAGAATTATAGTCTACTACCATCACTGGCAGTGATGGACAAAACTTAAACTTTTCTAACCTCATGCGGAATGATAGTTTACTGCCATTAATATATGGTGTTCCAGACACAACAACACTATATTGTTGTACAATTTTACTGGTTATTTTCCATTCAGTTCTTGCAAAACTCCATGGAAGAAGTTACATGACAAAGCTGATTCTACCTGATTCTACTTGACTTAGGTAGTACCACCTGGTGCCTGGCAGTGATGGAAAACACTTAAACTTTTCTAGCCTAATGCAGAATTATAGTCTACTACCATCACTGGCAGTGATGGACAAAACTTAAACTTTTCTAACCTCATGCGGAATGATAGTTTACTGCCATTAATATATGGTGTTCCAGACACAACAACACTATATTGTTGTACAATTTTACTGGTTATTTTCCATTCAGTTCTTGCAAAACTCCATGGAAGAAGTTACATGACAAAGCTCTTCCATTTTATATTGCAATTTAGGACATGGAGGCGAAGGTATACCAGCTAATTGGTCTGTGGGTTGAGTGGCATGGGTTTCTGTACATCTGTCAGGGTGGCCGAGCGGTCCAAGGCGCCAGACTCAAGGTTTGATTCCTTCCTTCCTCAGCACAGGGACTTCTGGTCTCCAAAAGGAGGCGTGGGTTCAAATCCCACTCCTGACAACTTCACTTTTACTCGCATATGAGAAGACCATGAGGAAAATCATGTCAGGCCATGGTGAAAGAGGTCACATGTCTTTGACAACGGGCCTTTCGATTCCTCCCCAAAACATACACAATTCCGATGTGCTTAAGAAGTTCTTCATGGAACATTAGGCTCTTTTGCACTAGTACCTAGTACCTACCTGATTCTACTTGACTTAGGTAGTACCACCTGGTGCCTGGCAGTGATGGAAAACACTTAAACCTTTCTAGCCTAATGCAGAATTATAGTCTACTACCATCACTGGCAGTGATGGACAAAACTTAAACTTTTCTAACCTCATGCGGAATGATAGTTTACTGCCATTAATATATGGTGTTCCAGACACAACAACACTATATTGTTGTACAATTTTACTGGTTATTTTCCATTCAGTTCTTGCAAAACTCCATGGAAGAAGTTACATGACAAAGCTCTTCCATTTTATATTGCAATTTAGGACATGGAGGCGAAGGTATACCAGCTAATCGGACTCTGGGTTGAGTGGCATGGGCTTCTGTACAGCTGTCAGGATGGCCGAGCGGTCCAAGGCGCCAGACTCAAGGTTTGATTCCTTCCTTCCTCAGCACAGGGACTTCTGGTCTCCAAAAGGAGGCGTGGGTTCAAATCCCACTCCTGACAACTTCACTTTTACTCGCATATGAGAAGACCATGAGGAAAATCATGTCAGGCCATGGTGAAAGAGGTCACATGTCTTTGACAACGGGCCTTTCGATTCCTCCCCAAAACATACACAATTCCGATGTGCTTAAGAAGTTCTTCATGGAACATTAGGCTCTTTTGCACTAGTACCTAGTACCTACCTGATTCTACTTGACTTAGGTAGTACCACCTGGTGCCTGGCAGTGATGGAAAACACTTAAACTTTTCTAGCCTAATGCAGAATTATAGTCTACTACCATCACTGGCAGTGATGGACAAAACTTAAACTTTTCTAACCTCATGCGGAATGATAGTTTACTGCCATTAATATATGGTGTTCCAGACACAACAACACTATATTGTTGTACAATTTTACTGGTTATTTTCCATTCAGTTCTTGCAAAACTCCATGGAAGAAGTTACATGACAAAGCTGATTCTACCTGATTCTACTTGACTTAGGTAGTACCACCTGGTGCCTGGCAGTGATGGAAAACACTTAAACTTTTCTAGCCTAATGCAGAATTATAGTCTACTACCATCACTGGCAGTGATGGACAAAACTTAAACTTTTCTAACCTCATGCGGAATGATAGTTTACTGCCATTAATATATGGTGTTCCAGACACAACAACACTATATTGTTGTACAATTTTACTGGTTATTTTCCATTCAGTTCTTGCAAAACTCCATGGAAGAAGTTACATGACAAAGCTCTTCCATTTTATATTGCAATTTAGGACATGGAGGCGAAGGTATACCAGCTAATTTGTCTGTGGGTTGAGTGGCATGGGTTTCTGTACATCTGTCAGGATGGCCGAGCGGTCCAAGGCGCCAGACTCAAGGTTTGATTCCTTCCTTCCTCAGCACAGGGACTTCTGGTCTCCAAAAGGAGGCGTGGGTTCAAATCCCACTCCTGACAACTTCACTTTTACTCGCATATGAGAAGACCATGAGGAAAATCATGTCAGGCCATGGTGAAAGAGGTCACATGTCTTTGACAACGGGCCTTTCGATTCCTCCCCAAAACATACACAATTCCGATGTGCTTAAGAAGTTCTTCATGGAACATTAGGCTCTTTTGCACTAGTACCTAGTACCTACCTGATTCTACTTGACTTAGGTAGTACCACCTGGTGCCTGGCAGTGATGGAAAACACTTAAACCTTTCTAGCCTAATGCAGAATTATAGTCTACTACCATCACTGGCAGTGATGGACAAAACTTAAACTTTTCTAACCTCATGCGGAATGACAGTTTACTGCCATTAATATATGGTGTTCCAGACACAACAACACTATATTGTTGTACAATTTTACTGGTTATTTTCCATTCAGTTCTTGCAAAACTCCATGGAAGAAGTTACATGACAAAGCTCTTCCATTTTATATTGCAATTTAGGACATGGAGGCGAAGGTATACCAGCTAATCGGACTCTGGGTTGAGTGGCATGGGTTTCTGTACAGCTGTCAGGATGGCCGAGCGGTCCAAGGCGCCAGACTCAAGGTTTGATTCCTTCCTTCCTCAGCACAGGGACTTCTGGTCTCCAAAAGGAGGCGTGGGTTCAAATCCCACTCCTTACAACTTCACTTTTACTCGCATATGAGAAGACCATGAGGAAAATCATGTCAGGCCATGGTGAAAGAGGTCACATGTCTTTGACAACGGGCCTTTCGATTCCTCCCCAAAACATACACAATTCCGATGTGCTTAAGAAGTTCTTCATGGAACATTAGGCTCTTTTGCACTAGTACCTAGTACCTACCTGATTCTACTTGACTTAGGTAGTACCACCTGGTGCCTGGCAGTGATGGAAAACACTTAAACCTTTCTAGCCTAATGCAGAATTATAGTCTACTACCATCACTGGCAGTGATGGACAAAACTTAAACTTTTCTAACCTCATGCGGAATGATAGTTTACTGCCATTAATATATGGTGTTCCAGACACAACAACACTATATTGTTGTACAATTTTACTGGTTATTTTCCATTCAGTTCTTGCAAAACTCCATGGAAGAAGTTACATGACAAAGCTGATTCTACCTGATTCTACTTGACTTAGGTAGTACCACCTGGTGCCTGGCAGTGATGGAAAACACTTAAACTTTTCTAGCCTAATGCAGAATTATAGTCTACTACCATCACTGGCAGTGATGGACAAAACTTAAACTTTTCTAACCTCATGCGGAATGATAGTTTACTGCCATTAATATATGGTGTTCCAGACACAACAACACTATATTGTTGTACAATTTTACTGGTTATTTTCCATTCAGTTCTTGCAAAACTCCATGGAAGAAGTTACATGACAAAGCTCTTCCATTTTATATTGCAATTTAGGACATGGAGGCGAAGGTATACCAGCTAATTGGTCTGTGGGTTGAGTGGCATGGGTTTCTGTACATCTGTCAGGATGGCCGAGCGGTCCAAGGCGCCAGACTCAAGGTTTGATTCCTTCCTTCCTCAGCACAGGGACTTCTGGTCTCCAAAAGGAGGCGTGGGTTCAAATCCCACTCCTGACAACTTCACTTTTACTCGCATATGAGAAGACCATAAGGAAAATCATGTCAGGCCATGGTGAAAGAGGTCACATGTCTTTGACAACGGGCCTTTCGATTCCTCCCCAAAACATACACAATTCCGATGTGCTTAAGAAGTTCTTCATGGAACATTAGGCTCTTTTGCACTAGTACCTAGTACCTACCTGATTCTACTTGACTTAGGTAGTACCACCTGGTGCCTGGCAGTGATGGAAAACACTTAAACTTTTCTAGCCTAATGCAGAATTATAGTCTACTACCATCACTGGCAGTGATGGACAAAACTTAAACTTTTCTAACCTCATGCGGAATGATAGTTTACTGCCATTAATATATGGTGTTCCAGACACAACAACACTATATTGTTGTACAATTTTACTGGTTATTTTCCATTCAGTTCTTGCAAAACTCCATGGAAGAAGTTACATGACAAAGCTCTTCCATTTTATATTGCAATTTAGGACATGGAGGCGAAGGTATACCAGCTAATTGGTCTGTGGGTTGAGTGGCATGGGTTTCTGTACATCTGTCAGGATGGCCGAGCGGTCCAAGGCGCCAGACTCAAGGTTTGATTCCTTCCTTCCTCAGCACAGGGACTTCTGGTCTCCAAAAGGAGGCGTGGGTTCAAATCCCACTCCTGACAACTTCACTTTTACTCGCATATGAGAAGACCATGAGGAAAATCATGTCAGGCCATGGTGAAAGAGGTCACATGTCTTTGACAACGGGCCTTTCGATTCCTCCCCAAAACATACACAATTCCGATGTGCTTAAGAAGTTCTTCATGGAACATTAGGCTCTTTTGCACTAGTACCTAGTACCTACCTGATTCTACTTGACTTAGGTAGTACCACCTGGTGCCTGGCAGTGATGGAAAACACTTAAACTTTTCTAGCCTAATGCAGAATTATAGTCTACTACCATCACTGGCAGTGATGGACAAAACTTAAACTTTTCTAACCTCATGCGGAATGATAGTTTACTGCCATTAATATATGGTGTTCCAGACACAACAACACTATATTGTTGTACAATTTTACTGGTTATTTTCCATTCAGTTCTTGCAAAACTCCATGGAAGAAGTTACATGACAAAGCTGATTCTACCTGATTCTACTTGACTTAGGTAGTACCACCTGGTGCCTGGCAGTGATGGAAAACACTTAAACTTTTCTAGCCTAATGCAGAATTATAGTCTACTACCATCACTGGCAGTGATGGACAAAACTTAAACTTTTCTAACCTCATGCGGAATGATAGTTTACTGCCATTAATATATGGTGTTCCAGACACAACAACACTATATTGTTGTACAATTTTACTGGTTATTTTCCATTCAGTTCTTGCAAAACTCCATGGAAGAAGTTACATGACAAAGCTCTTCCATTTTATATTGCAATTTAGGACATGGAGGCGAAGGTATACCAGCTAATCGGACTCTGGGTTGAGTGGCATGGGTTTCTGTACAGCTGTCAGGATGGCCGAGCGGTCCAAGGCGCCAGACTCAAGGTTTGATTCCTTCCTTCCTCAGCACAGGGACTTCTGGTCTCCAAAAGGAGGCGTGGGTTCAAATCCCACTCCTGACAACTTCACTTTTACTCGCATATGAGAAGACCATGAGGAAAATCATGTCAGGCCATGGTGAAAGAGGTCACATGTCTTTGACAACGGGCCTTTCGATTCCTCCCCAAAACATACACAATTCCGATGTGCTTAAGAAGTTCTTCATGGAACATTAGGCTCTTTTGCACTAGTACCTAGTACCTACCTGATTCTACTTGACTTAGGTAGTACCACCTGGTGCCTGGCAGTGATGGAAAACACTTAAACTTTTCTAGCCTAATGCAGAATTATAGTCTACTACCATCACTGGCAGTGATGGACAAAACTTAAACTTTTCTAACCTCATGCGGAATGATAGTTTACTGCCATTAATATATGGTGTTCCAGACACAACAACACTATATTGTTGTACAATTTTACTGGTTATTTTCCATTCAGTTCTTGCAAAACTCCATGGAAGAAGTTACATGACAAAGCTGATTCTACCTGATTCTACTTGACTTAGGTAGTACCACCTGGTGCCTGGCAGTGATGGAAAACACTTAAACTTTTCTAGCCTAATGCAGAATTATAGTCTACTACCATCACTGGCAGTGATGGACAAAACTTAAACTTTTCTAACCTCATGCGGAATGATAGTTTACTGCCATTAATATATGGTGTTCCAGACACAACAACACTATATTGTTGTACAATTTTACTGGTTATTTTCCATTCAGTTCTTGCAAAACTCCATGGAAGAAGTTACATGACAAAGCTCTTCCATTTTATATTGCAATTTAGGACATGGAGGCGAAGGTATACCAGCTAATTTGTCTGTGGGTTGAGTGGCATGGGTTTCTGTACATCTGTCAGGATGGCCGAGCGGTCCAAGGCGCCAGACTCAAGGTTTGATTCCTTCCTTCCTCAGCACAGGGACTTCTGGTCTCCAAAAGGAGGCGTGGGTTCAAATCCCACTCCTGACAACTTCACTTTTACTCGCATATGAGAAGACCATGAGGAAAATCATGTCAGGCCATGGTGAAAGAGGTCACATGTCTTTGACAACGGGCCTTTCGATTCCTCCCCAAAACATACACAATTCCGATGTGCTTAAGAAGTTCTTCATGGAACATTAGGCTCTTTTGCACTAGTACCTAGTACCTACCTGATTCTACTTGACTTAGGTAGTACCACCTGGTGCCTGGCAGTGATGGAAAACACTTAAACCTTTCTAGCCTAATGCAGAATTATAGTCTACTACCATCACTGGCAGTGATGGACAAAACTTAAACTTTTCTAACCTCATGCGGAATGACAGTTTACTGCCATTAATATATGGTGTTCCAGACACAACAACACTATATTGTTGTACAATTTTACTGGTTATTTTCCATTCAGTTCTTGCAAAACTCCATGGAAGAAGTTACATGACAAAGCTCTTCCATTTTATATTGCAATTTAGGACATGGAGGCGAAGGTATACCAGCTAATCGGACTCTGGGTTGAGTGGCATGGGTTTCTGTACAGCTGTCAGGATGGCCGAGCGGTCCAAGGCGCCAGACTCAAGGTTTGATTCCTTCCTTCCTCAGCACAGGGACTTCTGGTCTCCAAAAGGAGGCGTGGGTTCAAATCCCACTCCTTACAACTTCACTTTTACTCGCATATGAGAAGACCATGAGGAAAATCATGTCAGGCCATGGTGAAAGAGGTCACATGTCTTTGACAACGGGCCTTTCGATTCCTCCCCAAAACATACACAATTCCGATGTGCTTAAGAAGTTCTTCATGGAACATTAGGCTCTTTTGCACTAGTACCTAGTACCTACCTGATTCTACTTGACTTAGGTAGTACCACCTGGTGCCTGGCAGTGATGGAAAACACTTAAACCTTTCTAGCCTAATGCAGAATTATAGTCTACTACCATCACTGGCAGTGATGGACAAAACTTAAACTTTTCTAACCTCATGCGGAATGATAGTTTACTGCCATTAATATATGGTGTTCCAGACACAACAACACTATATTGTTGTACAATTTTACTGGTTATTTTCCATTCAGTTCTTGCAAAACTCCATGGAAGAAGTTACATGACAAAGCTGATTCTACCTGATTCTACTTGACTTAGGTAGTACCACCTGGTGCCTGGCAGTGATGGAAAACACTTAAACTTTTCTAGCCTAATGCAGAATTATAGTCTACTACCATCACTGGCAGTGATGGACAAAACTTAAACTTTTCTAACCTCATGCGGAATGATAGTTTACTGCCATTAATATATGGTGTTCCAGACACAACAACACTATATTGTTGTACAATTTTACTGGTTATTTTCCATTCAGTTCTTGCAAAACTCCATGGAAGAAGTTACATGACAAAGCTCTTCCATTTTATATTGCAATTTAGGACATGGAGGCGAAGGTATACCAGCTAATTGGTCTGTGGGTTGAGTGGCATGGGTTTCTGTACATCTGTCAGGATGGCCGAGCGGTCCAAGGCGCCAGACTCAAGGTTTGATTCCTTCCTTCCTCAGCACAGGGACTTCTGGTCTCCAAAAGGAGGCGTGGGTTCAAATCCCACTCCTGACAACTTCACTTTTACTCGCATATGAGAAGACCATAAGGAAAATCATGTCAGGCCATGGTGAAAGAGGTCACATGTCTTTGACAACGGGCCTTTCGATTCCTCCCCAAAACATACACAATTCCGATGTGCTTAAGAAGTTCTTCATGGAACATTAGGCTCTTTTGCACTAGTACCTAGTACCTACCTGATTCTACTTGACTTAGGTAGTACCACCTGGTGCCTGGCAGTGATGGAAAACACTTAAACTTTTCTAGCCTAATGCAGAATTATAGTCTACTACCATCACTGGCAGTGATGGACAAAACTTAAACTTTTCTAACCTCATGCGGAATGATAGTTTACTGCCATTAATATATGGTGTTCCAGACACAACAACACTATATTGTTGTACAATTTTACTGGTTATTTTCCATTCAGTTCTTGCAAAACTCCATGGAAGAAGTTACATGACAAAGCTCTTCCATTTTATATTGCAATTTAGGACATGGAGGCGAAGGTATACCAGCTAATTGGTCTGTGGGTTGAGTGGCATGGGTTTCTGTACATCTGTCAGGATGGCCGAGCGGTCCAAGGCGCCAGACTCAAGGTTTGATTCCTTCCTTCCTCAGCACAGGGACTTCTGGTCTCCAAAAGGAGGCGTGGGTTCAAATCCCACTCCTGACAACTTCACTTTTACTCGCATATGAGAAGACCATGAGGAAAATCATGTCAGGCCATGGTGAAAGAGGTCACATGTCTTTGACAACGGGCCTTTCGATTCCTCCCCAAAACATACACAATTCCGATGTGCTTAAGAAGTTCTTCATGGAACATTAGGCTCTTTTGCACTAGTACCTAGTACCTACCTGATTCTACTTGACTTAGGTAGTACCACCTGGTGCCTGGCAGTGATGGAAAACACTTAAACTTTTCTAGCCTAATGCAGAATTATAGTCTACTACCATCACTGGCAGTGATGGACAAAACTTAAACTTTTCTAACCTCATGCGGAATGATAGTTTACTGCCATTAATATATGGTGTTCCAGACACAACAACACTATATTGTTGTACAATTTTACTGGTTATTTTCCATTCAGTTCTTGCAAAACTCCATGGAAGAAGTTACATGACAAAGCTGATTCTACCTGATTCTACTTGACTTAGGTAGTACCACCTGGTGCCTGGCAGTGATGGAAAACACTTAAACTTTTCTAGCCTAATGCAGAATTATAGTCTACTACCATCACTGGCAGTGATGGACAAAACTTAAACTTTTCTAACCTCATGCGGAATGATAGTTTACTGCCATTAATATATGGTGTTCCAGACACAACAACACTATATTGTTGTACAATTTTACTGGTTATTTTCCATTCAGTTCTTGCAAAACTCCATGGAAGAAGTTACATGACAAAGCTCTTCCATTTTATATTGCAATTTAGGACATGGAGGCGAAGGTATACCAGCTAATTTGTCTGTGGGTTGAGTGGCATGGGTTTCTGTACATCTGTCAGGATGGCCGAGCGGTCCAAGGCGCCAGACTCAAGGTTTGATTCCTTCCTTCCTCAGCACAGGGACTTCTGGTCTCCAAAAGGAGGCGTGGGTTCAAATCCCACTCCTGACAACTTCACTTTTACTCGCATATGAGAAGACCATGAGGAAAATCATGTCAGGCCATGGTGAAAGAGGTCACATGTCTTTGACAACGGGCCTTTCGATTCCTCCCCAAAACATACACAATTCCGATGTGCTTAAGAAGTTCTTCATGGAACATTAGGCTCTTTTGCACTAGTACCTAGTACCTACCTGATTCTACTTGACTTAGGTAGTACCACCTGGTGCCTGGCAGTGATGGAAAACACTTAAACCTTTCTAGCCTAATGCAGAATTATAGTCTACTACCATCACTGGCAGTGATGGACAAAACTTAAACTTTTCTAACCTCATGCGGAATGACAGTTTACTGCCATTAATATATGGTGTTCCAGACACAACAACACTATATTGTTGTACAATTTTACTGGTTATTTTCCATTCAGTTCTTGCAAAACTCCATGGAAGAAGTTACATGACAAAGCTCTTCCATTTTATATTGCAATTTAGGACATGGAGGCGAAGGTATACCAGCTAATCGGACTCTGGGTTGAGTGGCATGGGTTTCTGTACAGCTGTCAGGATGGCCGAGCGGTCCAAGGCGCCAGACTCAAGGTTTGATTCCTTCCTTCCTCAGCACAGGGACTTCTGGTCTCCAAAAGGAGGCGTGGGTTCAAATCCCACTCCTTACAACTTCACTTTTACTCGCATATGAGAAGACCATGAGGAAAATCATGTCAGGCCATGGTGAAAGAGGTCACATGTCTTTGACAACGGGCCTTTCGATTCCTCCCCAAAACATACACAATTCCGATGTGCTTAAGAAGTTCTTCATGGAACATTAGGCTCTTTTGCACTAGTACCTAGTACCTACCTGATTCTACTTGACTTAGGTAGTACCACCTGGTGCCTGGCAGTGATGGAAAACACTTAAACCTTTCTAGCCTAATGCAGAATTATAGTCTACTACCATCACTGGCAGTGATGGACAAAACTTAAACTTTTCTAACCTCATGCGGAATGATAGTTTACTGCCATTAATATATGGTGTTCCAGACACAACAACACTATATTGTTGTACAATTTTACTGGTTATTTTCCATTCAGTTCTTGCAAAACTCCATGGAAGAAGTTACATGACAAAGCTGATTCTACCTGATTCTACTTGACTTAGGTAGTACCACCTGGTGCCTGGCAGTGATGGAAAACACTTAAACTTTTCTAGCCTAATGCAGAATTATAGTCTACTACCATCACTGGCAGTGATGGACAAAACTTAAACTTTTCTAACCTCATGCGGAATGATAGTTTACTGCCATTAATATATGGTGTTCCAGACACAACAACACTATATTGTTGTACAATTTTACTGGTTATTTTCCATTCAGTTCTTGCAAAACTCCATGGAAGAAGTTACATGACAAAGCTCTTCCATTTTATATTGCAATTTAGGACATGGAGGCGAAGGTATACCAGCTAATTGGTCTGTGGGTTGAGTGGCATGGGTTTCTGTACATCTGTCAGGATGGCCGAGCGGTCCAAGGCGCCAGACTCAAGGTTTGATTCCTTCCTTCCTCAGCACAGGGACTTCTGGTCTCCAAAAGGAGGCGTGGGTTCAAATCCCACTCCTGACAACTTCACTTTTACTCGCATATGAGAAGACCATAAGGAAAATCATGTCAGGCCATGGTGAAAGAGGTCACATGTCTTTGACAACGGGCCTTTCGATTCCTCCCCAAAACATACACAATTCCGATGTGCTTAAGAAGTTCTTCATGGAACATTAGGCTCTTTTGCACTAGTACCTAGTACCTACCTGATTCTACTTGACTTAGGTAGTACCACCTGGTGCCTGGCAGTGATGGAAAACACTTAAACTTTTCTAGCCTAATGCAGAATTATAGTCTACTACCATCACTGGCAGTGATGGACAAAACTTAAACTTTTCTAACCTCATGCGGAATGATAGTTTACTGCCATTAATATATGGTGTTCCAGACACAACAACACTATATTGTTGTACAATTTTACTGGTTATTTTCCATTCAGTTCTTGCAAAACTCCATGGAAGAAGTTACATGACAAAGCTCTTCCATTTTATATTGCAATTTAGGACATGGAGGCGAAGGTATACCAGCTAATTGGTCTGTGGGTTGAGTGGCATGGGTTTCTGTACATCTGTCAGGATGGCCGAGCGGTCCAAGGCGCCAGACTCAAGGTTTGATTCCTTCCTTCCTCAGCACAGGGACTTCTGGTCTCCAAAAGGAGGCGTGGGTTCAAATCCCACTCCTGACAACTTCACTTTTACTCGCATATGAGAAGACCATGAGGAAAATCATGTCAGGCCATGGTGAAAGAGGTCACATGTCTTTGACAACGGGCCTTTCGATTCCTCCCCAAAACATACACAATTCCGATGTGCTTAAGAAGTTCTTCATGGAACATTAGGCTCTTTTGCACTAGTACCTAGTACCTACCTGATTCTACTTGACTTAGGTAGTACCACCTGGTGCCTGGCAGTGATGGAAAACACTTAAACTTTTCTAGCCTAATGCAGAATTATAGTCTACTACCATCACTGGCAGTGATGGACAAAACTTAAACTTTTCTAACCTCATGCGGAATGATAGTTTACTGCCATTAATATATGGTGTTCCAGACACAACAACACTATATTGTTGTACAATTTTACTGGTTATTTTCCATTCAGTTCTTGCAAAACTCCATGGAAGAAGTTACATGACAAAGCTGATTCTACCTGATTCTACTTGACTTAGGTAGTACCACCTGGTGCCTGGCAGTGATGGAAAACACTTAAACTTTTCTAGCCTAATGCAGAATTATAGTCTACTACCATCACTGGCAGTGATGGACAAAACTTAAACTTTTCTAACCTCATGCGGAATGATAGTTTACTGCCATTAATATATGGTGTTCCAGACACAACAACACTATATTGTTGTACAATTTTACTGGTTATTTTCCATTCAGTTCTTGCAAAACTCCATGGAAGAAGTTACATGACAAAGCTCTTCCATTTTATATTGCAATTTAGGACATGGAGGCGAAGGTATACCAGCTAATTGGTCTGTGGGTTGAGTGGCATGGGTTTCTGTACATCTGTCAGGATGGCCGAGCGGTCCAAGGCGCCAGACTCAAGGTTTGATTCCTTCCTTCCTCAGCACAGGGACTTCTGGTCTCCAAAAGGAGGCGTGGGTTCAAATCCCACTCCTGACAACTTCACCTTTACTCGCATATGAGAAGACCATGAGGAAAATCATGTCAGGCCATGGTGAAAGAGGTCACATGTCTTTGACAACGGGCCTTCGATTCCTCCCCAAAACATACACAATTCCGATGTGCTTAGGAAGTTCTTCATGGAACATTAGGCTCTTTTGCACTTGTACCGAGTACCTACCTGATTCTACTTGACTTAGGTAGTACCACCTGGTGCCTGGCAGTGATGGAAAACACTTAAACTTTTCTAGCCTAATGCAGAATTATAGTCTACTACCATCACTGGCAGTGATGGACAAAACTTAAACTTTTCTAACCTCATGCGGAATGATAGTTTACTGCCATTAATATATGGTGTTCCAGACACAACAACACTATATTGTTGTACAATTTTACTGGTTATTTTCCATTCAGTTCTTGCAAAACTCCATGGAAGAAGTTACATGACAAAGCTCTTCCATTTTATATTGCAATTTAGGACATGGAGGCGAAGGTATACCAGCTAATTGGTCTGTGGGTTGAGTGGCATGGGTTTCTGTACATCTGTCAGGATGGCCGAGCGGTCCAAGGCGCCAGACTCAAGGTTTGATTCCTTCCTTCCTCAGCACAGGGACTTCTGGTCTCCAAAAGGAGGCGTGGGTTCAAATCCCACTCCTGACAACTTCACTTTTACTCGCATATGAGAAGACCATGAGGAAAATCATGTCAGGCCATGGTGAAAGAGGTCACATGTCTTTGACAACGGGCCTTTCGATTCCTCCCCAAAACATACACAATTCCGATGTGCTTAAGAAGTTCTTCATGGAACATTAGGCTCTTTTGCACTAGTACCTAGTACCTACCTGATTCTACTTGACTTAGGTAGTACCACCTGGTGCCTGGCAGTGATGGAAAACACTTAAACTTTTCTAGCCTAATGCAGAATTATAGTCTACTACCATCACTGGCAGTGATGGACAAAACTTAAACTTTTCTAACCTCATGCGGAATGATAGTTTACTGCCATTAATATATGGTGTTCCAGACACAACAACACTATATTGTTGTACAATTTTACCGGTTATTTTCCATTCAGTTCTTGCAAAACTCCATGGAAGAAGTTACATGACAAAGCTCTTCCATTTTATATTGCAATTTAGGACATGGAGGCGAAGGTATACCAGCTAATTGGTCTGTGGGTTGAGTGGCATGGGTTTCTGTACATCTGTCAGGATGGCCGAGCGGTCCAAGGCGCCAGACTCAAGGTTTGATTCCTTCCTTCCTCAGCACAGGGACTTCTGGTCTCCAAAAGGAGGCGTGGGTTCAAATCCCACTCCTGACAACTTCACCTTTACTCGCATATGAGAAGACCATGAGGAAAATCATGTCAGGCCATGGTGAAAGAGGTCACATGTCTTTGACAACGGGCCTTCGATTCCTCCCCAAAACATACACAATTCCGATGTGCTTAGGAAGTTCTTCATGGAACATTAGGCTCTTTTGCACTTGTACCGAGTACCTACCTGATTCTACTTGACTTAGGTAGTACCACCTGGTGCCTGGCAGTGATGGAAAACACTTAAACTTTTCTAGCCTAATGCAGAATTATAGTCTACTACCATCACTGGCAGTGATGGACAAAACTTAAACTTTTCTAACCTCATGCGGAATGATAGTTTACTGCCATTAATATATGGTGTTCCAGACACAACAACACTATATTGTTGTACAATTTTACTGGTTATTTTCCATTCAGTTCTTGCAAAACTCCATGGAAGAAGTTACATGACAAAGCTCTTCCATTTTATATTGCAATTTAGGACATGGAGGCGAAGGTATACCAGCTAATTGGTCTGTGGGTTGAGTGGCATGGGTTTCTGTACATCTGTCAGGATGGCCGAGCGGTCCAAGGCGCCAGACTCAAGGTTTGATTCCTTCCTTCCTCAGCATAGGGACTTCTGGTCTCCAAAAGGAGGCGTGGGTTCAAATCCCACTCCTGACAACTTCACTTTTACTCGCATATGAGAAGACCATGAGGAAAATCATGTCAGGCCATGGTGAAAGAGGTCACATGTCTTTGACAACGGGCCTTTCGATTCCTCCCCAAAACATACACAATTCCGATGTGCTTAAGAAGTTCTTCATGGAACATTAGGCTCTTTTGCACTAGTACCTAGTACCTACCTGATTCTACTTGACTTAGGTAGTACCACCTGGTGCCTGGCAGTGATGGAAAACACTTAAACTTTTCTAGCCTAATGCAGAATTATAGTCTACTACCATCACTGGCAGTGATGGACAAAACTTAAACTTTTCTAACCTCATGCGGAATGATAGTTTACTGCCATTAATATATGGTGTTCCAGACACAACAACACTATATTGTTGTACAATTTTACCGGTTATTTTCCATTCAGTTCTTGCAAAACTCCATGGAAGAAGTTACATGACAAAGCTCTTCCATTTTATATTGCAATTTAGGACATGGAGGCGAAGGTATACCAGCTAATTGGTCTGTGGGTTGAGTGGCATGGGTTTCTGTACATCTGTCAGGATGGCCGAGCGGTCCAAGGCGCCAGACTCAAGGTTTGATTCCTTCCTTCCTCAGCACAGGGACTTCTGGTCTCCAAAAGGAGGCGTGGGTTCAAATCCCACTCCTGACAACTTCACCTTTACTCGCATATGAGAAGACCATGAGGAAAATCATGTCAGGCCATGGTGAAAGAGGTCACATGTCTTTGACAACGGGCCTTCGATTCCTCCCCAAAACATACACAATTCCGATGTGCTTAGGAAGTTCTTCATGGAACATTAGGCTCTTTTGCACTTGTACCGAGTACCTACCTGATTCTACTTGACTTAGGTAGTACCACCTGGTGCCTGGCAGTGATGGAAAACACTTAAACTTTTCTAGCCTAATGCAGAATTATAGTCTACTACCATCACTGGCAGTGATGGACAAAACTTAAACTTTTCTAACCTCATGCGGAATGATAGTTTACTGCCATTAATATATGGTGTTCCAGACACAACAACACTATATTGTTGTACAATTTTACTGGTTATTTTCCATTCAGTTCTTGCAAAACTCCATGGAAGAAGTTACATGACAAAGCTCTTCCATTTTATATTGCAATTTAGGACATGGAGGCGAAGGTATACCAGCTAATTGGTCTGTGGGTTGAGTGGCATGGGTTTCTGTACATCTGTCAGGATGGCCGAGCGGTCCAAGGCGCCAGACTCAAGGTTTGATTCCTTCCTTCCTCAGCACAGGGACTTCTGGTCTCCAAAAGGAGGCGTGGGTTCAAATCCCACTCCTGACAACTTCACTTTTACTCGCATATGAGAAGACCATGAGGAAAATCATGTCAGGCCATGGTGAAAGAGGTCACATGTCTTTGACAACGGGCCTTTCGATTCCTCCCCAAAACATACACAATTCCGATGTGCTTAAGAAGTTCTTCATGGAACATTAGGCTCTTTTGCACTAGTACCTAGTACCTACCTGATTCTACTTGACTTAGGTAGTACCACCTGGTGCCTGGCAGTGATGGAAAACACTTAAACCTTTCTAGCCTAATGCAGAATTATAGTCTACTACCATCACTGGCAGTGATGGACAAAACTTAAACTTTTCTAACCTCATGCGGAATGATAGTTTACTGCCATTAATATATGGTGTTCCAGACACAACAACACTATATTGTTGTACAATTTTACTGGTTATTTTCCATTCAGTTCTTGCAAAACTCCATGGAAGAAGTTACATGACAAAGCTCTTCCATTTTATATTGCAATTTAGGACATGGAGGCGAAGGTATACCAGCTAATCGGACTCTGGGTTGAGTGGCATGGGTTTCTGTACAGCTGTCAGGATGGCCGAGCGGTCCAAGGCGCCAGACTCAAGGGATGATTCCTTCCTTCCTCAGCACAGGGACTTCTGGTCTCCAAAAGGAGGCGTGGGTTCAAATCCCACTCCTGACAATTTCACTTTTACTCGCATATGAGAAGACCATGAGGAAAATCATGTCAGGCCATGATGAAAGAGGTCACATGTCTTTGACAACGGGCCTTTCGATTCCTCCCCAAAACATACACAATTCCGATGTGCTTAAGAAGTTCTTCATGGAACATTAGGCTCTTTTGCACTATTACCTAGTACCTACCTGATTCTACTTGACTTAGGTAGTACCACCTGGTGCCTGGCAGTGATGGAAAACACTTAAACCTTTCTAGCCTAATGCAGAATTATAGTCTACTACCATCACTGGCAGTGATGGACAAAACTTAAACTTTTCTAACCTCATGCGGAATGATAGTTTACTGCCATTAATATATGGTGTTCCAGACACAACAACACTATATTGTTGTACAATTTTACTGGTTATTTTCCATTCAGTTCTTGCAAAACTCCATGGAAGAAGTTACATGACAAAGCTCTTCCATTTTATATTGCAATTTAGGACATGGAGGCGAAGATATACCAGCTAATCGGACTCTGGGTTGAGTGGCATGGGTTTCTGTACAGCTGTCAGGATGGCCGAGCGGTCCAAGGCGCCAGACTCAAGGTTTGATTCCTTCCTTCCTCAGCACAGGGACTTCTGGTCTCCAAAAGGAGGCGTGGGTTCAAATCCCACTCCTGACAATTTCTCTTTTACTCGCATATGAGAAGACCACGAGGAAAATCATGTCAGGCCATGGTGAAAGAGGTCACATGTCTTTGACAACGAGCCTTCGATTCCTCCCCAAAACATACACAATTCCGATGTGCTTAGGAAGTTCTTCATGGAACTAGTACCTAGTACCTACTTGATTCTACTCGACGCAACTGTCTACTTGGCTTACATTGTTTTCTATTACAATTAAGTACCACTTCATTGTGGGTGGGGTAGTTATAGCCAGTTCCGTGATGTCATTTCTATGTGACACAAACATGACACGACAATTTAGGACATAGAGGCGAAGGCATAGTTGCTGCTTGGTCTATTCCTTTGCATCTAGCAATTCCCCTAGTGGACATTGAGAATTTAAATTTCTTTACTCTTAGTCTCCCGGACAACACAGAATAAAGCAAACGTCGTTATATAAGATAAAGTAAATGTAAGAAATAAAATTGCATGGTCGCTGTTGCCATGACTCATCCAGTGACATCACTCCCTGGCAGTGACCTGCAGTCTGTAGACGTCACATTTTCGGTTCGACTCAGCTCAAACCCCGGCCGAGTAGGTGCTAAAAATGTACCACCTGCTACCAGGTGCAACTACCTAATGGAAAACCCTAAAAGCTGAGTCAAATCAAATCGAAAGGAGTAGGTACTTGTTGAAAAGGGCCAATTGTTTTCCGACACCATTCTAAATCTCTGAATGTAGACTCAGCTTTCTTTCTTATGTTCTTTTTAGTCCGGCCAGGTCCGAAAGAGCAGAAAAAAATGTTTTAACACATGATCAGTTGTTAGTTCTATTGTGATTTTTTGCTATACTCGACAAATTGAAATGGATAAATTCAATCCTTCCCAAAAATCCTGCAAGCCTACAGGCAGATAGAAATGATTGTAACCCAAAGTAGAATTTCTACCACACAACCGCTCCCTGTTGATGCCGAGTTCTTAGGGTCAGCGAAGAGCTGCGTTCCTTACTGCTGGCAGTAAGAGAAAACGGTGTAGAGTGATTTATGATGTTAATCATTACCAGGAGAGGAGTGAAGCATAGGAGGAGTAGAGAGAAGCTGCAGTGCTTGATGGAGTGTGTCCCCTGTGCTTGAGCCTTGCCTACAGCTGGCTCCATGCAGAGAGGCAGAGTTCACTGCTGTCTGATGGAGTGAGATGGACAGGAACTGGTATGATGCACACAATCACTGCAGGGATCTAGTTAAGGGAACTTCTGTAGTTCAGTGTAAATGAGTTCAAGATTGTCTGTGTGTCTTTAACTAGACACATCCTTTATTATGATTACATGTAACACGCTGTTTGGCAATGAAAGCAATGAAATAAGTATAAAAGTAAAAAGTAACATTTTAAAGACAATTCAGTCAGCTGCCTCAATACATAGCTAAATAAACTCATATCATAATACTGTATGATTTGATGAATATCTCTCTGACTTAAGTCATCATTCAAGATATTTTCTTAAAGCCAGCAACTTCAAACGTTTCACTTAAATAGGCATGTCTTTGAAACAACTTGCTCTTCTGAATCTCGTTATCTGCAGTTTTATTTAATTTTTTAAACTTTTATATGTGTTGTCAGGCAATTGGTTCTGCTCAACTTCATCCATCTATTTTCTATACCCGCTTAATCCATCGGTCGGGTCGCCGGGGGGCTGGAGCCTATCCCACCGGTCATCGGGCGAGAGGCGGGGTTCACCCTGGACAGGTCACCAGTCCATCACAGGGCTCTGCTCAACTTGATAAAGTAAATTATGCATCATTTGAAAATCATAAAGTGTACTCAATTTTTATTCAACCTCAGTGAGAAAGAAATAGCTGCATAGCTCAAGGTTTGCATTTTTGCTTTGATATTGGCAACAAACTGTGATGGACTGGCCAGTCCAGGGTGTATTTTGCCTCTCGCCCCAGTGGCAGCTGGGATAGGCTCCTGCCTTCCAATAATTATAGAGTTCACTTCAGTAAAAAAAAAGAATCGAGATAGTGCTGCTCTACCACTGTTTTGTCCAGTGATTTATATGATCAAAAATAACAAATAAAAGATTTTACATTTACTGAGTGAGCTTCTTTTCTACGCAATGACATGAAATACCAACGTTGCAGTTGTCAAACCGTAATGAAGTTTCTGACCCGAAATTACTTCTGATGGCATTATCTTTCATTTTTTCGCGTCAGCGATTGTATATATTTATGGAACTCAGCATTGTTTTTAAGTCTCTTTCTTGTCTGTTATGTGACATTATTTTGTTGTCTGTTGTGTGGCGATGAATACACAATGGTATTACAATGTGTATTTAGTTGATTTTATAAAATTTCACTACATCTTACAATAGTAAAAAAGACAGGAAAAAATGTCTCGTTTCCCAATAATCCTATAATCCTGTTCTAGCCTTTTCAAGCTGTACCACGTTTTTCCTTTTGAGACACAAATCTTAAATTAAGTGGTGATTTTAAACCATCTCACTTTAACTGAACTACGAGACCAAAATAGGTTGGAAACAGATTTTGTTGCATTTTAATTTCCACAAGCAGATCAAACCTTTGATTCTTCAATAGTCATTGTGATCCTTGAAATGGCAGAATCTAAAGAAGAAAGCTGTCTTTCTTGTGCTTAAGTTATAAAAGCAACATATTCCACCATCTTTCTGTGGCATAAAAAGCCTCCATAAAAAAAGTGGCCACTTTGTGAAGCATGAAAAAGTTTTAGATGGGGAGAAAGGAGCATTTCATATCATACAAGCTGCCAGAGGTTCAAAGAAGCTTCAGAGTAGAGTCAGACTTGACGTGATGGGTGCTGTTGGTGCAACGAGACTTGAGACTCTACCTGACGTCTCACATGCAGTCTGCTGCATTTGAGATGTTTTCTCAAATGTCAGGTTGGATTGCCGGAATCTCCCCCCTGATGGAAAGTTTTGTTTTTGTTTTGGATGCCTTTTGACTGCTTTAATAAAATAGAAAGGGCCACTGCCTCAGCAGCTAACTCTGGTACTTCAGAAAAATGAGTTTGTTTAGGGAAAAGACAGTTGAAGTTCACAACGTGTATGGCATGAACAATGACATATCAAGTAATAAAAAAGTATAGGTGGCAAGCACTTTAATGCATTTGAGATGCGATTCTATAGTTTTCAATTCAATTCAGTGCTGATTCATCAGTCAGAGTTTATTTGATACACTTGAAAATCCCATTTCCTGTTGTCTGCTCTTTGTCCTTGGAATAAATAACATTGTGACTTTAAATGATGAAAGAATACTGCAAGAAATGTGATGAATAAATACCATTCAACTTAGATTTTTTCGCTTGCAGCCTTCTCTTTAGTTATGCTCTTCCTTTGAAATCCCCTCAGGCTTATGTGCCTGAACCTTTACCTGAAGCCTGACAAACTGTTTACAGATTATCCATGGGGGTGTTCATGCATTTATGTTGCATTTGCAATGTACCCCATAGATGATGGAAGTGGGATTTGGCAGTATCATGCATCATATGAATGTTTTTCCATGCACTTTTGAGACCTGAGCAAGCTAGGTTCCCGAAACTCCCTGGCCAATCAGTGGTCTGCAGTCTGTAGACGTCACATTTTTTGCACGTTGGGGCGTAGGAGTTTTAATCAACAATGGATGTTTGATCTGGTGTTTTATGCCAAAGTCCTTTCCAGATGAAAGGTCCAGTTCTGTTACCACCCTCACAGCGTCCTCAATGGTGCCACTAAAATGCATGATCTGGGTCAAAAACGCTCAACCTGTGACGAATAAATACCGATTCAATCTTTTTGCTTGCAGACTTCTCTTTAGTTATGCTCTTCCTTAGAAATCCCCTCAGGCGTATGTGCCTGAACCTGTACCTGTAGCCTGACAAACTCTTTACAGATGATCCATGGGAGTGTTGGTTATTTATGTTGCATTATAAAACATCATATGAATATTTTCCCATGCATTTTTGAGAGCAAGTAAGCCAGGTTCCTGAAACACCCTCCTACAAAAACATGATGCTGTAGCTCCCTCTGAATTAACCCCCCACAACATGAATAATGCCCCCATCATTTTACAAGTGAAAAATTTTTTTCACTTGTAATAAATATTTTTCAATCTTAATACAACAAGCGATATTGCATGATACAAACATTTGAAGTTAAAATTGATGTGAGTGTAAGTCTACTCTAGCTTAGCTAGATAACTAGCAACTTCAACTTAGCTAGCTGTCTAGTCAGTTAAAATAGCATTTGCTTTTAAACGTCAGGTTTGTGTCAGCAAAAAGGACACATGAGCACACACAACAACAGCAGACAGGATTAGGGGCTCTGAAAAACGTTCATGATACTAAACACCAGCAGACGACACGAGTCTCTCTGCACAATGCTCAGTTTAACACCTTCATTCGTGCACATCAACAAACACAGATCTGGAAGAAAAACAGTCTGTACAATAATGATGACATCTTTATAACCTGTTTTTTTTGTGTTTGACCCACCTCGATGTAGCTGTAATTATTGGTAAAGCCAGGGATGTGGGTTACACGATAACAGCTGCAGAGCTAAATTATTGACCTGCCTAGGTCAGTGTGTCCTTGCTGCCACAAAGATTTAGTTAAGGGGGCCAGAGAAAAGAACCGGGTCTAAAGGACAATGCAGTCAAACCTCTTTTAATTTCACTGCTTTGTAACAAAACACTTTGTGTGAGAATCACCTTTTGCAACTATGTATAGTTGAAGCCTCAAAATATGTTTGAATCTCCCAGCCTGGGAACCTGGAAACTAAGTACTGTGGGGAGGTGATTAGTGATGACGTGCAGCTGTGGAACAGAAACAACTTAACATGACAGGGGAAAAAACGTGACAAGAAATAAACCAAGAAACCTGAAAACAAGACAAAACATAATCAAAACGTGACAGAAGGTAAAACAGTATTTATGACGCAGAGATATGCTTAAGTGTATTGACGTACAGTAACTTGCATTTTAGTATCTGGTATGATTAGAAATGTAACATTATTATCTAAGGTGTTTGATTAGACAACAATAACTTTCCATCCTGGAGGAAGGATAGATAGCGGTTCAATCCCCAACTTCTCCATGTGTCAAAGTGTACGTGGGCAAAGCATTGAATTCCATGTTATGTTCATCAGTGTGAGATTGTAGAGAAAAAAGCACTGCAAACTGCTGAATACATAGAGTCTATATTCACGATAAAAGGTACAGTGTGACTGTATACATGAATAGGTGGATGAGAAACATATTGTAAAGCACTTTGTAAAGTACAAAGACAAGTCTAATGGTACATAAATGCAGACCATTTAGTATCTATTATTGTAACACTATGTAAACCAAAAAAAGTGAAAACTTCAAAAGCAATACCAAATAAAGTCTGTATGACAATGATTTGCAGTTAAAATGATACCAATATTTTATTCACAATTTAAAAAAGAACCCAAATTAAATGTTGGAATGAGAATATTAGCTCATACTGAAGTTGATGGCAGCAACCCATCTCTTAAAAGTTGGGACAATGGCTTTTTTTACCACCATGTAGCGTCCACTCTTCTTTTAACAAGAGTCTGCAAACATCTAAGAACTGAGGTAAACAGTTGTTTGACCTGTAGAAGAACGTTGTCTTATTATTTTCTTTTATATTATTCTAGGAACTCAAAAGTCCCAGTCTTTTTTGTTATATCTTGCATTTCATGATGTGACAAATCTTTTCAATTGGGGAAAGGTCTGGAATGCTGACAGACTCCTCTACTATGAAGCCATGTTGTTGTAATAGATACAGTATGTGGTTTAACATCGTCTTGCTGAAATACGCAAGGCCTTCCCTGCAAAATATGTCATATGTAAGTGTATGTTCCTTTAAAACCTACATTCCATAATCCAATGCCATATGCGTTAATTCACCTGCATGCCATCAGAGATGCTGGCTTTTGAACTGAGCACCGATAACAAGCTCGACAAAGTTTTGCTTCACCTGTCTACAGAACAGTTTTCCACTTTCCCTCCGTCTATTTTACATTATCTTTGGTCGACAGAAGATGTAGCATTTCTGGATCATGTTTACATACTGTCTGGCTTCTTATTTGCATGATAGGGCTTTAACCTGCATGTGTGGATGGTACTGAGAGCTGTTGATGTTGATGCTGTGATTTCCATGGCAGAATCATGTCTGTTTTTAATGCAGTGTTACCTGAAGGCCTGAAGGCCATAGTCTTTCAGTATAGATTTCCGGCCGTGTCCACAGAGATGTCCCCAGATTCTCTCATTCTGATGATATCAACTACAACAGATCCAGTTTGTACAATTTCACGTGAGGAGACATTATTCTAAAATTGTTCGACTATTTGCTAAAGCTTGCAGTCAGCTGTCGGACCAACTACGGATAGCTCTCCATTTGTTTTTTAAGAAAACAACAAAATCCATAGTTGGAGAAAAAAATTATACTATGTACAATCATCCATTTCTGCTGACAATCTTATCACTTCGTTTGTGTACGGTGGGCAATACCAGCTCCGTTTGTTGGGTTGCCATGGCAATGTACATTCCCTGAAACAGCATAACGTTAGAGCAGACGTCAGTCAAGATTCAGACAAAGCAAATCTAAATCAAATTAGAAAGTCACTGCAATATGATCATCCACTGAACCTGCTTCATCCTTTCCCTGCTGGTATTGTGCTGGTAAAAAAAAAAAGCAGCAGTTGGGCCTTTTTGTCAATCTCAAGATATGACTCAGTTGATACAAGTTAACTCTGTGTTCAACAAATTGATCTGGTAAAGACATTAAAGAAAGGGGGTGTAGCAGATGAAGAGACGACCGTTTTTCCATAGGCTTGATTGCTGATTATACCTTCATTAGCAGAGGGATTAGAGGAGGTGTGCCTGTGTGAGTGTCTGTACCGTAGTGTCGGCTTACGTGTGCACCCATTTCAATAGATGCTATTTACTGTAATTAGCAGATGTGACACTCTTGGGCACCTTTTGTAGTTGGATTGCTCCGTTTCCTGCATCAGAGAAGCCCAATGGTTGGCACAGTGACTGGCAGTTTCCCAGTGGATGCAGAGGTTGGCAGTGCTTACAGCTTAGTACTGTACACCCAGTGCAGGGGGGGGGGGTGAAATACAGACATTCTGTAGACAATCCACATCTGTCAGTCACTTCACTGGTATTGCCAGGATTCTGAAAGCAATGTTCTTGTATATCACAATGGGGTGCAGAATGAAGTCTTAGTTGCCAAAATGCCAGAGCAATGGTAGAATATAGAATTTTTTATGTCATGGGTTCACAACCTTATCCCCGAGCTAAAAGTAACATGTCTGCCTTTTGGCAGGGGAAAAATGTTTGGTAGAGTCCTGTTGTAGAGCACAAAATACAGGCAAACCCTCCTAAAAATAGAACTTCATTAAAATTTAAGGTAGTTTGGTTCTCAGACAACTGGTCAATCCATAATATGGGAATTTGTTTGAGCTGGAAGCAAAGACCACCATGTTCCCAGTACTCTTGAGTCATATCCTGTTCATGTTACCTCTGGTGAGATAAGAGAACAAACACGGGCGAGGAGCTCATCTGCAAGTCAAGTGTCACTCAGGTTTCCTGTGTTGCACAGCAGCTGTTAATCATTGTGCATGAGAATACAGGCCACCAGGTGTGAGACATGTAATCTAGCTCATCAGTCTGCTGCACAGTATGAATATGGAGATTCACATTTAATTATTATACATTGTGCTGAAATGTAGTAATCCCCTTGGAAACGGGTCTATTGAATTCTTACAAAAACAGCTACATTATGCCCGCCACAAACACCAAATACAATCAACAAAGCAAGGATTTGATTGTGTCGAGAAGTTGCTTAGTTTGAGGCAAACATCAAAGTCAACTGAATACACTCCACCAGTTCAATGACTCACTTATGCTGTGCATCATCTCGGGGCCAAAAGATAATGGATATCCTAAACAGTCATGACAGGATCCCTCCATTCTTTGTCATACCATGAATAATGTGCTAGTGTTTGGTCCATCAGCTGTGTAAAAGCTAAATGGTGCTGCAAGCATCAGTTTGATAATGAATACTAACTGTCAGATTTCTTAGGAACTTTGCTGACTGCTTATTACTTTAGTCCCAATGAAAAACTAAAGCGGCAGACATTGATATTCCAACCCAAAGTGGTGGAAATTGACTTTATCAGGTCTTTGTTATCATCACTGTAAACATGTGTGGACACTGGCAGACTTGGGAAATTTAGTAGATTGTTGTTTGATGGAAAATAAATGTCCACCATCTACAAAAACTCACTTGCAGTACACCTTACGCCACAAACACAAATACTATAGGAAAAGCAGACACAGGCTTTTCTGCAGACATGCTCCACTACAATTCCTATGTGACAAAGAGATTTAAAAAAAAAGAGAGAATCCAGATGTAGACTTTAACTTAAACCCCTCAAAATTGAGCAAAAGAAAGACGGTACTGTGAATAAAGATTTGGTAACATCAAACATCTTTGGAAACGTCTTATATGAAATTTGTTTAGAAACAGATTTTGGCAGATGGCGAAGGTGACAAAAATGACAGATTATGTAGTTTCCTCATAGAACAAGGATAGTTCATAAGAGGAACAATAATGACAAGTAAAGTATAAGAATAAGTAAGTGAAATTCAAAACAAAATAGACCAATCTGTATTTTTATTGAGATGGACTGGCAACTCATCTGGGGTGTAACCAGCCTTTCGCCCAATGACAGCTGGAGCCCATCCCAATGTCTGGTTTCAGAGCAGACATTTACAAAAGTCACTGCAGCAATCAGAATTATACACATATGCCTTGACTAGATCTGATAGATCCTCCTCAACTGTCGTGACAGCAATAATGAGCAGGAAAATAAGGTATTAACACAGGAACCCCTCATTTTTCAGCTTACCCTAATCACTATGTGATCTAAAAAAAAAACTAAAAAAAAACAGGTTACTGTATGCGATCTCTGAGAAAACAAAAGAGAAAGAAAACATGATAAATTATTTTGTTGTCATGTGAAAATGAGCTTTGTTATCTCGAGATAACAGAATAATCAAGTCGTGACCTTGAGATCAAAATAGATTATTGCAGGCAAGACTGCTCTCAGCTTCAGTAGAAAATGAATTAAAAATGCTTTTAGCAAGTCCTTTATGTTATAAATCTAAACAGTTATTTGTTCTTTTATTAATGTCTCAATTTATGTATTTTCTCTTTTCTTTCTTTTTTAAAAAAAATATCTTTTGTGGTTCTCCAAGCATGCCATATTACCGGATCACAATAGGAAACAAATGGATCACGAAGAGAGGATGTCAGATCATGTTGGGGTGAGGCAGCTGGCAGGAATAATTTTTTATTGATACAAAGAATATCATGATGTCAAAATATTATTGTAAGAAACAGATAGTTTTCTCCCATGAAATTCACCTTGAGAACAGTAATTAGTGAAGTGTTCTTTTGCAATGCTGATGAACACTGACAGCCGCGTTGGTGCCACAGCCTATAAAATCAAGGGGCTATGTAATCACAATCCTGCCATATTAGTCTTTTTAGAGCCTTTGCCCTGTCACCAGAGAAGAATGGCTGGCCATACTTAGGGTCATCCTGCAAGGCCTCTCATAAATTCTACCAGCGTTACCTGTCTTCTGGCGCTTACTTGATAACACTCGTTATTGCTCAATGACCTGAAGGTGAAGCTTCACTTTGGGCCTCCTCACCTTTGGGCCACAGTTTGGGAACTGTCCTTCTAGCAACTCACCTCTGCTTTTAAAAGCCATAAACTCGTGCCCGACAAGTTAGCTTGGAGACAGGAATCACAAGCGGCGATTATTTGATATTGTAAAGTGAATTACACTCTCCACAATCCTCTGGCGAAAAAAGGAGGGTTTCGGAAGGACCAAAGGATGTTTCAGAGATGTGTGCAGTTTATGAGGCTCCTCAATCACACAGAGGAAGAATGTTTGAATCTCGGTTCAACCCGGGGCGACAATGAAAGTTTGAAGTCTCTGCCAGGGGTGAGATGAAATAATAATAGAAAAGAGAAAAAAAAAAAAAAGAAAAAGCCCTCTCATCTGCTGTGATGTCTTTTTTAACTCTGCCATGAACCTTCCAATCCACAGTGATAAATCGATGGGGCATAAGAGTATTCACGATGAGGAGAGGAAAGGAAAACTGTTGACTTGAACAGTTGCCTTAGTGTGGAGTGCCGGACAAAGCACCTTGCTTTAACGTAAACATTCCTCTTAATATTCTCATGCTGGAATATATGGATGCTCAGCTGAGAAGAGAAACCATTTCAATGACTGAATAGAGTGAGAGGGCCCTAGGAGGCTATTCACACTTGTGCTGGTAGTTGTTAAAACCCTGTGTGCTTCACTTCAAATGGGTTAAGAACAGCTTGCGGATGTGAACAGGGCAATGGAGCAACACCATAATACACTCTGGGATGTTCACCTCAGGCAAGCACGCTGTGATGCTAAGCACCACTCTGAAAGCTGCCAAAGAAAGTTCATTGATTTCTCTCTTTGTTTGTGGACTTGTTTCCATTGTGGGATTTGAGAGAGAAACAGAACTGCCGAATCACTCTCATGCTTCCCAACAGCCAATGGTTCGAAAAATCGATCAATTTACATGTTCTTTTTCTTTTTACCCACCTAACAGTGGGAACTGAAATAGGTCTCTCAAGACTATCTCAGAACTGGGGCAAACTAAAAAGTAACAAACCATGCGGCACCGTTTCTGAACGATTTGGTGTCCTGAGTGAGACGTCCGCTGGCACACCTGAGGGGTCGGATGTTGCCCTTAAAAGATTCTGACATTTATAGGGTATAGTTTCAAATTCAACTTTGTTCAACTTTACTCAACTTTTCTTCTGTGTCATTCCATCAGGAACATTAATATCGTTGTGTTTACTAGTCTCTGCTTATGCCTCCACATCATGGCATTTAGTTTCTGCAGAAAAGCATTGTCAATCACTCACAGCCATGTTTTATAATACGCTTTTATTGTATTAATATAAAGCATTGTCCAAGTGTTGAGTCACCCCTGATTTCTTTAGAGGCAGACTTTCATTAAATCTTTTTAAAGTTTTCTTGAGCAACAGTTTCAATGGGTTTTTTGGAACATTTGCTTCTTTTCCCCTAATTTTCAGTCCAGTCCTTGTACTTGACCATTTTCAGAAGAATGTGCTTATTAAGCCACTTAACACTGTCCTATGAATCATTCAAGCATCAAAAAAGCCCCTAACTCAATGGATGAATTAGTGTTGTGACTACACATAATGGATGATTCAGTAAGTTAGTAATAGGTTTAGTAAGGAACCTATTTAAATTGTATCATCAGTTGATAGCAGCCTATCTCAAAGATGCAAACTTTAGTTGGCTTTAGTAGTGTCAACACAAATGCCAAAATAACAAAGTCTGACTAACATGAAATATATTTTTGCACCAAATGGGTGATTTTAAAAGAGCCATTAGCAAAGAACTTGACATATCTCAGCAATGTGTGAAATGTTTTACAGAAATGTGTCTGTTAAAAAAACAACTACATACAGCAGATGAACAGTGTCTGGAAAAGAATGTCTTTAAGAAATAGGAAAAATCCTGAAATGGTCTGACAGGACCTGAGAGATGCATCTGACCCTTCAACCGATCCACCTACTTTTCATTGAAACCTCATCAGAAAGGGTCTCCATAGAAGGGTGGCTGTCAAGAAGCCATTCTTAAGGAAGGGAAGGAAGGGAGAAAAGGCTGAAAAACAGGTTGTATGGAGTGATGAATGCTCCCCAGAGCCCAGACCTCAACATTATTGAAGCAGTGTGGGATCATCTTGACAGAGAACAAAACAAAAGGCTGCCAACATCCAAAGAAGAGCTTTGGAATGTCCTTCAAGAAGCCTGGAGAACTACTTTTTGAAAATTACAAGAAAGCTTGTCTGAGAGGGTTCCGGCTGTGGTGAAGAGTAAAGGTGGTCTCCTCAAACGCTGAGTTTCGAGTGTTTTAGAAATGTACAAACTCAGTTTTTTTCACTTGAATAGTGTATTTCCATTTATGTTTTCCCTTCTTTTTAATAAATCAGTTAACCCATTTCCTGTATGCCTGGCATTTTTTGAAAGAAATTAAAGGTGGCACAAAGTTTTTGCACAGTACTGTATTTTTCTCTATAATCACCCAACATGGGGTAAACATCTTAGCCTGCATCAATATAGATTTTGATTTATCTTCCCTTTGAATAGCTAAGCATTACTAAAATATACAGTGCGTGTTTCCTGTGTTTTCTATAATGCCCTCCAGGATGTCAGCACGACTCCTGGAACAGGAAAGTAAATTTCAACCAACAGCACGTTAGCGGAGTGTTAATGTGCTAAATAGCACTAAAACACTTGCAAAACAAGCACTTGCTCTCTTGGTTCAGTGCTGCTGGCTGTTGATATAGCTGAAATGGGATTTTTATGTATTTCCAGGCTCAACGGAACACTCACCCACAAAAACAAACCTTCAGCAGTTTTGATGGAACACACAAGAGTGATTTTGACAGCTGTCAAACAAAAAAAAAACCCAAAACAAATATCTGGATTCAAAACCCATCAGGATACCTATAACAAAATACATTTACTTACAACCTATGCCTTGAAATGAAATGTACTGGAAACATGACTCTGGTTTAAAGAATTTAATACATGCAGTCGTGTGTTATGTACATTCTGATCACAATCTGTTTCAGTGCGGATTATAGGATCACACGTGTCATGGTTTTCTAACATGTGGTTCCTACGTGAATAACTCAGTCACAGGTTAGGAATAGCTGTGGAGAGCAGATTGCGTGCGTCAGCTTCAGCAAAGACCTTCTGCAGTCTCCGTTTGCCTCATCTCATCGCCAGGTGTTAAGAGCAGCGTTTGCTGTGTTTTTGTTAATAATTGAAAGATGCCCTGGATATCAGAGACAATTTTTTCAAAGAAGACGATGAGCAGTTGTCAAATGCTTCACCCTCTTCTTAGGCACCCCCTACAGCTAGTGGCTCCCTTTATTAACAGCCTTGATCTCATAAAAACAGCTCTGACTGACATCTGAGATCCTGACTGTACTTGCTGCACACTGAGACATGAGACAGCTAAATAATGCACGCCTTCATGCCCGTCTCACCAGTTTCAACCATATATTACTTTCTGCTTATGCATCTTTAAGCACTTTGTGTCCTTCCCGTGACACTGTTTGCCACGTAAAGAAATTACGAGCACTTTTCTTCAGTCGGATGGATGCCTGATGTCGGTGATGCCACTTCAACAAAATTATGTCATCCTGTAGCATTTCTGACAGGCATTTAACTGAGCGATTTGGACAATAACAGAAATAAAAGGCCATTAAGTGCTGAGGACGACTCTCCTTGGTGTTTTATGTTTACCTGCCCCATAGACTGATTTGGTGTCCCAAAGTAAGAATATAGAGAAAGGTGGATCAATTACAATTTGTGCTGTAAAAACCATCTGCCCAATGGCAGTAAAGACTGCCTGTGAATTTCGTCTGCTAATTTCTCCACTGTAAGAGCCGCAGCTGAAAAAGGAGGGATTTTCAGTCTGAAGGCTAAATGAATATTACTGGCATGCAAAGAAATGCTCTTTTTTATTGGAAGTTTGGCTGAAAATGCAAGGCACAGTTGAGACGTTTATCTTACTCCCTTTAAAACGCGGCGTGACAGAGAATTTTCCAATAAGGGCGATTTTATGCACTGCTTTTAGACTATTTTCTCCTTGTGCTCGATCTTCATTATCTATTCAGTGAGATTGGCTGTCGAAGAACACTGACACTGAATGTTTCTGAAGCTCTTTCCTCCACGTTTGAAAAAAAAAAAAAAAAAAATTGAGTGCCACTTACTCTCGTGAATACCGTGAGGACATTTCATTTACAAGTGCAGCAAAATACCCCAGGTAGCTGATGTCTCTGACAGGTTTAAGAAACAACCCTTCAGAGTCACTAGTGGTGGCTGTCACTAACTCATTCCAGTTTAACACAATAAGTAAGTACAGTCAGAGCATTATAAAACTTAATTGCATCAGAAGACATTCAACATGACTGAATTCCAACCTTTGTCTGTCTACTGGGATTTACAAACAGAAGAAAGCTCTTGAAGGTGTGTAGTTAGTAGGGTAGCTCGCCTCAGGAATATTGGGTCTGAAAGTTTGATCACTATGGCCTTGAGGCTTTTTTCTTTTTTTTGCATGTAATTTGTAAGTCATTTTTTAATAATAATTTCTCCTTGTCATTTTTTTCAGCTGTTTGACTGTAATTGCTTCCAGGCCAGTGTGTCCTGGGTCTGCTCCAGAGTCTTCCGCCAATTGGCTTTGCGCATGTTACCCCAGCTGAACCTCCCCAGCTGACTCTTGAGGTAACTTTGGCTCAACACCGAAGGACACAAATGTCAAATGAGCACAGATTCCGGATCGTCAGTGAGTACGACAATATTACATGATATCAGCAAGATGTGAAAATTTATATTTAGACTAAATATTCAAACTCCCATTGTGACCAGAGTAAAGCCAAAAACCTTTGACATCGCCACCCACCTCAGCTCTACTCGTGCCTAATAAACATAATGATTCACAACACCAATGTGAGAAGTTGAACAGGTCGCTTTAACAGTCCCCCATATGATCTGAAAGCAAATGCTCAGATCAACTATCCTCTAAAATAGATGATCAGAATAGGCTCATGGGGGGAAACATTTTTCTTACATCCCTGCTAGAGTCCTTTTTGCTCTGTGAGACATTTCTCTGAGCGCAGCTTGTCTTCCATAACTTCTCACTGAGCAGCAGCAAAGATCTTCATTGAAGGTAGTAATCCTCACATCCTCATGTTGACGAAAATCAAAAGATTATATTTTTGTTTTGTACTTACTGGACCAGAATAAAACCAGTAGAATTTAAAATTCTATCACTGCCAATGTTGACTGGAACTCATTTTGAGTCCAAGGCTTTCTATGGATTTGGTCATTTTGAGCTTACACAAGAATTTAGTTTGCACAAGAGCATGTATGAGGCATAGGGAGTCAGTAATACGTATAATATGTCAGTAAAAGTCTATATATGGTGATCGAATAACAGTGTGTTCAGTCAGCGCTTCTTCAGCTTTGCTACAATAAGGACCAATACAGACGGTCATTCCTGCCAACAGCAATAGCCTTACACTATAACTCTACAATGACTATTTATAATGACGGTTTGCTTATTTATCTATTTCTTAATGTATTTATTTATAATCATCAGGAGTTAATTATTGTTCTGCAATTCTGGTATTCCCATTCCAAATGGATTTATATTTTATTCGTAATTTCCCGATGAATGAAAAATACTTTTTTTGTTCGAATAACTTAATTGATATGACAACTTAAGAGATGGATTATAAACCGGAAACAATACTGAAACAGTGTGAGGTCGAAAGGAAAATGCGTATGGAAAATGACCAACACAGGAGAACATTTGCAACGTGGCAAATGGAAACATGAAGAAATTCAACGTTACCAAAGATCAAGTTGGTATGATGTGCCGAGTCTATAATGGGAATTCTATGCATGAAGTCAGCCACACATCACACACTGTCACTGATGCACAAGTGATGTTTTCCTTTTCTTTTACAAATGCTGTATAAAAGCTGTCCCTGAATGCATTTCAGTCAAAGCCATGCATTCATCGTAAATTGTCCATAAAAGTCACATTTAGCCATCTCTCGGGAGGTGAACACAAGCATGTGTGCGGTTTTGAGGGCATTAATTCACCAGTCATCCTTCCATATGTCCAACCCACTGGCACTAACATATACTAGGTTCTTTTCATAGCGAGACCCTAGGGAAGGGTGCATACTGAACATTGTGTGTGTGTGTGTAACCATCCGTAATCTAACCCTGAACAGAATTCCCTCACATGTAAGGAGAGAAATACAATGACCTCAGTGCATCGAGGTTTGGAAATCTGCAAGCTGGGCTCCATTTCATGTTCATCCTTACACATTCAAAGGGTTTACTATCAGAGCCTGAAGAAACTGATATGTGTTCGGGGTGGGTGAAGGACCCATGTTGATGCATGTGATATATGTCTTTGTTTGTCTCCTTGTTATCACACAATTTGGCTGCATGGTGGTGTGGTGCATCACCGCAAGAAAGTTCTTTGTTTGAATCTTGGCTGAGGCTTCCTAAGGTGATGGAGAATGACAGAGCAAAAAACCTTATGGGACTTCCACATCCAGACAGATAAAATGGTGATGGTTAACCAGCTGGAGATTGTGCTTGATAAACTACAAAAGAAGGCAGTTGTGATAGATGTAGCTATTCCAAGGGACAGTAACACCATGATAAGGAACACAAGAAGCTAAACAAAGAAAAAGTTGAAAAATTGTGGGACGTGAGGGCGACAGTAGGGCCAGTTGTAATTCAAGCACTCAGGGTTGTGACCCCCAAACTGGAAGACTCGCTCCAGCATTTAGGAACAACATCAGAGGTCTCTGCCCAGAAGAGGGCAATCTTAGAAATCCTAGAAACACAAATGATACTGCTTAGACCCCTCAGGCTCCAAGTTCTCTGGTAGAAGACCAAAGCTTGATATGGCTCACATGGTGGACAGTGGGGAGGTTTTATATTGGGCTTGTTTTCATTGATTTGGTTGTTTGTTACTATCACAAGACCTGACGACACTTGATTGTGGGTTGACAGCATTTGAGATTATTACTTTCTTCAACTTGACCACAAGGTAGAAGTAATTTGCATATAATGTTTCTTTAAAAGTGCATTTTTTATTCTGAATATTACAAAAATAAGAATTGCAATTCTTATGTTAATAATTTCCCCTGTAACCCTTAGTGTATTGGACACTTCATTCGCAATTTACATTTTGTCTTTTAAATAAAGACAAAATTTAGTTAACTTTGTAACCAGAGTAATCATAATTTAATACTGTGTTTTTTTACACAAAATAGATAAAACTGCTAAAGCTCGAGTCAAACTTAAATCACCTGCAGACAAGAATTGAGTTCCAACTGAAGGCACAGCCTCAGTCACAGAACAAGCTACATATTTCACTTCAAATGTTAATGCCTTTTTAACAACTCCTTGTATTGTCTTCATGAATATAAAAAGAGTTCAACATGAACTTAATTTCACCCTGAATGCATGATATGGGAAAGAGTCCTTTTTTAATTCACCGTCTTGGTCCAACAACTGCAGAAATGGGAAACACGCATTATCACCCTTATCTGTAATCTAATGAGTCAAATAGAATTATGTTACACATCCACTGCAGAGCCTGCAGCTTTGCTGTCCTGTGTCTGTGTTACCGAGATGATTGGATGCTCTCCAAAGCCATTCAATTTGTGGGAGGTATTAGGAATTCGAACTGGGACAGACATATTGAGAACAAGGAAGAGTAGCTCCTAGGTCAAATCTAACAAAATAAAAATGATGAAACAACACCGGGAGAGGGGGAAGTCGGCAAAACTTTCTCAATGAGTGGGATATCTAAGTTTATAAATGTTTCACAGCGCTCTTTCTTTCACATGAATTCTTTTAAGATACAAAGAATGTCAGTGCTGATGCCACAGAAAAAAGCGCAGTGCATTATTCAACAAATAATTGAATCACACAAATAATTCATCAAACAATTTGAATTTCTCTTTTTACGCATGCCAGATACCTTTAATAACCTTTTATTTTAGTTGTGTTATCCTCTCTATTCTTTGTGAAACCATCACAATCAAAAGCCACTTTTTCTTTCTCCATAATGAACAAGGGTGTAGGATTAAGTGTAGATGTCAACAAGGAAATGATTGTTGATTTAGCTACTGGCATGAAATTTGCACATCTTTGAAGCCCGGCCACTTTGATGCATCGACTGATAGCAGTTGATTGTTCCGTTCATCTCTGCCCAGCTGACACACACACAGGCTTCCACTGTGCTCTCTTTGGGCAAAGCATCCCATTTAAACCAGCCACCTTAAACTGCATTCAGTGTTAATTTAGGTAGTAAAAAAAAAAAAAAAAAAAAAAAAAAACCTGTGTAAACATGAGCTATCAAAATTAGAATTATATGGGCAGTAGTTGTGTTAGTGAACGAGACACACTTGAAATAGATGTTATCAGTCCCCCTGGGGCCTTTGGGGTGTGATTGGCAGGTTTGTTAAATGGTTGACTTGAGAAAATGGCAACTTGCCAGTGTTCCAAAAGTGTCGAGTGTGCAATGCTGGGACTATCTTGTTTCCATGCATGCCCGAAAATGTCTGCACTTGGGACTTATAGAAGGTCATTTTGATGTGGGCTGTAAAGTCAAATGGGACGTGAATGTGAAACATAAAGCTAACTGAACACAAAATGTAAAATGCTTGTTTCTCTTTTTTTTTCTTTCTTTTTTTTCTTATCATTGAATCATTGACAATCAAAGGCTGACTGGAACCATGTAGATTTTCTTTTAACTCCCTGTTCCCTTGTTTATTGTTACATGTATTAAAAACATGTAATTTTAATGTCAAACTTACCATTCAAGGGTGTGAGCACATTAAGAATGCAGAGCAGAAGGGAAGTAGAAAAGTAAAAAATGTTCAGCTGGACGAGCCGTGGACCAGCAATCTCATGCACAAAATAGTTCATGTTTTAGTACCTTCCATCATCTCATCTAACCCACCTATAAACATTTGCGGCCAATAAAAAAGATTTTAGAGTGGGCGTCATCATGTAAGAACATGTCTGGAAAAGACAACTTCTCCTTAATACGTGCTTTAAGATTAAAGTAAGCATGCTTTATAAATAAACTTGGAAATACGATCTAATGGGTTGTGTGCTCACTCAGGCAGATACAACCCAAGATATCTGCACAATATGCAAGCTCCAGTGATCATGAAAGCAACCGCTAGTGAAATGTAAAACTTGTGTCACTGAGAGAGATGGTCGCCTTGTAAAGATAATGTCAACCCAACCAGGAATTCATTATTTTTGTGCTGTAATGTGTGTCTTTACACACACATGTAAATGGCAACCTGCAAAATAGTGTTCACCAACAGTCACTTCGCAACAGTTGTTATATGAATGCACAAATGACTGAAAGTACTGCAAGTAAACGACATACAACCCTTCATATATGCTTTCAAAATCAACCTTCTGCTTTTTTTTTTACAGTGGCTACGTCCTGCAGTGTACTTTTAAATGCCATGTCAATTTCAGACATTGATGAATATCTATAGAAGATGGAATATAACATTTAATCAAAGCACACACTGCAGATCTGGACCAGTGGTCAAAGAACAGTAAAAGCCTGTGGTTACACCAGCCATTCCCCAGGAGGGAATAGGTATAAATCTACCCATGTGGATCGGGATGATATTCTGCAATACATGCTTATTCAGCAACTTTTTTTTGCAGAAGGTAGAGGATTTGTATCGTCTGTATGTGCACAGTTTGAAATATAAATTGAATGTATGTGGACATGCCACCTGCCACTATTGTCTTCTTGCTTACTTGGCTGTGCAGACATATCACGTGGATAAGATGCATAAATTGCCCTTTCCAAAGCACCAATAGTCAAAAATACCTCTTCAGGAGTGAGCATGGCTCTTTGGGTGAATCTGTGACTCTTGTCTACCATTTCCCTGCCAGCTACCTTCCTGGGATTTTATTAGACAGAATATTGCTATATGTGTGTCAGCCCATAATATGGCAAGTGAAATTATAAGCATACAAACAGCAGCAGCAGCTTCCCTGTCATTCATAGATTGGAAGACAATAGACAGATGATGACCGATGAAGACGAATGGCATTCCACCCTGCTGACTGTCGCACTGAACAAATGAATTCCAAGGGTGCTCCTCATCATTTCAATGAGATTCCCCCGCTACATTTCAGCATTAATCATGCTAACCTTCTTATTTTCAAGTTCATCCATTTTTAAGGTGCTTTTCTTCCTCTCTCAGTGACTCTGGGCCTTTTGAATGTGTCAAAGGGATCTAATTGCTGAGATTCTGTTAAATTGCAGACTGCAGAATATTCTGGGAATGCCAACTATTCTCTATTATAACTCTAAACTATCATTTCAGGGGTATATGCAGCAAACAAATAATCACAACTGGTCTTCGTGCTTCTATAGGGAAAGGGAGTGAAACGTGTGTGTTACAATGCATCAATAAAATTGAGCTATGTCATGACAGGAATAAAGGGACGTGATGGCATTCATAATAAGCTTAGAATACATAGTTGATGGAAATGATTCATTTCAACATAGTATGTTACTGTCAGCTATTTTTTTTCCAGAGACATTTTGAATGTCATTGGACAGTTTGTTAAATTCTTTGCTTATGAAAAACATTTTTCATCATCCAATGTCAAATATTTCGTTGGCACTGTGTGTGGCAACACTGATAAGGCTGTGGGGAGCCTGCCGATTACCAAACATTGTGTAATTAAGGAACCCACTGCTCTGTGCCAACAGTCATCTTGATCCAATTTAACTGTCAATTTGAAGACATGACAGATCTCAGAATGTTTTTTTTCCATCTCCAGAAAACTGTCAACTTTGAGTAATATCTAATTTTCTACAGATTCTGGCTCCTTTCTGTCCACCTGACTTATGCCTCAAGTATTGTCAGTTTGTTGAATTTCTTAGGAAGTTCTTTCTTCAATGCACCTTTCTTTTGCTCTGATAGCTGGCTAATGGATACTGCCCATAAATGATCTTTGTGTTGTTTATCTTGTAGTCTACCATCTCTAGATTCACCAATTCTATGGTATACATCGGTGTATTAGTCCCTGTGACGGCCTGAGTAGGTATGGTATGTTGGGCTGCACTGACTCTAGCAGACTTTCTGAAGGTACTGTATCCAGTCTTTTAGCCTTGACAAAACGCCACACAGGCTCCAAGTATCAACTTTCTCTACAATCTTTTATCTCAGGTCAACTGCCTTTGTGTTAGGGTTATCAGGGCTTTGTAATGGGGTTGACCTCTTGTCTTGGCCCCCTACTTGTCCCAGGACTTTTTGTTGTACTTCATTAATCTCACTATTATGATAAATTCTGTTTCTGAACATTTGAACACTGGGTTAGTTGTTTCTTTTTGCAGTTTAGATGTTGGAGTGTCAATTGGTCAAGTCCCTGGGATTGCTGGTATAATAGCATTCCAGTGATGTGTTATTTTTCACTGTAGCACAGTAGTCATTCACAATTCACAAGGGTATGTCCTGGTCCCCCAACATCGGACACAAACTTTATTAAACCAAGTGACGTCAAAGCTGACATGCTTAATTTGCTTCAGATATATACTTGTAGAGAATTCTTCTCATCATCCAAACTAATTAAATTAGATGCTTTAAGTGCTTAAGCAGAGTCTCAGTAACATAGCATTCACTTTACTGCCCAGTAAATGATGCAGACTTGTTTGTCTTTACTAAGTCCCCACAATGTAAGTGTTCCTGTCAGTTCTAAAGCGACACATTGGCCATATGTTTGTAAGAAAAGACTCATTTGGTTCAGATGTGTGACTTGACCGCAAATCTGATGTGGTAGGGAAGTATGATATACTTTCTTGTCTTTTTATATTCCAAATAAAAATTAAAGCGTGCTGTCTGAGAGAAACTTTCACCAAGTTGTACCAAGGGGTCAAATACTAAAATCAACCGCTTAAATGTGACATTTTCTATCCCACTTAATGATATCATGTCTTTTTCGCGGTATATCATATTTTTTGTGCCCTGTGCTACATCCCTTTGAGTGTCTTCTTCAGTATCGCTGTTGCTTTTGAACTTTGAATTTGTCTTGTTTTCACTTACATACATACTTATATACTAAGGCTGCAGTAATCCAACCATTAGCATGTGTGCTGCCAAGCTGCTGCCACTCCTACACTTTACTGTGTATGTCAACTTGACCTTATGTGGCTGGAATTCTATTCCGATGATTTGTTTGACCAGTGCTTTTCTTCTTTCAACTATGTTTTTTTTCATTTCTATTAAAGAAAGTTATTTTGCAATAATTACCTTGCCTTGAATGGTGTACTGCCCAGCCACATTTCCAACTAAATACCTTAGATTTTGTGTAGGACTGGGTCAGAGCCATTGGTTAGTTCTTTATGTCTATATGGATATTGATAGCTATATATATATATATATATATATATATACATACATGAAGAGCCAACCAATGGCTCTGACCCAGTAAGAAAACTCTTTTCTTACACATTACTGGTGCATGCGTTTTTTTCGAATGCATGCACTGTTTAACTGCCATAACTCTTTTACATATTTTTACTTTTGGGACACGTGCACAAACCGAATAGTCACACTTGAATTAAACAATGCTTTCGACTGATAAATCCATGTTCAACTCTTTATTTTATTTTTGATTTCAATTAAAAAATTCCAATTCAAAAATATTTTCTGAGGTTTCACATACAAATTGAAGCCACTTCGTTAAGTTTATAACATGAAGTACCTTGTTGAGGTTAGGACATACAGTATCTTGTTGAGGTTAGGACATAGAGTATCTTGTTGAGGTTAGGACATAGAGTATCTTGTTAGGGTTAAGGAAAAAGCCATGGCTTGACACATACACACATGCACTGACATGTGCAGGACTGATTGCAACCTGAGTATAAGAGCCTGAGTGGGTCAGGGATGTACTTCTTCTGTTTTTCTTTTGTGAAAACAAAAGCTAATGATGTTTATTGAGAACAAGTAGGTCAAGGTTGAAGCAGAACTAAACTGGATGACCTCCTGTTCTCCCAGCAGAATATGTTACAGGGTTGTTTTGGCTTTCTGGGATGTGTGATGAAGGACTATAAGCAGAACTGCCCTCAGACGTTCACAGTATTCCTTGAAAGGAATGCATTTTTCTATGAGCATGTCAATCAACATCAAATCCCACCTATGTTTTGAGGGGCTGCCCTGTGATTGACTGGCGGCTAGTCGAGGGTATACCCTGATTCTAAGCCATGGCAAAAGATGAGGGTGGGAGAGAGCTTGTATTAGTTTAGCTTTTTTTGATATGTAGGATTTTTACATTTACTGTATCATGCAAAGTGGCCCATGCCAAAAATCCCGTAAACACATCCAGGGAATGTTTTTGTTGTCAGCCATAACTAAGACACAAAAACACAGTGTGCTATACTCGTACAATTGTGGTTGCGCAAGTATAATGCAGTGGTGGTCAGTTAAGCCCATCTTTCTAAATCTGACTGTATGTGCTTTCATTTAAAGGTAGCAATGTTGATAACCTGATGTGAAAGATGTTTTGTCTTACAGAACCGTCTGGTAAGTCCTTTGAACCGTTTGGACAAGAACTTCAAAAACAAAAAAAGAAGTTTGATGGATAACATGTCTTTTACCATCTACTGTTTCACAAGGGACTGTAGCCAATATGATAATGAAGTTTTGTTGGTACACAGCTGGCTCACATCAAAATCAAAACCCCTCAGTAGCGTCCAATTTAGTACACAGGTGGCCTGAAATGATGTTTTTGCCACAAATGGATAACTTGAAACACAATAACAAGAATTCTCTTGAGGCAGTGCATCATCAACCAAATTAAGCTGCATTGTATGCATCTTATATGAGGAACAAGCTAAAATCTTAAAGATATTTGAGGAATTTACAAGATATGATTAAGACAGAGGGCCACACTGTTGCTGCAGGAAAAGCTGGGCAGGAAATCTGGCAAAAAACAGCTGACTGTGTGAAAGTTTATTGGCTTATCTTTATGATTATACCATCATTAAAGTCAGAGTGAAGCAGAAATATGTATGTTCTGAATTATTTCCACCACAGATAAGTATGTTATTAATTACCCAGCCAAACAGGAATTATTACAACAATATTCAAGAATTTAAATTATATTTCTAGATAACTCTTTTAATTATAAGAATTCGAGCAGTGTTCTCTATTCTGAGATAGTTTTATCAAACCACACAGCTTAGAAGTGAAATCACAACTGCACAGTCATTCTCTAGCTGTTGATTATGTCAGACAGCTCACGGTCACTGGTGGAGATAAATCATAGTTATTACTCTTTTAACTTCAAATGAAGTGTTCTAACGATGCGCAAAACAGTTTTAAACTTGTCCTTCTAGTTACAATCCCAGTGATATTTAATGGTCATGGGAGCAAGTGAAGAAATGCCATATGGACATAAAATGTTTAAAAAGATAATGTCCCTCACTTGACTGAAAGTCTTGAAACAGTGGCTCAGATAAAAGCCTTTTTGGACCTGGTTTATTTAAGAAATTAAGACATATTGTTAGGTAGTTTGGTAAATACAACCTGAAACTGGTGCTGCCGGATGTCAATTATTTTTTTCTAAACACAAAAATGAAGTTTATTTTCATATCTTAGTCGATCAACAAATTCAAGGTTGAATGCTTTCTTCAGTTTTTGCTTTAGGCAAGCAGTTCCATCCACTAAAAGGGGGTTTCATACACAATACTCTTATCTCAAACAGCCTTCTTCAGAGCAGGTAAAAATGGATAACATACATTGCTTTATTACACTTTTTGAGTAACTTGCCTGGTACCGGTAGAATGATGGTACGGCAACATATGTCTGATATATGCAGATACTCTACCAGACTATTACGATGTGTAATGAATTCATGTGTCAAGTTGATGGAGTTAGAATGCCATTTTGAAGCTCTCATAGAAATTAAAGTTCGATTAAATGGAACCTTGACTGTAAACCACAGATTACTATGAAATTTTATTTCCAAGTAAAAGATTTAGACATATGGCAACATGGTTTAAACTAAAATCTGACAAACAGTCAACAAGGGTAATTATAATGAATGAAGCAAGAGTATTTGCCATTCTTTACAGCTGTATGATAGTGAATAATTGTTTGTTTAGTTAATCCTTGATCATAGCAAAATAGTCATCCCTTATATATTAGATTTGTAAATACCATTCTAAATTGTGTGTAAAAATGCTTTTGTGCATGGCTCTTCTCCATCAAGTCTTTAATTGCTTGTAATGGATCCTGTTAAACTCCCTCAAATGTTCACTTTCATATTGGTGCCTTACTGCAACGACAAAGTGCTGTCATGGGACATTGACCATGATTTATCACACAAACAGCTTGCGGTTGTTGTGAAATTTTGACCAGTCACGTGAGCTTTAACTTCTTAGTGGACCTGGTCTGATGCAGACAAGAATGAGAAATTAATATCATCACTCTGTGTTAAACAGTGTAATATCAGAATAGGCGCTGTGGCATTTCAATGTCTTCACTTGCAAAAACCCCCCACCAAAAACGTGTTTGTGCATATTTGTGTGTCTGTTTGAAGAGATTAATGACTTTTGACGGTAGTGTGGAAAGGCTCAACACCCCATGCTTTTCCACTTAATCCACTAAAATGCAAACTCATGACGGATCAATACCACAGTGTATTTACTCCAGCTCATTTTGCCGATATTGCCAGAGTTTAAAACGTCAGGGGATTGTGAAGACGTTTTTGCTTTTTCCTTCTAATTCTTTTTTTTTTTCTCGTGAGTATGAAAGAAAAACTGCAAGGGGGAGATAAAGGTTAGGCATAAGTTTATTCAAGAACCACCAGATACATCTTCACTGGACAGGTCAAAATGATCCATGAACCATATTGGTTAAGAAAGATGTCAAGTGGTGCATATCGCAATGAAAACAGCTTCCAGGCTTATCTTAATGAAGCAAAAGTCAAATAGGTTTGACACTTTCTTTTCAGCAATCCTCTTCTTCTTTTTCATCTGCAGTGGTTTGTAAGAATAAGTCAAATGTTGAGATGCATTCAAGCGAGTGACAGCGAGAGTGGATGAAGTGTAACTTCTTCATTTTAATCCATCGGTTTGTTATTTTTTTCTTCATTTTCATTTCTATGCATTGATAAAAGTTGTTCAGATGGGATTGCTCAAAAACAACATACTGAAAGACATCCATCTTAATTATTAGTAGGAAGTGTCTTTCATTCTAACATATTAATAAACTAAAGCTGTTGACTACATTATGTGATGACTTTATGCCTCTGGATGTTACCATGGTGACTCAAGGTTTTTTTTTTCCCCGCCTGAGAGAATTATCATATTGTTCTTGTTTACGATTTCCTATAATGCTAATAATATATATATATATATGTATATCTATACATATATATATATATATATATATATATATATATATATATATATATATATATATAAAAGCAATGTTAGTTTTGTAAGAAAGTTTTTTTTTTTCTTTGATTCATCATTAAATTTCTTAATATGAAAATGAACAGACAGTAATATTATATGAATTTTGAAAGCTGTTGTTTCAATTAACTGAAAAAGCTTGGAATATTTGGAAAGAAAATATGTCTAAACCAAAATTGAACAATTAGAACATAAATTAATGTATTAAATGGTCATTTTTGGTTAGAAATGTTTTAACCAACAGACATTAATGTCACGGTTTGGAGGTGGAGGCGAAGGAGGACCCAGATGCAGACACGGGACAGGAGGAAACTTAAGGTCTGTTTATTTATGAACAAAAAAAAAAAGAAATTCACAGCAACGCTGGAGTAGCAAAGAGCTAAACTAGAAAAAAACAAAAACACCAAAGATGAAACAAAATTATACTGAACATGACGATGCACAGGAACAAGACAGACAGGGAAACCCATGGGTATCTTGACGGAGGATCTGACAAAGAATGAAGAGAACTGGGAGACTAAATACTGTGGGGAGAGTGATTAGTGAGAAGGTACTGCTGAGGATAATTAACACAGGTAGTGTAGGGAGTGGAACTGACGACTGGGAGGAGGTAACTGAGGAAAGGTGAGAAAATGGCAAGGCTAAACTAAGTGGAAACAAGAGATTAAACAGTTAGTCCATAACTTTTCATCAGCTCCCCCTGTTTAATTTGATTGTCACACACTGTCACACTCCTGATATTGGCAGAAAATAATTTGCTCTTCTGTCCCATTAATAACTTATGAAGGCACCAAATTATTTTTTTCTATTAAAAAAAAGGGGGGGTCATGTGACCATGTGGCAAAAAATAAGTCAGAAAGGCAGAATTCCTCATCGCTTTCTTTGACTGCTTTTGTTACTTCAAATTTTCAGGGGAGCATTTGAAATTGATGGAGCTAGATAGAGTCTATGGCCAATGACCCACAGAGAGTCATATTGACCGGAGCAGACTTATTGGTAAGATGTCAGACTCAGCAGAAACAGCTTTGGAAAAGGTTTCCCTGGAGGATCCCCCAGTGGCTTCATTAAAAGCTATCAGCTCTATGTTGAATGTCCGTGAGCCGAGTGTTGGCGCCGTAACTGTGGTTAGCCCAAGAACACTTTGACTTTGACCACAGAGGTTTGTTTTTCTGTTCAGCTACATATGTAACATATGGTTCGATACATTATCGTAAAGTGTGTATGTATATTTACATGTTTTATGCGTAAAGAATGAAACGCTCAGGTGCAAAACATGCGCAAACGTAACTGTGACAATAGTCAGCAACACTGTCTTTGTCTGTTATTGTCTTCTCAGCGACGACACATACATTTACCCAACTGTACATCTATTCTTCTTCTGTGTGAAAACAACTTTGCATTGTCAACGTGCAGCTGTTTGTACAAAAACTTCTGACACCATGTCCATATTCCATATATCTCTTGACATAAATGGTGACTTTACAGTTTATTACAGCAAAACACAAACAAACGTAAATTATCTAATAATGTTAATTATAGGAAAAGAAATCCAGTGTGCTGAAGTCACACTAAAATGAGACATTTGGAGGCTCTGTGTAAATTACTGATTTATTTAATTGATACTGTTTTTATTACATGAGCTGAGATTAGATATTCACATGCCAGCCTACAATTAACATCCCAGCAAGACTACAACACTTCTACAGTTACCACACAGTTGTACAGCAGGAAGGAGAGGGAATGAATGAGACTGAACAGTGAAGGGTGGGGATCTATGTGTACTATTCAGACCTAGATGCATATAAATTATTATCCTGGAATGATGATATTTTCTCCTTTAAGATTTTATTTTAAAAAGCAATTAAGATACTCTTGATAAATTCCAGTATGCATACAGTATTTCTTTGGCAGACTGAACATTTTGAACTGCACTCAAACTCTGATGACAGCATTCAAAGGTGTAAGATACAATCAGTGAGAGTCTTCACAAAAAACCCAAAACATTTGATATTACAATCAAAGGCTTTGAAAATAATGTTAATTAATTAATTATTAACAAAGCTTCCTACAGCCCTTCCTTTGAATTAATACTGGGGAGAACTCATCCCCAGACTTTACTCCCCCACAATTAGATGCAGCCTCTATAAACATGGTTGCACCACTAAAGAAGAAACTTTGGACATAGAATAGGTCTACTCCTACGTACAGCTCACAACTTTGTACCCTTGCGAAAACTTTAAAAAAAAATAAAAAAAGGCCTTTTTTCTCATCCAAAGAATGTTACCTTGCCTGGAAACACTGCTTTATAACATAGAGAAATGCCTTATGCAAGACAAAATCTGCATACTATTGACAACTAATAGAGGAAAACAAAAAGAATTCCAGGATTCTTTTGTACCGGGGCCAGGTTGATTCAGAGCCATTATGCTGTTGATTAGTCTATTCCCCCAGTGTTTAACAATGGTCATATTATGGACTTTTTCCATTTAAATTTTTCTGGCAAAAGTCCAGTGTTTGTCATTTCAACCCCAGAAAATAGTGAAATTATGTAATGTAATTTGGACTCTCTTATTATTTTTTTTTTAAACTGTCCTTTTCCCATGTATCTACCTGAGATGATGTCTCAACAATCCAAGCTTCAGAATCGTCAACATGTCTGTTGGATTCAACTCAACTATTTGAGGATGTTCTACCTTTGATCAACTATCCTTTACTTGATCAAATCAATCAATCAATTATTTTAAGAAGCTATGTACCACAAGCCTTTAAACTAGCTGTTATTTAGCCGCTGTTTAAAAAGCCTACTCTGTTTTATCCAGACTTATGTCCAACTGTCCTTTAATTTATAAAACCTTTCAGGAAATAGTCCTTAAACAACTTATGACCCATTTGCAGAATAATAGCTTCTATGAGTACACCAAATGCACTGAAACAGCTTTGAATGAAGTTAGAAATGACCCTTGTAAGGCCTGATAATATTGTTGCCTCTGCACTGGTCATGTTAGAGCTCAGTGCAGCTTTTGAAACTATTGACCAGAACATCTTATTACAAAAACTTGAATATTTGATTGAGATCAAGGGTACTGCTTTAGACAGGTTTAGGTCATATTCATCTGATAGATTATAGTTTGTACATGTATATGTTATGTCTTTCCAAAATTTGTTATGGTTTTCCATAAAGTTCTGAATTTGGACCAATTCTGTTCTCCCTATACATGCCACCTTTGGGCAATATAATTAGGAAAAAACTATTATATTACAAATATATATTATATAAGATGATTATGTTATTAATTAAACTATCCATTGTTATGCTGATGACATCCAACTCTTTGTATCAAGCTGCTGAAACTTACCAGTTGCTTAAGTTCCAGGCTTGTCTTACACATATAAAGACCTGAATGACCTGTAATTTCCTACTTTTAAATTCAAGCAAGACCCAGGCAATTGCTTTTTGGTCCAAGAGACCTTAGAGATCTAACTATATATAGCAGTCACCCTTAATGGTGTGACCTGTAGTAGAGAGGTCACATCTCTCCAGTTTTGGCCTATATTGGTTCCCTCTAATGTTTAGAATAGAATTTTAAATCTGACTCTCTTAAACCCCTTAACAGCCATCTCCTACTTATCTGAAAGACCTTACTATCACCCCACAAGATCACTTTGTTCTCAGCTCGCTGTTGACTTGTTGTTCCTAGAAGTACTAGAACCAGAATGGGAGGCAGAGCCTTTATTTTTCAGGCTCCTCTCTTGTGGAACCAGACTACTAAATGGGACTGTTAAAAAAACTGTTGAGGAAGAATACCTGAATTTGACAATATATTTTTTCATTTCAGATGACTTTTTAACCTAAAAGATATTTCATCAGTCACTCTCCCTTATCTCTTTGAACAGGTTTTACCTCACAGAAGATACTCAGATTTAAAGACTTTTCAGAGAAAAAAGGACAGCTACTTCACATGTTGTTTAATCTGTGTCCAGTGAATAATAACATGTTCCCACCTATTACACAGCTGAATCTGTTTTATTATGGATACATGTGTCTGACTTGGAATTTACATTTTGACCTTTGTTGGTCAGCTTGTTACTGATCTGACAGCTTGGTGACCTCTCCAGGGCGTACGTTGCCTCTAACCCTGTGCATGAAGAAGTAGGGAGGGAGCTCCTGCAACACAATGAGTTATTTAAAGGGTGGACAGATGGAGTGATGCTTATATATAGCTCACTTTCACACCTATCATAATAATAAACTGAATTGGTGAGAAGAAAAATTGTCAGTAAGAAGCGTATGTGTTGTGGAAATGATGGGCATGAACAATGTTTGCAAAAAATGCTTGTAATTCATCAATAGCCATTGACCCATTAATTTTCTGCCTACGAGTAATTGGGGATTTAGATCCACACACCTACCTCTACTTAGCCACATTCTCCAGCTCTTTTGGGGAGATATCAAGGTGTTCCTGAGCTAGCCAACAGACGCAATGTGTCCAGGGAGTCTGTTTCAAGGCCACCCCCCCCCCCTGCTGGTGCATGACCTCTCCTGGGAGACACCTTGAATTAATTTCATTGAGATGCTCAACCGACCTCAACTGACTCTTTTCAGAATGAAGAGACAGCGACTCTACTCTGAGCCCTGGATGTGTCTCTGAGTCACAGATGAAAAAGTTCTTCTCCCAATAAGTGTGAGCCTGGACATCCTTTGTAGGAGGCTCATTTTGGTTGCTCATATTTGCAGTCTCACTCTTTTAGTCACTACCCACAGCTCTTGACATTCCTTGAGTTGGCTTGGAGATGGACTAAGACATCGACAGCTTCACCTAAACCATGACAGGCTGGTACAGCATCAGCATCACTGGAGATGCCAACTCCAACTCCACTTGTGGCCCCTATCTTACCACTACGTGACCACTTGATGTAGCAACTCATATCCCGAAGGGAGAAATCTGCTATTTTCCAACTTTAAAAAATAAAAGAAGAAAATAGAAGGATACCTATAACTAAAACCTTCCAGCTTTATATGTGTCAGTAATTGACCACACAGTTAAGAAGGAGCTGTTTGTGTTTATGCATTTGGCAGATGCTTTAATCCAAAGCGACTTACAAATGAGGATATAAAGACATATGATATATAAGAGCTGACCTTAAATGTTATTATAAGATGTTAAAGCGACTCAGATCAGTAAATTCTGAAATTCTTTATTTTTTAATTCCCAGTCTAATAAACTACAAGTCCCATAATTCTGGAACCTTCCCCCATCCATATCCATCTAATTAATTTGAATGGAAAAAACAAGAGATTTAATGTGATCTACTGTAATTTAATGACAGTCCTCCCTTCATTTTTCAGGCCTGTTGATGGAAGATTATATTTCTGTGGAGCCTAGAATGACTTCAGGACCCACAAGTCCACACATCCTCCTGTAACAATTTTAATCACAAGCTCATTATGTCTCACACAGAAGCCACTCAATCACATCAATTGATTAATTAAGTGCCAAGGGCATTTGGAGACCCATGGGACAACATGATCCCTTGGGACATGAAGACGTTCCGAAAGAAATAGTCATTAATAAAAAAAAATTATTTAAAAAATATTAATGTGGGGTCGCTTTAATTGTCAAATGGTAGTACTTCTCCATCTAATCAAAAAGCTTATAGTGTTCCCAATAATAACTGTTAACTCACTTCAAGGACAGATTCTGGGCTTTCTGGTGTTGGTTAATGGCACAAACTCAAGTGTTAAGTCAGCAGGAGAGAAAGGAAAAGGATTTGCGCAAGCCAGCATCATAAAGCATGTAATACAGGCTAATCCTCCTCCACTTACTCTGCTGTGAGGACTGGAACTCTGAGCGTTCCCTGGCTTAATTTTATTCAACCTTCTGCTGGAGAAAATACAACCAAAGTTCCAAAAAAAAGTTGGAGGACGCTGTGTTGTTAACCAAACAAAAGAATACATTGATTTGCAACTCTCATAAGCTGATATTTGATTCACAATAGACCATGGGAAATATATCAACTCTTGAAAGTGACACATTTCACTATTTCATGAAAAAATATTAGCTCCTCTTGACTTTCATAACAGGAACACTTTCCACAGTTGGCAACAGGTCAATAACACGATTGGTCATGAAAGTGCAGTTCTTCTAGCGGATTTATAACATTTGCTTATTGTGGGCAATCATGCTCTTCTAGATCAGCTCATTGTAGGCTTCTTCCTGCCATTCCCATTTGGATCATAGCTGGTATGTTTGTTGTACTGTTGTTAAGTGGGTGCTTCACTTTATTGAGGTAAACACAGCAGAAAGCTAGATAAGTGTCAAGCTTCTTCTTGTTTTAGTGTCAAAAGACATTGTCTGATCAGTTTGCAAGGTCTGCTAAATCAGCATATACTAATTACACTGATGTATCTGTGCTAATATGCTTCTCCATGCATCACAGGGATTATAGGCCTAGTTTGATGTCTACTGGCTTAACCAGGACGTAGCCACTGCTAACGCTGCTACAGCGATGGTGCAAGTTGCAAAAACGCTTTTTGCCCATTCCTTTTTGTTTTACCCTTTGGGCTTTACTTTTATGGCATTGTTTTTAACACTCTTCTGTTAAGCTTTGTTTCTATTTCTGTCATGTGCATTGCAATCTGACTTGGTGCATGTTCTCCTGCAGAAGCCAACCTTGTGACTCTTAATCAGAGTGCAATTTTGAATTTCCCTCGGGATTAATAAAGTATCTATCTATCTATCTATCTATCTATCTATCTATCTATCTATCTATCTATCTATCTATCTATCTATCTATCTATCTATCTATCTATCTATCTATCTATCTATCTATCTATCTATCTATCTATCTATCTATCTATCTATCTATCTATCTATCTATCTACCTTGATTTCATTGTCAGCCTGTGTGTTTTGTTTTTGGAGGAGACTGTTTAGCCACAAGCTGAAATGGACTGTCTGGCGAGAGTTTGCTTGAATAAATGTGTGAGTGATAAAAACTGGGATTTGAACCACTTGAGAGACTGCAATTTAGATTTCTTTAGCTAATCATTGAATATCATATGTGTATGAAATGCAGGTATTTTTGTGATTTCATTTTCCTCTTTTGGAACAAATTCTTGAGTATAACTAAGTGCCTTTTGGGGGGTAGTAAATGCATTTTTAAAAAATGTATTAGATTATAAAATATAATTTGGGTGAAATACCCAGGGTGACATATTCAGATCTTTTGCACTTGTTGAAGGTCTTTAAAAGTCTGAAGATCACGATTGTGGCAGTACACACAGTTGTAATCCTAAATGGACTGATGAACTGATATTCTTTTTGGAAATAATGAAAGCTGCAGGGACCATCTGGCTTGTTATGAGCAGTTAGTTCTAAAGCTTATATGGGGTGTGTTACTGTCTATGGAACTTGCACTAGTGGAAAGGCACCATCAGCGCTGAAAGGTTTATACAGGTTTTAGAGTATATAATAAAACAATGTGGCTTCATAAAAGAAGAGTCCAGGTGTTGGACTGGCCTGCCTTAAATCCATACTCTTCACCAATTTAACGTATTTGGCACATCATAAAATGCAAAATATGACAAAGAAGACCCAGGACTGTTGAGCAGCAAGAATCCCATGTCAGACAAAAATGGGACAACATTCCTCTACTAAAGATCCATCAGCTAGTCTCAGTTCCCAGATGTTCAACAAGAAGGGATGCTACACTGAGCTACAAATGGCCCTGTCCAATAGGAATTGCCATACAGTATTTACTGGGGTTCAAGCTCCAGTTTTCTAATCAGCTGTTCTCCAGTATAATCTTATAAGGATTTTTAAAAAGTGGGCATTGTGGGCAATAATATAAAAAAAAAATAAGGGGACAGCCATTTTTTCAGTCTATAATAGCAAACAATGTGGTTTAAGAAAAAAGTTCAAGCTAAAATGAGTTTCAAAAGCGAACAGCATCACTCATATGGGGAGCATCATGTGTGGATGCACACTGCTGTGTACAAAGCAGTCCAAAGTATTAATGAATGCTGCCTAGGTTTAAACCTAGAAATAATCAGGAGTAAAGTAAAGAAAGACGATTCAGTTTTCTTATAGAACATCAACACGATAACAAAACCTGACATCTGAAGTAAACAGTAAACTACAACCTAAACTCACATACGATGTTGATAAATGGTTTTTGTTGACTCTGACTCTGCCTTCGGTCTTTTTTTTTTTTTTTACCACACTTGTCATCTAAGTTAACCGATTCAATATATCATTTTTGTAAAAGTTGTCAAAGCATTTCTTTTACTCGCTGGGTCTTTCTGTGGACCTAAAATTTGAAGTATCGGATTAAATCATAGCTCTGGAAATATCAGAGTTTCATTACATGGACATTAAAATTCTACTTTCTCTAGTTTTGGAAGGGGGCTGTAGCCTATCCCGGCTGTTATTAGGTGAGAGGCAGGGCCCACCCCGGACAGGTCACCAGTTCATCACAGGGCCACACAGAGACAATCAACCATACATGCGCACACTCATTCCGAGGGTCAATTTAGAGACACCAATTAACCCAATATGCATGTTTTTGGATGGTGGGACGAAGCCAGGGTACTCATGCATACCCATGCACACACAAGCAGCCCACACAGAAAGACCGCAATTCAAATAAGGACCTCTCTTGCTGTGAGGCGATGGTGCAAACCATCATATATACTAATACATTCAGTATTATAAAATTCTGCACTCTTGATATGAGATCTGTCAATCAGGATGTTCAGTAGCAGAGAGCATTGCTCATTTACTCAGGTAATTGTATTTACTAAGGGATTGTTTCATGTTTGGCTGAGTGGCCATGAAGAAATTTTTCCAATAATTTGCAAACGGTAACATACCAATAAGTAAGCTTAATGGTTCAATTTGTTATCCAAATCCGTGTGTTTTTAGTTACATATAACGTCTCTGCTCTTCAGTGGAGAAGTCGATCAACTGTGTGACAGTTAGAACTGGTATAGAGAATGAAAAACTTTGCATAGGTGTGTGTGTGTGTTTGTGTGTTGTCCAACTGCTTGTGTTTTTGCCAAATCAGGAACATGGTCACCATGAAAGGGAACCATATAATATGTGCTTTCCTCCAAATTTAAACCCCTCCCTGGAAGGCTGCAGACAATTTTTCCCCACATTGAGCTCTGTGGTTGGGACTGGAGTTAACTAAAACAATAACTGCTGGTCCAAATCCTACAATTTAATGAGTGACTCTTCCTCACTGAGGTATCCTTGAGCAGCCTGAGAGTTTCCCCACAGTTTTTCAGTGGTTCTATAACCATAAGCCCTTTTTTTTCAATTAACTTTTCTCTTTTTTTTTTTTAGTTTTCCTCTCTTTATGAAAGTATGGTAAACTTTAAAAATTTTAATTTATTTTTTTTTACATATTTAGATTTTTGTAGAAGTAAAAATAGCAGAAGAGCACTGTAACAAAATTAAACTGTTTACATAAATTTCCCATGTTTACAGTATCAGCCATATTCATTTACAGTATGCTAGTGAAGTACTTCAGGTTTTATGCAATTATATCACCAGTTAAATTAGACACACCTGACCTACTGAAATGCTAAATTGCTACTTACACAAGATTGCACTGACATGAACAATTTAACACACCCCTGTATGGTTAAATTGGGAAAACTGATTAAACATTTTAAATAACTCATTAATAGAACTTAAATGCGTAGAACTGATGGGCAACTATTAAAATAAATGCTAACTAATATCAACATTAATATTTTGATTTACGTGGAATCACATGAAAATTAGATTTACAGTTCTTTCAGTACTTTAGGGCCAGCGATTTGTATCTACAGGTGTTGCAGGTCCTCCTTTTTACATCTGTTCCTGAATCACCTTTCTTTAACAGGAGCCCAGAAACCAAACTAAGCAATTCCTTCTTGTTTTAGTAAGGCAGGTCATTGATGTTGACTCGGTTCCAGTTTGCAATAGCACAGCGAGACACCAAATCCTACAAACTGCTTCCATAAATTTGTGCCTAACTGTATTATATTGTGAAATTTTAATAAAGTTGGTAAAAGAATTCTAATCGAAGGACTCTCTGTGATTTATCCAAAAGGTTTATATGATAATCACTGATTAAATTTTAAATTGTCCTTTACTATTGCACTGTTGATATGAATCACAGCTTACTTAGAGCTGCCTGGCTTGTTAATGGAGAGCAGTTTGTCCAAATTGTTTCCACATTAACCTTTTGAAAGAGCCTTAAAATAATGATGGCTCCTTTAAGTATGCTCTCTGGTCAATTAGCCCAAACTATTCCTCTATTTCCCATCTATTTTTAAATAAAGCCACAATTAGATGCCTTTAAAACCATGACTTGATCGCAGGCATCCAGACAAGGTCAGTCTTTCGTGATCTCTGAACACTACTCGGTGAAAAACTCTTTGAAAACTTGTATGTACTGACATGTAGCTTAGTCTGTCGGGGCTGAGCCCTGTGAGTTTCAGTATAGATAGATTCTATTCAATGTTTAACATTTCACCATATTCCCCACTCTGAGCCTGTCCTCGGCTGACAGGTCAACTGTATATCTATCCCCCTCAGTGAGAACCTTGGTGTGCCCTTCATCTAACTGGTCTTTTAAAAGGAACATTTAATCAATAGCTCCCGTTGTGTAGTTTGGTTCCTACATAAGGCACACATTTGCCTGCCTCTGACATGTTCCTCCTGCTTGAGTTCCCTGACTGTCCCCCATAACCTCATGTTTATCCCATCAAGGGCACCAACAGTACTATAGGCAATGCAGTGTCAAGTGTAATGTTACAACTTTGATTAAATGACACTTGTTCAATAGATTGGAGTTAGATGCTTTTGTAGTGGTTAATAACTAAGTGCTGCAGTGATTTAATCTCTTTTTGATTTGTTTTTATGATTGCACAGATCAACACGTCAAATATTTTGCTGAGGAATGTTATGTGTTTGTTACTTTTGAGAGCTCAAGGATTGGCACCAAAGCACCTAGAAAAGATTTTTCACTCATATTTTCCGATGATCACATAATATACACAAAATACCACAAAAAATATACAGAAAAAAAAAACTAGCAGCACGTTTCTAGAACTGAAAATGTGTTCTGTCTAAATTAGAAACACAGTGTGGTACACCTTTATCTTACTGTACAGACACCGGCCAGCCGAATTGTTTTAACTCCACAGTATACCACTTACCAAATCCCTGCAAAACATACAGCACACTTCCATGCACAATGATGTCTCATACATATTTTAGATATCCGGTGTACACAGTGAAAATTAATCTTGTACAATCAATATCTGAAACCAGGACACTGCTGCCATCCCTGCATTGATGTTAATGCAGATCATGGGATCAGTTTAACAGGGAATCAATTTGGTCGTTGAAAAGAAACATGTCACCGTAACCTTCGTTTTGTCAGACACAACCAGCACCTTTATGCATCTGGACTCAAATGTTATCACGTGTTAACTTAAATTCTGGGGTGTAAATATGTCAGACAGCTTAAAATATTTATTTAATTTTAAATCGACCCCTATAATTGCATTATAAAAGAATAAGATAAAATTACAGTAAAGGAACGTTTTAATAAGGTGTTTTTACTTGAAAAGAGTACACTCCTTCTGCCATTGTTATTTTGAATTAGCAAGCAAGTAATATAGTGTATCATCAGTTTATTATGTTGGTGTTATATTATTGTAGGACTTAAAAGGGATTCATTTTATTAAGCAGTTAATTATTAGCTGCAGCATTTTATTCCGAGACACAACAGTGTGACATCTCAGATGCTTATTTGCTGCCCTTGTTTGGTTCCATCCTGCCCTCATTTGTGGTGGGACATATATTTATAACAGTCTGCAGAGCTTATGTGAGTGGAGAACCAAACAAAAGTGTGTGAAGTCTTACCATATTGGTGTTAATATAGAAGTTTAGTCAAATAAAATTGTATCCTAAGTTTTATCCACAGCTTGGGGAATGAGACTGGGGAAAGCTACCCAGTAAGTAATCAGGATTAAAGGTTGAGTGAAAAACATAAAATCCTCCCACCTGAGAAGATGCTCTACTTAAGGTATAAAGTTACAGCCTCTGGGTTTAATAAATAAAACCAACATAAGAGTGCCAAGAATAGGCCAGGGCTAGAGCACCCATTTTTTGTGTTTACATACCTGTAAGTGTCCAATCTGTAAAATTTAAAACAGGTTGCACTGCTCGAAATTGCTCTCCGGGGGACCAACTTTACATTTTACATTCCTGGTCACGACTGTAAGCATCCTGAGGAGGAAGTGAGTAGAATTTGGGATTCTTCATAAATAAATTAGATTATATCAGTTTTGCATTTGTATTTTGATGTGAGAATATCTTTATAGAAATGACCAGATTATAAAGGCAAGAATGCTGCCGTCTTAACAAATAAAATCCTCTGTACATCATTCATTCATATCACAGAAAGCCAAGACATACATTTGCAAGAAGCCAGAGTGCTTCCGTGATAATGTTCTAATAACAGAGGAAACTAAACTTGACTTTTTTCTTCTTTCAGCTGGGCAGCCACCTGATTCACATCCAACAGGAAAACAGGATGGTTGAATAGGAAAAGGCTGACTGTTTTAAACTGGCCATTAATAACTCCTGACCCAAATCCTGTGGATCAGATCAACATTTAGAAAGAGATTAAGCCTGCCATTAAAAACCAACTCATGTGACAGTAGAATAGTTGAAGCAGGAGCGCAAAGCTTTGTTTGCAAAATGCTCTGTAACGATGTCATTGAAGGGTGGCAACAGCTGAATCTTGAGTGCTGTCAGTGTTAGATTAGAGTGAGAGGTCTGAGTTTGAGATTTTTCTCAGGAATCTCCCTTCGCCACTCGATTGCTGCCCCAAAATTTGTGAACAAACAATGTTAAAATACTGCACTGACATCTTTTTCTTGATCTCCCCAGTCTTGTGACTGACTAACTACCCCGTTCAGACCTTTTCAATCTGGTAAGGAAGATGCTTTGGCTTAAATCCAGATTTGCGTGATGCCACAGCCTGCTTGTATCCAGGTTTACGCAGATGCCTAATCTGCGTAAGGCCTTTGTGTATGTTTAAATGTAGCCTTATTCTCCTCATAAGTACTAAAGCCAGCTTGACAACCTCTTTGCTGCTTTTAAAGTTGAATTAGATCTCATTGACCTCCGCCAGGTGCTCCCAATGATATCCTGAAGGATTCCATCAATCGCTTGTAATATCCTATTGATATTTGAGAACTTCAAGAAAAAGCATCTTCAGTGTGTATGAACTTATTCAGAGTCTCGTTGCAGCTTATGACGGCTATGAAAAGATCTTGAATTCATCATTTTGATAGTTTCACGTAAGCATCTGACAGCTAATAAAGCGCCAAAAAGAGTAAAGTTGTGCACATTATTTGGAAAACCTATCGAATGAAGCGAGAAAGAGGAGAGGAGATCACAAGATAATTCAACTGAAAGGAATATGAAAAAGATTGATGTATTTTTGAAGGATGGTGAAGAAATATTGTTAAGTGGTATACAGTCGAAGAGGAAGCATCTCTGTGGTGATTCAGCTACCTTAAAATTGAAGTGTTTACAATATCACTCTGTGCTGTGCATGAAGTAATACGTATCTTCAAATCAATAAGAACTAATAATGTTCCTCTATGGCTGACAGAGTGGTTATATTTCTGTGAATTCTTCCTTCATAGCTTATATGTCATATATAATATGGATTTAAGCTACAGGCTCCGTTACTGCAGAGTACAGTGTCGTAAATTCCAGTGCATCCCCTGGCTTAGATTAATTTACGCACTCATTCACTACAAGGATGCATCTTTGAATAGAGCTGACCTGCAGGGCCCATGACCATCTGTGGCCCTGCTCCACCCCCCTTACACAGGGAGAAAAACCCAGCTGCTCTTTTGGCTGTGGCAGAACTCACCAGGAGGAGCATTTAAAAATCCCTAATCTATCACTCTGCCCAGCCAGCCCCATCTCTGCTGGCTGGCTTAGAACCTACAACAATTTGCAATGAATTCTAAAAGAGAGACGTCATTACTGCTTAGTTAATCTATTACACAAGAAGGCGGAGGCTCTACAGAGAGAGATTTCACTGAGATTATATGTAAACAAGCCCTATGGCATCAAATGACAAAGAAAGATTCCCTCTCATGGGTTACCTTGGCCTTTTTCATGATTTTTATTTCCATTTCATTACATCGAATGACCCTATTCATTGGATCCTTTGCATCCTGTGCTGTAAATTGTATACGCACTCGACATAATACAATAGGCATGGGTGGTAATTGGACAGCCCACAGTGGTAATAGCATTAATAAAAACTACTAAAAATGTCCATGGTGAATATGCTATTACTGAACATGGGCTAAGGGTCAGAGCGGCTGACATGAAACAGGGTGAATTTAAATCAGCCTATTGATATGAATGGTTCAATAAATGTTTACATGCAGGCGTTTCATAGACATTTACTTCCTGTATTTACATTAATACATACAAGCAACTCAGTTTGATACTAATATCAACAAAAAAATTCTCACTCAGAGTTTTATCACTGCAGCATTGTCAATGGTGCTTTTAAGCACTGTGGCGCTGACCTCAGGGCAATTTTGTTATCAGCTCAAAACATCCACCATTGGTTGTCCAAGGTAACCAAGCATTTCCATGTCTGTGTACTTGTACAGACACATTTTCCCTTCGGTTTCAGTTTTAATAGAGGCAGCCTTTAGTATGCTGCTTTAGGTTCCCTGGTGGTCTCAGCTCAGCACTGGCAGCCGGACCTTGTTTCACCCATTTGACATGTTCTGAGCTATTTCTTTCACAAGAATGATTGTGATTCTCAACTGCATTTAAAAAAAAAAAAATAAATCAATGTGGCCCCTTGGAGCAAGGAGAGGGGTTAAAGGAACAGAGTCTGAATACAGCAATCATTCTCTTCCAACCATTATGTCCGCTATGTGGAACTATGTACTAGTTACTCAGGCTGTTATATGAATAGATATGAATGCATCCAGGTGAGAAATTCTAGGAATGATATTGAAATGATAATAACACTGTTCGATCCATACAGAATGACTGCGATAGCTTATTTGATGCTCAAAATAAACCATTTCCGCCCTGGTCTCAGACTGTAATTTCTAATCTAATCATCAGTGCTTCAGTTTTCATGCACCTCACTTTTCACATGCCACTGCACACTCTAACAAAGAAAACTGTTGGTAGGTAGTCCTACACTTTAAAGAATTTCACTGGGAAAAGTTGTGTTTGGATCTCTACAGAAAACATGGCAGGTAAAATAAGTCCATTGATCCTATTAGATTGAGAGTTGGGACTTTGCATTAAACACCTGTTTGAACAATTTGAGGTGAATTGAGTATCAGACTGGCAATAGCTCTCGCACAGTAAAATGAATCACCCTATAATGAAAGCATTAAAAAAACAAAGAGGGCTTGACGGGGGTTTTAGAGCTGCTGTCTTTGTAATTAGGCCAACTCCAAGCTTCGTCGGGGTACTCAGCAGGGCATACTTGCCTTCATAATAATGATAATCTTCATTTTCATTTCCTTCCTTACTTGATATCAAAGAAGTTTTATATGAATGTCTCAACTTTGATGGTATAAACATTGACTGTGTGCCAGATATACAAATGTATGGCTTTTATTGTGTTCGTTCTCAGCTTGAGGAGCAAAAAATAGCATGCTTGAGGAATTAATTGACTGGGTGAAGTACAGCAAGCGCATGTTAATGAGTTTTGTGTTTAGAAAATGTATGCGCACTCCACAAAGTGTTGCAGAGTCTAAAAATAGATGTAATGTACTAAGCGGCACAATTTCAAGTGGTAATATGGCAAGTGCAGAAAAGTGCGAAATAACTGTTTAGATGTACTCAGTAGCTTCTTGACAAAACATTGAATAGTATCTAAGTCATACTTGAACAGAAACAGTATTTCTATGCAGCATATCTAATGTTCCAGATCTGGAGCACCATATTTTGTTACTGTGAACTGTAAATCCCAATCTCTGAGTTGATAATTACTGTATTATAAATTATATTCAGGTTTAAATTCATAACACGTTTCAGTATTCTACGGAGTAAGTAAGTAAGAAAGTACATTCTTATTGACTATGCATTTTTATGTATCACGTCAAATAATCTGTTCCTTACCAGGACTTATCAGGTAAGTGGTACATCCCATGATTTAATACCTTAAAGAACCTCCTTTAGCAGCAATAGCTTTAAGTAATAATTGTCTATATCATGTGTGTTCATGCAATATAATCCAAGCTTTATCTGTTGGACATATTGTTTAACATAGGACTCCAGAGTACTCGATATACAGAGGAGTTCATGGTCGACTCAATGACTGCAATGTGCCCAGGCCCTGTGACTACAAAAAAAGTCCCAAATCATCAGCCCTCCACCCCCATGCTTGACAGTTGGCATTAGGTGTTTGTGATGATATGTTGTGTTTAGTTTTCTTCAAAAGTGGTGCTGTGTATTATGACAAAACATCTATATTTTGGTCCAACCTTTCCAAAAACATAGTTCCAGAGGTCTTGTGGTTTGTTCAGATGCAACTGTACAAGCCTTAGATGTGCTGCCATATTCTTTTTGGAGAGAAGAGGCTTTTTTCTGGAAACAATGAACATGCCAGCTGAGGGCTGTAAAGTCAGAAATGTACCTCTTGGTTTTTTTTTGCAATTTCTCTGACGATTGGGCCTGACCTTGGGGTAAATCTGCTGGGACGTCCACTTCTGGGAAGATTGTCAGCCGTCTTTAATGTTTTCCACCTATGAATAATCTCTCTCACTGTAGACTGATGAACTCCAAATAGTTTGAAAATGCTCTTATAACCCCACCTAGATCTTTGACAGCAACAATTGCTTCTCTCGGATCACTGCTGATGACTTTCATCCTTGGCATTGTGTTAACACACACCTGAATGTTCCAGACCAGCAAACTGTCCAAACTCTTGCTTTGATAGAGATGATCACACCAGATGATCAGTTATTAGACATCAGATATTGACTTAATAAGCATGTCAGTGGCATATAAGCTGTAGACAGGGGTCATAGTGTCACAATGTTTTTGGTGAATCTTATGGATTCCTGATGGATGAGCTAAAACTAAAAGCTACTCATAATAGAATAGTGTGTTTTTCACCAACTAAAATAATGCAAACTTTAACATTTTCTTGTAAATTGTGTGAGTTATACTGTGTATTTTTATACTGCAACTTAGGAATCATACAATTGTATTGATTGTCACCTCATTTTCTCAACAAGAGAATGTGCATGTAGCAACACGGTCTACAGCTCATTAAAAAAAATGTCAGCGTCTGAAACAAAAGTGATGTAGTGTAAATTATATATACGTATAAATATAACACATATAGCAATTACTAAAACTGTTCTGAACCTTTTTGAATATTCAAATGATTTTTTTTTCTTTCTTTACATCTTCTTTAGATTTTCTTATGTCTTATGTGTATTTTCTTTTTTTTCAGTGAAAACACTTAATTCAAAAATACTTTTCTACAACAGTTTGGATGGGGTACTGCTTAAATGATTTCTGTTGGTGATACTGGGACTTTTTTTACATCTGTTATCATGCGTACTTATGGCAATGGGACAGTTATCTGCATATGGGAGCAGCAAATTGAACTTTTCAAAACCCAGGTATTGCCTGGATTATGATCCCATTCCAGATGAGTTGAAGAAAAGATGTCCAGGATGTACAAAGTACTTGCTCTTCTGGAGGCCCATTCTGAGTAGCTTTTAGCTTTAGTGTGCTATTCGGAAACCATCTCTTTTTCCAAACTGAGAGTGCTTTGATCGCTGTCTACCAAAGGTAAGACACTAATTGCTCACGAGACACATCCATCCAATCATCCATCCATTTTCTATACCCACTTAATTCAACTCTTGGTCGCGGTGGGGGTGGAGCCCGAGAGGCAGGGTACACCCTGGACAGGTCTCCAGTCCATCACAGAGCCATGTAGAGACAAATGAGAGAAACAACCAGCTACGCTCACACATACTCCTATGGTCAATTTAGAGTCACCAATTTACCTAACGTGCATGTTTTTGGATGATGGCGGGAAGCCAGAGTACCTGGAGAGAATCAACGCATATGCTTAAAAAAATAAAGAATTAAACATCCCTTTAAAACTGTAGAATTTCTAGAGGATACACTTTCTTTTCACACAGTTATAAGTCATTTATTTCAGTTAACACATATATGTAATCAGTTAGCCATACTAGCATTAACAAAGTGCTTCGATTCTCACTTAAATTCCCCCCTCCCACATGGTTACTTCACATGCCAGGTGTCTGCATTGTGTACAATACAGACTCATTACAAAAGCAATACATGTGTCGTGTAAACAGACATGAGCTAGTAATTGCAAGTGATTCTCTTCCTTAATTTGTGCTTCATTTTCAGTATTAGTATATTATTTCTTAATTATCTTGTTTTGCACTTGGTGGAATATTTGGACAGACATTTGTTTCCAGGAAGTAGTATTGCAGCAATTGTTATCATTTGTGTGTGTGTGTGTGTGTGTATGTGTGTGTGTGTGGCTTGTCTACCTGCAGGCGAGGCCTCGCTGGAGATCTGGCAACGAGTTAGCCCATATGTGATGAGTCATCATCACACTGTGGCTCTAATGGCATGCCGATGCACGTGTTCAAACACATGGTGGGTTACACTTAATCACAGATGATTAGAGGAACTCAGTGATCTTTAAGCAAGCAGTCGCTCCTGTGCTTACCCACCACCCCTCATGTTCGCAAGTTTCACTTCCATAAAGTACAGCTTGCTACAAGATGTGAAGTAATTAGGTGTGGAAAGTTCTGCTTCACTCAAGATTTTTTATTTTATTTACTTGACTGCATTTAGGAACTACATTTCATGCATTGCTTTTTACCGTAATCACCTGACAGACATTTAATTGGTTGACAGATTAAAGACAAAAATATTTCCAAATGGATTTTTAAGGTGTCGGCCCACTATGTGCTACCATGACAGTTGGGATTGATCCTGCAATTCTCTGAAACTGTCCTGGAGAGATGGAGCCCTACTGAAGATATTCATCTTTTGATGACAGTGGTAGGGAGCATCGTTTTGTTCAATTGAGCTAATATCTCTTGACTGTTAATGCCATTGAATTTTTGTTCGCATCAAATCATTTGACCCCTATGACCATATGGTCGGTGGATGGATTTGTATCCCTGGAAGAGACCTCTTCCATCTGGACAGAAATAACCCTGTCCTCTAAGGAGATGCGTGGACCCAGATCATGACGAAACCCTTGACCCTTTGGGAAAAAGGGCAAGGGTTTCGCCTTTTCCCCACCCTGTTGGGCCTGGGACAGTAGAGAATGCACAAATGTTAAGTTCAGAAGCTTATAAAAGCATTGCACTCTTATATGTAGAATCGCTGTGGAAAAGGACATTTCTTAGGATTTAACTCAATTTCTTTTGTACTTCCGATAAGCTTTTGTTTTCAATTTGCTAAAACTTTGTAAATTTTCCAGATTAATTTACTCTTTTTCTTTTCAAGATGATCAATTTGCACGCTTTTTCCTTATGTATCAACTGTAAAAGTACTAAACACAGGAGGGTAAGTGTGAGAGTAAGTGCTTCCACCTGATGTTTGCTACTTCCGAATATATGATGCATTCAAATCACTTCTGCCACCCTGAAAGTATTGAACGAGAGCCAGAGTGGGAATGCCTCATTAATTATTTTCGCTGATTTGATTCAAAGGGACAGAGTCTTGCAGCTATCACTGAGAAAGTTGAACTGATGCAAAAAGCAAAAGAAAACAAAAAGAAAATATGTTCCTTCTCCCCTCTGAGCTAGCTTGTTCTGATCAATAGACCACCACTGTTTCATGTCTACGTCTTTGGCAGGCACAGCTGCAGAGTCAACATGAATAATGCTATCACAAAAAATAGCCTTGGAATGATATTCAGTATTGGGCTTGAAAAAAAGCACAGGGTCAAAATCAAAGTCCTGATTTAAACAATTGAATTATATTGTGCTGTGGGCATGCTGATGGCCCCTCATTAGGTCAGGTGCTGTTCTTTCACAGTCAATTACAGCCAGAAAACAAATGAGTGTTGTCAGGAAATTAGACCTAAACTTCAAACCCAGGATGCCTGGAATATTAAAGTACAGCAACATGTTTTATAATAAGAACAATAATGAGATAAGTGTTGATATTTTTATGGAATTTGGTGTCATGAGCAGCACTGACCCCAGCCTACATCTTTCAGGAAGCCTTTTATTACACTTTTAGAGCAAACATACAACCCTGTGAGTGGTCTCTAAAACTTTTCTTTGTGTTTTTAACTGAATTATTCATAAATCTTCATATCATGAGACCCACACATCATGGACTACTGCATCAGGTTAACACCACATGGACATTAGGCTGCTGTATCCATGTAAATGACAAAAGAAAAAAAGGTGAACTGATATTAAAGCGTGCCTGCTGCTCTTTACATCTGACACATGTCTAGCCTCTCTCTATATGGCACACACGTCATATTTTAAGCACCTCTTCTTCTCAACTCATGCCAGGTTGCGCAAAACCACATGCGTCACATCACATGTGACTTTCTCACACATACATTTATATAAATAGTACACATGCAAACATAACTGCTACGCAGTGGGGTTTGGTAGAGGACATATCACTCTACATTTCATGAACTTTTCTTATCCATACTATTAACATTTGATTACCATTAAAGCTGGGTTGGCAAAGTCAGCAATGATGAAGGGAAGTGGGGATTTGCTTGCCAGTGTCTGGAAACATTATAGTGTCATGTTGGTTTGGCACTGGCAGTGCAGACTAGGATGGGATGTGCATAATGATGATGTTTTATGCAAATGCTCCATGACTTTACCAGTCTGAATTTTATATTTTCATGTCTGGAGTTCAACGGTGGATATGAAGCTGATGTTCTGTTTCATTGTCAGTGTTTCTACTCATGGAGTGCTTAAGTGCTCTGTCAGCCATAAACATCATTAGACAAATCTTTTTAAAAACATATGTACTGTTTTCTATGATAGACCTCGAGTTAATTTGTTTTCCAGCTTGAAAACATAACTTCCTCCCTATTTGGAGAGACATGAGTGTCTGTAAAAATCTATTTACCACATGAGGAAATGAACAAAACAAAACAGCTTCCATTACTTTTCTTATTTTTATCATGAATGAAAAAAGGCCGAAAATTACTTATTAATACTCTATCGTACACTGGCATACTTACAGAGACTGTCAGCTTTTCAGATGGTTTTTTGGCTGCCACGAACATAACTTTGTTTCAGAATAAGTCATCAGCAAGTACAGGGCAGTGTTTTCCATGATTCATGATTTCAAGCAGATAAATATAAACTGTTTGGACTCCTCTTCTGATGCCATAAAGTTAAATTTTTTTCATCAGATATGACATCCACTGGGGCTCCTTTGGCACAAAAAAATGGGGGGGGGGGGTTGCATATTGGTGAGTACAGGTTGTATTTGACATGCAGCCATAGATTCCCATCGTCATGGTCACATCCTACTCCTGGGTGGGGCTAGGAATACATTCCTACAGAAGAAAAATAACATTTCTAAATGACAAATGTGTGCAACCTTGAGTCTCATTATGACAACATAATGTCATATTACCTTTCTGCCCCTGTCGCTCCATCCTGTATACCCTCTTCATGAAGGGGCATACTGGGACTTTTGGGATTAAAAAAACACAGCAGGTGGTTGAGCTTCACCACCATGAGCATTTCAAAAATCAAGAAAACTCAATCCATTTCCTCTTTGAAGACGTAGCTTAAGAACCCCCCCCTTTGCTCTACAATCTTTCTTCAACCTTTTAAACCAGGAAAAGTCAACTAGGCAAATAGGCATTCCCCAGTAACAGCCTCCTTCATATTCATACAACAGAGAGTTAAGTCCTTTGCTCAAGGGCGTCAAAGCCACAGTGGCTGCAAGAATCAGAAAAAAAAATATGCTACTTGAAGCTATACCAAGCCAAAAGTTATACAAGTTTGGATGATAGGCTCCGTCTTGCCCACAACAGGAGCCCTAAATGGTTACTATTCCATAGACACAGTGGCAGAGTTGTTGTGATGTTTGTTCCACCACTTAGACTGATTAATGACTTGAACTAACATGTTTGCACAGACATTCATAGTGGTGAATCAACATTAATGGTCTGAATGAACATCAGTGTCCCCCTCTGGGAAAATAACTATGCTGATCTCTTGACTTTTCCTTTGGGACCATCATGTAATATTAATTAGACCAATACTTTGGTTGATGGTCTAATTACTTTCCATCACTCAACTGTACTTTGTTTTGTTTTTTTTGCTTATGTTTTGAATTAAGATGATGACCTATAATGAAAAGCAGTCTATTGAAATTATCATTCAGTACAGTAACGTGCACAGCTGAGTCGAGTTTGCTTTGGTTAGAATACGACCAGGTCATTTAAATGGACCATCATCCTAATCCTAGTATACGTGCACAGAAGAATCAAATTACAGAGATATGTCACAACCATGTGGAGTGTTGGAAGGCACTATCACTTCAGACTTTCCCCGTGACATGGAAATATAGAGAAATTCACTGCACTGATAGCTTGAATGGTGAATTTTTATGTGGCAGCAATTGAAAGAATATGTATTTTATTCGAGCACAGCGACAGTCTGGAAATGCTTTAACTAACAGTGAGTTGACACTTAGAAGACTAATTTTAAGTCACAGTTTCTGAGACATTTAGCCATCTGAGAAAAAAAAAAAAAAGCCAGAAAAATGTGGAAATTAGAGCAACGTTATTGGGAATTTGGCTGTATAAAGCATGTGCAGAACATCTAGGCTCATTTGAGTCCAGCATACACAAGCAGAAGTGAGTCGACCTCCAATAATTTTATCTGGGTACGTTGGTCTGGATTTGAGCTTACGAATTTGGTCAGACTAACGAGCATTTTAAATATTTGTTTTTTGTCACGCCAATAATTAATAATTTTTTCCAAGTGTCATGTAAACATCCTTACTGTAAGCATGTTCGACCACTGAATGTAGCATTTAGACTCAAAGTTCTGTTTCAAGAACAGCTTTGCAGAGCCGTTCTAATGAATGTAGTCTTTATGTTAATTCCAAATGTTTTTACTTTATCAAAGCACACCCAAAGGGACTCAAGCTCTCAACATTTACAGCTAGTGAATTTGCCTATCAGTACACAAAACAAAGCAGCCATGCTAGTCAATGAAGTTCTATGAACTACACAAACACAATAACTTCAGAAGGACATCAAAACAGCAAAGTACACGTGGACTTGTCCGCATACAGATAATGATGTTTTCTTTTCATCACCAGGCTAAGGTGTTAGTCGTCGTCTATGAAAGTGCCTTCTGGTCATCTCAAGCTGAGCACATTAGACCTGGCTTGTTGCTATGGCTACAGGCAGGACTTGTCCACAGACAGACAGGCAGGTTGAACTCTAATTTCCCTGAGCATGTTCAGAAGGGCTGAATGCAGAAATAACACCAACCCCAGTAGCCCATATGGCTGATTCTAGGAGGACCAGCTGTTCAGGGCTTTCAGGGCCATAATCTTTATTTTGCTCCCTCGGTGAGCCATTTTAATTTCTGATGAGGGACTAGTAATGTTGAGGCTAGAGTGTGACAGTGAGCAAAAACAGTGAATTACCTCTGAATCCACACGTTGCCTTTCGTATTCTGCTAAATAGTGAAAAAAAAACCACATCACTTAACGTATTTCTCACATTTTATTCCTTCATTCTTAATCCTGTACCTCAGATATATGTACATGGACGAGTCATTACCAAAACCACAACAACAGCCTTCCTCCTATGCTGTCACCCAGTGCAATGTCTCCTATGAATAGGAAACTGATTTTGTGCATACTAAACCCCTCTCTGGGCTGCATTAGTATTACCACAAGAGGCTGGTAATTTGATTTTGCCAATGCAAATTGGAAATTTCAGTAAGTCATCCAGGCAGTAGAATAATTTAGAAGGAGCCAGCAGTTCAGCAACAGGGCTATGGCCTATGTATCACACAATATCCACAGCAATGCATAATCAGAAAACTTTCTGCCTCTATACAAGAGTGCTGGTTACTGTTACCTATCGCTGTTGGTATTACCCTTGTAAGTATACATGCAAGCCAGTAATTGTGAGGAAAATTTAATGTAATTTTGATAAAATATTAAGTGGTTCCAGATGGTTCAAATTGGCCTAACAATGTCAGAGAAGTTGGCTGTTATGTTGGAGACCTGCTTTAACCTCAGCAGCTCAGTCAGTTTATTTTGTGTTAAATCCACATATAGAACAAATAATAAGGCAAAGCACTGTAAATACTTGTTATTAAAGTTCTCTTTGGGATAAATACCACATTTAGTCATGGATTTATTTTTTCCCCATTCTGTGAATGATAGTAAACTGACTTATTTCTGGCATAAAATACGTTCATCTACTCACCAATAACAGTTTGGTGAAAGTCAGCGTCCTTCGGACTCTGTTTAGATCACTCGAGATCAATGTATGTCCATATAATGGGAGTGAACGGGGGCATAGACAATACAGCCTCTAAATAAGATATTATCTGTCTTTATTTCACCAATACTTTAAGATGAATGAATTAATTAACTATTGCACGTACTATTGCACTGTTAGTTCAGAGCTGCCGTGTTGTTACTGGGGGCTTCCCCTTTAACAGTGGCATGCAAACATTTCAATATTTGTGTTCACAAAGACTGTTTTTTACTTATTCTTAAAAGTCTACCAGTTTTTAGATTATGTATTTGCGTTTAGTTAAGAAGGTGAAATGGACTGAGGCTTTGGTTGATGGGTCCTGGGAAATGGGGAAAAGTTAAGCAAGGAGGGAAGTCAGGTGAAGAGAGAACTTAAACTAACTAATTGTCAGATCATTGAAAACACATGAAACAGAATCTGATCAAATAAGATAATGATAAGGTCATGAAGAACAGAAACCAGGGATGGGTGGAGAGTGACTAACCGCTTGAAGCAGGCTACATAGAAGTATAAGTGATAATCTCTGCTGAACTCACAAGTTAAAGGAGTATTATTTCAAAAACACATAGCTGTGTCGTTGAGGTAATTGAAGTATGTCTTGCATTCTTACATTACTTCATCAACACAGCTGTTTTTTTAAATTGATAAATATAGTCAAAGATGACAAATATTTTCTGACAGGTAACAGGTCTTTTATATAAAAACCTGCTAAATGATCCATCATGTTTGAGAAATCCTTTTTTTTTTTATGCCATCTAGCTTGACTTTTAAAGTGCTGTATTTGATAGTGATGTATATACATGTACTTCATATATACAAAACGTTTTGAATATTCATTTGAGGGGTAGGACGCGGCAGCCAAGGAAAAGGACATTTTTATGCGATGCGTCATTACATGGAAAGTTATAATGCAAGCCATAACATTTTCCTAACCTTTACCAAGTTGTTTTTAATACAACAGGGTAATTCTAGTTATAAATAACACTGACCGTACCATAAATGGCATTTAACATAACGTTACTTAAAAACAACAACTGAAAGTGGTCAGAATGGGTCGTGATCTCCAGTCTCCCAGCTGGCAGGCAGCTGTGTAGCGCTGTCCTCAATCCCCTCTGACCTCCAAGGGTTGACTTTGTGGTCTACTTAGATATAACAGTCAAAATGGGACTATTTGACAAAATGTTGCTACATTGCGTTACTCTATGGTAGGAATGTCCAAACTCAGTCATCAAGGGCTGCTGTCCTGCAGGTTTTAAATGTTTCCCTGCGTCAACACCCCTGATTCAGATGAAATGGAGCTCTTCAAAAGACTTATGTTCTGCACAAGCCTGCTAATGATGCATTGATCTGAATCAGGTGTGTTGAAGCAGGGAAACATCTAACCTGCAGGACAGCGGCCCTCGAATCCTGGATGTAGACATCCCTGTTCTATGGCATTATTTTTGTGCTCATAAGCAAGAATAAAATATGGAAATATCAGCTTTTTTTGTCATGAGACCATATTGATATTGCAGGGTAGACCCACCATGTTTTATTTGTATTTCAGAGTAGATTAAGTCAGCAGTTGATTCATTGCCATTGACTTTCACACCTGTTTGGATTCATAGGTCTTTGATGCAGAAATATGAATGACCCTCTGAAACCATGGCTGGCACTTCTTACTCTGTAGATGTAAGTAGATGAATAAGTGAAGGTCTGTAACTCTATTGAAAATGTCATGTGCATTAGTCAGTGCGTAAAAACATACAATATGGATGAATTGTTTGCATTACTGGATATCTTGTAATCTGGCTGTATTCACAAGAAAATTAACATGTGCTCTTGCTTCTTATTCCTGTACATGTAGTAGATGCTGATAACACAGTCACAGTGTACAGCTCTTCCTATCCATCCTGAACCCATGTTTCCCTCCTACTAATGGACTGTCATATGAAAACACACAAAGAGCCGATCACATCTTTTATTAGTGGCAGGTTTTTATTCTCCGGTGGGAAATGTTGTTGTGCTGTCAACCCGTCCCTCTTGCCCAGGCTCATATTTGTGAAGACAGCTCCCAATTAAACATAGCAGCCAATGACACATATCAAAATAATGCATGCCAAGAACAGGCTGGAACTGAGAAAGTTGCAGCTAAATCCTTCATTTTAGTTTGTGATGTGGACAGAATGAGGCATGGATAGCTCAGCAGGCAAAAATATGCATTCAAAGGTAGTTAGGTCAGGACCTAACTACCTTTGAAATGCATCCTATTCTATAGATAGTATAATTACCATGTATTAGCTTCCCATACAGCTGCTTAGTTACAAACATGTTTGTGGTGTTGATTAAACACACCGCAGCCTTTCATAAAAATTTGATTAATTCAAACAGCAGTGCCTCGTAAGGAGCTAGTCGGTGAAGCTTAACCATTTTTCATCAGCATCAAACACAAACCCTCAAGCACTTTTACTTTATGAGTAAATAACTTCTTAATGTCTAAATGTTGTTGCACGGTGAAGCTATGACACAGAACAAACAGAATTGAGCTTGGTTTGAACAGTTTGTACTCAGGGGTATGAAAAACAATAAAACAAGAAGGAAAACAAAGGGCCATGAACAAACTTTCTAATATGATATTTAATCAATTTAGTTTAATCAAGAACTGATTCCAAAGAGGTGTAATTGGACGAAAGATGCCTAATTGGAACAGATTGCATACTGTTGTGGCTGAGGCAGAAAATGTTCCACACCCCTTCAGTTAGTAATATTATTAAACGTTTAGGCACTCCTAGTGCTATTGTGTTGCTTTTATGAAGGTAAGGTGCTAAATTTGGGCCCAATGGTCTGTTCATCAGCAAAATCTGACCACCAAAATCTGTTGAATTCATCAACATTTTAGCTCACCTTTACTGCTTTGATTTTTTTTTTTTTATTATTTTTTATTCCCCATCCTTGAACGGGCCAAGACGGAATATAACACACAGTTTTGCTCGGAGAGAACTGTAGGAGGCTAGGAAAAATAATTCAGCCGATATTTGAATTATGCATTTCATAATCAGAAGTGGAGCATGAACACTGCGGAGACATATTGTATATATTATTTTGACTGATGGAATTTGCCAGCAGCAGTCAAAAAAAAAGAAAGAAAGAAATTAATCAACTGTGTTGCATTTACTTGCATGATGACCTGCAGTACCACAAAGCAGCAACACTTTTCTTTTTTTCCCCAAAGTGTTGGTGCTTTAATTTGTGTTTTGTCTGATAATAAAAGATGTGCTGCAAAGGTTTTGGAATGATAACAGAAAACACCCACACTTTGTGTATGCAAACAGTATCAATCCAAAGTTCTGACTGGTACTGTGCTGTAGACACCTTGATATTTTATATATCTTAAAGCTACAAACAAGTGTCTGTAATCATGCCTACCTTGATGTTATTACAAAGTAGTTGTAGTAGCCTTAAAACATAAAATCTATGTGCAACAGGGGTATATAGATGTTTTTTTTTTGTTGTTAAACAGATCTAAAGGCTCCTCTTTGGGTCACTCAAGCGTTATATTGAATAGGGGGAAATAAATTCAAGCATGTTTTTGTTTTTTTTATCCCGTAAAGTAGATTTTCCAGCACGGAGCAAAAATTCATTCAATATTCTCCTTGTTGTTTGTCTTTCTTTTTTTCAGTTGCTGTTGTATATTTTCATCACATTAACTCTGCATTTACAAACCATTTGCTTCCTCTTCTTATTCAACATGAACTGCATTTGAAAAAAGAGATAAAAGCAGAAGGATGGAAGCTGACCGAAATCTTGAGTAGATGCTTCTGGAGTCAGTATTTCTGTGAAGATCATGTAAACACGTGAACTTTATAAGAGTGTTCTAGATAAGTGTTTAAAACTAAAACTGACTCAACAAGAAAACTAATCACAGCCGCTCTCAGTCATTAAATCGGACAATAGGTGCTGAATAGAGAGTGCTTATTGTTATTTTGTACAGAGCCAGCAGACTTGGGTTTCCACTTTGCAGCTTTGAGTGACAGATCTTAAATCTTTGGGTGCATTTTTTTCTAAGAAAAAAAAAACAAGCGAAATATTATATTGCTCCCTACACTGACTTGCTTCCCAGTCATCTGTTTCCAAACCCATTGTAAAGAATTGCATTTTAATGCAAGCAGGCAATTCTGAAACTACCCATACTAGCCTTGTTCTAGCAGTCACTGTGAATAATACTGAGGAAACAAAACTAACGCCTCACTGTCTATTGAAACCCAAATACTTTTCTTTGTTGATGTAGATTTTGTTTATTGCAAACCTTTGATCAAGAAAACCTTTCTCTTTTTGTCCATGCCCAGCCTCTTGCCCCATGCCAGCTGGTATGAGCTCCAGCCCACCACCCCTCCCCACTACACTGACCAGTATAAATGAGGATGAAGGATGAATGCACAGATGAGTGCTATCAACAGCTGCAGGCATACTTACTGGTTAAGCGTAAGGATGGCCACTTTGGCATTGTTTAAGGGCCTTTGATGCATTTGTATTCCAGCCGTGGACTGTGGGATAGCTGGAATTTTGGTCTAAAAGCTCAGACTTGATGTCATCATATCATTTTTCTACATTGTCTTAGGGAACTGGTACCATGTTTTTGTGTGGGCTTGATCTTGTTAATCTATCTTAAAGTTCCGACATATTGAAACTATGTACTCCTGGAGATCCCTTAGTTTTGCCATATGTCTCATGGTAGATTTCCTTGCTAGTTTTCTTTGTACTTTCATCATTTTTGGAAAAATGTTGTGTTCTTTGCAGCATTATATTCAAGGATGGCCACTTTGGCATTGTTTAAGGGCCTTTGATGCATTTGTATTCCAGCCGTGGACTGTGGGATAGCTGGAATTTTGGTCTAAAAGCTCAGACTTGATGTCATCATATCATTTTTCTACATTGTCTTAGGGAACTGGTACCATGTTTTTGTGTGGGCTTGATCTTGTTAATCTATCTTAAAGTTCCGACATATTGAAAATATGTACTCCTGGAGATCCCTTAGTGTTGCCATATGCCTCATGGTAGATTTCCTTGCTAGTTTTCTCTGTACTTTCATCACTTTTGGAAAAAATTATGCATTATTTTATGCATATTTTATTTTATTTTTTTGATCTGATGTTTTTTTCGATTTCCTTCCTGATCAATACCTTTCACTGACGAATCCCTTTCATGATTTTAAGTAGTCGGAGACCAGGAAGTTATCTGCATAATTATCCAGGAAGAGCTGAATTTAATATGTAGTCACTACTGTAAATGGTCGGTATACTAACTGTTATGTGTTGGGACTCCAGGGGGGTGTCTTTCGTAAACAGTGATGACCAAACACACATAAACAGGCGATATCATAGTAATGTTTACATGGATAGGCTGCTTCACTTTAATAGTACATATGTTGATTTTTTATTTTCTTGACTATGTTGTGGTTACACATTATCACTGACATGCCATTAAATCATGCCAATGATTCAAAACGGAGTGCCTTTATGGACACGTTAAACATTCAAATCACATCGAATTTTCGTGTTTCTTGCCAATGATTTAATGTTGGTAGTCTTGCAAGCACAGTTTAACATGCAGTTTTCATGTTAGACTGTCCTTTTTTGAGATAGAACCAGACACAAATAGTAGATGCTTTTGTATCATGTGAACTGAAGGACAGGCACGTAAACAAATGAGGAGGCAACGCAGAGTTAAAAGTTTAGAAAAAGCCTATGAGACTAATTAATTTAGACGTCTGTATTTTCTTTAATTAGAGGCGGTGCCCTGTTCCAGATTTCCTATTAATCTTTAATAATTAAAGTATTAATTCAATATCAAAAACTATGGCTAATCATTTATCTTACAATCTTACCGCAATAGCACATTAATCAAAACACAAGACCTCCAAGTCAGGCTTCCTATTATCGACCCCTATGTTTCTTGTTAAGCTTAAGTGGGGTGCAGTGTTGGTTATCACAACATTTTGCCCATACAAATTAATCTTGTTTCAAACAAATAAAACAAAAGACTGAATATGATTGGCTGATTGTGAATTCCATGTCACTTCTTGCAAGAATGTTACCATCTGATTCTGAAATTGTCTTCTCGCATGTTTATTGGACCGATTTAGGTCCTGTCCTTTGTAATTTTGATTGCTTGACTTGTTTCACCCATTTCTCATTACTCGCGCCTCCTTTGTGTATTTGAGCATCATATTTTTTTTGCTGTCAGGTCAGCTCAATTCCAAACTAACCTCCACAGCCTTCCCCTATCCACCTTCACTAAGTTTCCTCAGAAGGCCCTACATGTCAAGTTCCATTCAAAACTAATTAGGCTTTAGCGGTTGTGTGTTATACAGCCCTCCAATACAGAGTCATAACTAATGCAACATTATAAACCATTCTTTGCTAGTGCAGTGCATGCTTCTCTCCAGAATGTATGGAACTCCACTTATCTACAGATTAGGCCCCAGTATTTTCAGGACAAGCTTCATGATAAATTCAATAGTGTTTGTGAAATTGTCTGCCTGCACTCAAAACCTTTCAGCAGCTATAAAGATTTGGTACATCATGAAATTGAAAATACAAGACCCAGGACTGTTGAGCAGCTAGAACTGGTCCCCTCAGTTTCAAATGTTTAAGGAATGTTGCTAAAAGATGCTACACGTTGTTACACAGTGGTAAACATGACCCCATGTGTGTTGAGAAACTCGAATTTAAGATGAGCTGATGAATTTTATTTATTTTTTATATTCAAATTGTAAAATATCTACATTTTAACATTTTAAATATGTTCTATGGTGAACAAAAATGTTGGTTTAGGAGATTTGCAAATGATTGCAATGTAATGTTTTATTTGGATTTTATATAGCATCCCAACTTTTTCAGGGCATTAGGGTTGTATTTATGTCGGTTTTCCTGTTTAACACTGTGCTTCGGATTTAGCAAAGTGTTATGATTGTTGTTGCTGATAGCGATCAAAGAAGAAAAATCAAGAAAATTGCAGACACTTTTGAAAATGTTTCATCTTACATTTTCATTTAGGTATTTTCATTCAGCTGTTTATTTATTTATTTTGCTTAACATGACAGAGGAAACATAGCAATACGTAAAGATTATTAAAAATAATTTACGAACAAACATAACTGAAATAGTTTAAATGGCATTGAATCATTTAACATTACAATAATTATTTTTGATAATCTTATAACTGTTAACTAAACTTAGAACATACTTGATCAGGGTAATTTGGAAATAGTCAAAAATGAGTTATAATTACCTTTGAGCGGCGCAGTTTTTGGAATATAAATATCCGATTTAAAATCCTAGAATAATCACCACGGTCTATTGCTGATATTTTTAAGAAAACTTCAGACCCTTTGAATGAAAAAGTGTAATTGTTAGATATAAATAAAAATTAAACAAGTTATATTATTTGATGGTGAACAATAAACACCCTCTCCAAGCAGGACAGAGGAGCAGCTGCACTGAGAGACTGCAGGACTGAAAGGTTCAGGAGGTCCTTTGTCCCCACAGCCATAAGGCTTTTTAACAGTGACTGCTGACGTGTTCTTCTCGCATTTGATTATTTATTATTTTTTGTTCTAATGTACAATCATTGAAAATATTTTCATTGAGCTACATGACAATATGAATTTGTATGAAGTATTTTTATATTCTACTCTAAATAAACAAAAATATGAAATTATTTTACCTGATATCTCAAATTATGCCTTTTTTACTCTTATCCAAGTCTATAGGGTTGCTGGAAAAAAAAGAGGTTTTTAAACAAAAACATCTGAAAAAATATCTGGTTGGTAAAAGTAATCGCTCTGTTTTTTCCAGGATCCTCTTGTATTATGTGGAGTCAAAAGCTTTCAGTGACAAGAGAATCTCAAACTGCTGTTTTTGTGCATCAACCCACACAGCCAGAAGTGACAGCAACTTAATGAGCAAGGGATTTTGTACTGAACATATTCCTATTTCATTGTTCAACCATGTTGGTGACTTTCTTTCATCTTAACCATTCTTCCTTTATTCTTATCAAATCACTTCAGCTTGCTTGGATCGGTGTTGTGTCATGTCAATTCATATTAAAGTAGCAAAAAGCATTTATTTGAAAGTGCTACACTCCGTTACTTGAAGCGCATCAACAAAGTCTCAAGGCAGCCCAGTTTGTTGCTGTCTGTTCCACAGAAAATGGTTGGTATTTGTGGAGTCTGACAGGGACTTATGTTCTCCTTCTGAATGACAAGACTGATACCGGTGTCGAGTTCCTGTAGCTGGAGCATGTGCTGATGTGAGCAGCTTGTGTTGATCCATGTTATACAGGGAATTTGCTTGAAGTTTCAAGCAGTCATTTGCTGTAGACAGATTAATGTGAAGCCTTATCACACACCATCCACCATCAGAAGCATGGAGTACTGTGCAAAGATATGCTATAGACAGATTATTAGTATACATACCGTTGTAATAGCTGCATGTTTTAGCTCTGAACATTGCATTTTTCCTCTGAACTGATTTTGTAATGATGCAATATATTTTTTACTCATTTTACATGGGCTAGTTGGCATAGTAAAAAAAAAAACTATATACAGCAACTGAAAGTGATCTTCAAAATACATTTGTTGACAAGACAAAATATCTTATTTTTTTATATGAATATAGTTAATAAGACTTGGATATATGTTATTTTCTGTGTTGAAGAGACTTTGATTACAACCCCAATTCTCAAAAAATAAGAAATAAATCGGGAAAATGTGTAAAATGTGCATGTACAATTGTGGAGTAAATTTAGAAAAATATAAAATAAAAATCTCAATGTATAACCGAAAAAACCCCCACTGAATTTTCCATTATCTAAAGTACACAATATCATCAAATGATTCACAGAATCACTGTAAGGACAAGGCTGAAAAGAATTATTAGATGCTCATGATCTTTGGACCCTCAAGTGGCATTTCATTAATAAGATGCATGCTTCTGTCAAAGCAATCTCTGCATGGGCTCAAGAACAATTCCAGAAGTAATTGTCTTTGAACACAGTTCAGCGTGCCGTCCACAAATACAGATTACAGCTCTATCATGCAAAGAAGAAACCATGTGTGAACATGAGAAACATCCAGAAATGTCACCATCATCTGTGGGCCATAGGTAATTTGAAATGTACTGAGGCACCGTGGAAATCTCTTTTGAGGTAAGATGAACTGAAATTCATCTAAAAGATATAATGGAGACCATGTCTGGCTTATTATCAGTGCTCATTTCAGCAGCCTACGTCTCTGATGGTACGGGGGTGCATAAGTGTCATTGGAACAGGCAACATGCCCAACTGGAAATGCACCATCAGCACCAAAAGATATATTCAGTTAACAGAGCAACATATGCTGACATTCAGATTACGTCTTTTTTAATGAAAGGACTTGCATTTTTTATTACTTCATTGTAAAAAAGTGCAATAGTAAAAAAGAATATACAACATTTCTCTCCCAAAGGTTCAGCAGCTGGTCTTCTCAGTTCCCAGACGTTTAGAGCGGGGATGCTCCACAGTGAACATGTCCTAACTTTTTAAAGACATGTTCTAGCCATCAAATTCACAATGAATCTCTTTCTGCAGCTCAGTCAGCACGTGAATAGGTTGAATAGTCAGTAAACACAATTTGTGTCCATCAGAATCAGATATCTAAGGCTTTTTAAAAAAATCTTCTCTCGCAAGTTGATCGATGCGTCTAGTTTTATATATTTCCATATTCTGCTTCACTGTAAAATTACAGATACACGTGTTTAATAATTCAAAAATCATTGACTCAAGGAGAATCTTATTGACTCGTTCAATGTTCAATTTGTTTGTACAATCTTTAACGGTTTATGAAACCTATGGTAATAACCTGAATGATTTATTCACAATCAGAATAGCATTAAACAGACTCATTTTAAGCAATAACGTGTTCTTTGAGCCTCCATAACTTTGATGCCTCCACAACTGCCTGGATTATTGACTACCTCCCAACAGACCACAGTGTATGAGACTGAATGTGTCTCAGAAGGTGGTCAGCAGCACAGGAGAACCACAGGGGACTGTACTCTCACTGTTTCTTTTCCCTCTGTTCATCTCGGACTTCCATTACAATAGTCCTGTCATCTCCAGAAATACTCTAATGACTCTCTAGTTGTTGGGTGTATCAGTGATAGACAAGAGGCTGAGTTCAGTGAACTTTGTGGAATTGGTTTATAGGTACAAACACTTTACCCCTTAACATGAACGAAACAAAAGGGATCACTGTAGATTTTAGGAGGACCAAGAATAAGCTAAACACTATTTCACTACCTGGATAACAGGCTAGACTGGAAATGCAACACTGAGGCTGTCTATAAGAAGCCACAAGTTGATGAAATGACAGACAATACTGCCCACACTTTACATACCATATTATTGAAACAACAGAATGTATTCAGTCAGAGACTCGTCAGTCAGAGAGCTTCACTGCGACACAGAATGGTAGGAGGTCCTTCCTGCTAGCTGCAACAACCAAGCATATTGAAAACTTACATAATAATTGATTTTCCTTTGGGATAAATTGATCACCTTTTCATTTAATACTTTTGATCAATTCAAAATGATAAATGAATCCATATATTTTTAAAAACATTGTGGAAAATTTGTCTCACATTATCAGACCTGTGTCCCCAGGGGTCTCTCAGAGGTGGAGTGGTCTGGCTGAGCATGTACGAAGGTGGCTAAAAATGTTCTGACCTATTTGTTAGGACAATTTTGAAGCATCCAATATGATGGTTTCTGCTGCACATTTAAGAATCCAGTGAGGAACAGGAGTAAAACACTCCTTTATTCATTTATTATTAATTTTACTTAATTGTTAGACTGCCGAACATTATTCATATTCATCTTTTTATCTTTGCCTTGAGAGTAAAAGTGTAATGAATGCTCATGCAGGAGCTTTATTAAAGGTTGTCAAATGAGTATTTTAATATTATTGCTACAGCACCTCATAATGTTAAGACTTGTTGTAATTCTAGGCAGGCCTTTTAACATCTAAATGAGTTCTGTATCCTAACAAGTTTTTCTTCTCTCCCCTGTCTCATTTTTGCATCCTAGTCATTTCAGTGATGCACACCTTCGGAGCAACTTGCCCATTTAAAAGCTGATTAAGTTTCAGTTCTTGGATCTCCAGCTTTGCAAACAGGCTGCATTAAACTGAAGGAGATTTAGAGTCATGGGGTCCTGACAGCGTTGCTATGAGGGTACACTCATCATGTAAACTGGATCATTTACAGGTATATAAACAAATTACAGCATGTAAGATATACTTGATACGAGAAACACATTTGTGTTGTGTGTTTGTGTTCAATTTTTCTTTTTTCTTTTCTATGGAGCAAGTGTGTCCAATGTGGACATTCTGCTGTTGAGAGATAATTCCTTCTCAAACCAGAAAAAGCTATTTCTAAAAGGCAGGCACAAAACATAAAAGCAAGGGCAAATAACAAACCATCAGATTTCCAGATAGAGAAGCGAAGGGGAGATTTGTGATATTTGGTAAAGGTTCTGACATTAAAAGTGGAATGTGATAAACTGCAGCCGATCACTCAGAGGCATGATATTTTATTTTTCAAAAACCATGTGTCCATGCCTGTTTTTCTCTGAAAACACTGTTGACTTTTAGAACAACTATCAGCTTGATGGTAATGAAGAAAAAACAAAAATATGTCATAAACATATCATGACTACGTGCCTATCACTTACGCCAGCCAAATCCAATGTTTTATTCAACATGTTGTTTTTGGCTTCATAGGTGTTTAAAAAAAAAATTTCCAGGTAGCAGCGTCTCCCCAATGGCTGTTGCATGTAGTGGATTATATTTAATGCAAGGCTGGATATAATCCTTACCCACTTGCCGGAGGCACGTGGGATTTTCAAATCTCAGTAAAGTCAAATACTCTCATTGCTGTGGCATCAGTGGAGTGAGAGCAGGTTCAGACTAAAAGCAATCCAAGCTAACAAAGCTACAGTGAAATGCAAGTTAAGCCAGAAAGCCCAACTCGTCTCAGCACTCATATTTCAGGTCTAATATTTCCTTGAAGCCTCAAGTTTTCCTGCATTCCTTTACTAGGAAAAGTTTGCTTCTCTTTCATGTTACCTCCAGTTCATTTATCCCTGTTACTATTGTCTACATACTATATTTGTCAAGATCCTTGGACCAATACTTTCACTTTCTTCCCTCTCTCTTAAATGCTACCCTTTTACTGAAATCTTAACACAAAAGACTAAAATAAGATTCCCTTTCTTAGAAAGTAAATTACTGCACTTATCAGGTTACAATGGAAGAACTCTGACCAATCACAACTGGCCTTTTTATGTTGGCCAGAACCTATTAAGTCTGGTCAAGCAAGTACCAGTTCAGCCGAACACTTTTCTGAAAAATGTGTCCCATATTGTAGGCTTCAGTTAAATTAAGAAGGTTTTGAGTTTAAACATGACAGCTGGGTTGGGCTTTTCTGCTTGGAGTTTACATGTTCTCTGCGTGCTTACGCAGGGTTTCTCAGGGCACCCCACTTTCCTCCCTTGGCTGTTGAGTTAGCTGGTAATTCTAAATTTGTCAAAGGTCTAAATGGTGCAATTTCCATGATGTACCTGGCCATGTCCCAAATGTCAGCTTGAATAGGTTCCAACCTCCTGCAAGCATCTGTAGGAACCTGTAGTACTAGAGTTATGTTTGACCAGAATTTTTCATTTGACTCACATATCAAATAAGTTTTTAGAACTGCAGAACCTTCAGTTATCAGGCCTCTCTCTTGTGGAACCAACTGTCAGTATCCCTTCAGACACCCTCTCTAACATTAAGATTAGGCTTCAAACTTTAATTTTTGACAAAGCTTATAGTTAGAGATGGCTCTGGTGATCCTGAATTATCCCATAGTTATGCTGCTATAGGCCTAGACTGCAGGGCGGCCTCTTATGACACACCTTTCCTCACTTATGTGATGTTATGTACATATGGCATTGTTGTTGTCATTAATGTGTTTTTCTCTTTCTCAACATGTGTCCCTGGTGTGGTGTTATGGTGTTTGTTGTCCCCTCTTTGCTGTCCTCTCAAACTCCAGCTGGTCGAGGCGGATGGCCACCCTTCCTGAGTCTGGTTCTGCTAGAGGTTTCTTCCTGTTAAAAGGGAGTCCTTCCTTTCCACCGTCACCTCGTGTGTGCTCAGGATGGGGGAATGGACCGAAGAGGTGCAATCTGTTGATTTCCTTGGCAAGGACATTGTTTTTTAAAGTTTGAATTTAACAAATTAGATTTGATTGGATTGTGATTACAATGAATTGGACTCCAATTGGTTTGAATTGGACATTATCACTGAAGTGCCTCGAGATGACATTTGTTGTGATGTGGCGCTATATAAATAAAACTGAACTGAAATTGAATGAATTTCAATAAAGACAGATCAGTTAGGAGAGAGTATAAAAATCATCAATGTAAGCAATTAGGAAATGTTGGTGATTAGATTACGATGGGACGTCATGCTGAGTGAGACGCTGGCAGCAGATGAGTTGGGATAAGAGGAAGGTTGGACTTCCATTGAGCATCGAATGGAGGTGGAGATAGGGAGGCGGTGGGCTGAGTGGGTCTATGTGATGGGAGAATGACAGAGGGGGAGATGGATTTAAAAAATAAAAAAAAACAGGGAGTTGACTGTTCCAGACATGAATGAGTCAAATTTGACAGCGTGGGAAAGTGGAGGTGACAAAAGTGATGGTGGACATCCTTAACACCATGGAATAAGTGCAGGTGAGAGGAATGAATCTTCTTAAATGAACTTTTGCAAAAGCTGCTTTATAGGAAGATGATCCAGGTTGCATTATTTTACAGGGCATCATTATTCATCATGCAAAATTAAAATCTGTGTTTCTCTTATTTAGGTCAGTCTCTGCATTTATTTGAACAATAAAGTAATTGACATATAAATAATCTAAGTATATTTAAATAGTCTGCAAGTTTAAGATCATTTTGTTTCATGGTGGTATTTATATCTTATCTTTTATTATAATAAATTAATCTTCATGTTTACATCTGCAGGCATTTTTACTAATACCTCATTCAAAAACTGAGACATCCCAATGCTGAAATCAGTGTACACAAATGTAACTTTTGCAAATGTGCAGCTAATTGTGTTTTTTCTCCCTATGAACAGTAGCAAAAATTTAAATTTAGAGAATCAAATTGAAATGTTCGTTGGCGCACACAGACGTTCTGCTTCCTTTGACCCTCCTCCAGCAGTGCAAGGTGCAGTCCCACCGCGTGCTTAATGTTCAGCCACAGGCGAGTCAGCTGTTTACCTCATTTTTTTCATATTTTTTTTTTTTTTCATGGCCTACTTTGCAATAAGGATGAAGATTTTCGGAACCTGGGGATAAACACGCCAACATCAGCTCAATGCCTATAAGTCATAACTTGCATAGTGGAGCAGCAGATGTTGCACTGTGAATGTCTCTCGCATGGTTTGGAGAGAAGCCAGTTGGGTTTTTCCCCGCCAACAACAACTGCGCTGCTGATCTCATGAAAAAAAGTATTGGAAAACATATGCATCGTTTGCATCTTTTTTTAATATGGGTGCTTCAAAAAACAAATATTCCCTACATGACAATGATCTACCAGGAATATTAATTAAATTTATATCATATTTCATTTTAGCAAACTTAATGACCCTAAAAAGGTCAATTTCTGTCAGTATCGCACCCATTGAGGATTAGTGACATAGAATATTGGCAGATTGCCCCTAAAATTCACCTTAACTTGCAAGAGTCACACAGCTGGGTGCCTGCCATCCTGAAATATCTCAATAATAATCAGGAAATAGTCCTCAATGTGATAACCTTCGGCTACTGAAATCATTTCTACTTTGGTGTTGAATGTTGTGGGGAGCTTTATCTATGGTAAAAACCAACCCTCTGAGCCTCCATCAAAGCTCAAACTGAAAATAACACAAGTGTGCATTGACATGTGCAAAGCTGTCCTTATCTAGAGAAACAAAACAAATACAAAATGAAAGTGTAATTAGATTAAATTTGAAAAAAAAAACAGAAAACCAGCAGATATAGTGTGTGTGTGATATATATTGTGTGTGTGTGAAAGATATTAAAGGAAGAGATCAAGTGAAGCCAGTCGTGTCTTCTTTTCACAATAATAAATAAAAATGAGCAGAGTAATAAAAATCATGCAATTTTAGTACATCATACTTTCCCCCCTGGGATGAACACCTTCAATGCATATAACTGTAGTAGTCTCAGTCGATTCGGGCTGTGTGCCCTTGTTGATCTCAGTATATTATGATATATCCAATAAGAGTGATAAAATGCCAAAACATGATCCAAAAGAAAAATCTGCACTCTTTTGTGACTTACAGTTTAAGGTTATACGGTTTCAGTAGGTGCAAAACAAAAATCTTTGTATTTGTGTGGACACCTATTTCTTTTGACATTTCACAACTCGGAAAGCAATGCAACCATGAATCATTATTACATTTAATGGCAGTCTGACTAACTGTCATGAGACTGGTGGGTCAGACCAGCTCAATTCAACTTTATTACTTTTCAAGTGTTGAAAGTGCTTTCCAGAGCAAAGGACAAAACTTAAAGAACAGCATAAACTTAAAGTAGAATACAAAAGATAACACTTACAGTACTTGAAAGCAGTTTGAAAAATAGGAATAAAATAGAGTAGAGAGAATATGTCTGAAAGCAACATTTAATAGGAGTTGATGCTAAAGAGTGAGTCTGGGTAGCTGACCACCATCCCAAACAGACAATGAGTAAATGTCACATATGGATAAATGATCTGTATTTCTTATGAGCGATAGCTATTTATTCAAAATGACTAATCTGTAGATTAGACAAGTAGTAAGTAGTAATGCACAACCTACAATGGCTAATTTACTATTTACAGTTTTCTGTTTATCTGTTATCACTGGTCTTGTCACAAGGAAAAATAGAAACTGCTGTCATAACTGAGGCTTAAGGCCAAGACACTCTTCCTCAAATATTACAAAAAAAAGTTGAAACCATTATGAAAATATACACAGAGGTAATTTATAGCTATTCAGGCAAAAAGGTGTGAAAGATCTGATTTTCAAGCTATCTTCTGCCCTTGCCTAATGAAAGTGTGTTTCAGTGGAATGGGGATATTAGACAAACCGCACTGCAAACAATTTATGAAAAATGAAATAGATCTAAAAATAAAGAGAGCTCCCTAAGGGGCTGCCAGCTTGTGTATTGGAGTGCATCTTCGACAGTGGAATTTGAATAAAAATAACTAGTATTAACTATTATAACTAGTATTACCCAATATGTCTACGAAATACATTTGTAGTGGTGTTTTCTGTATGTTTCTAGGGTGTTTTTCTGCAAAAAAATCACCCTTAAAAATTTGTCTTCTCCCTCATTCTTATGAAATTTCTATTGACACATTGTTGAAAATTTGTCACTTTTCCATTACATGGTGATTTCTGCATGATATTTCCTAAAGCATTTCCCTTCCTTAACAAAGCAAAACAGAAAAAAAGGAAAAGAAACCAATTAAAGTTTGAGAGCCAAAACGTCATGAAGCAAAAAATGTTGCAGGAAGATAAAGATGTACAGAAATCTACATCAATAAAGTCAATCAAGTGATTATCATGTTGTTGAAACAAACAGCTCAGCAAAATTCCATCAAAGTCTCTCAAACTGGTGAAACTGGTGACTGCAGATGAAAAAAACAAAAACAAAACAAAAAAAACTTTATTTTGCCCTCTTTTCCTTTTTTTTTATGCAGTACTTTCACTGCACTGCTCGGTGTTTATGGTCGCCATTAACGGATTGTTTTGTCCTGGCATCTAATCAATCTGCCACTCTCCTTGACACAGACCATTTATTCTGAGCTTGAGATCTTGCGAAGAAACAAATGGGAAATTGCAATTACCTTAGAGTGAAGTCTAAAGTATCAGCTCATTCTTTCTCTCTTGCATCCACTTTTGTTAGTAGTGCTGCAATTAATACTCTCATATCAAACAAAGCAAAGGGCGGTTGAATGGCTTGCATTACAAAAGCAGTGAAATTAATATATCCCTTGAGCTCTGTAGGTGGAAATTTAACTTAAAAACAGGTCAAGAGATTTAATTGAATGCTTTTCTCTGCTGCAAATAATACTGACCAGGTGTCATTTGTAGACAACAACAAGATGTAAGCTCCTTTAAGACGGAAACATATATTTTCTGAAATTTCTCTTTTGACATACAAAAACTTACTTCAGGTTATAATTTACAATGTCAGAGTTACTATTGGCCAACAGCAAGTCCTCGTGGGGATGCTAACATGTCAGCACAAATAGATATGAAAACTTATCAGGTGAAATGTTTTAATGAATACTTGGATGCCAACACAGCCACAACAAGCAACAACACCACAAGATACAGACACAAACGTAGACATTACTCAGTGAGGTCAAAGGTAATTACTGCATCAATTGCCCATTTTATTGCTAAAGATTTACAACGTCAATGTAAATGTAATGTTAAATGAAAGTGCTGTTAAAAGTGACTGCTATATTAACAAAATACTGTACATACAATAATGCCAATAATACCAACAAGAAAGAATTTCACTGACAAGAGTGTACTGGACTTAAGTATTAGGTGTATCAAGAACTCTCAAATGCTGTTAATGAACTATCAAAGATAATTGCTAAGATAATTACCAGACTGCACTGAATTTATTCAGAATGAAAATATTTATCATCCCTGAATTATATATTACCTCATGTATCTCAAGATGGTAAATGGACTTGTACTTGTATAGCGCTTTTCTAGTCTAACTGACCACTCAAAGCGCTTCACTACATGCCACATTCACCCCACTCACACACATTCATACAGCACGTCTTAACTATGTGCTTTTTTTCCTAATCATTCATACCCCAGTGATACACTGGGAGGCAACGTGGGGTTCAGTGTCTTGCCCAAGGACTCTTTGACATGTAGCCCGGGGAAGAGTCAAACCACCGACCTTCCGATTGGTGGGCAACTGCTCTTCCTCCTGAGCTACAGCCGAGATGAAATGAATCACTTTTTAATGGAGAGATACACACTCCCTACACTTGTGGATTTTTTTATTTTTTTTTACCTTTCAGTGTGCAAAATTTGGGAACATGGGAACATGACAATTAAAGTAAATAACCCACACTGACTAAACTTTGCAGGTACTGTAGGTCTTAAATTTTCCATTTGATATTCCTTTGTGTTGTTATGAGGAGCGTACAGGTGTTTCACAAACCTAGCAAAATGCTGTGAAGTTTATCTGGAATGCCACAAGATGTTATTACGGTTCAGCTCTTACTATCCTGCAGTTTTTAAAATCGGTACTTCTCATTTAAGTTTAGATGAGGTCGACCCTCATAGTAAGCAGGGTACTGCAGCTTCTCATCATCTGACATGAGATTTCATTTTCAGTAGACATTGGCATGACAGTTTCTCCTAAACCTGTGAGCTCTGGATTAAACAGCTTTAACCTATTACTGACCTTTTAACAATAAATCAAAGTTACAATGCAGCAGATATAATGAAAGGTTTTGACTGAAAAATTAAAGTCCTTTGAATTTACAATCTAAATATAAAAAGCCTTTCAACATGTGGATTTCATGTAGAGTCCAACTGTACAGCCTGTTTGTTTTCCACAAAACTTTAATTCACATGTACTCTACACCCTTCCTGTCCTCATAGCAGTCTGATGACTCATTTCAGGGTCATTATGGCTCTCAGCATGAACAGGTTTTGCCGTTCATTTTCTTTGAAGAAAATTCTGTCACTGGTGATGTTTTTCTTGGCAGCATGCTGACAAACTGACTATAATAACCAAGCTTGCCATTATGTGTTTCTTTACCTTGAGTAGACAGACCTGTGCTAGTTGGTCCTCTTGAAAAACATTTGTTGGTGTCCCAACTCTTGCTTGGTTACACTAAAAATTTCTCATAAAATAATAAATTATAAAATCGTATTAAATAAACTAAATAATAATTGTTTTCTTATTGTTTATGCTGAAGGTTTCTAGCCATCCTTGCATCTTTATCCAATTTAGTTCAATAATGCTTAATAATCTCCAAAGGGAAATTACAGTGCTGCAGAACAAATGGCTTTTGAAGATATGCAATTGCTATAGATGAAAAGATAACAAAATAAAACAATCAACTTACAAACGTTTTTGAGAATGGAAGTGTACCAAAGAGCGGTGTGGTAAAAATCCTCAGAGATCGCCAGGAATGGGTTGGTGTGTTTTTGTAGCTTGGCAATAACTTAGCTGATGAAGTCACACAGTGTCACTCGGCAACACAGTTGATCTCTCAGTACACAACATGGAGAGAAACTCACAGCCAACAGGTCAACAACTGGGTTGCAGAGACACTCTTTCTCAATGACATGTCCGGAATGACACCATCAGATGTGAACAGTAGTTCCTTTACTGTTGCCTCTCTGTTTGCAGTCTCTGTCTGCCTATATAGTCTTAAGTAGAGATGGTGCCTCACTGCTATTCCTGCTGCGTCCTTGTCAGAGGGTCAAGCTCATCCATTTTATCTTGCAGATATCCGCCTTCCATGAGGATGGAAGACATTGTTTAAATTTCTCTTTTCTCCTGCCTCCATTTTATCCCTGCTCTGCATCCTAGACATTGCCTGTTCATCTCCATTGGATTTGGGGTTCTTCTTCGGGCCTCACTTGTGCTTTGGAAAACTCAATGAGCTGTTTCCAAACGCAAACAACTTTCCTGTTGCCATGGTTATGCGTCATAACAGATGTTACCAATTGAAATCACGGCGAGCAGCATAGCATTCAAATCAGAAAAAAATAATAAATAAAAATCAATGTTTTCACAGAAAAAATTAATTCTTTAGGAAATCTAAATAAGACCCGAAGAAAGACAGTGTGCGAGAAACAATAATGTCCAGAGTTATTGCAGCAGGCTGCCACCCCGCTATTCTAGAATGGTACCAAAAATGAGCTGGTTTTCACCACTGTTTCTAAATCAGGAGCTCCTTTAGACATGGATACTCCCATCAGTGCTGTTCAAATTTTTTTTTACCAAATGCCAAGTTTAATAAATCTTCCCAAGTCTCAGGTGTTCCATAAGTCAATTTCTGTGGTTGCATGGTGAAGTTTTAATAAACGCACTTGTTTTGGTTCAGGTTCTGGTCGTACTTGAAACCAGACAACCAGTCTGCGCTTCTGGCTCTGCATGGATCCAGATTTGACCCCGTGAGCAGTTACTGCAGGGAGGGGAGCTTCGCCTGCAGCTACTGCGGGTAATCCCTCACAGAGCCTGGAGATGAGTACGCTCAGTGCGGGAAGCTCTTAATGCAGTCGGGTCACCCGAAGACGCACCAGAGCGTCCAGCCCAGAGAGCGGAAATTTGGCTGCAAGCACTGCGAGAAAAGATTTCCCTGGAAGCAGAACCTGCAGCAGCAGAAACACCACAGAGCCGCTGTTAGCTTTGGGGATAGGACTGGGTCATCTGTACCTTCACCTTGACCTTTGCTTATCTTTATAGATCATTGGTAAGAATGGCAAAACTGCATGTAACTTTCCTTTAAACCGTGAGTTTGAGAAACCAAAGAAATCATACTGCAGAAATGCCGATTATATGTTGGACATGAAATGTAAACCTAACAAAAGAATTCCTCTCAATTCAGTGGGAATTTAAGAATGAAATTCCATTTATTTTCATTTGCCTCCTCCCAATATATCTAGGTAGGATGCCCACATTCGACAACATATGTTCTTCATTATGCTGTTGTTTATACTGCACATCTTGCTTTAGGCTGCAGCACACTGAGCGAAGGGCTGATTCCATTTATTGGATACACAAGAACAAGAAAGCTATTAAAAAATGGTGGTATGAACAAGAGAACAACAAGGCCAGAGGAGACAATTTCATTAATACCATTATACAACCAATGAAATAGCAAAAACATCCCCTTTTTTCTTTGTTCAAGGGGCTGATCATTTCTACCCCATTTGGTTGGCACACCAAACAAGGAAGTGCACTCTGCAGGCAATATCTTGTACTCTCATGTTGAGCTACGATCCCATCAGACGGGAGTGGAGATGTCATAAAATCTAACAACATGGGCAGACGAGGATTTTTTCTTCATTAAAAACAATTATTCTACTTTGAGATAAATGCAAGAGAGCAGAGACTAAATCAATTCAGGATACTTTTTCAAGGAAAGCGAGTAACTCACCAGTTCCTCAGTCACAAAGTTCATTGATTGAAAGCAGACGTGTGGTTTCACAGCGTGATCACCATATGACTGCATCTGTAAGCAGGGTACCACACTTCCACAGTGCCTGATTTTATTTTATTTTTTTTTTACCTATGTTCAAGTTCTACCTGACTTGCAAAGAATTTAATTTCTGTAAATGGCACTGGGATCGAATATCATTTTTAAAGGGTGCTTGTGTCTTTGGCTATGACGGCAGAAATATTATGAGTCACAACTTCTTCCATGGCATCATGGAAACATCTGTTCTTTTTTTTTTGGGGGGTGGGGTGGGGGGAGTATTTTTGGTTGGGGCGGCACACTTCATTCAAACTTTGAACCAGGATCCCTCTTGTCTTGTTGTGAGGTGATAAGGGTTGTCACTTGCCCAAGACAAACTGAGTGTATAGATTATCAAAATATTTCTGATCAACAATTAAACTATCTCAATGAAGAGGAGCTATCAATCCAAGAAGAGGAATTTAACTCTGTTACAGTAGGTTCAATTTCCAATCATTGCACTATAAAATATGGCAAAGAGACCTCAGAATAAGTCGATAAGAGTTTAGGCTATCCATTTGCCTGTACTGTAACTTAAAGGTGAACCTTATGGCTTTGGTCTTCAAAGATCATGTCCACAAGGGGTTAGAGTTTGGGGTATGAGGTGTATTTACTATACTTATTGAAGATTGATTTTTGACATTTACTTATGTATTTGAATACATTAAAAAGAGTAAAAAAAGTTCTTTCTTAATGCAATGAAAATGATCAATCCTTTAGTTTATAAACAAGTATTGTAGAAAGCCCTACATTTACAGAATGATAATCTGTGAACAGAAGTAATTACAGTTTCAAGATACAGTAGATACAGTATTATTATTACCCCACAGTACTAACAATGCTCACAAGTCTGTATATATATTGTTTTTCCCCAGCCTACCAGGTGGTACTGAGAGGGAGAAAATAAAACAAAAACAAAAATTCACAACTGGCTCTTTTATATGAAAATGAACATGTTAGTATGAAACTGGAGCTCTCAAGGCCGGACTAATAGATCCAGATAATACAGTTGTGGGTTGAATCATTCCAGGTATACACTCAACGAGACTCAAATTGGTGTAGGCACCAAACATTTTCCTGTGTTCTTGTTGAATAGGCAGAGAATGACGCCAGTAACAACATACACGTTAATTTTAAACATATATGTTTTCACCAAGCAATTTCATGTTAGGTGGTGGTGCTCACAAATTTCTATGAGAACGGTGTCGATACGATAGAGACCCGTTGCCAAGCAACATAAGAGGTATCATCACAGCTAGACAAATCTATAATTATAAAGCATACTGATGACATTTCCTGTGATATAGAATCCAATTTAGACTTAATTTAATGCACTCTTGAAGGAAGATCCTCTGAAAAAGTGTGGTATGCACATTAATGAGGTGGAAATAGTGTTCTGTTTCAATTTTTTATAATTCTTAATCAAAGCTTTGAAGACAATGCTTCAAGCATTTGAATAAATTGTCAATTTCAATTTGGCATTTCTGATTGTATGACTTGGGGCTGTTGGAAATATTTTCACACAAAGCTTGATGAGTTGCATTATTCTCAGGTCAAAAGATCATTTAACTATTCTTGGTCACAAATATTAAGGAGGCATTTAATTTCTGGAGTAATAACTTAAAATCGTGACTAATAAGACGGTGAAAATAATTGCTATGGAATGGTTGATCAATATTGTTATTATCAATAATAAAGGTGATATGTTATGCTCTTTTATAACAAGGTGATTGAATTTCATGAGGTCTGACTGAAACGTATGAGTCAAAATATCTGTTGGTTCAAGCATAGTGGCCCTTTCTCTCAGTCCTACTGAAACACGTGAAAGTTTGCAAACAGAAAGCAACTGTCTGTGAAAGAACCAGATAAGGCTTCAGCAGGATGCCGGTGAAGAGTTGGTTTATGTATGTTTGTATGTTGGCTAAGGACAAACCATCATGCTGGGTGTTGCTGACATGAGTTCATATTGGACAAAACCTGGGGAAAAAAGTGATTTTTCCTTAAAATGTGCCCTTTAAAGCTTGTAAGTACAATAGTGATGTTATTTTTGGTAAACCCTCTTTCTACCCTCATTTTAATAATCATAAATAGGCCACATATGACAATATTTTAAATGTTAGCTGAACTAAAGCTACAGTCATGCAGAAATATATTAATATCATGCATTGCTCACATTGTGTTGCCTTAATTCTGCATTATTGTTTCCTGTGTTTTGTGTTCCCTGTTGAATTTTCAGACTAATGCTGTGTTGATTCTTCCATGAATATCAAATGAAAGCGAATATTAATCAATTCCCCTGGCAAGCCTACACCAAAGTGAGAATTGAATTAAACTGCAAGATGTGTCAGCGAAGAGCAACTCCCCTGGTGCTCCTCTGTCCTCTTACATGGCTTCCACATCTTAAGGGAAAAAAGTGCTGGGCCAATTTAAATGGCAAAAAGGGATAGACAGTCCTGACCTCACTTTTGACAAAGCAAAGATTATATTAAATCTACCTTCACTTCAAAAGAAAGTCATTGCAAAACTTATATGCTGTGACTCCTGATCGCCCACATTTCCAGTTCTGTTGAATATGCTGATGCAATCTTCTGCCTGGTATTTCAGATAACAGCAGGAGGCCAGCTGGCAGAAGGGGAAATCTGTTAAGATTTCCGTCAACTCCAGGCACAAAATGTAAAGTCACACAGCTTTGAAGAGATGCTGCAATTCATTAAAAACAACAGCTAATTACAGGTCCGCAATCTTTGTTAACATGTTGTTATTTTCTCCGCTAAAAAGTTTAAGTGCTAGCAAGGGAACTGTTGAGGTTTAGCCTCGTTTCCATATTGGTCATCTAATATGCAGAATGTAATAGGAGTTCTTTAGGGAATTTGTGTGGTGTGTGGAGAGGTGCTTGCTGAGGAATGGAGGCTGTGGAGATGCCTGGCAGCATGGGAGATCATGCGTGCTGCTGCACCCAGTGTGAAGCTAATGACCAATGCACAGCAGCTTTGCAATGAGGATCTCTGACACAGCTCTCCAACTCTCTCTGGCAGAGGAGATTTTCTCCAGTAATTGAAGCTGAAGGTGGGTACACATACAATTTGGGGGAAATATAGCTGAAGTGAGAAGCTGAAATTGAAATGTGGTGCAGACATAAATACATTTCTAATTTGCTTCCAACATTGTGTCATAGGGCCGTAGCTATTGATTTCTTTTCTGGTAATTTGATATTCTATGGATTACTCTGTTAAGACATTGCATTTTACTTATAAATATTTAGGAAATTTAGCTTTGGCATCACCTGCTCTGTGATTTGGGTTGTACTACCATGTTAAATGGTAAGTTTACATAAATAGCTCACAGTCAGATAGCTGCTCTGCAGAGCAGAGTAGTGTAAAGGATACATGGGGAAATGTGAAGAAGAAGCTCCATGCAAGTTGTCAACAGTAAGGAGAAGTTGTAAGCTAGTTTGCTTAGTTTTAGATTAATACAGACAGAAAGGAGGAGGCAGGGCTGCATCTTGAGTGAGAAGAAATGCACACACACACACACACGCACACACACGACTTTAAAAGTAAAAACAGATTAAGCTGGATCAGATTGATATAAAGCTTTGCCTCACTTTACATCTTGTCTGAAAATAAAGATATGGAATCAAATGTAGTGGTTTTACTTGGCATTAGCCAAAATGATTGCATCTCAACTAGCAGTCCTCCTGATTAACGTGAAATGTTACCCTCGGTTTTAGCCCCGCTCGGTGAATTTAAGGCATGGACTAGGTGTTTTCTGCTCAGAAACTGATTCATTCACATTGTGCTATTGTGGTAATCTAAATCGAGAGACTGTACAGTAGTTTTTTGTTTTTTCTGATGCCTGCTCCTGGCCATTTTTGTCTTCATTCGTCTCGTAAGCCCGCTAAGGGTTTGTTTGAAGCACAGTGACAAACAGTATATACACATGTAATGTCAAAAAAATAGATTGCATCAAAGATTTTTTTGCTTATCAATTCTTCTGATTAAATCAATTTTGTCATGTGGAAATCCCCAACCAACACTGCAATCATCCTCTTAAACTGCATATGAAATACACATTTAACATTAAAATCCTGGGCCTCATTTGTTGCTTGGTTCATTAGCCCTTCTGATCTGTGTGTCATTTGAGTTACATCTGGACAGAGCTGAGTAACCTCAGGGTTGTGAATTAATGGAGGGTTTCAATTTGCTTCAGGCACAGATGACTCAGAGGGCTCACTGAGGTAGTACAAATATAAGTTTGATGTTTGCAGCAGTGTATAGTACTCTTCAGATAAGATTGTATGCAAGTGAGTACTTGCATGATTACCAAATACATACAAACACACGGCGGAAGAACTAGCAGGGATCCTTAACTTTGAAGGTTTATTATTCAAATTGAATGAAACTCAATGTAGGCTAGAAAATCTGTTAAGCCCTTCTGTGATCAGCACCTACGGGAAAACAGACGTTTTGTTGCATTTAATTTATGCGGGATGGATGTTGGTGTGGTCAAATATTCACATCACTGGACAACCCGAGGTGGTGGCTGTCTGTGTTATTGTGCTTCTGCCTCACTCATTACTGGGACCTCCAGCTGTTTTTCTCAGCAACAATACCAACTTATTTTCAGCGTGACCTATGTTTCAGTGTGGGTTTTTTCCACTTCAAAATGGGCTCATAATGGCACAGATGAACACAAAGATACTCAAAAAACAAACATCTTCTTGATTATTTTTTTAATCAAAAGGTGATGCAGTGTGAGCCTGAAGTTAATGAATTATGGACAAAGCATGTACTTTTAATGGCTAGTCACTGTCACTCAATTAATATGATAACAAGCATCCATGCTAGCTATTTCCATTTACCGCCATTCAATTGGAAGAAAATCAGCTTGACTGACATTTCAAAAACTCTAAATTCCCTGTTGTAATGACAATAGACAATTGGTAACAACTTGAACTTAAGTAATGCGGGTAGTAAAATGTACCCTCTAAATCCATTCATACCTGGTTTCCATGCAAACACCATGCATAGGTGAATGCCTTTTCAACCAGCAAACAAATGCAGAATATGTGGTTAGCAGACCTTGTGAGATCCTGGTGTTGACTTCAGCTTTTTTATTCACAGTAGTTAAAGCGTCTTGATTCCTTGCTGACGACTTGGAAGTTGAAGAACACTTTGACATACAGCCTTTCAAAACAGCACATTTCTAAACTAATCTAACTTTGTGACACAGAGCTGTTTCGGCTGAAAAATGTCGAGATTAAACATGGATCCTAGTGTTAAAGTTCAACTGTGAAATGGCTAATCTTCGAAGGGCTTAAACATTCCCACACTTCGATATGCTGTGACGTATTTTGTAGAAAACAGTTCCTTAAACATTTGCTTTTCGCTTATTTGGTGTCAGAAATTAAATTCCAATTCATGAAAGTCAACACAGAACATCTAGTTATTTATCTAAATTCTTTCGTGTTTCACCTTCTCTCCTGCAAGACATTTTCATTTGTCACAGAGATAAAAGCGCAGGTGTAACTAAAAACTCTTGCAGTAAGCCAGCATGCACAGCGCCAGCGTTCTGGCACAGGAACACCTGAATAGAATGCAGCCAAAATTAATGTAATTAGTTACACCTGTGTTTGACAAGCCATAATGTCCACGGAGAAAAAAAAAGAAGTCTCCTTCAAGTGCACAAACTGCCTGTCTGCTCTCGAGCCTGCAGTGTACTGTGGAGAGCTGATGAGTGATTAGACACAGGTGTTACCTCCAGGAGTGCACATGACTGCGTTTCTGTCCATCGCTCTTTCTGTCCAACAACATGTCTGAATAATATGCACGGCACTGTATATCCTGTGGAGGGAATCAAGAATGTAATAATGAATGTGGCTGTCTTCGCCCAACTTCACAGTTCATTGTGAAATTTAAAAATGAATGCCATCTGCTCTCAATCTAATCATACCCTCGTCATGAAGTGTAATCTGGGATTGTGGCACTTTATCACTTTTGTAGAACTCAACCACCACCGAATGTCTTCAGATTATGCACATAATTCCCTTTCGGCAATTGTCCTGACCAGAATTTCAATGAACTGAAGAATATGAAAAGGTACTTTACATACTTATGGGTGATTCATGCTGATGCATGTGGAAACCTCCCCAAACAACAACAGAGCACACACCTTAGGAAACATGACTGCATTCTGGTTATTCTTAAAATACATCATTGTTGCTACATTATTGCTTCAGATTATATTGTGTGACTTGCTTGCTTCGCTGGAATTCCATCTACATTTTATGCTAATTTAAATGTTTTGATGTTTGTCAAGAACTAGCTGGGTGGCACTGATTTATTTAGCAAAGTAGATCATTTAAAAGGGCACCGGTGTAACTTAAAATGGCGAATAACTGTAAAAGCAATGATTGAAAAACACAGCACTTATTTTATGTATTGATATGAAGAAGGTGGCACATGTATTGTGTTTCACCGTAATTTGTCAAAAGTGAGGCCATGCAGAAGTGCCTCAAAGTGCATTAGTGCAATATCCAAATGGCTACTGAGATGTTGGCTCCAAAACATTTCTGGGCTCCAACAGACTCCTATTAAAAAAACATTAATCTCGTTCCTGAAGTAGTTAATTAGGTTCTTCCCACAAGTCATTATGATGTCATTAGCTAGTTTTGTTCTCTCTGATTGGTTTGCTGGTTGTCATGATGGAAACAATGCCGTTATTATGAAGATATTAGCTGGCAAAGATCAGCGTTTACAGGAATGACGGATTTGACTGCCCAGTGGGTGTGATTTACAAGGCGTATGGATAAAACAGGGCCTGGACGTTTCCTTTACTGGTTAAGTTGAGCTGCATTTTAATTGTTTGCTGTTATTTGCTCTCATAGTTAAATGCATGTCTTTTTAATTAAGGCAAATTTAATGGCAAGTAGAATCGGTGCAATGCACCCCAAATGTGTGTTTGTTTTCTAAACTATTTAAATGGTGAAATAAATCTTGTTTTAATGTCACTATTTATGTGAAATACAGATACTTTCAAACACACACTCATTCAGCACTAGCTGACAACTTCTCTCTGCCATCATTGTCACAGGCCCCCAAAAGCCCACGCTGAAGTTGACCAAATACAAAACTTCAAAATAGTAGTCCTCTGAATGACATGACTGTGGCTATAGCCCCTTTTCAGATAAAGTTTATTTGAATACAACTCTCCCCTTGTATAATATAGACCTGGTGCTGTAGTGGATATGTGCATCATCTTTCATCCACTTGCCCTAAATCGCTTTCCTACTTCTGCAAAGCACTTTTGACATTTTAAATAGTTTGCTTTTTTTTAAACTAATTTACCAGATTATGCAAAATTGGAAAAGGTGAATAGATTTTCATGAATGAAAGTGTGGATAGAAGTGTTCTATGCCAGTTAAATGAGTATGAGTAATCCTTTGTGCCGTCTCTAACTCACTGTCTCACATATTAGAAGCCATATGGCTGCATGTGGTAAATAACACTAAGAAAAGATGAGTTGCCTAAGGCTTACTTCTGCAGAGCCCCGTGATTAGGATATGTTTCACCAGCCTTACTTGCCAACTGTATGAGTAAGTAGCATTAAAGCATTGCTATCATGAACAGGCATCAACGTAGCCAATGGGACTCCAGTTTCACTCAAGGCTGTAGGTTTTTACGAGCAGGAGTCCTGTGGAGACCCCATTCATTTTTGCTAAGGAAGATGGGAGGGCTGAGTGGTTGGAGAAGGACAGAAAGATATGGATTGTAAACATTAGGCTTTTAAATTAACAGCCCTGTGGCATATTAAATAGAACTGTGTATTTTGTGTGGGGGGAATGGCGATACAATAATGATGAGCTAAAGCTTCACACTTGCATTCTTTTTATTGAAATATAAGCTGTTAGTTAAATCTATACTGGAGTTTTGTATTTCCATGAGTAACATAGAAGAATAGAAACAAATGTAACTTTGGTATGGGTAACTGATCGTGTGGTGACCGGTCGGCGTGCAGAGTAGTTTCTTGTTCGGTTTTTATACAAGGAAATGTACTTAATCATGTGATATTCGTGACTGTTCAATGCTTTACAATTGTGGAACATTGTATGCTCATGCTGACTTTCTGTATTGCAGTTTTAAGCTATTTGTGGTTCACCATCCTTTACGTTGGTCTCTCTGGCTTTGTTTGTACACCCTATTTGCGGTGTGACCTATCTCTAACTGGATTTTAGCACCTCTTATGTTTGGGAGCATTAACCACCCAGCATAGACAGACATGGAGGGATTTGGACTCTCATGCTTTTGCAGTTTTTGCTATTTTTTGGATTCTGTTTGGCACATATCCTGGGCGATTTTAATCATTGTTCAGATGACAAATCGTTGAGCGGATTTCACCAATATGTCACATGACCATCCATCTAGGAAAGACACTGGACAAATGTTATGGCTAAGTCTTCGATGCATACAGGTGCTATTGTATTCAAGAGACACCATCACTGATGAACCCTCTCTAGTTTTCATATCGCAGAGGCAAAAGGGTTCATGATACCAAGGCATTCATAATAAACGTCATTCATACGCATCTCAAACTGCCCAACACCACAGCTATGCTCCTGTTTGCCATCTTCTCAGCTTTCAGCAGCCCCACATCCTTGCTGAGGAACTCACCAACCGTTTCCACCTGGATGATCAACTGCTTTTGTAGATAATAAACTTCCTCACCAACAGGACACAGACAGTACTGGTCAATAACACTTTCTCCAGCTTTGTTCACACCTCAACAGGCTCCCCTTAGGGCTGTGTCCTCTCACCGCTGCTTCCCATCTATACTGATGAATGCAGATCCACCCATTCCTCCTATCCTTATAGTGTCAGGCTCCTCACAGCTCCACGGGAGTTTGTGGAGTGGTACGACAACTCCTGTCTGGAACTGAATGTGGACAAGACCAAAGAGATTGTGGTTGGATTTTACAATAAACACCATGAACTTGCTCTCACAGTCACCATAACCATCCTCAGAAGGCCAGTGGAGATCACAGAGGAATACAAATACCTGGGCACCATTTTCGACCACCAGCTTAAATCTGATTCCAACACAGAGGAAATCAGGAAATGCTAACAGTGGCAGGAAGCTCAAAATGTTTGGAGTCAGCAAGGACACCCTTCAGACATTTTACTTTTGCTTCATTAAGAGTATTCTCACATTCTCTTTCACTCAGTGGTTTCACTCCATAAGCATTCACAACAGGAACCGCCTACAGTGCACAGTGAAAGACTGGACTTCCTGTTAGAGCCCTCTCTTCCCTGGAGGAACAGCTTATAGTGAGGTCAGCTGGAAGGATTTCACAGAATCCCTCACTTGTCTTGTTTTCTGCTTTTGATTGGCTCCCCTCAGGACCTTAACCTCACCCTGGGTGCAGGTCACAGTTGAGGAAAGCAACCTTGTTCCCATGGCCATTAAACTCCTCAACTGCAATTCATTTCTGCCCCTTTACTGACATCACCAGCTGCCACCAAGCCCCCCTACCTTCTTTTTTGGAATAGAGTGCAGCTCATACAGGTATCTCAACTCTTCAGTGATGCCACTGGACATTGCTACTGCTGCTATCATCAATGTCCATATACCTCATGTTAATATGCACCTTGATGCTATGCTCTATATTAGTCATAGTCATGACATGACTTGCACTAATATTTCCAATCCAATGCTATTGTTATTAATTTATCACAGGCCACTCTTTCTTTTTGCACTAATTCCTTTAATGTGTACAGTTTTTGCTTTATTCACACAACTCTACTTGCCTTAGATGTTGGCCCTCAGCGACAAATAAAGTGTTTTGAATTAAACGACAATTTCCCTTTGCTCCTGACAGGTAGACATCAATATTCACTCCTCATTCACTGTGCCCAGCTGCTGGCAGCCCCACGCTTAAAGCTAATTTGTGAATCTAACAACTAATGATACTTGGGTTGCTGCAATACTGAGGAAATGCCTGCAGGCCACAAATGCAAATGACAGATCTAGCTTTTTTCAAAGAATTGCGCTCTCACACAGGAATCCAGAGTTTCTGGGTATCTATTTTTTTTTTATTTTGTATTTATTTGTATGCAGAGCATCCTGAAAAAAAAAAAACTAAGAATGTAATACAAAATGTAATGAAAAATACTTTATCAATCCAAAAGGGAAATAATAACGCAGTTCTTCATTTGTTTATTTCTCCATTTCAAATTCATTGCGCATGGTTATTGTTGCTCTCAGGAATGACATCCTGTGACAGTCTTTGTTTATGTTTTTGCATTTAGCAGACACTTTTATCCAAAGCGACTTATAAATGAGGATATAACAATGCAGCTAACATCAAAGCTAACAGTAAGCTACATAGAAGGAAAACCACTAGCCAGGCTCTGTCAGAGGTGATAGGTGTGACAGTGTAGAGATAGAGTGCAGTCATAGAGGGAAGTACAGAAAGAGAAAGTGCAGTAGAAGGGGTAGGGACGTAAGTGCTAGGGTAGGAGATGCTCTTCTTGTAGCACTTGGCAGATCATTCCACCATCGTGGAACGACACATGAAAAAGTCTGGATTGTCTTTAGCGTGATGTAGACACTGCTAGACGACAATCCTTTTACGGCCGTCTTTGAGGACCGACAAATTAATTGCAGCAAAGCTGAAGAAACCTCAGACTGAATACTCTTTTTTTCCCAACACGGTGTTATGTTGGACTCGGAGTGACAGAGCTCTCGCAGGAAATCTGTCAGGCCGAGCCCCGATATCCTGAAACATTTCATATTTATATTCAGCTTTATCTCACAGAGGTTGTACTTACACTTGAGTATAATTGGCCAGTTTTTAGTGGCATGAGCAGGCCAACCACTGTCCTCATTGTATTCGTCAGATCTGATAAACAATGTATGTGTGTGAGTGTTGTTTTAGGGGTGTATCAGTCCGTCTGACAAGACAGAGAAGCTTCATCTGACCCAGTTATTTAGTCTCGTTATGCTATCTTAAAGTCTTGGACCATTTAAGGTCATCTATTGTGTAGTATGAGCAGAGTGGAAAAGTACAAACTAGGTCAAACTGTTTTTCAACTCCGGTCCTTGAGACCCACTGCCCTGCATGTTCTCGTTGTTTCCCTCCTCCACCACACCTGATTGAAACGATCAGCTCCTCATCAAGCTCTGCAGTGGCCTGATAACGAGCCATTAATTTGAATCAGGTGTGTTGGAGGAGGGAAACAACGAAAACATGCAGGGCAGTGGGTCCCGAGGACCGGAGTTGAAAAACACTGAACTAGGAACATAGGTTATTTAATAAAATACAAACTATAACTACATAATGTCAAAGAACAAAGCCAACTATAACACACTCTTCTCTTTGTTTACCTCCTGCAGCCACAAAACACAAAGCACTTATTAATCTTTGCTATTTCAATGTAACGGTAACATTATTAAAAGGGTGTCTTGATAATGCAGGATTCCATGTTACAGTATCAGCTATCCGTTATCAGATAATGTAAGAGGGTGGCTTCTGTTAAAATGCCAGTTAAAAGTAAAATGAAAAAAGAAAATATGGCTCAAGTGTGTTGAAAATGCAATGACGCTGAAATCAGACAGCACCTTATTTTCCCATTGATTTAGTGTTTCTTCAGTGCCTTTTCGTGGGAATCATTTTTTTTATTATTATTATTGTTTCGAGGGCTTTGCACACTATCTTCTTTAGTTGTCTTTTTGTACTTTGATTTCATTCGAACTTTGAAGTGGAAGTGGATATAAAAATCCAAGGACGACACAACTGCAGTCTCTTCATGTGTTTAAGTTCAAAACTAAAGATGCTTTGGCTTTATCCATCAGTGCACTGCTGCATTGAAGGAACAATTTTACGTCCCTGGTGTCGGTCTAATTCTAGAACCGTTTGAAGCCTAACTGTACTATTTTTCATCAAAAGTCAAAGTATTTTTAAACTTTGGCTGTTAATGGTGAACCATTTTTTGATAACAGAAGGAAAAGTTCACCTCCTCAGAATGTTTGATGTTGAGGCTGTTTCATTAGCCTGAGCCAATACTCCAAACTTCTTCAGACACATCAAACCAAACTTTATGGCATTTAACCTCTGGCATCAACATCATCCTTGTATGATGTCGGGACATCAACCAAACACAAACATCAACACGATCTGAACATAAACCTCCTGAATAATGACAATTTCACAGCAAAAATACAATCACACAAATGTAGCTCCCTTAACTGAAAAGATAAAGCTAACGTCTTTGTTTCCACAAAGGCTGAACATTTTATATTTGATCAAGGCAATTTCAAACTGTGTTATGATAGACTCTGACAAGTTTACTTTTCAAGTGAGATGTTTTCCTCCTTTCTCTTGTTTTAGAAGATGCAGAAGCGTCATCAAAAGCTTATTCAGTGGCATTCTCTGTACCTATCACAGCTAAATTAGGGACAGAACTTCACTAAAGCATATTTGTCACTGATGATATTGTTACACTCTTCACAGGAATGTGTTATTCAGGTGTGCTGTGCAGCTTCTCAGTTTCTGCTGCTCTCTTCCTACTCGTTGATCAACTCACTAGCTGTTGCATAGTCCCTTCCAGCCAATCACTTTCAAGAAATGGCTTATTATTGGTTATTGATTTGACTAGTTGATTCACTTATTTATCTTTTGTAAACCTTTTGGTTAGTTTGGAGTATTTTCCTCAGTTCTTGACATTTTTTTGTTTGTTTTACTCCTTTTCTCTTGTTTATGAAGTTAGAAAGTTCCTGTATTCCCAGTTGTGTCTTTTCTATCTTCCTGTTGTTAGGGTAATAGTAATTTTTCATCATTTTTAGGGAGGTTTTGTTTGTCATGTTGTCCCTCGGCTCTCGCTGAAATGATAGTGCCTGCCAATTTTAATTACTTGAGGAAATTAAAGAAAAATAAACCAGCAAGATTGTCTCCTCATAGTCGCCTTTCCAGAATTTACTCCCTTTTTCTCCTCGACTAGGCTGAATGTGTAACATAATGAAGGACAGCAGGAGTTTAAGTGAATTTCATTCTGTACCTCATTTATGTCACAAATTCTTTTGCCTTCAGACACACCTTCTGCACGCAATCATGTGATAAAAGTGCAAATTCGTACTTGTGCAAAAGAAGGAGATTATAATGATCAAAAAGAACCATAAGAGAGTTAAATCAACAGTTTTAGAGTTCAGACTAGAAACCAGAAACACATCAGAAGGACTGAGAGGATGGAGTTTTTTGGACAACTAAAACAAAATCCTCTTTTCTGTGCCGTTGTAAGAGGATTTGTTGTCTATGATCTGGGCGCATTGGTTTCCTTGCCAACAATCAAGACACGGTGATCAAGAGATCGTGAGCAAAACCTCAGAAAATCCACAACAAGATGCAAACACCAGAGTGTGCCACAAATCAGAGGAAAAAAAAGGTCTGAAAGGAAAGACATCTATAGTAATGGCCTTTGGGAGCATGTCATGTTCCTCAACTAGAGATGAGACGCCCAACAAAAGTTCATTCAGGGACAGGAGCCCCTGATTTATTAAAAGCAAAGTTCAGATTCATAAGAGACCAAAGATTGAGACACCAGGTGAAATTAGATTTTGTGCTATATCACATGCATTATCAGGAATTTGCATTATGCTCTTAGGGAATTTAGGAAATCGGACTCGTGTTGGCGTTCAGCCTATCAGGACATTATTCTCATGTCTCTTCACCTTGAAAAGGCTATGCTGTGTGAGCCCTGGGAAATAGCTTTTGGAGGCTGACATTAAACTCTCCGCCCTGCAAAAGCAGGGCTCTGATCCCCTCTTGTTATCCAGCGGAAGGCGAATAGTGACTTACTGACATCATTGGGACTCAATTGCCTGTGCTTATTATCCTTTGGCATGGAAACATCTCACGTCTTGCTTGCTGCATAGGCTGACCTCTATTCCATCACTTAACCGCTGATGATAACATCGAGGAGACTTGAGCTGACTTATTCATGTCCAACCAATCGAAGGTGAATATAATGCATGTCAGGGTTCTCGGGTCAATCACGTTGCCAGGTGTCAGCATCAGTGAAGGTTAGTTTTTGTAAAAAGTTGCATGTTTGCCTATAAGGGAGCCTTTTATGCCAAGCTGAAATATTAGATATCTTGATCGAGTAATGTGCAGCATAACCCTGACTTTACCTGGAAATAATGACTACATGTATCATTACACATGCAATATCACTTTCTGTTGCAGCTGCAGGGTTCTTTCTGGAGTAAAGGTCAGCGGTGTAGGGTTTGATGGGGCTATTAAATATCTGCAAGCCAAATCAATCTTTGCCTGTTCTTATGAGGGAAGCTTCTGGCAATAGAACGTTGGACAGTTTCACAGATTGATGAGATTGTTGGATGATGAATGAAAGAATAAGTGGCTAAAATAGATCTCAAACTTTTCGGGAAGCTTAAGATAAAGCAGTTTAATGTACACATAGAGAAAAAGAAAATATGTAATTATTAAACAATCAACCCATTGAGTGTTACCACATTTCAGCTGATCAGCATATAAAAAGAAAAATTGTGCTATTTCAGGATACTATCATAAGTTCTGTTTTGCTTATTGACTTTTTGTTTGAATGAAGAAGCAGGCAGCACTAACGTCTTGTTTTTGTTGCCCAGATTTTTTAGCATTCAACGACAGTATTTTACTGGGCTGGTTTTTTTCCCCATCAGTGGCTCAGCTGCTAATTTATTTTGAATGTTTGTCACTTGCTCATTGCAAATTTATTCTGCTATCTTGTCAATTTAACATTTGGCTCATGAAAAGCCAATTAAAATGAAGTCGCATTTGTGCCTAATGTGCTGGAATGAAGCAAAAGTGGCCAAACTTCTATCTTTGTTTAAATGAGCAGCTACAATGCATTAATCATACTTTGATAAGTTTTATGAGCATTCATACAGACAGAAATCACAGAACACCGTGTATTGCTTCAGTATTGTATCAATAGAAATATAATGATGACAAAATTGGCAGAATAAAAATCAGTTTTATTCCACTTGTTCAAGGTTTTTTTTTTTTTGTCATTTTAGTCCTCAATATCCGCAAAGCATTTGTCAAGATGGACATTTGTTGCACTGCATGCATGTGGGCGCTTTGATTCTGTGATCTGCAAAGACTGTCAAAACATCTTCACATGCCATGTGTCCACATTTTCCAAGGTGCAAAGAAAGTAATCCTCCGTGCACACGCACCAGCAGACATCGTGAGTGTTGGGCAAACTAGTTTTTATTTCAAATATGCTCTTAGCAATGACCATTAAATACTGTTTTGATATAAGTGTGCATTATAGACCTATATTCAATGCGCATTAGACAAAGAAGGTTCCCCATAATACTTTCAATAATATAGGGACATTTTGACTAAATAAAGGGGGAGTACATGTTTAGTCACTTCTAAGCTTACAATGTAACTCTCAACCACTGTGACTGACTAAGCTAGCCGTTGCTTGCGTCTTTTACAATATGTTTACAAGGGGAGTAGGTTTTGTTAATGGTGACAGGTTGTAAAATACAACTTGTCTTGAACATTTTTACTTACGTGTAGTTAAAAAAAAGTTTAGTTACAAGGGAGTACAAAAACAGACAGAAATCAAATGAGCTTATATTTTACAATATGAGTTAGCATTTTACAAAAGTCTGAACTGTACATGCGATGTGGTAAAGAAGTTAATTAGAGTCTTGTTTGATTCCCTGGATGCAGAATCTACACAAAGCAATTCTAAAATTCTAAAATTCTGTTGCCTTTTTCTGCTCTCGTAGAAAAACATGTTACAAATTGAATAAAAAACCTAGTGTGTTCACAGTTTTGTGATGCAACTTCCTTTCTGTTGAACCATGAGTGAGAGGGAAACAGAGATGGCCTCCAGTGGAGGAAAGTAGAAAGTGGGGTTGGGCTTGAAACCTGTCTAAGCTGTCACACATATATAACTAGACAAACACCACTCACAGACTAGATGAGTGTTATTACATCAAACATCCTTGCTGTCAAGGAACAAGGCTATTGGCTATTTGTGGCCCAAAGATGGACGGCAAAAAACAGTCAATCTGTCAAATATGGCCAAATAAAACAAGACAAGTTGTGTCTGTTTTATTTGTCGGCTCCAGCAGACAGTGTAGGTAGGAACCACTTTGAAATGGTCTGCACTCAAGGCTAAGTCAAACCTCCCCACTCTCACTCTGCACCGCTTATGCTTAGAAACAGAAACCACCGTACTCCTCGGGATTTCCTTTCTTTAAGTGATATGAGTGGAAATACTTCTAAGCAGATGGCATGCCTTTAGTCTGATGATCACTCTTAGCCAGCCACTTCGCCCACAGGGTTTGACCCATCAACCCATTTCTAGGGCAAACTTTAAAAAACAAACATTTTTTCTCCTCAACGGACATTTAGTTGAACACAGGGTTGTTCACTCCTTATATCACAAAGGTCCCTACATTTTTGGAGTTTTTTCCACTAAATATGGTCACATCACATTCAGAATAATGTACTGTGATCCCTCATTTAATTGTTTAATAATGTGTGGCCACTCTATTTTTTGTTTTTGTTGAAATAAACAATATTCTGAAATGTCACTAATATTTCTCATTTCTGTCATCCCCCATAATATGACATTTACTTTTTTTTTATTTTATGCACATCTTAAAAACAAGGACTGGACTTTGACAGTAGAAAAAAGGAAAAAAAATCATGAAGAAATAATCCTATCTGAATATATATATATATATATATATATATATATATATATATATATATATATATATATATATATACATACATATACGCTAAATACTTTTCAGTGATGTCATATTTGGCCTTCTTGTGAAAATCATGCACTTTTTCCCAAACATCAGGACCACCTTGGCCTGTCTGAGGCCTGAAGTGAAATTTTGTTATTGATAGGCAATCAGCTTACACTTTACAAATGAAAGATATTTTTCTAGAAGCTGACATACAGTAGAAATTAATCTATGTTGTGAATTTGTCAGATCACAGACAAATGTTTGCCTGAATATTCCACCACTCAGCCAACTATGAATGACTAAAACAATAACCAAGTAAATCAAATTGGGTTTCAAAATCATGAAAAAACTACTGAAAGCTTATCTGCTGAACATCCTGGTTGTCTGACCTGAAATTAATTCAAATGAACCACACCTCATGGGTAAAACTAAATTAGCTTTTACTGAAGCAAACTGGCAGGTGTGAAATCCTAAATGCACACAATATATTTTATATATTTCAGTCACCTTTCAGCTCTGCAATACATTGTTACCAACATTGTTAAATTGTGTTTACATATCTTGTGGATTTAAAAAACAAATGTGAATTAAATGTCCAAAGTCTGGGGTAGAAGGGTTGTCATTTTTGGTTGGACTCGACGAATAGTATGAAAAAAGGCATTGGGAAACAAATGATTTAAAGTTAAAAGTTGAGCATTGCTTTTTTGTTGCATTAACAGAAAAAAAAACAGACAAAAATAATTAGAGGAAAAAAATGGAATTCGAGCAAAGTAATAATTAAACACATAAACTTTGGACACAGTGTGTGTGTGTTTGAAGCAGAGTCATCAAATAATAATCAAAAGATATAAAACCCAAGAAATGTTGCAGCTCTGCTGCAATAAAGCTGTAACCGGCTTCTGCTTATTGCCACCTAGGTACACTCCATACAGAGATAGTCTTTGAAGCATTATATTGCTGGTCCTATAGTAAATCCAGGCCTGCCAGAGCTGTTACTCTGGCTGCAGGGTTTAACATTTGCACAAAAAAGCTCACAGAGTGAGCAAGCAAATATTCAGTGCAGCTCAAATCCTGAGGGGAACCACCAAGGACTGATCTTAAAATCCAATCAGCTGAGGTAAAGAACAGAAATGATCGATCAAATTCTACCTCTTCATCCCATGTGAGTATTGACATTGCATTGTGCTGGAGGATAATCCAGTCTAAGAGATAGGAAATTTTGGTCCATAGAGTCATGGTAAACAGAGCAGCAGCTCTTGCAAAATAATCTATTTCCCAGGTGGTGAAATTGAGTCAAGTGGATCATTTATTTGTCTGTCGTGCTCATAAATTTGAGTTAAATTTGGGCTCAATACAAATGCGCATACTTACTACAATAAAGGTACTCTTTTTTTTCGTTTGGCGTGTTTTATTCCCCTGTTGCGAGAAATTGTGGATATCATATATCTTCTTGAAGATTTCTTCAAGATTTACCATCTTTAGTGCTAAAGTTTGAGTTAGCCCTTATAAGCCAATAGACTTTTTGTAAAATTTAGCAAATGCATCACTCAGACTGCCCTCCAAAAAAGTTTTGTCTGTCCTCAATGTTTGTCAGTTTGTAGCTTGTTAAAGAATTTACTCGGAAAATGCTAATATAAGTTGCATTTACGGTAGGAGATCTACAACACCTACCACCATCAGTAGGTGCACCGATTTAGATGACACCAAAGGTTTGAATATCAATCTATAAGCTCAAATGAGTTTTAGGACTTGGTCCATTGTGCAAGCTGCTCATTCCTTTCATGTTCAGAGAACAATATTTAGGTTTGTTCTCAACCCTGAGATTCTTCATATTTTGGACTCTGTGTTGCGAGTACAAGTTATAGATATGCATTTCAATGAGGTGAGTTGCTACAAATAGCTCACTCCTTTATTTAAAGGCACACTCTCAGTTTCGCTAAAAAAATATGTGATCGGTACGTTTTTCCACACGAATCGCAACATGGCATTTTTGTGTAGGGCAGCATCCAATCCCAAACCATGACGAGTTAAACGTTTTATCCCGAATGATGTATAATTTCATAACCCTAACCAAGTATTTTGTAACAAAACTGTAACTATGCCACATATTTTGAACTCCTTCTGCCAACCTAATTTGAAGTGAGAGCAAAGTAGAAAATAGAGGAATTGCGAATGAGAGCGAAGTAGAAAAGTAAATGGACTGTGAAAAATGTGTGTGATGGGTCTCAAACTTGGGTCTCTAGTTGGCAGACTCCCTCCAACCTTCTCATAGGTGTTTGTGGCCAGATTAGCTATGTCAAATGCACGTGGTGAGACGCACATCAACATAGTGATAGATGTAGCGAGATGCCAAATGTCTATGTCATCCTATAAAGACGTAAGCTGTGTCTCTGAATTTAGAAAGGGAGCTAAGCGAAGAAAACATAATTCATCTTACAAAGCTATTAAAGCCACCATAAGGACCTACAAAGCTATTATAAATTCTGTACCAAGATTAAGTTGTTTAAAACCTTTTTCAAATCGTCTTCAGTACTTTCAAATGAGTTTACCTAAATTATTAATGGAAGAGAATCAAAGCAGAGACAATTCTCTTTCCAGAACCGTTTCTCTTACACAACAACATCCTTAACCACCATCTTGCATGTATTAAAGGTCCCCTGATATCAACCTATTTACATCTTAAGGTTATTCAATATTTATAAAGTATAATAAAGCATTACATTATATATATAGTTAGATCAATAACATGACAAATAAGGAGTACCAACACATTCTACACAGCTGGTGGACCTAATCCAGGCTGCTAAGGTTAGCAACAGAGGTGATGTGGAGACAAATCTGAACTGGTGACGGGAAAAGTTGTAACAACACTAAAAAGGAAGCCATAAAACACAGTCACTGTGCTACTACACAACCTCACTTTCCTGGCTTTGCAGTTTTTGCTCTGCCGTGCTTCAATCAATAAGGCATATACGTACAACATATGGAGAGAACTGTGTATGGCCACATATATGTAGTTATTTTTTGATAAGTTTTACTTTCAAAGCAGGATTATTTGGAGTGATGTAGAATTTGATATGTTATGGTATGGAGGATTAGCATTCTTGTTAGCCTAAAAACAAAAGAAGAAAAAAGCCCAAATCTTGATGTGTTCTGGAGGCTCACTGCCATACTATACAAAGATTTTTTGTATTGCCTCTCTGTGCTCATAACTTCTGAAGATGCATCAAAGTTATCAGTGCATTTGGCTCATGTGTTGTCCCTGATACAGTTTCTCCACCTTTGACTATGAAATACAAAACAGAAGTTATTGTGCAACAATAACAGCTGTGTCATAATATGTACAGCATTGTCTTTTGGATACCCATGTACAGTAATTTACTGTCACTGGTAATATTTCTGATTCTATTTATAGTTTTAAATAAGTGAGAATACTCAACTGAGGATTAACCACAGAGATAAGCTCATCTAAAGGCTTGCATTGCAGGGAGGCTTTATTAATAATCCTGGACTCTAAATCCCTATTTAGCTTTTAACTCTAGCTTTGAGGGCTTCACATTTTCATTAGATAAAACAATGCTTATTTTAAAAGGACCGGTACAAACACAGATGATTTATTTCAGCATCTCAGCAAAGATGTTTACGTGTAAATGACTGTTGGCTCAGCTATCTAGTTTTACGTCATAAGAGCCTAATGTTGATAAATGATGCTGTCTTGTCAAGGTGGTTTATTTATGGTCAGAGTACAATGCTGCAGCTCAGTGACTTGACAGTTTGACCCACCTCCACCATGTTGCATCCCAGGTCTGTTATTCATTCTATCAGTGCTTGAGAGAGGCAACTCTGCTCTGTGTTTAACAAACAACATAACAATCCATTTTAGTATATATGTATATACATGTAAATATATACATATAATGCAAGAAGATTTCTCTACCTCGACACAGCCCTTCCATGCTCACTGTTGATTAAATCACAGAGCCCATGAACACTTTACTGAATGAGGAAATATTGAAATTCAGATATTTCAGTGCAGTTCATTTTGTTCTCACACTCTTCTGCTCTTAAATTGATTTCACGCTCTAACTGCATGGGAAATAACGTGAAGCATTATTAACCGGGAAAAGGGGAGGAGAGAATCACAGAGGAGGACAGGACGCTCTGACTAAGAATATCGGCACTGCCTAAATGCTGCCAGTCAATCATCTAAGCGGCATCCAAATCTGAAGTAGGTATACAAATACGGTATACGTTTTATAGTATCCCATGCCAACAGGGCCAATCACTTCGGTTCTTGTTAAGATTGAATTGATTTTAGTCCCATCCCTGTAGACCTGGGAAAAGTCAATATAACGATGGTAGATTATATAAATACATATTTTTTCAAGTCTTTTTGATCACTACATGCGTTTAAGTACACTCTTTATCTCTTTATCTTATCGTAAAGATGTTGCAAGATGTTTAAACAAATGAGAACTGAAATACATGCTGATATAGCCATTTGCAGAACAAAATGCCTGTCTTGCTGTGCACTGAAAGTGCCCCATTGTAATATGAAGTAAGAACTGTTCCAAGTTGTAATCTTGCACAGCTGCCAATTGTTTGGCTTTTACTAAATTTAGCATGAATGGATGCTTGTCAATTAAATGTGTCTATGGAAAATTACACCTGACAGTGGCTAGCAAAGCAATCTCGTGAGTTAGAGGTGTGAATGTAAAACTCAGTTTACATTTCTCAGAGTAAGGTACTGAGACAGTACTGTTTCTGATTGTCCTCCTAAAATCCACTTTGTCTTGCTAACATTAAAGATAAGGTGAGTGTTCCCACACCATGTCAAAAAGTGGGAAGAAATTATTTAAACTTCCTCCTCCTTCCCTTTCAGTTTTCTCCAGCCCTACATTCCCAACTTCCTCTGATATCATCATGGATTTATTTAGGGTGAAACTCTTGGCAGTAGTGGGGCTTTGGAAAGCTTTATCAGGTGCTTCCACTTGAAAACAACTGTCCCGCTGGCATACAGATTTTTTTCCTTCAGAAGTGCCATAAGTACCAGTGAGAATCGTGCAATACAGTATCCATACCAGGGAGATATAATTAAAAAGAAAAAAGACAACAGGTTAAGAGATGGCTCTGTGATCACAACAGTTGTGAAGTTCACTACAGTTAGAAAGATAAGTTGGTAAAGTAAAAACTGCATTATAAAAAAAAATGCATACAAAAAATAAATACATTTTAAAAAATGAGGAAAAGAATATAAAAATGTTTGCGGACAAACCCATCCAACAGCTTTTGAATGCAGCAGTGTATAAGAAAGTGATACAATGATTACAATTGATTAGTCAAAATTGTATTACTCCATTTGAAACAGACAGACTTATGTTTACTGAGAATAAATAACAAAAATATCTATGGCCACTGTGCAAAAGTGTGACATATTCATTTCTGTAGAGTTCACAATTATATATTTAGTCTTTTCTTTTTTTCAGATCTGCTGACATTCAATCTTAAATCACATAGTTTAGTCTTGACTTAGTCATTTTATTATCACATGATCAAAAAGTCATGATATCATCAGATGTAATCAAACCAAAGACTTCCATGCATAGACCTTTATGCGGATGAAAAAGTGCTGAACAGATATTAAGTAAATTTAAGTACAAATTCCTGATAATACCTCAGTCGTTTTTCACTTGCTTTCAAAAAATGCCTGCATGACCTTTTCTGAGATAGTACATAAACTGTGTAGTACTGATTACATAAAATAAAAGTTTTCAATGACTGTCAATACCAATCTTTCACAAGGAAAATGGTTAAAGATAAAGCAAGATGGCATTTGCCTGCAGCCCCTGAATCAGTTAATCCTCCACACTCTGAGTGCTCTGAGATTGAATTTCTGAACAACAAGCTCAGGGGAAGCTCTAACCATTTCGGATGGAGTGTAGGAATGCACCTATTTTATGATTTAGTCAAAGGTGGGTACTTCTTTCTTGAAAAGGATTAGTTTTTTTTGCTACTCAGTTGCCAAATAAACACACTCCTCCTCTTCTTTCTCACAGACATGTACACGTGAATTTGGAGGCACTAAGGCATCGATAATTTTGGGGAAATTGTCCAAAAGCAAAGCCTTATTCAGTATGGAAATAATGTCTCTTTCTCATCAGAGTGAATGTGTCAGGACACTCTAAGCCCACAGAGAGGGCTTAATGCATTCTAAAAATTATTTGTTAAACATCCTCCATTGATTGGATTATCAATTTCAACTAAACCAAATGTTTCTGAAGAAATAAACTCTGTGAACTTGTGCATTTAGTTTGTGCTGAAGTTTGAAGGATTAACGATTAAAGAAGCCAGTTTGTCATGCTTCAGAAAATTTCCAGCTCTGTGTTGCTAGGAAAATGATGGAATGCCTTCAGCTCTGTGATTCACTGTAGGATTACAAAAGGCAACAATACGGTACTTCAACAAAGGATCTACTTGAAATGACAGTCCCTAAATGGGTGGGCTGTGTAATCACACATTATATGATGAAGATCTGCCTGCTTTGGGACCACAAATCACAAGCTATCTGAGGCCATTTCACCAGGAAGATTGCTCAGAGAAACTGAAAGAAGAGCAAGCGTGCCAGGTGTTTGTTGGAGGACATCATGGCATTGCCTTCTTCTGCATTTATTCTGGATGAGATGGTGGATGAAATTGCTAAAAGACGCTAACACATTGAATTCAGTGTAGAAATGTAAAGATTTTAAGGAGCAATTCAGCTGTGCATGGTGCCCTTGGATGGTAGGCTTTGTAATGCTGCCTGACACAAGAGACCACTCCTAGGGTCAAGAGGAAATTCACCCTAGGAGTGAGTTTGAGTGTGGATGGTTGTATGTCTAATTTGTGTCTATGTGGCCCCGTGATGGACTGACGACCTGCCTCTCGATCAATGACAGCTCGAATACGGTCTAGTCCCCCTGCAACCATGAGTTGGATTAAGCGGATATAGAAAATGGATGGATGGATGGAAGCTTAGCCATAATCAGTAATGCCATGGACAAATGGTAATTAAAGATGTCGCAGGCTGCTCAGCCAGCCACTCTTATTCTGATCTCGTTGCCTATGTTAAAGTTTATTTGGGTATAGTCATTACACCTAATCAGTGATTAATTTATCAAGTTTCTGGTCATTATTCATATTTAAATCTACATAAAGACTATTTTTCCAAAGAAAACGTGATATTTATAAGGCTGTTCCAATCTAAAATCTGCTGTCTCCTAACAATCTCACTTCTGCTTTGTGATCATGGGTAACTGGTCACTGGTGCTGGCATGTGCGCTCTCACACTGTGGCAACTTATCTGCAACTGAGTTGATTTTGTATGTTTTGTAGTTTTTCGGTCCAGTCAGTTGACACGATTCAGCACCTGAGAATATGTGCAACGTGTGTGAATGTGTGATAATTGGTCAAGAGGATTTGTTTCTTCGCTTTATTGTTTCTCAGTTGCACTTTCGAACAATGTCCTTAATTCTTAAGAGGCAATTTATTAATTTATTTTATTTTTTGCTGTTTAACAGCGCCATGTGAGGGAAGTATTAAATGTCAGAGGGCCAAGTTTCCAGAGTCTTTCGTCACTACTGTTTCCTATATACGGTGCATTATATGTATTACATAAAATGTCTAAAATTAGATGATTATATACAGACAAACACATCATCGTAGACACAAAAGAGTGAAAACTTCAAAGTTAGTCGCGTTGTGTGTTTTCCAGAAACTACAGTTGCCAAAAGGAACACTGTAGTTTTTCAGCTGAGCTAACAGAGGAGCTATAAGTTACCAAGCAATTCAAATTATGCATCAAACATTCAGCCCACAGCACAGAACAAAACCCACTCACTTTAGATAATAACATCCTACAATTAAATGTATCTCAGTTTTACAGTTATACATTTTTCTGATTCCAGCATCACCATCAACTCTGCAGCATACAACTAATCCATCTTTTCGAGGCTCAACTGCTTTTGATTCAGTTCACATCTCTTACTCTCTACTGTCAATCTTTGATGCATTGTTGGCTCTGAGTCATTTTTTAAAACACTGAACAGAACATACACAGAAACGGGGACGAGAGGAGCCATACATTTTGATCTGTGAAGAATCTGGTCAGCAAAATTAGATAAAAAAACAAAAAAAACAGAAAAAGAGCACATGACAATCTGGCTCACGATGACACAGAAAATGCTTTTTAATCTAATAGAGAGCATTCGAGCTGTGAATTAGTGTGTGTATGGAGTGGAGGTAGTAATCCTCAGTCTGGCATAAGCTGGTGCGCTGAGTCCTCCTACGCTGCAACAGGGTGACACAGACAGTTCTTAGTGCATCCTCCTCCAGTCTTTGCCATATTGGCGATAGATAGGGATAAGGATTTGTAAACAGTACCAAGAGGACCCATCTTGTCTGGTCAAAAGCTGGATAATGATCTCTGCACGACTTACTGGCCTCTCCACTGGAGAGTCTCCAGCATTGGGCCATGTGTCGTCTTCACTGTCTGAAGCTAACAGTGCTGGATAAGATGAAAAAATTTCTTATTTTCTTTCTCTTTCTTTCTTTCTTTCTTTCTTTCTTTCTTTCTTTCTTTCTTTCTTTCTTTCTTTCTTTCTTTCTTTCTTTCTTTCTTTCTTTCTTTCTTTCTTTCTTTCTTTCTTTCTTTCTTTCTTTCTTTCTTTCTTTCTTTCTTTCTTTCTTTCTTTCTTTCTTTCTTTCTTTCTTTCTTTCTTTCACAAGACACCTTCTGTCACTAAGTGTGTCCAAGCCACATGGCAGGTGAAGAAAGATGGACACCAAAGGCTGAGAACAGTCTAAGAATATCAGTAAGGGGAATTGGAGAATTGCTTTGGAGGACATTGGGTTGTTTCCAGGGTCAGCAACTACTCTCTTATACCAGACCAGACATTTGTGCCTCTTCCCCTGCTCCCCTTATGTGTTATACTGTCCTTTCACTTTGTCAAGTGACTTTTGCAGCGTCTACCGCACTATCCTGAAAATACCTCCATTTCGAGAAGTATAAAGATAGTACATTTAATTACACCATCCACCATCCAGGTAGTTTTTCTACAAAGCTTGCTTCGTGTCTGTCTTACTTTTCTTCAAAGATTAAGAGATAACAACTTTGTAGAAATGTTTTCAACACACTACATTTAAAGAAGACACATTGTGACATTTTAACACAATTTTCTGGAGTCTCATTGAAATGTATGAGCCTTGCTTTGGTCAAAACATCCCTTGGCTTAAGCCCAAAATTTGTCCTCTCTCCCCTATTGAAACAAAACTTTTCAGACCAGGCTTATTTGGAGATGGGGAGTTGGGAGGTGAGCGGCAACTCACTCTACCTCTTGCTCCTCCATTCACACAGCTGTTTGTTGTCTGAATTACAGAATGAAGCCTTTCAACTAGAAAGCAGTCATTTTAACAAAGTAGTCACTTAAAAACAATGACAGCATTAACACACTGGAAGTGCGTACCAAAGCTGTTGGCATTAGATAGTGCTAAACATAAAAAAAAGAAAAAAAAAGGGAAAATAATTTCTCAAATATTTCATCCCTATTTGAGGCACAGTTTGTCCAGCTGACCCACATTGGTAAAACATAAGTGTTGCTATACACACCTTTTTGCAAACTGTTGCAGCAACTTCAAATATAAAGTTTATCCACAGGATTCTTACATCATCTGAGAAGGGGGTTGACGTAAGATTCATGCTTCTCAGCACATCTGACAAAAGAATATGTCTATGCAAAGCTGGCTTCATCGTTCTAGCGGGTTGAAAGTAAAACATCAAGATCCAGCAGAAGAGGCAGGATTAACTTCACAAATGATGTCAGTTTTCACTAAAGATATTATCTGGTCACTGAATGATATATTTCTAAACCTAGGGGGCACAAATTGAACTGCTAGGTTGGTGTTTTCTGAGTTTTTCTTTTAGTAGAGACTTCTAGACATCCAAATATGTGCTCTCCAGATTTTTCTGTTTTTGTTTTTTTTTTATCAATATGTGTCCCCTTTAAGCAATTTTCATACAGCAGAAAAGGTTAAACTACTTGCTTCTAGTTGACTGCTGCTTAGTGTGGTTGCAGACTCTGGGGCCTTTCAAAATAGAAAAATACAGATAGCTCTTATTACATTTAAATTGTACATAAATGTACTGAACTGATATGTAACTTTTGAAGGTGAACCTCAGATTTATTTTTTAACTTAACCGGCTAATTTAATTTAATTTATTTTGACCATTAAGCCTTCATGCATTACATAAAATCCAAAAACATTTCGCTGTAGTTTTAATTCGAGGTTGTAATGCAACAAAATAGGAAAAATACTGAAACAAGTGATTAATTCCACAAGGCTTTTAAGGAATGAGACTGATGCCATCATACAGTTTGATGTATGTCAGTTCATATAATCGAATGGACTCACATACTATTGTTATTTACATGTTATTTACATCATTATATAAAACAATTTTTTAAAAACTATTTTGATGAATACTGGGGCAACTTTGAAACATAAGATTTTATGAAATCCATCTCTTCGCACAGTCCAGATTTCTGTCTGTCTCGGTTGTGTTTTTACTTTGAGAAAAAAGCATCATCCGTTTCCTCGTGGTTTGGGGAGAGCATACCAAGCATGCAATAATGATTACAGCTCCCGAGCTCCGGCCACTTTTTGTCTGAAGAATTTTCTAAGGCTACACATTTAACCAAGGAAGTATTTCTTGGTGATCATTAATTTTTAGTACCTGACTGGAGACAGGCAGTTGTCTCATGTGAAACACACCTTAACAAGCACATTCAAATCATGTGCCTCTCTTTTATCAGTTTATACTCTTTAGCATCTTGATCAGCAGTCTGTGTTGCTAACTGGGATATTTCTTTTGATCAGACATACTTAAAACCCAGTCAGCCGCTGTGCAGTTTCTTTTGAAGCCACAGTGTTTATACAAGTTTGTTCCATGCAGTTCTCACCATGTCAGTTAAACTAAATCTACATTATGTACTTTGTTTCCTAAAGGAATGCTTCTTGTCACACCCAGGTTGACCTCCCATTTACAGCTTCACAAAAATTAGTGAAAGATATGGCATCCCAGATCACTTAGGACAGTGAGAAACACACACCTTTCCTGTCACATTTATAAGCATAGCCTCCGGCACGATTCCTTGGTGGAAAAAGTAAAGAACAGTGGCACCATGGAAACCCATGAACTGCAAAATACTTTGGGACACACACATAGTATGCGTAGCTTGTCTTTTCACAACACATCAGAGATTGGACCTAAGGTCAAAGACAGAAAAGAAAATAATGTAAAAGATTCAATTAATGTGTAGTTTTCTAAAGAGGACAAATGCACTTACTGACTTGAGCTGCAGTTTGGTGCAGTGGTATTAAGACTGAGTGCCCTAATAGCATCCTGTCAGAAATGCAACTGTGAAACATTTGGTCAGATCGTATACGGAAGTGGTGTTTGCTTCTTCTTTGCGTTTAAACAAGACAGAGAAATATGCACAAAGAGTAGACACCAGAGCACAGAGTGATGGGGATGGGAAGAGTTCTTGCTTAATACACATCATGATTTCCATACTGTAGTCAGCTCAAAGTGAGCGACAACACCAAGATTTTAGTTACTCACTATGGGCAATAAGATGGCTGTGGCAGAATTATTTTAGCTTGCATTGAGTTTGCTGTTTTAGCAAACTATCTCTCTAAGATGCATGCAAACGCCCATTTATCTGCATTCCACTGCAAAACAAGCTCTTCGTAAAATCTTTTGGAATAACTTGTACGAACCCCATATTGTCTACGTGTTTGCCTTAATTTAAACTAGTCAATATAAAACCTCCCGTCATGCCAACAGCTTTCAATGAATCAGTCAGCCATCTGGAGACAATCTGTATGGTTTTCAAATTAGACCAACTCCAGTTTGTTGCTGATTGTTTCTGTCAATCCCAAGAAGAACCCATTGACTTCTACACTCTCTTCAGATTTATTTTCACAGTGTAATCTTCTTTATTTTTTGCGATAACTTTTTGTCTTTTGTTCTTTTGCTCACAGAAAGAGAAAAAAAGAAAAGTATTTTTATATTTATATAATTTTTTTAAGCCATTTCTCATTGTACTCACAAGACGGTCTTCTGTTATTTGCATTTGAAGATAAGTTCCCAATTACAGTATACAGTAAAGTCTACAAAGCATAAAGTGGAAACAATGAGCCCAGCCTCCCTAAAATCACTAACAAGTAACAAGGAAACTGAAATACCCATGGGATGCCTTTCTCCTCCTGCTCCCGAATGTTTCTGCAGTTGGTAAAATGGTAAAATAGATCCGCATTAATCAGAAATGAAGATTTACTTATGCACATTTACCTGTGTCACGGTCAGTTATTCTGCAACACCTGCTATTTTGCTGCATGAAAGAACTTTTTCATCAAGTAAAAAATCACTGAAAACACAAAGTCAAACGCTAAAGATTTCACCCCCAAGAACCAAATGTATTTCATGTTTAAAAAGCCAAACACCTTGGAACAACCAGAAACTTTTAAAAAAGGACAAACATTCTAAATTTCCTTTCAATTTTGAATAGTTGTTTATTTAGCACTGATTTATCTGGTTTCTGTTCATTTCATGATATTTCTAAAAATAAAAAAAACCTCAGCAAACTGACTGGCCAAAGCATTTAGAAGCATTTAGAACAATCATGCTCTGACAAATATTGTTTGAAGAAAATGTAATGCTCTAACCTTTTGAAGGGTTTTCTACCAACTCTGATTTGGATTGTGCATTCCTCTGCTCAGCATGACACATTCGGCTCACAAACTATCTGACCATCTGCCTTATTAGCGGCTTAGCTGGAAAAAAAAGAATGAAACGAGTGAAACTGGTCTAAGTATGAAGAACTATTCAATAAAGCTTAGGCTTTCATCACAAAGTCTAAGTTGCTTTGCTTTCTCTGAGGAATACATTTTTGATCCATAAACCTAACAAGTCACTGTGTTAAAATGTCTAGGATTACAATGCAGTTCTACAACAGTACTGCAAAGGGAACATATGGCCATCCTCATCTGGACAATTAATCAGTTTTAGCAGAAACTTAACATTCAAAGTGGATGATAAATAAGCTATTACCGACAGTTTATTGTAGAATGTCCATGTTTACATTTGTACAACCTCACAACCATACAGTACAGTTGAATATATTGATTTCCATGTTCTTCCTTTTTCTTTTTTGTTGTTATACAAACAAAAAACACACGTTGGCTTTTTCAAAATGTTTTTTCCACTATCTTAAACGGTAAAAGTAATAGAATGTATCTGTCTATATCCATGTCTGCACTGATAGTTGTGACAAAATGATTAAAAAGTTTCGTCTGATATTTTCGTATAGGATATCTAGGTTATTAATCATCTTGTAAATTCAAAGACTTTTTTAATCTGAACTAAAGTAACTGTAAGGAAGGACAGCCTCAGTCTTAGTTTCTTGTCCATTGTAGCCTTTGTTTTTCCAGGCACTTAAATATTGCATGATTAAAGTCTCAAATCAAGTTGGTAGCCTTCTAAACATATCCATATGGTATTCCATGTGTTAAGACATTATGCGTAACATAAAAAGTCAAGACCATAGCTGGGGATAAGTCAGCTTTGGGATTGGGATCCCCTTGTTACGAAGGGGGCAGTCCACAAATGCCGGTACAGGACTAAGTACTTGAGTAGCTTTAATCACAGTGATGGGTTAGGGTTATGATCAACAAATGAAGCTGAGGAGTGGATTAAAGTCAATTTCACAATTCAGAAGGGAAGCAGTGCAAATCTCACACCTGGATGAGTATCTCTGTCTTGAACATGTTCAACACTTTAAAACTAAGGACCGGAGAAGGCACTAATCCAATTATATTGAAAGTCAGGATGTTCAGAGTGAGCAGTAATAGTAAAAAATCCAGGAGGGGAAACCAGGAGAAGAAAACTTGCAGTTGGTAATAAGGAGAAATCCAGCAGGTACAGCTAGGAGTACAGGGCACTACCTAGCATTTACTCCCTTGTAACTGCAGTGCACCAATAACAGAGAACAATCCCATTACAGCTGTCTTGCTACTTTATCTCTGGCCTGTTTCTTTAGTATTTCTGTGTATGTGTCTATCTGAAGTCACAATCTCGTGTCGCAAGCTTGTCTTGTGTCTTGTTTGGTCCTCTTTGCCTTAGTGCTTTCAAAGCATACAATGCATAGGCTTCAAAAATAACACAATATATGTGTCGAATGCTTACTGGTTGACAGTTAGCTGAATCTGACTAGACTTGGGAAGGGCTGACAACAACAAAAAGGAAGGAGCTCCAAAAAACAATCATGGCAAAGAAACACAGGAGAAAAACAGTGACATCAGCTGCAGGGACAATCTTCATTATCTTCACACTTAGTTTCACTCCATCACAAAGCAGATTTTTGTCCACTCTAGCTTCTTTCTTTGCCAGAGCAGAGTGAAGCTACAGGTACAACAACAGCCCAGACTGTTCCAAACGTTTAAGAGATTGTCCCCAAGTGGCGGTATGACACCATAACATGCAGACGTGCGTTTGCAGGGAATCAACAGAGAGCGCACAGAGATCAATGTTCAGCCCTTCAGCCACGACCGAAGCTCTTTAGTGCACTTCTTACTGTATATGCCCTTTTCTGTGAAGCAAAGTGCTTTTTCCCTGCTGCACAGCAACATGTGGTGGGTACAAACAAACGCTGAATAGAATGACCAAAACAGATATCTCTGTACCTGCAGGAAAACCCACACAGGCAGAGAAAGAGCACTAAAACTCCACACAGAAAGCTTACAGCTGAGGTTCAAACCAGGAAACTTCTTGCTGTAAGGCGACTATGCTGAGCAGTGCACCACTGCATCACCCACCACCATATCATGTATGCATATTTGATTTAGGTGGCATGAGGTCTCCGTCTTCCATGAGCAAGAACCTCACCAGGCCTCTTAAAATTTCATATGGTATCAGGTAATTCCTGAACCAACCTTGCAGTGGGGCAGGGAGCGTTATCCCGTTGAAAGAGTTTTCACAGCTATCAGGAAATACCGTTACCACGGGGGTGGTGGTGGTGGGGAGGGGGTGTTAGTATGTATTCGCATGGTTATGTTAGGTGTTATGTGTCAATGTAACATCCAACTGAATCCCATTCCCAAGATTTCCCCAGCAGAGCATCACACTGCTTTTGATAGCTTGCCTTTTTCCCCAAATCTGCTGCCATTACCTCCCCAAATAAATATCACACACACGGCAGTCTCTAATGGTATGTGAAAAAATATGTGATTCAGCAGACCTTGCCAAAGATTTGTATTGCTCCAGGAAGCAGTTTTAACTCTCATCCGTGCATTGCGGGTGCTTTAAACAGTTGACAGAGGTCAGCATGCGCAGTCTGACCTATTTGCAGCTCTTGCCATATACTGTAGATCACATACTGTAGAGAAATACACACCACCTCCTCTCCATCTGGGGACGTATTCTGTGAGCAGAAGTTTACTGCTCATATTTGTACAGGAGAAGTGAAGAACTGCTATAGAAACTTTTCTCTAAATACAATCGAACTGCATACCAGAAATGGCACTGTCAAACTATGGTATTTCATTTTCTTCTCCTTGAATTAGGTATTTAAAAACCAAACCACAGCTTTTAGAAACTTAGAGAAACTTATGCTAATCTGTTTTCTTTCGCACAAAATATGCCAATCACCTAATACTTCATTATTAAAAGAGCAACAATTCAAAGGGTAAATATAAATATACTGAGGCTCTACCTCATAATTATCCCTAATAACTTTTCCTTTACTTCAGCTAAATGTAGCTTATTGAAGCTTAGTAACAATCATTACAGTTAATTTTAACAAAACTAGTAAACACCATCATACACACGCTACATTACCAGACGGCCATTAGTGTGTGTGAGTGGGAAGAAAAAAAACTACAGGCCTGGTGAAATAGTCTTTTTTAGCTTAGAAGGATTCCTAATGAAAATTATCCTGAAGTATTAAGCAGCAGCAGCCATGATAAGAACAGGTTTGAATTTTCTAAATGTTAACAAAAGGAAATGTAGTGCTTTCTATATTATTTCCTTTAGCATAGGGAACACTGGACACTCTTCATGAAAGAGAGCAGATAATTCCTTCCCACAATGCAAGGAATCAAGCCATGCTCGATTATTTTCATCTAGTTGTACCAACTGTGATTCGTGTGGAGGAAGGGTGAGAGTGAGCAGTCTCTGACAACATCATATTTTACATTTGTGTATGTTTATTTTCTTTTTTTATCCATAAACCTTAACAAAAACAAAAAGGAAATATTCAGCATTATCTCTAATAGGATTATGAGATAACCTTTGTGTAAGAAGACCTCAAAATTGCATTTGAAGATGTTTCTAAAGCACTCTTTGTAGAATATTTATTGAGCAGCTGTAGTTTCAGAGTTGCAAACCCGTATCACAGCTCAGTGTAAGTGTGTTTGGATTCTCATTGCACTGAAGTTGTCTTCCTTAGTCCTTATGAATTTTACCTACCATTTTTCTATAACCCTATGGTATTTTCCATCAAGTTTAAGAAGAAGAACTTGGGGGAAAAAGCAAAAAAAACAATAGGAGGTCCTTTTTTTTTGGCAGTTTGCAATGGTAAAGATTAGTGAGACAAGATGACTGTGAAAGCTTAGTTTGACCGGCAGAGTGTGTTCACAAGAACAAGTTTCAGTAAATGAGGTACAAGACAGACTACTTATGCTTGGAGTGGGATCTTTAATTCCCTTTATGTGTGTCTAGTTGTAGTTTAAATAGCCAATCCAGCAGTGTGCACATATGATATGTTTTAAGGTGCCAAGTTAACAGTCCCCCTGACTGTTACTTCCCATGCCAGATCTTGTATTAAGCATTAACTAACATCATCTAAACAAATAATCCCACAGTTAAACCTGATAACAAAAGAAAACTTCAAGGGGAACAAATCAATACAGGACAAGTACAATATAGTTGATCAGAATTACACTTTCCTGTGTGCATCTATTACTCAATTCTGTTGCCCACTGTGTTTATTACCACGGCCCTTCTACATCCCTCTTTCCGTTCAGATGTTGTTAACGCTGATGAAAGAGCTGGAAACTCTCCGGTGTCCAGTGACTAACCAGTCTTTGCTGTGTAAATCCTCGTGGTGCTGTTTGGAAGAAGAAAACTGGTTGCATCATAGTTGCAGAGTTATTCACAATGTTAACTCTGTGTCGTTCTCTTTGAAAATAAATCAGCTAATGGGCTCATGATGATCTCACCATGCGTTCGGCTGACAGGGGAAAGTCAAACTTTGGATCCTCCTGCATGTGAGATGTGGTGGCTCCTGCAGGCCAGGATGATCGGAGCTTAGAAGGGGATGAGAAAGAGTTGAGGGTAGGCAGCCAGTGCTCACAGAGGCTGGAGCAGAAAGATAATGGCAGCCCTTCCCCTGAAGAGCCTGATTGGGACTATATATACACTGATGATACTATTCCATCTATTTAAATTGAATAACAAAAGTTCATAATCACACCCAACGCTGAAATGAATAAGAGAGCCTCTCTTATTCTTATTCTCCTTTCTTGTGCAAAATACTAAGAAGAGCATAGTTTAAATGTAAAATAAGAAAAGGTTTTAAATTTGTGTGAATAAAATAAAAATGAAGTTTTTCATAAAGCCTCTCTCTCTTCTACACAAGTTTTGTAGATTTAATTTGGTCCATTTGTGGTCCGACTGCATTTCTAAAAGAGTCATTCTCCCAACATAAACATCTGAATTTGATGAAGATTCTCGTATTTGGCAGAGAAAGTTAACGTAATTCATAGTTTTTACCCATTTCTTATTTCCTGCTCTAAACCCACCCATTTACTCCCCCAGCTCACAATGCAAATTGAAAGGCTCATCCATCCTCACTGCGCGCATCTCTTATGTAAACAACCACCTACACACACTCCTCAGCCGTTTCTTCGACGCATAGTCAGTGGATTCTTATTCAGTTGAAATGTTGGTCTGTGATTAGTGCTTATCAAATGCTTTGTAGCACTGCAGTGAGGAAAAAATGTGCCACAGAGATGTTTATTCCAGGATATATCAGGGTTAATCCCATGTGCTTCTTCTGCATGGATTATAAATAGGTGCAGACACTGAATGCATGCATTGTGTAGCTTTTCTTTCACAAATCTACCAGAGTAAGTAAGCAGGCCTAATGGTCCGGCAAAGATGATCAATGTGCCCTTACCAGTCTTTGGTCGGTGCAGTGTTATGTTTGCAGGCGCTTTATTTGCTGCTACCATGTATGACGTGGATAAATGTCAAAACTAAGCATTCAGAGATGTGCATTTTTCATGTTTTGTCCATTTTTCACATCAGTCTTCATTAGTGAACTGAAACTGTAATTCATAGGACAAAAAAACAGGTGACATCAGAAAACAAGATAAATCCCATTTCCTCTCATTGCATTTGGTGTTAAAGAACTGAACTACAGCTTTTTGAATAAAGTAGAGAAGGTTGTGCTTAGCTAATTTCTAAAATTGATTAAATTGTTAATATAGTCCTTTTGCACTCTCTGGTTGCTTGGCAACCGTGCTGTGATGGCAAAATTGACGTAAGTGCGATGTGGATATTCAGCAAAAAGCTTCAAATGACTTGCAGGTGCTTCTTTTAACAGAATTAGAGTTTTTTGTGTTTAACCTTCTCAACATGCGAGTATTCTCCTCGCACCTTTTTAGGAATACTGTTGCTCCCTTTCTTAGTTCTTGTGTTGGAATAACACCTGCAGTTTAAGTGCTTTAATTACAAAAAATAAAAGACATTAATTACTGGAGGCCATAGATATTAGTTCAGTCGTTGGCAAGCATTGTCCTAATACCATTTCCACATTGTGGTCAATTTAACTATTTATATTACCCCCTTTTTCAATTATTGTCACTTTTCCACTATCTTATCACAGGGACATTTTTGGTGGACAACATAGTTGATGGCAAAACTCAGTATTTATTATTTGGCCTGAAGTTCACAGGAAAAGCATTTACCTTGCACAGATTAGTTTTCGAATTAAACTTCTGAAACATAAATTCTAAGCAATCAGACCTTTCCTGGTAGCTCCCCGTAACTAATTTCTTTGAGCATGTTTAATTATCTTTAATGGCAAAGTCAGGCAGTGCATATCTGGCAGGAAACAAGGTCCATTCCTCATAAATTCATTAGACTGCTGGGCTTGGGTATAAGGTGGTGCTTAAGGCAAGCAAATGTCTCGTTTCATTTATGGAAATGCAGAAAATGAAGTTTGCTGCAGTGTTTTGTTTTGATAAGACTGCAGAGAAAAATATCCACTGCGAGAAATGATTAATTGTAATCAACCTCTATAATAGCCATGAACACCCTGAAGGATGGAAGTTTTTTGACGTGTTAAAATAAATCTACATCGGATGTCATTGGCTGCAGAGAACTTATTAAACTTAAATACATACTGTACAAAGAAATGCACTAAGAAAAGGGTAAGAATTTAGTCTAAATTAGCCAGTTTTCCCTGTCTGTAAGTTCATGGTAGCTGTGAGCTATTCTTATCTGCCCGCTAACTTGCCATAAGTATCAACAAGCTAATAAGTGAGCCCGAAGAAAATAAGGAAAAGTTGTAATTTAAATCTTCCCATACACTAGACAACTTTGGAAAACTTTTTTAAAAGACTCACGCCTGACACCCCATCACATCTAAAGACAATGTCACTGAGTTTAAAGTCACAGACTAAGAATTGAGATCTCGCAGGGTCACTATTTGCAAGATCACAACTATATTTATCTTAGATTATTGCTCACCTTGCACTTGGTGGAACTTCTTAACATGACGATGACTGATGAGCAGCTTTTAGCCCCAGCATTTCTAAGTGCAGATGAAACTTCGTAGAGACATTTGTGCTGTTGATATAATGCCCCTTCTCCTGATCCATATAAACCGTTATGTTTCTTTGTTTTTTGCCTCATTGTCATGGTTGCTCTCGGCCACAGCTTCCCCTGCATCCTGTTTGGAAGTGACAACAGCACATGTATTGGTCGAATACACAGAATTTGTCACTGAATGACACAGTTTGCATAAAACAAAGATTAAGGACTTACTATGAAATAAAACATGTCTAATTTTGTTGTAACCCCAAGATGTGAAAAAAAACTGACTTAAAGCAGCATGGATTGAGTGTTATGTGACCAAGATCACAGGAGCGCGCAACAACTCTCCTGAGATTCTTCCTGATTTTGTTATGACACTGGAAAACAATTATTGGTTAGGTTTATTCGTTAGAAACTGTTCAGTAAGACATAAGAAAACTAATCTGTAAGGGTTAGACCTTGGCTAGAATGAGGAAAATATCGTGGCTTGTCTCATAATGTCTACCAAATCTCCTTCATCTGGTCTCAGGCTAACAAGTTCTTAACCCTCTGCAAAATAAAAATATGATGCTCAAATGAAAAAGTCCTTTAAAAGTACTTTAACAACTGCAGAAAACCTCTTCTTTTGGGTCTCTTTGCTACGTGCTGTTCCAGGGTTTGTGCTGCATCCACTCTGTGCCAGTGATTCTATGCCTCTCTCATATGCACAAATAAGTACTTTGAACACATTCAGCCAAGTGCACCATCACTTCCTTTATTCATTCATATTCTTATTTTACTAGTGTAAAGCTCAGTCTGCTCCTGTTATAGTTGTGTCAAGCTGTAATGTTACACATCAGTTTTTACCTTAAAGTGCCACCAGCCCTCAGCTGACACTGCTCTCTTGTCTCCAGAAATCATAGAGGTTTGAGTCTTCTGAGTTGCTCTTTAATATGTCAAGAAAATAGTCCTCAGGTAAATTTGCCCCAGGAGCTCTTGGTCTCTGCAGCGCTGTGTCACAAATCCTGTCAGAACTAGATATCTGGTATTAAGGAACACAAAGAAATCTAAGGACAACATTGTCACAGTGCCAAAAGATTTTGAATGATCGTTTCAAAGTGCGACTGATGCTATGACTTATATCTTCCAGGAATCTGACATGAAATGAGAGGCAGCTCAGTGTAACACGACACCCACCAGCCCCCTGCGCACCGTGATAAAATGATTGAAGATGAAATACGAAAAACAATATGTTTAAGATTCAAACTTAAAAGAAATCCTTGTTGAGTTGGATCAGAAGTATTGTTTGTATGATGCATCCGCCCCATGGGTCCTTACACTGTATTTGGTCATAAGTTACATATCTGCTGTCATCAGTAAGCTCCAGTTTTTCCGGAACACTTTGGTTCTCACACAGTGTGTGATGTAGACGAACTAACACTTACTCATCCACACTTTACTGACCAGATTTGCAGAAACAACTGAGCACGAAGAAGCCTGAAGGGTCCTCACTAGTAGCAAATAACATAGACGGCTTTAGAGGAATAAACGCGATTTGGATACACTCTAGACAAGGAAAAATACCACAGGTTTATTGCAGAAAGATATATAGTATACGTATTATTCATGTTAAGCGTCATTATACCTATCATGAGTGCATAAATGGCAGTCTAGCTGAATCCCAGTTGGTTAAAGAAGTGCTTTATACTTATCAGCAGCTGTTACTATCAAATCTATCAAATTACTTTTTTTTTACAAAAACTGTCACTTTAATTGACAACACCAGGTGGTTTCTGATGTTATATGTAAAGTGGCAGGAGCACCACTGACCCAGACAAAAGTTTCTTGAGACTGGGGCCAACAGCACCCGATGAGTCAGCTCACAGATGTCAGTGCACTCTACTTAATTAGATTTGTCGGTCTGTTCCTAAATAAGAGGAAAAAAATAAACGCTCCGGCTCCTTTTCGTGGATACTAACTTATCTGACTTCTAGTTACTGACCCATTTTAATGGTAAAAACTCCCTTTTGTGTTTTTCTGTATTTATTGTTATTCTAATAGGTCTGCTTTAACATAAGACATTTTATACAGTTACATTTACAATACATTTAAACTACAGTTGGAACAAACTACCTCCCTGCATTTTGTCAATCAGACTGCACTCAAACAGGGAAGAAAAACACAGCATAGACATGCAAATAGTTAGTAGCCAACAACAGTAGTCGACAACAACGCCTGACAAATTTCCCCCCGGGAAATACTCTTGTGACAAAGAGACACAAGTTAGCACTGAGGAGCCAGAGATGTGTTTTACAATAAAATTAGAATTTTAATTTCAACCAAAACAAGTCAATCAGGACTGGAGCCGCTGGGAGAAGAAAAACAAATGAAGATAGCTGAAAGGAAAAGTAGGTTAAAATGACGTCTTTATTGATACAATAATTCAAGTAAGGCCTTTGTAGAGTTATAAAAATGCTAGCCCTTAAACCTACAGAAAATGGAAGCAGAGGTTACCTGTGGAGAGGCACACTAGACTGTTTGAGACATACCACAACTCACTGTAAACCTCACATCAGAGTTCCAGTGCTTCTACTCTCATGAAACAATGTGAAGAGACCCCACAATCCAGCACTCCACTCCCGAAAGAAAAGAGCTAACACAAAATAATCAAAACCAGACAAAATAAATCAATACAACACAAACAGTAACTAACCAATGAAACTAAACTAAAAATAGAAGTAATCTGGTTGGATTCACCAAATATTTAAATTACACAATGAAAAAGCGAAACAAGTTATCAATAAACAAAACAATTCAACTCAATAAAGAGGCACATCTAAACAGACTACAAAGCTATGCTAAGCTCGGCAAAAACAAAATTAACAGCAGCTGGAGAAAACAGCAGCTGGCCTGGTGTAGCAGAGAACCACCACCTAGGAGGCCTGATCTCAGGTTCCCGGAGTTTCCAGTGTCAAAACTAGGAGGCCACATTCAGGAAATTACAGCAGGGTCAGGCCAGGGCTCCACTAGAGAGCCCCACTACAAGTGGTTTGTAGCTAATAATCGAGTCTGTGTAGCGTCAACGTTTTGTGCAATACTGTTTTCTGCAAAGCAGTCTCAGAACCACAGTTTGAGGATCTTCACTTTCAATATGAGCTTATCAGTTTTTGGACCTTTCATGGGTCATTTATACGCATTTCAAACTTTCTGTGTGCCATTTCACAGTGCTAACATGCCAAAATGGTTAAGGTTAGGGTAAAAGTAATTATCTTGCAGTCGATTGTTATCTCTTTCTTGATTTTGCTTATTCATGCTATCAAGAAAAACAAATATAATGATACTACTGCCCTGAAACTGCAGCCTCTGGTTCTGCAGAAAAACCCAATTTGTCATTATTCAGAAAAGAAGTAGTTGTAATTACTGAAAAAAAAAACTGTCCCAACAATTGTGGTGGACATCCACAAGATGAAAACGGAATTAATTTAATCTCTGGGAATATCTAGGAGGTTGTATCATATCATACTGGTCAGTCACATGAATTTACTATGTGCAGGCTCAGTCCAGAAACAGCTGGTGAGTCATTTTAAAGTCTGACCACTACACATCCGGTCTTCTTCAAAACAGGCAAAAACCACCTCAAGTGAGCATGTGACAGTGGTCATAGTTTCCATTACTGTTTTCTTCACATCTTGTAAATACGACAGTGGAAACTCAGCTCCAGTTTGTATCAAGTATAATTCACTATGTGATGTCAACACTAACGTATTTACAAGTTCTTTAACTGCCTAAGGATTTTTAGCTTTTATTCTCCTTTTGGCTGTATGCCTTTTTCTTGTTTTTTTTTTTTGTTTTATTTTTTACTTTAAAAACCTTTAACTTTTTCAAATTGGCCTCACTTCCCTTCCGGCTGCCTTTATGTTTTAGCAAATGCTAAAGTTTTTAATAGCTCACATCATGTTTCAACTGGCACTAATACCTGTGGGCTGCGTACGGATTTAGTTCGCTTACATGTTATCATAATGACTTTTGGATAGGAATGTCTCTTTCTAAACGCTCATGCTGAAGTAATAATGGAAAATCCTCTTTTGGTTAATTTGTGAAATGCAACAGCTCAGTGTAATATCCGTCATTTGATGGATACACTTTTAGTGGGATACATGAGCTGTGGTAATGATGTAGTTTCGGTAGAAGGAAAACGTAATTCCATAGACATGCAATGAAAGTTAAAATAAAAGGGTTTTATAGCACTCTGTATGTATCTTATTTGACAACTCAGGCATCTCAAGGGTTTTTCTCTGCTGTGTAATTGAAGAGAAGCAGAATTTTCTCACCCTCCTCTTTCTCCTCGTGACTCCTTTTTAATAATTGAAAGCGGAGCAAAGCTGGGTGATTTTTGTCCCACAGAATGAGACAGATCTTCTGTGGGCTCCTGCAGTTAGATCGTTGAAAAAGCCAAAACAGCTTAGATTTGTAATATCTCTACAGCTGTGTGGCGCTTTGCCATTGTTGTATTGCTCATCCCCAAGGCTTTGCAAAGGAAAAGTCATTTCTGAGGCATTCAGCTGGTTTCTGACGTCTACAATATTTTACTCAATGGGATTGGGGGTGTCTTAGAGCACAAATGGATTGATCCCAGTCTCTTGTTGTGTTGTTAAGTCGACTTGAACATTTCCCTTCGGAAACTTTGGATATGGAATGATCCACTGTACGGCTGCACAGTCATCTTTATAGAAAATCTGTATCTACCTCAGGAGCTTTTTCACTGTAATAAAGCATGCTCTATCCAGTAATTATAGCACTTTCAAATATAAGCGAGTCTGAATCCTTAAATAAATATTTAAACTTTTCTGAGAAATGCCCATGATTTACATTAGAAATGGTATTTCTCTTACATGTGATAAGCTGCAGTTGATATATGTTTATATATGTTGGCTAAACGTGATGCTTATGAAAGATTATGCCTAAAAATGAATAATGCTATGTTTTGGGGCCCATAATTACTTTAACTGATTTCTTTTTTTGTTGAATAAATACCTTTTAAGAAAAATAGAATTCCTTGTTTTCTTGCCAGTTGAAAGTCAACTTTACATGCAGGAGTGATTGGGACCACCACCCCATTATCTGGGTGTGTTAGTCATTATGCTGTTTTGAGATGCTCAATTTCAAACTATTTTGGACATGTTTACATGTTTACAAGAATTTTGAAAGGTCTGGTTACTAACACAACAATTGGTTGATTTTTCATGAGGGTCATGTTCGCTTGTCTACAGAAATCTTACAAAGTCCATTCAGTGTGTTTACTTTGTCACACGACAGCTGTGCTAGTTTGTGAAACTTTGGCAAATAAGAGAAAACATTCCCCATGTTCCTACTTAAAAGATAGGGTCTATTGATCAAATATTGTATTTTCCAATGCAGAAGAATAGAAAAGGACCCCGTTCAAGCTTCCAAAAATGAAAAAAAAAAAAACACAAACAAGCTTCGGAAAAATGGTCTATAAATTCTGTGGTGTTTATTTTCATTGTTGTACTGCCACAACCAAGATGTTTCAACAGTTTGCTTTGCATAGAAATACTCCTCTTAAACCATGAAGATAAACATAGTGATTCAAAGCAAAGGCAACTTGTAACAGATGGAAAATAAGATGGCTACTGTATGCAACTCGTGCATATACCTGGAAAAGAAATGTGTGTCTTTGTCTCCATTGTGAGACATCAACACCATGAGGTTTCCCCTGGAAGTGTTGACACTTACAGTTCCAGTTGTCTGGCGGTGTTGACAAAAACACCCAAATCATCCTAAATGGATGAATATTAATTTGATGAATGCTATTCATGATCACAATAAACGGTAATATTGCTTTGAATGAGTCATCTTTTGATGCATCTCTTCCACAGACGACCCTTTCCTCTCTGTGCTGCTGCGAATAGAAGCATTACTGCATTTTATGGAAAAGAGGCAAAAGGATAAAAACAGCAAAAGTCATGAGAACATTACAGAAAGGCTCAAAGTGTCATAAAATCCCCCAAGACATCAATAATATGAAGAGGGCATGAGGAATAAGTGGTTTTAGACATGCTGTTAAGCAATAAAGTGTTGAATTCAGTAATGAAAAAGAAGAAATTGGTTTGTTTGTTTTTTAATTAGGCTACAAGCACAGTTATTTCAGACTCCACCCTCAGATGGAACCTTTTTGTTTTAAATCAATCAAGTTACAATCTACTCCTCCAACAGAGAACAGGGAATTACAGTCTCTTTGAAATTAAAAACATTTTTCATTTAGGAATAGGTTTAAAGGCTTCCAATGAAAAAATTTTAAAAAAGAATAAAAGTTGGCATCCTTAATGATGCCTAGCAATGATTTCAAATCTCAAATTTTAACCTGAATAAACAGAGCAATTAACGTTTTGCTTCTGTCTCATTAGACAAAAACTGAGTCATGGGGTGAAATTATATATCTTATTAAAAGGGATGAGGGCGTAACAGACAGGTAATCACTTTTTCCATAAGGATCAGAGGAACTCTTACTAACTCTCAACTTTGAACTGCAACACATTTGGGAGCATTTGTTTATGAACATCCAGGTCAGTGAATACCGCTGCCTGATCAGTTAGCTGCTTAAGACACTGAACTGATTATCTTGAGAACCTGAAAAGCAGCTTTGGTGGAAATGCCAGAAGATAAGAAGTTTAGCTAAGGATAGCATACGGAGTCTTGTGCAGTATCTCTATGCTTTAAATTTACTGCACATGTTTGTTACTGTGAAATACAGCCACAGCCTAATGGAAAGTTCCTTGTCGTTGCAAATGAAATCTTGAATAATTTAGATGTCTGAAAGGTCACCGTTCTGATTTTACACATCACTCCTCAGGCCAGAGAAAGAAATGGCTGTTTAACAGAAGATGCTATTGAGTTGCAATAAGAGGCTCAGTATACGGTGTTAAAAAGCCAAATCTGAGCCATGATTTCATAAATATTAATGAAATGTTGAATTATAGCAGAGGTTTAATCTTTTCTTCTGGCATCCATGGACACTATGAACCTTTAACGTCACCGAGATAACATGATGGTTAGGCCTCTGAAAAGCTACCGAGACAGAGCGAAAAACACAATATCAGAAGGCAGATGGAGAAAATAATGAAAAATGAAACCCACACTCACCTGCAGATATCTTGGAACAATGCTGACAAATGGGAGCAGCAGCCTGGCTGTGCTGTTTTCATCTGATCGCATCGTCTATCTCTCAGCGGCACCTGCCTCAGCCACCCCATCAAATTTCAGCAGCCCGCTGTCCTTGAGGCATGTAGGCAGGGGCCAAATTATTTGCAGAATGGTTACTTCAAGGTGAAATAGCAACCGAGCTCTCAATTATTTCACAGTGGCATATTCAGGACTTGAGCTGCGGAATTGGAAATAGAACAGCATTATGGGATGGAATGGCTCCTTACCTATTTAACTAGATAATTATTGCCCAGATCACCTTGCTAATACATCTGCCTGCCAACAATCTGCTGTCCCATAAAAGCCGTCATAATCTGTTCAGTGGAGACATTTACCAGCCGTCAGTCTATTTTATCAAGCTGCCAAAAAGATGGTTTTAATAGCAGACAGTTGTTTTGGCTGCTGCTGCTTTTAAAAAAAAAATTGGAATCTCATGATTCTTTCATGGAGCTGGTAAATAAATAAAAAGGGTAGATTGAGTCGCCTGCAGAGATGTGGGTCTGTGGCATATGATGCAGGCCAAAATGGGCCTCGACAGATCGTCTTCTTGGATGCCATCCTGGTCCGTGCTTGAAGGCCACGCGCCGGCCAAAACAGTGAAACAATAGCAGAGCAGACAAATGTGAAAAACGGAGGCAGATGGGGATCAGGATTTTTATTTTTTTTTTTTCAAGCAGCAGGATTTGGGGATGTGTTTATTGACTCTACAGGATTCTCTGCTCTACATCAAAGTCCTCTCATGGGAGCCACACCAGACATAAACCCTTGAACCCAGCAGGATCAAAGTATAACCCACAATTTAACTTGAAAGATATCAAATAAATATGAATATTTTTTAAATCTTGTTAGAAATATAAGTGGGCAAGACAGCGAGAGTGTATGGGTATATATATTCTTATAGAAGGTAAAGAAATGCCAGTTTATTTCAGAAATGACTCTCTAAACGAGAGTGCAATTTTCTCTTTCATAGCTGCTTTACTGGTGAGGACCCTGTAGTAAACAGATAGTCATTTGCACCTAAAAATCATCCACAATTGAGTATGTGCGAGACGAGGAGGGTCTTCACTAGTAAAGCGATGTCACAACTAATCATGGTATAAACCAGGCTTTCTGCTGTCTGGTAGCCACTTGACTTTATCCTTCAGTCAGAGGGAGTCTGCTCCAATATAAACTGCCATGTCTAGTTTAGAGATCATTGTTGGGAAAAAAAAAATCCCTCAACAGCTCCCAGAAGCCAATACATTGGTGCTTCATCCTGAACAAAAGGACACTGTGACTTTGACTCTCACTCGCACTAAAATAAGACAGACTTTCCTTAGTTTTGTGTGTCCACTTTCCTTCGGGGTGCCAGAAAAAACTGGGCCCAGAAGCTTGAGCCAAAATTAGGAACTTGTCAGAGTGTGCTGTGGCCGGTTGTATTATAACTGAAAACAATGCAGGTAACAAATCCTCCAATTCAAATGTTTATATAGGTCAAAGATATTCGTACCCTTTACATGACCTATGATGGCGTCGTGTAAACTAATCATGTTTCAAAAGGCCGGAGGGAAAAATTACTTATATTTAGCCCCAAAATCCTCAAAAGGAAGGAGGAAGTGGCGTAAGTCTCATGAGAGCCCTTTTGCTGGTGGCCTTGGTTACATGTAAACACATCATGTTGCGATGAAACTTTGTCACCTTCTGGTCGGGATGAGCCAATAACATCACTTACTTAGGTTTAGGAAGGGATCATGGTTAGTAGTAAATACATTATTTTTCCGACGTGACTGCAGCTTTCATGGATATATTTTCAGATTTCACATGCAGTTGCTCTCACAATCACCAGAAGTTGTAACGCAATTATAGGTGGTATATACCTGCTTCGAGAAACACCCCATGGGATGATTAATGGGACAGAAGACAGTCCTGTTGGATGTGTGAAAAACACCTCATTGCCATGGTTGGAAATCATTTCAAATCCCTCATAACTGTGAGGTTGCATCAATCTCTTCAACAAAAACAAAAACTCTAAAGGACAATTCAACTTTCGGATGAAATAGAAACAATGTGTACAATACAAAAGTTTGAGCTGAAACTAATGAGGTGTTTGGTGAATAGTTTGCATCCAAACAGGAATCTGAATTATTCACTTTTCTTGTAATTTTGCACCCTGTGTAATTAGAGCCTCTCAACAGTCTCAACATGTCAGTCTGAGAACATCTGACATGTCTTAAACTGGTAACGTTATCCTCCACTCCTTCCCCTTTGTACAGTGCACGCTGAACTTTGCCTGAGATGACAGAAAGAGATGAACTTGACAGACAAAAATCATGACAGACCCTTCTATTCTTCAATAATATCAAAGCTTGCATATGATATATATTTTTTACCTTTTAGAAAAGAGTTAAGTTACCCTAAAAAACAAAAAGAAATTAAAAAAGATAAAAATTCTTTACCAGATTAACATGTCCAATAAATATTTTCCATGACATATCATGAGCAAAATTAGGTGTGTTTTTTTAAGACTGCAAAATCAGCCATTATGTTGTAGCAGAATATTTCTGCTTTGAATGTTTAGAGTTCCACCTACAGACTCATAAAGGCCCCATGTTCCCTGTAGAACATTGGACGAACCAATCCTTACAACAGCCGCATTCAGATAGAAACATTCTAAGAATACAGTTCTAAGAAATGTCAACCTCGAATTTCATTCTATGAACTGCCCTTCCCCAGGGGAACAGTTTCATTTTGCATTGGCACATGAGTCAGGGACCTTGATAGGAACTGATGTGACGTAACCGTCTGCGACAGTGACGTGTTACTTTAGCACCACAGTCAACAACAAAACAAAACCCGCGAAAAGTAAGGAGAGAATTGACAACTTATCGTCGAAAAAAATTTTATAATCCGCTGCGAGCCTCCAAAACCTCTCTGAATTTCCTCTCAGGCGTAAATGGCCAGAAGAGCTTTTACTTCTTCGTCGGTCCATTTATCAGTGGCTCTGTCCATTGTTGTCTTCGTAGCTGCAACAGTAGTTTTTAAAAATGGCGGGGCCACAAGAAGCGGAAATGAAGAAGCCGAAATCTGACATTAATGAAACCCTATGGATCCCAGAAAAGACCCTGCCCCCGAAAAAGAGCTAAAATGGTTATAGGAACTGAGGGCCGTGTTCCCTAGCTCCTGTATGTCCGAATGCGCAAAAAAACGACCCTATTCCTGAAAAAAGTTTATAGGAACTGCAAAAGGTTCCCACAGTGGGAATGTGCCAAATGTGTGGGGTTGTAGAACTAATTAGCTCGTAGTGTTAGGAACAGATAAAAAGAGATGCTAGCGTGCTATGATGAGAAGTTAACAAAAGCTTTATGAAGAAGCTACTTAGTGTGTTTTGCTCTTGTTAGAAAGATGGCAGACCTGACATGTTCTGTTCATGGCTGTGATGGCATGAAATCAAATACTGTAAGTCTTAAAGGGGGCAGTGTGTAAGAGCCGCTGTTCGTCAGATTCTGAAATTTCCGAGTGTGTTTGAATGGCATTCGCTAGATTTTGTAATTTCCGATTGCACGTTGAACGCAACACTCAATGCTTCGGAGAAATTAAGGTGGCCTGACGCTGCGTGCAGCACACACTACCCAACACATCCATCACTCAAATGTGTCACAATGTCTTCTCCATTGAGTGAAACCACCTTCTCAAGTTCTGAGGTTACTTTTAGAGATATAAATTATGAATGGATGTTACATTTTGTTAGATATTCTGTGAAAAGATAACTTGCATGAATACATACGTGAATGTCACTGTTAGTTGTCACACACGGTACAATCATAACCCAAACACGATCACAAAACAAAGTACTGCTACTACTAACATGTCTGTAAAATGTAATCTCTGTATCTGGCTGACATTATATTCAAAGCCTCTTAGTATCAGCTGATCTCCGTAACATGACGCCGAGTAATTTCTGTGCAGCTAACAAAGCTATTTAGTAGTTTTGGTGCATAAACTCACGTGAATCAACTATTTTCAACAAGGACATGTTGCGTTTATTTTATCAGATCAGCTGATCTCGGTGACATGCACGGGCTACAGCCACCAAACAACATTTATCATTTGCATTAGTAACACTGAGCTGAATTACCTTTCCAGCAGAAAAGTGGCAACTTTGGCATCACTTTTAAAGCCTTTCTCCCCCATCAGCGACCTCCATTTGGGAAAGGCAATGCCGATATTTACTCGCGTTTTATCCCATCTTCTGTCTAATCCTTTTGGACTCCTCGTGTTTTCGTGTCTTTGATGACGACTCGTAGTCTTTAGGGGTTTGTTTTGCAGAGCAGTAAGTGTGGTGTGCCATGTCTATTTAGATATCTTATATATTCTGACCGCTTCCTTGTCTCTTTCTTCCTCTTCTTCTACAACGTCACATTTGTGCTTGTACCACTCTTTGTCCCTTCTACGCCACCGTAATCAATATGGCGACGCAAGTGGTGTCCTTCCGGGTTAGTCTTTGTGTAGAGCGGGCCGCGATATATGTAAATAAAAACGTTTCATAAAGTGACTATATAGCATTAACAACATAGTCATATGTGTTATATTCCTTTTCTATTAATAAATCACCATAATTATTACACACTGGTCCTTTAACGTCGTATCCCAAGATGTTCAACGAAAACAGAAGTGGATTATGTTTACTTGGAGAGAATGTAATGTCTCATCGAAACACCAGGGAGGAAATGAGTCTACAGTCTTTTACCAGTTTTACTAAAAAAAACAGCTGGATTTTACAACTTAACCAATTATGAAGACTGACCTTCTTCTAACTATTTATCTGGGGGAATACTACAAGTATGAGCAGGCATGTCGGTCAACTCCTGACTTAAGTTTTCTTTTTAAAAGATAATGCATCATCTCCCTCTTGCTCCTGTTAGCAACTCCTGCACTCAAGCCCTCAGCCTGTTGGCCCTGTCTGCCGATACCGTCACTGGCAGAAGGCTCTGGGGCTTATCAATAAAGAGTCCCTCGGACTCTAACTAAAAAAGGTCAAAGAGTCAAAGTTTCATTCAAACTCTGAAGGGGCAAAGCAAGTTACAAACTCTATCACAAATTTGCATCCATATTCAGCTTTAGAGACAGGGCTTTTGCACAATGTTGTGCACTACAATGTCGCATCTTGAAGATATTCTGTTGCCACATTCTACAACGAGACCAAAATAGAGGTCATGAAATAATTATGGAAAGCAGGTGGGATAGCTCTAACAGGCCATTTGTGTCACATTGCCACACAGTCTTATGCCACAGAAATTCTGTGCTTCATCAGAGATGATTGGCCTAACTGAAAATAAACCAATTATGGATTTTTACATTGCTTTGAAAGTACATAAAGCACTAAATTAACCACTATATAGAAAAAAAAGCATTGAGACGCACCGATAACTGTTTTAGAATCGTATTACAGTTCTTTGAATCGTCATCACACACAGTTGTGACGTGCTTAGAGATATGTAGCATTAAGTCTCTCTCCTATATAGAGTGATTAAAGTGCAAACCATTTAAGTTAGCTGTGGATTTAAGTCCCAGTTTTCTTGACATTCCATCTATTTATGCCTGATTGGTTACGCAATATTATTAGTTTGTGATAGAACAGATTAATCAGAAATCCTGGAATCAATGTAAGGTTTTAATAACACTGACTATGAAGATGAATTCACAATATATTTGAAATATGGTCCTTTGATACAGATTTGACTAGCAAAAGACCTGCAATGAGTTTTTCTTCCACGTATAAACATAAATGTTAAATGACACACTTAATACTGTATTACAGGGCTCTTAAGCTTCTGGTGTGTGATGTGTGACAGAAACACATCTCCAACTTTTTGTTTGTTTTCATGTTCTGTCTCCCAGAAGTTGCTAAGCACAAAGATTTGAATGTGTTCAAGGAAACACCCAGAGATATATCTGTACTTTCATGCTTAGTTCAGGAGAGGCAACTTCTTGCTCGGTGTAAGAATTCATCAGCCTGCTCATGACCTAGAACTTTAAGCACAGATGTAATATCTGAGGGAAGAAAACCATGGATGTCTCCATTATTCCTCTGGGCTCCTAGACCTAAAAAATATATTCTCTCCTCTCCTATTCAGCCTGTCTGTTTTCAAGTCAGAAGATAAATGAGCATGCTTTGGTGCAGCTTCAGAAGAAGGAGGGGAAAAAAAGCCAAAAATCCCCACAGATTTCTCACCAAGTCAGCAAGGATGTGGAATAAAAACGAATGGGACAGAGATCCTAACTCAGTTCAGTGCAGTGCAGCACAGCACCATGCTTTATGAAGCTTGACTGTCCAAAAAGTATTCATGGTCATTTTCCATAACCTCTAACGAATAACTACAGTTGCTCATGTTGAGCTAAGAGACATCTCATAATAAACCTTGTTTTCAATATAAAACTGCCGTCATGTCATTCTTACTTACAACCAGGAATATCTGTGTGTAAATAAGAGAAAAGTAAATGGATAATGTTCCCTATACATATCATAAAGCCTGTGATCCATTACTAATGGTGGTTAATTAATGTTAGGAGGCAAGGCAAGTGAACAAATTAAATCATTTTCCCTGTAAACAAGTAATTAGTGCTAAAACTCTTGTTAAATTACCTTGCCGTTTGCATCATGATTTAATGAGGTCTTCAATCACAGAAACAAACATTAACTTTCTTATTTGGACACCGATATGAAGAATCTGCACCTGACTGTTTGATTAGACTTTAAATTTTGCTTGGTTTGGAAATACTCACAGGATAAGGATTGTGATAAGCTGCAAAAGTATTCCCTGTGTCACTAACCCAGAGCCCACCCACACTCACAGCTGCCACTTAAGGCAATGGGACCAACATGTTGTTGCTAGAATACTTTTGAAATTAAGATAGAAGCAGCCCATGTTTTAAAAAATCCATAGATTGTTTAATACAACATACCATATTCTCAACAATTCAACATCAACAAAATTTTGTTAATTAAAAAGAAAAAAAAATCTGCATATTACCTTTATTGCACAGAACAATTTGAATGTATTTTCCATAGATTTATTTTTTTTAGTATCTTTTTTTTTGTAAAAAGTTGTCTTGGACTATACATGAGCAAATATAGTCCAGGGTCAAAATGAAAAAGAATGAATAACGGAAATCGGAAAACAGAATTCCTGGATCACTCGGGACCAAAAAAAGGCTAGATACAGTAGCCACACTTTGAACAAAGAGCATTCATAATCAGCAAGAGGGAGAACCGTGAGCCATATCCAGTGTTTTTTTTTTCTTTTTCTTTTCTTTGTTTTTTTTTCTTTTTGTCCTTTATGCAAAACGGATTACACCAACGCTGCTTTAGATTGCTCCATGGGTGAAACCATCTGTGTCACTCCAACCATCTGCATATTCTGTCCATACTTCCCTGTGTTATCCGTAATGTCATCCATCATAAATAACTTTATCCTCACACACTTTTTGCCAAGCCCAGCTGTCCACAGTGTGTACTTGAAAAGTTAAGGCTGTGACCTCAGATTTTATATGCAGAACCGACTGGGAGCGTAATATGCAGCAGTTCTTTCCTCCCACCTGACAAACAATGCACATTTCTGGGGAGAAGCAAACCTGTAAATGATCCAGAAAGGTAACACTTCCATGGCTTTAATGGGAGAGGGGGGCACTGTCATGAAGAAAGCATTAATTCAGTAACAAAAACAAACAAAATAGATCATAAGAAAAGGAACCAATAATGACAGAAATATTCATCAGCTTGAAGAGCACATTGTGTCCAAAAATGTGAGCACCGCAACTTTTAATTCCTCGCACTTGTGTTGAGCCAACGAAATGCTATTACATAATCGTAGTTGGAATGTAATTTAAAAGGTCGGGAATAAGTGCTTATAATATCAAGGTACAAATTATTCTAGGGTGAGTATTTACTAAAATCTGCACCCACCTGACTTGTAATGACGACATTGAACATGCTCTTTCTATCAGTTATGAATTACTTAACCATAATGCTGCTTTTCATTTTTAACCGGCCTTCTCCAAACCGACACTATTTTTAATTTAGCAAAACCTGACACAGCCCGACCCAACAGCCAAACATTTGACCTGGAGTTTACAGGTCAACCAGCACATTATCACAAGGTGTGAATACCTAACTGTTTCTTTTAACTCGTTTTTATTACTGTAGTCTGGTTGTTGTATCTATTGTATCTGTTGTAGCTACTGTTAGTACAAAGCATCAAATCAACAACATGTCACCTTTATTTCAGTGATATGCCCTCAATTTGTGTGTGTGCAATGACAGGGTCCTAAAATACTGGGCTCAAAGGATTGTTAAAGGAAGTCAGAGTGCTCCTCTGAGGCTGAACTCCTATGTTAAGGGAAACATTTAACAACATGATGTAATGCTACTTTTCATATCTAAACATTGTCTTCTAAAATGCAATTATTCTAACACACTTTTAGGCTGTTTTGTACAGTGTAGCACTAAGACTTGGGGTTGGTAATACAAGATGCACTGATGTCACCCATTTAATGAATTTTCAAAGCAAATCTTTTTGTCGTCATCATTTCGGTATTTAACAATGTTATCCGTTTTACAGCATTGGACTTTTTCGGTTACATCTGCCATCACATTCAAATGATGTTTTACATGTGCTTTTGAATTTCCTAAAATTTCCTATTGCAGCATGGAATCTGTTTTTTTTTTATTTATCTTCATTTGTGTGAAGTAGCCTTGAAACAAAGTATGTTTAGGTGTCGTAACACAAATACACAGAACAACAGAACATTTGTGATTGTAAGAAAGTTTTGAAAAAAAGACTGTAATGGAGACGTATTTGAAATGCATCAGCTTTTATAAATGTGCTCATCAACTCATACTAATCACATTCATAACAGGACATCTAACCTTAAAAAAACAAAACAAAGAAAAAAGAAAATTAAAAAAATACACAGTAAAAACATCAATGATCCAAATATGATCTGCCCCTTGTATTCTGCCTGTTTGAAGTGTTTTTTTTTTTCTGATATATTTTTCACACTAAATATCCAAAAGAATATGAATTTCTCATGACAAATCTGACTTCCAATGCCCCCTCAGGCCTTGTAGAAACCACTGATGCCCTGTAAACACTGGGTCTGGTTACAATCCCTCCCACTTTAAAAAGTCAACCTCCTGTCAAGTCCATCAGTCAGGAAAGAAAAACATTACTCTATGTTAACAGACCATGATCCACAGGTTTGCAAGAGAGGAAAGAAAATGTCTTCATTTCCTGCTTATGTTATTTTTTAGTTACACCACAGCTTCATTAAATCATTTTCATGTTAAACTTGCGAGGAGCATCCACTGTGCTGCTGCTCATGCCAGCATCCGATTTCCGTGGCACATACTCAATCTCAATGTTGTGCTTAGTGTTGCCTTTACCTCTGCTCCAAAGGAACAGCAGCACCAGGCAAAACAGGACGACACCAAGAAATGAAATGAAGCCCATTGTGGTCGCAATAATCAATGTCTTTATATCAAACGGGAAAGGGACATTGGCCCTTGTACCGTTAACACCAGTCTCTGTGGGCTGGTTGGATATGAAGGCAAAAGTCTTGTTGGGTTGGTGTGGCCAGTCAGGCGAGTAGCTATGAATGTGCAGATGAGCGAGAGAGGTGTCATTTCCGCCTGCATTGCTAGCTATACACACGTAAGTACCATTATCTTGAATCTGGGCATAACGCACCTCAAGGGTACCATCTGACAACACAGAGATCCTTCCAATCGTCTTGGTCGTAATAAACTTTTTCTGTGGAGAAAGCCACATTATTACTGGAGCAGGATCTCCATCTGCTTGGCAAGCGAAATGAACAATGGCTCCCTCATCAACAAATTTTTGCTGGGGTTTGCGATCCTTTATCCTGGACTTGCGACACGTGAAGTAGTTTGGCTGCAGAACATCAGGGAAGTCTTTGAACTCTTTGCCTTGGACAAATTCAGGTGAGGTGCAGGTAGGCTGCTGCTTGTTGAAGTTCAGCCTCCAGCGCCGTCGGAAAACCCATAAGAGTCGGCAGTCGCAGGCCAGGGGATTATCGTACAATGCAAGGGTTTCTAGGTTGCCAACTGAATGGAAAGCTGACTCCTCTAAAGTGCTCAGAGTGTTCCCGGACACATTTAAAATTTTCAGGTAGTTTAGACCGCGGAAAGAGTAGGGCTCAATCATTGCCAGCCTGCCCCCAACCAGGTGAAATTCCTGCAGACGCAAAAGATCATGGAGCTTATTCCCCTCAATGGTATGAATAGGGTTGTAAGAAAGATTAAGAAAGCGCAAATAAACCAAGTGCCGCAGGGCTACATAAGGAATTGTGGTCAGGTTGGCATTGGCAATGGTCAAAGAGGTGAGATTTAATCCATACAAACAATTTGGGGTCATCGTATCCAAGTATGGCCAATTGGCTATTTCCAGCACTTTGAGCCGATAGAGCCGTTTAAAAGAGTAATCCCGTATCACATTGATATTCAGGTGGCGAAGCCTGAGAGTGATCAAACTGTGGAGGTGGGTAAAAGCCTCGGTGGGCACAGAGGACAAGTTGCACTTCTCCAGACTCAGGTGCTCAAGACTACTAAGGCCATGAAAAGCCCTGTGGGAGATGAAAACCAGGTCATTATCACCCACCTCTAAAGACCGAAGGTTGTACAAATCCTGAAACATGTAGTCCAACAGGATGACAATCTTGTTCTCACTTATGTCCAGCTCTGTGAGATTGCTCAGGCCTGTGAAAACACCCAGTTGGATAAGCTTAAGCTTGTTGCTTCGCAATCCCAGTGTCCGCAAGCCATAAAGGCTGTTGAATGCTCCAGGTTCAATCGTGGAGATCGTGTTTTCACTCAAGTCTAGGTGTTCGAGATTAGGAAAGTTAGCAAACTCATCTGGGTTAATGGTTCTGATACGGTTCTTGCCAAGGTCCAGCAGTCTTGTATCTGCAGGAATGCCCTCAGGAACTGTCATGAGCTTCTTGCGGTGGCACATCACAGAGCGCTCTTGAACATTGCACTCGCAGCGGGAGGGACAGCCTGTGGTGGAACCAGACAGCACGGTGCCCAACATCAGGATCAGAATGGGCTGCCAGCAAGCCACCAGGTAGCTGTGCCCAGTCGCTTCCCTGGCTGCCATCTTATCGGTTACCTGAAGAGAAGCAGAGACATGACAAATGTTTTGTTAGATAGTTGAACAATGATGATTTAAACTTAACAGCACTTTGTAAGACTGCCTTTTGCTTTTTTTTCGCTTTTAGCAAACTCAGTGCTGACTGTTTAAGCTGAAAAACAATAAATGTGTTTTATATGATTTGAACTTGCACGTTAAACATGTCGCTTTGTCTCTTGTATTTATGTTCAGGCAGCTGGTTTGCCCAATGATCATAAGTGCTAAACGAATGCCATTCTCAAGTGACACCAATGCAGAAAACATGGCAGGTAGTATGACACCTGCTGTAATATTCATGAGCAGACGTAAGATGAACAGAGGTTACGAGGAATAGGTGTGTGCTTGCATAATTGAGAGTGCTGACAGTTTTGAATTCTGTATCATTCATTTGTCTGCAAGAGCTTCAAGGGTACGTAAAATGTAAGCAGCTGCTGTTAAATGCACAAGGCCTATTGTGATACAGAACCTTTCTTAGCTACAAATTCAAAAGCTATATTATTCTGGTAATCTACATACATCTTGCTCTACACTCCCACTGAGTCCACGGTGGAATCCTGAACATCACTTCCATAGTTCATCGTGCAGAAACTCAAAGTCAATGCTATTCTTATGATATGAACTGACGAGGCACAACTTCAAGTAGAATTAAAGCCATTTTTCGATAATCCACGTCATGCTGTGCCAGACAAATATGCTGAGCACATCTGTGATTTGTTGTCGTACCATGAAGTCTTTTTTCACTCAAGATTCTTTTCTGAAGTTGCTGCACCAGTTAACAGTAGGAGGTGGCACAGCAGTAGCAAGAAAACGGGATCAAAGATGGATGGTGGCAATGTGATGTATGTGCTGTGATTGACACACAACTCACGCAATCTTTTAGGATAAAATATAGACCACACGGCAACAGGGAATTGGATTCATAGAGATGAATATAAGGTTAAAGCGCAAAACAACAAGCAATACCTAATTTCAACGCCCAGAAATGCAATTAACTAGCTACGCTATTAATTAGCTTGATTAATTTAATTATAGCAGAATTCTCTTTTTTTTTATGTAAAAACATAAATAATAAAACAGAAGACAAACATAATCAAAGAAGGTACACAGTTGTGTAAAGTGGGTGAAATATTACTTATATAAGCGGTGTGGCAATACCCAAGTCTTAATTAAACATTTACTAATTACTTAAAAGACTTATTCCCTGTGTTCAAGCACAACTGAAAAGCCTGTGCTTGAGTAACAAGGTGAAATGTTCCGGGGAAAGAAAATTAATAAAAAAACCTTTACATCTAATTTGTACTTATCTTATTGTACTTATAAAGACATGTCTGTAGGAGACTCCCGTCAATGTGTGATGGCTGTGGTCACTGTGGTATGAAGTGTCACCTGTTATTTGAATTTTTGGCTTCAAGTCAAATTCTAAGTGGTTATGATGTGTTTCTTCCTGATTCACAGAAGGATGGTCCATATTTTTTATGCTTCTGCAGAATTAGTGGACCATATTACATATAACGGCTTGAGAGTATAGAGAAAAGAGATCTGTTATCATGGTTGACAGTTAATTACATGGTGACATGCTACTGCCATAATGACCATTGCAAACAACTCAGAGAACCAATAGTCAACTGGACATAGACATGGTGAGAGGGTTTATGGGTTAGATTTACTTTGTTCAATTTCATTCTGTTCTATTAGAGGTCAAAGTTCAGATTGGGGATTTGATGATACCATCTGTAATCAAGTGATGTCAAAATAGGCGGAGAGGGTTTGTCTGAGATCAGAGACCTAGCAGAGCCTGGTGTGCTTCATTCTGCCCTCAGCCATATGTGATCATTCTTATTCCTTAACTCCATTGATCGAGTCAGTGTTGAGAGTAGGGAGATAGAGTGCTGTATGTGTGAGTGCAGTATGGCATGTGAAGACACCTACAAAGAAGAATTGGCCTTATTATGGACTCAGCTCAATCTGTAGAACTCCATCATGTGGCTATTATATAGTGGATACGAGTCAATGAGATGCTCTTATGTCCAACTCAATTACCACTGACACTAAAATGCAATCAGAAAAATGATCCAGTCATAATCCCTTGCTGGTAAAGATCCATGAATGCAGCTTCAGCAGGTTATGAACTGCAGATGGCATCTGAACGAGTCCTTGCACCCTTTTAAAAATCTTGAAGTAACACTACTCAATTGCTCATTCATAATGCACTTCATTATTTATGAAAGGTTTTACAATCATTAGTTAAAAATATGTGTCCTGGTTTTATTTTCTTGATTTTTCTTTTCTGTTTTTTACGACAGACAAGCTTGCAAATGTGTGGCACACGGCCGAAGCAGCAAATGTGCTGGGAAACGTGGACAGACATGGACACATTAAGACGAAGAATGGCATCCACGGGTAGACATTAGCGCCACTGTTTTGTTAATGATCTGCTGTTATCATTACCTCACAGGCATGCAATCTGAATGCAGTTCTTCATTCCAATCAGCACTCCATTGAGCTCCCAGAGAATTATATTAATTGAGGTGAAGCAGGAGGGGGTTTGGTTCTCAAAAGAATGAATATGTTGGAGAAATAAGACAACGCTGCTCAATAAATGAGGACCCATTGGTCCAAGACCAATAAAAACTATCAGTGAATGGTAAGATTAACACTTTTATGCCAGAATCCACTGGGATATTGAAGACATTGCTCCATTTTGACAGAAGATGGTGCGTCATGCTCCTATTACACTGGAGCAACAAAGGAGTAGCCCCAACAATTAACAAATGGACTACTAAGTTATGGCTCTGTCAAAGGACGATGCTGAAGTTAGTTTCCAACTTGTGGCAAAAAAAGGCCATTTCTTTACCCTTTATTGCTGAATTGTAAACTGTGAATTCACCCTCATTGTCCCTCAGTTTTAAAGAAGAGGGATGTATGAGTGGGACTTTGTTGCCTATTGGAATCTGCCGTTAACATTATTTTAAAGCAGAACGGCCTCATCAGTGTGTGTGAATAGAGAAAAAGGAAAAACAAATTGTAACATTTCTAACATCTTGAACACAAAACAACAAAAATCGTTAAAGAACAACATTAAGAAGTTTTATTTTATTTTTTTTTTAAACTGGTATTGGGGTGAAAAAAAATGAGCACTTCTTTGCCAAAATATGAGAGCATAAAAAAGACACCAACAAAGAAGGAATCACAGCAGTTCTGCTGATTTCACGCAGTGCAACATTACAACATCATAAAAAAAAATTATTTATAAATCAGCCTGTTTATCCACTTTTCTTAACCAATTTAGTTAAATTTTAACAGGTTATATGTCTACTTGATGCATGTTGTTGATTAGTTGTTTTCAGCTGTCTGTCACTATTAAATTCATCACAGTGAGCACAAGCAAATGTAAGCAGGGAGAAGAAACATCTGCTGCACAAAGCTTCAGTTTACCTGTCACAAGACATCAGCCCTGAGCCTTGTAAAATACCATTGTTAAATACCTGTAAGCTTCTAGGAAAATCCATGAGATGATGCTGACGTTATCTGCAGCACAAAGTGTTAAAAGCCTTTAATTCCCATTCCTTGGCAAACTGCTTAGTCAGCTGCCAGGCTCATCCTTAATGGTCTAACCTAGCAGTGGACTTCTATTTGATCGGCTATGTACAAGGCTTTGATGGTCTTTTCGAGGGAAATTTGCTATGAATGTGCACCTTCGTCCTCAATCTTTTCTTTAAGGGGGCATTATGCAATTTCTTTGTATCAAATGAAAGCCGCTTCCAGTGACTATTTTTCATTAAAATAATGTCTATATGTTAAAAGAAGAAAAAGCTAGACCCAGCTACTGAAATCATGAAATCATTTTATCTGCTCATCAAGATGCTCATTGGTTCAATTCTCTACACTGAGTAGCAGCTTCCTGTTGTAACACATAAGATTTATATTGACAACCATACTTTGGCTAAATCCATCTTAACCACCTTTAGCTCCCTAAGTAAGATCACTTTCGCACTGCTGTAGTGTTGCCAAGCTGAGTTTCAAAAGAAAGAATACCCTTCTGTCATTGAGAAGCTAAGCTGCCTGCAGGGATTGCTGGCTGAATGTGGGCCTGTGAAATGGCAGGGCTTAGATGTAAGCCGATGGCCAACAGATGGACAGCGTAGCCCTAATCCACGTGAAGAAGCTGGTTGGTGCAACAAGGTGCAGAATCATAACAGTGACCAGCTGCTATGCTGTCTAAACTGTGCTGGGAAACCTGTCTACATGTCCCTCCTGAACTTCACCTCCCAAAGGTGTCATTTTTTTTGTTGTGTTTCAGCTGAGGTGCTCTGGCCACTGATGTCTTTTTTAACCACAAAGAGATACATTAGTAAGTGAGAACAGATATTTAGTTTGAGTAAAACTAGAGCAAAAAGCTTTGAATAAAAGTTAAAGTAAAATTAGAATGATCAGATTTGTAACATTTACTTTTCTTCTCTTGATAAGACCATCATCAGAGTAGTAGAGGGTGGCTAAGGTAGATGGTGGGCAAACAAAGCTTTCACTTGAGAGACTAAGGTTTGCATCCAGTTTCTGCAGTTTGGTTTGCCCACAGAGTAACTTCAGGCTCTGTAACCAGCTATCTCACATACAGACTTATGCTCCCTCCAGAACATAGCGTTCCTCTCAAAATGACGTCTGCTGCTTTCATTCCTTGGCACAAGGCAGTCCAAGTCCAGACTGTTCTAATTTGTGGTTCCATGATAGTGGAATGAGCTGCCAATATCAGAGTGGATATATCCATCTTTACTTCCTACAGTCTCTTCTCTTCTCATAACACCTCCTCTTGTAACACCTCTCAAACAATAACACCCCTAACTTGCACTCACTTCCTCAGCTTGTCTCTGTTCTTTAAAAAGCCAGCTCTTTCTGCTCAAGGTTTCTTATTACACTCGAGCTCGACTGTTTTTCCTCACTTGTACATCTTTGGATCAAAATGTCTGCTAAATGACTGAATGGATATGGAAATGGTGTAGGGCTCAAAATAATATCTGATACTGGTAAGGAAGTTTGTGGCAGACCTAAAGAAGTCCATAAAAGTATTTGAAGAAGCTAAATATTTTAACCTTCACAAACAGAGGTGTACCTAATTATAACTGTATATGACCCTGAGATCCTTTAAAAAAAAAAAAAGCTCTGGTCAGTAATCAGTTTGTGCTAAATGATTATTTGTCATGAAAAGTTCAATTTGAGACAGAGACCATCTTCAATCTGTGTAGATCGTTGTCCAAACCTTATTCAAAGGTAGTTAAATCTTGTCTGTTTTTTCTTCCTTGCTTCAGGATTAAAAATCTCAATCTTAAAATAAGATTAGATGCATTCAAGAACATGTATAGGTTTCTTAAATAGAGCAAACAGCTAATAATATTAAAGCTCCATCATTTTCAAGTGGGTAATAGTGTGTGTAGAACAGTATCGTAATGACTGTGGTTGTGAAATGAGCATTTCATTACATTCAAATCAATTAAATTCAAGCGGGCTCCTAATTTGGTGCTTTTATGTTTGATTGTTATGTATGGAAGTCTGTGCGCTATGGGTTCTTGCATCATTATTGAGCCAAAAAGCCTTATCTCAATCAACAACGTACATAGAACCACAATTATTCTATTTCTCTTAAGGAAAGATGCTTTGAAAGAACTCAGTAGAATGCTGGACTCTTGTGAAGTAGATCCGGGATAAGAAAAAAAAAAGGTGTCGATAGTTATGTTAACAAGAAAAAATTCTGACCAAGGACTGGTGAGAAATACACTGAAATTCGGATTCATTTAAATTCTCTGTTTGAAAAATATTTTGGTCATGAGTTTTTCACCATTTGTTTTATTACCCACGTAAAAGAAAGCTGCACAATGCTGCACAGAATTATGGTTTGTATTTGTTACTCAGTAAATGTCCCATGGTTATCTTGCTTTTAAACTCACTCTAATAGTTCACTCAAACTAAGTGTGGGCGGTAAGGTCTCTAGCTTGGATACAAATGCTATTCATGTTCATACAATCACTGTTACTCTTCCTCCATGATCATTCAGCTTGTAAAACATTTCATAAATGCAATGTAGCTTGGATGACCGAAAAGCATTCAGTTTAATAAAACCACATACAGTTGTAACACATATTCATCTCTAGCTCTAAAAACAAACTAATGCATTTTCCTTTGATTAGAGATAATAGTTAGGTGTAACAATATGATACAAAGTTGTTCTGAAGTGTCTTTTATGTGAAGGCTAACACATTTTATTTTTGTGAAGCGTGTCAATCAAGCTAGAAATGATTTAACTACTAGTGCAACTATAAAATATGACGCATGGAAATGAATTACTAAAATGAAATTACAGACTGTACAACAACCCCACAGACGTTTGCATTTTTTCGTCCATTTGTGTTTCTCTTGATAGTTAAATTGATTTAAGGCAGCGAGACGACAGCAGTAGCTCTGCGAGAGCCTACTTTGGCGCGTCCTTGTTTTAAGTTTAACAACATCAGCATGCTAATATGCCCTCAGCAGCTTTAAATCACAGCAATGACCTGATAAAAGCACAGGATGAAATTTTAGATCATCGTTGTAACAATTCACTTATGGGCAATGTGACTGGAGCAAATTCTGAAAACAAACAAGAAATGGGAACTTCAACTTCGCTTATAATGTAAACCGGAATGAGCCCAGTAGACAAAAGAATAGAGGAAAATACTGTCATCTTGCAGCTACTGACTTAGTAAACATGAGATGTATTTATTTTAACAGCTGCGACACATTTGGAAGATTCAGCAGCAGCAGAAAGTAATAATGTATGCGTAGCAGTTAGGTGGTGAGACACTGAGCTCCCCTGCAGAGAGATGCTCTTTTCTTTCACAAACACAGAGAGAAAATGCTTCATTGGTCCCTCACTCATACACATAAACACACACAAACGCACAGAAAAAAGTGAAATTTCTGCTCGTCTGTATATTGTTTTGTCCTCTAATGCTGCGAACCCCCACTATGAGACCTGATCTTCAGGGTTAGGGACAACTTGCTGACAGAGCCTCTGAGGTTTGAGGCAGTTATGTCGAGGAGGTTATACGTGAATTGTCCTCCCAGCACTGCAGGAGGTGCCAACCTTCAGAGTTCCAGAGGCAAAACTGAAAAAAAAAAACACAGCAAGACAGCCATGGCAATAAAAGTAGGAGAAACAATAACCACTGAAGGTCACAGGGCTTTAGATTTCATATTGTATACTGATGTTGGATGAGTGTTTCCGAGTGTGGGCTTGGTTGAGTTCGTAAGACTGACACACCAGCACTAATAAGACCCCAGGAGGGGCTATTGGAAAGTCTGCTTTAAGCAATGGGCAGGAATGATTTTTCTTTTCAGTCAGCTTCTCTTGTCGCAGTGGTGAAAGGAAAAAAAAAAGCTCAGGGAACCTTTGTTTCATTGAAAGAAAATGGCAATAAAGGGAAACAAGGTCTTAACACACATCAGCTGCTACAGCACACCGCCAATTTTCAATTCGTAAATGATTAATTCAGTTTCACATGACAGAGACCAAGTTTGTTACAGTAAATACAGAGGATATGATGCAGTGTGACGAAATGATCCTGAGAGTCATTACATCATGAGACTAACAAAGCGACAATATCAATCATCATCACTGTTGTAGAACTTTTGCAGTATGTATTGGGGTAACAGTGCGTGGCCACATAGACAAAATAAATTAGTTGCAAACAAAGTTCACTTCCAAAACTAAAATCGACTGCAAGAAACTTGAGCTTGCTAAAGATTATTTCAAATTAATTTCGTCAGCCAAGCGCTGCTATACAACCTCCAAATGAAAAAATAGATCCTGAGCAAACACTTAACTTCCTTCAAAAGACCCTCAAAGCTCTTAGTCAAAAGGAGCTCTTGATGACGTCACAAAATATCATTAACTTACACATATTTTGCTGCACATTTAACAACAATACATTATGTGCAATGTGCATGGTTGTTTACCCTTACTATTACTATTAACACTGTCAGTGAGTCGGTTTCCATTCATTCATTCAGAAATAATTTCTTTCTCTGGCAGTTAAGAGGAAACAATGACATCTTATCATTATCAATGTAATGATTCTAGATTACTGCGCAAAAAGCAAAGGAGCGCAGGCAAATAAACAGGTTCTCCCATCACTCCTCTCAGAAGCAGCCTTGACAAAATTTTCTTTTTTTTTCTCTGTAGTCATCTATTTTTTCTTCATCTTCATGATGCAGCCTAAATTCTACAATTCTGGGTCAAATTTTCACCTGAAAATTTGACTCATCACTGCTTCAGCCCAATGAGGAAGAGGAGGAACCATCATGGAAGGATGAGCCCCTGTACGGCATATACCATTGACAGACTGAAGAAGTGGCTGATATCTCAGTGATATGTCAGAAGTCCAATCAGTGGTTAGAAAAGGCTAGTCTGAAAGAAAGCAATCATGGACCTAAAATTAAGCTGAGGTCTACCACACCGGACAGGACCCCAGATGCAGCTGTGGAAGATGCCTCGAACACACGGAACACCACAATGACATAGCTGGAATAATGTACAGGAACAGCTGTACTGATGGGGATCTGAAGTCCCAAATAAAAGTAGTAGATGCCTCTAAATTAGGATGAGAATGACAGAGCTAAGATCCTGTAGGACTAGGATTAGTGATGGTTAACCAATTGAATTTGTGTTCACTGACAATCAACAGAACTAGGCAGTAGTGATAGATGCAGCAATTCAAACCGCGAGCAACAACAAAAAGAGGGAACACAAGAACCTTTGAAAACACTAAGGGCTGTAAGACCAAGGTCAAATGATGTGGAAAGTAAAGGCAATGGTGGTGTAAGTGGTATTTAGAGCACGATCTTATTCTTTTATACTCAAATATCAATGTGAAAATACGGCGCTGTCCAAGAATAATGCTACTGGATTGCATTGACCCCAGACCTTTGCTGACCACTCCAAGTTCGTTTCATTACAGGCTAAAAACTCAAAACACTGCTGTGCACAATCATCCAATAACACAAGGCCTCTTACTCTATACATAGAGAACATTTGTCTGTCATACACAAACACACACACATAAAAACCCAATAAAATTGGTGAAAATGGGATTGAACCACCCGCGACCCGACCAACGGATTAAGCTGCTATAGAAAATGGATGGATGGATGGATGAATGGGATTGAACCACCTACTTTCTGATTAATGAACGGCTTCTCTTACTTTTGAGAAATGCAGGAAACTGGAATAAACCCTAATTTAGATCAGTCAATTTGAAATGGATTGCATGTTTCCTTATTAACATTGCACAAGAAATGAAAACATAGGTAGTGCATAACGTTTATTTGCAGACTACTTTATGTACCTCAAACAACCCAACTCAGTTGACCTCAAGGATGAACTGTGGAGGACACATAGAATTTGAAACAGATGAAAATACATTCCACTATATCACACATCCTTTTAGATTATCCAAATCGATTTGAATAATGCACAGTGTTACAAGGAATTATTCATTCATGAACAACGAATTAACATTATGCTGCTAAATCGAGCCCTTACCTTTTCACTTGCACAAGATATCCCCCAAGACACAGTGTCAGATTTAATATATGAATGACAGTACTAGTCCAAATGAATAAAGTCGTTATGTAATGCTATGTGCGTGCGAATAGGGAGAGAGGGTCCGTATTTAAAAGGTGACGACATCTAAATCATAAAATTCAACATAAGAACCTTCACTTCACCTCCACAAGATACATTTTCCCTTTGATTAAGAGTGAATTTGACAGTGCCAAAAGATGTCGTATGGAATAACCACTATAATAACACCTCCACATATATGTATAGGATACAGGTGTAATAGCAGCACCTCCACAGTGAGCTGAAGTAGCCCCTAATTAAAGGAGTTAACAAGGAAACATGTCTTAATTTCATACTGAATAATTAAGACTTGATCTTATCTGCTGCTTGGACGTGTGATGGGCACAGTGTGGAGAGGCTCCGAGCCATATTGACTTTAATTGTGACTGGCATCTAAAGGCTTTCCTCCCAGTGTGGCGAAGAAAATGTCCCCTTTGCTTAGCTGGGACTGCAGCTCACACTGAGGCCTTTTTAGAGCGAAATGAGCTGTAATTAGTTGATAAAGAGTCAACCCTGATGCAGAAAATGCCACACCAGTGCACTGGGATCAGACACTGGATGATACTGCTGTTGCATGCTATAGTGAAAAATGGATTAGAGACAAAACACTGGCAAAGGCAGCTCCAGCAATGCTTTGGTTGTTTGTAACATTCATTCCTGCAAGTCAGGATGTATTTCCTGACAATAATTACCAAGAAACACTTGTCAGGGTGAAATGGAGTTTGCACTGTAAAGACAAATAGTAAAGATGTTTCCATGTGAAGTACAGTACAGTTTCCACTTGACTTTACACTGTCAATGTCATATAAGTACATTCTTGATGCTTCCAGAAGAATTAAGATGGTAAGTAACAGCCAGGTGCAGCGAATCAAACATACCTCATTAACTGATCATCAGCAAGCGTGACAAGCTCTATAAAAGCAGATGTTTTGTCAGTTTGCTGGTCGACCATGAACTTATCTGTAAATCAATGCTTTCTAGAGGAGTTTTATAATTATTTCAAGTTATTGCTGCTAAAGGTGGTTCTACAAGGACAAAGTTTGTCTACCAGATAGCGCAGATATGGGTATTTTTTTTCTAACTACGGGATAAGCAGTTTCATACACATCTAACAATTACTATTAATAATGTTTTTGTGTGTACATAAAAGCATACAGAGTCGTTCGATTTTAAAGTTTCAGTCAGGTTTTGATCCACTTCCACCTTTTTTTTTTTTTAACTACAATATCATTTGGAGGATAGTGACCTCTAGATAAGTACCCTTACTTGTGTTTGCACTCTTGGTTGTGGCTAAAAACACAGTCCTCATCAGTTGGATATTTTCATTTAGTATCCTGTTTTATGCACTAAAAAATGAGAAGTGAATCCTGTGCATTTCTCGCTCAAAAATATATGAAACAATGCAACAAAATTTGAGTAAAGACATCTAAAAAAATGTCATCATCATTCTCTTTCCCTTTAAAATACAATGATCAACCGCAACATCAGAACCACTGACAAGTCAGATTCAAAAACAACAACTCCATGGCAACGGCACTCCCTGATAGCAGCTGCTCCATCAAGTCCAGGAAAGGCTCAAGGACCACAACAGAGAGCCCACTGTTTTCACATGGCCTCAAACATCCCCACACATCAACGGAAACACCAGCCCTCTATCCACAGAATTGTCCACTGCCAATGTCCTGCTGAAGCCACAGGACATCCCCGGAGGAATGAGGCCAGTTATAGCTAGTTTGGATGCACTAAAGGGAACCAACACAGTATTAGGCTGATGATAATATTCATCCTCATCAGTGTATCACTATTGTTATCATACTCATGATCCTGTACTGCTTTGCTTTACAGTTTTCTTTGAAAAACATTTAAAGAATCCACATAACTCTATCTATTTACCCTATATCCAGCTGAAGATGGAGTTTTGCTATCAATTTAATTTAGTTTAGTAGCCTAAACGCCTAATGCAAATGTGTTTCACACTGAAACTGGGACTGCAACAGTCATTCCTGCTTAAGCAAGAATTTAGCATTGAACAGTTGAAACCAGCAGTCACGGCACCAGTCTCCCAAGGCTTTCCTCCCACCTCTACATGCACATCTTGCTATTCTGTGTAAACATGACTCAAATAAAAGAAAATAAGTAATAGAACAACTTCCTAGAGCAACCTTGGCATAGCCTTAACATTTTTCTTGTTTCTTTAAATCGCCTACATCTTTCAAATGCTTGTTTTTGTAGAACACCCGTAAAGCTGAACCTTGAGGACAGACAGGACGATATTTCATCAAGGCACAGAGTAACCGCAACTTCAGCAAGATGACAAACTGCAGGATCCAAGAAAAAAAAGATGGCATCTTGAAACAATACATTACATTTCTTACATTAAATTCCTCCCACACAGTTTTCTATTTATTGTTGTCAAACACATAGACAACGCTTATGTACCACATGCACTCATTTAGGATTCATCTCCACCTAAAAGAAAAAAAAGGTGCATCATTTAGCTAAAGCTTTAGAGTAGACGGCCTTTATAGACCATAACAAAACAAAAATGTTCAATCATTGTAACAGCGTGAAAAAAAAGTCCAAAACAGTACCCTGTGTACGATGTGTTACTAATCTTTCCCGCTCACCATCTATATCTAATAATAAGAGTTGAACCAGACTTCCATCTGCTGTTTTTTTAGAGCTAGACCCAGAACAGCAATGCATTTGAAATTCATAAGGAGCTGCACTAGCAATCAGACTCTAGATTCCTGCTCCAACCAGAACTAATCAGCTGATTGTTCGCATGAGGCAACAGGCATCATTTGGTTTGCACAGACAAACTGTAAATGGATTGTCCGACCATCGATTAAAATGGCTCGTGCCTGATAAAATAGGCTCGAAACGCAGCAGTGAAAATAGTTGACCTTTTCCAGGTGATAGTGGGATTTGTTACATGCAGTAGCAAGTTTGTATGCTTTTGCCGAAGGTGCAGAGAAGGGTACAAGTCAGTCAAAACAAAAGCAAAGCAGGGCACTCTGATGATGCAGCGCTGATATGTTTGACTGAGAATTCTTTATTTTCTTCCCAAAAAACCTGCACCACTGTTCATCAATTAATTCTTTGATTTCAGCATCCACCATCTAAGTTTCTTTTCTCTCCACCAGAAAAAAAAAAACCATAACATGTCTCTTTCTTTTTTTCCTCCTTCACAATCCACTGGGAGTCAATCAGGCCCGGCTGACCCCACTGTGGCTCCAGCATGGAGAAAGGGGAGCTTAATCCATGTCCTCTGAGAGATCGCCCAGAAAGATGAAGCCTTAATTAGCCAGATAAAACCCCACATAATGACGGTATTGATATAGACTGGGAAATGAGGTCTAAGCAGAAACAAAAGAGAGGAGGAAAAAAGACAATCATGTATAAGATAAGCAAGATGGTTGAAGTCAGTTAAGGTGAAGTGAAGCAAGCAAAGTGGATGGAGGAAGCGGGCACTTCACTCTCACTCGAAACTCCAGCACGGGGGGCACAGTCTCATCTATCTGAGCAATCCACCTGCTCCAAATTCTCTCATAAGAAGCTTAGAGAAAAATGCTGACCTTCATATAATCAAAGATTATGTGCAGGAAAACAACAACAGTTTTGGAGTACTTAAGCTACAGCACTCATGGGAGATTCAAGCAATTAAAGGCAAAATTACTTTTCTAAGCTGTTCTTGCATCTTCCCATTCCCTATATGTGGCTCTCCGTAGAAACAGAGGAGGTCACGAAGATGGTGAAAACAAGAGAACCACCACTCTGATAATCCGAGTAGCGCTAAAGAAGAGTAGCATCTTCTTTGTAGAAAGACAATCTAGGTATTACATATGATACACATAGATCAATGACAAGGTGACCCTGAGCAGGGATGCCAGATGGGTTTAGCGTTGGAAAAGGTGCCACAAATCCCTTGTCAACACTCATGCACCCATAAGAAAAAGGTAGCGGAACAATTCATTTGAAATGTATACATTATAGTTTTGCAGCCAAAAAATAAAATGATAAAACAGACTTAAATGCTACAAGCTGAAATATAAAGTGTGGATTAAGGCTGAGCAACATCACCAATTAACTATACCTCCGACAGAATGGAGATTCATGGTACATGTGAGCATTTTTCATGAAAACTTATGAATATAATAATGATTAAAGTATCTTACAATGCTAATAATTTGGATTCTTACTATCAACCAGTCAGCAGTTAAAATCTGTTTGTTTCTCTCCTTTTATCTGTGCTCTCATATACTGTATTTTTAATACTCAGAAAGGACTAAATGCTAACACAGATGCAACGTCTTATAATATCGCCTTTGACAACGTCTGCATTTAGATACCTCAGAACGGAATTTCACACGCACAGCTCCCAGCCAGGCTGCATCTCCTCTGTAGGACAGAGAGCAGTAGAGGAGGAAAAGTGAGTGCTTGCAGTGACACTTTTCATCGGGATTTAGTCAATGTTTGTCCAACATGATGCCATATTCAAAATGTTTGCTACTTTTTAAAGAAGAAGAAAAAAAAGGCAGACAAAGTAACTAAGTTGGCAACAATGAAGAGACGTAAGAAAGTATGCAGCTCACCTTGCTGCTGACAAACAGAAGGAAAGGGGAGGTGACTGGTGAAGAGTGTGGAGACTGGTATGACTTTACTAAAACATTTTAGAATCTTGTCGAAAAAAAACGACAGTTTTAAATAAAAAGTTGGTATAATACCGAGCCCGAGTGTGGATTAATGTCTCAATGCTAAAAAAATAAAACTCATTAGGTTACGAGTGCAGCTCATATCAAAGCCAATCCAATCTCAATCTACAGAGCTCAGAAGTCCACCTCGCCACCAGTGCCTTAATTAAAGACCGTGTCTGTCTTTCTTTTAGTCTCCCTGCAAAGAGTATTTTCTATATTGAAGCAGCCAGACAGATAGACAGACGATGCGCTTGTTGTCTTGATGGGTTTTTTCGTCCTTATTTACAGGCGAGGTGTACAACAGTGGTACACATGCAAATGATGGTGCTGAAAAAAGTTTTTTTTTTCCTCAGTCTGGATTATTTAGCACACTCTTATTCATAGAACTGACCTAAAGACAAGGCAACAGAAAAAGTGTATTAACAAACGAGCTGTCTCCTACCTGTAAGCTATGAAACAAAATTTGCATTGCAAATAAATCAACAATTTCATGTTGCAATTGGACAACATCTCAAACAATGTGCGGATCTTGTTGCAATTGTTATCAGTTTTATTTATCAGAAATACGTCTCATTGCATAACAGCAGGGACAGTGATGCTCAAACACCTGGAATAAAAACGCTAGGCCCATCATCCGCCCTGTAAGCCTGGTCTGAGGCTGACGGACCAGCTCTATGTAGCAAATGGAGGAAACACTGCATACTTTTCTTGTCTCTGTTCTGCTCATTATTGCCAGCATGGCAGAAGTAAGCACAGGCAAATGCAAAGGAGCTGAATTATTTATTTTACATTTGCATATCTACCGCAGGTTCAGGACCAGGGTGATGAGGGATTGTGTTATGGAAGGAGATTACCCCATGGGTTTCTTTTTAGGCCATAAAACCAGCTTCAACAATTTGCAGAGCTCATTTCTTAATGTCATAAGCAAAAAGGACTGTATAGCCAGAGTTGTCATTGCAAAGAGTAGCTTTTTTTCTTTTCTGTCTGGCACAGACTCGTTTCATCCTCATAATAACTTTGCCCATCTCTACACCTTTCAATCCCCTGCTAAATTAGTTATGAGGGGTTAAACTGTGTGGACCTTCCTCTCACCCCATCAGACCTGATCTCTCTCCCATCCCAATTCCCATCGGTTCGCAAACTACTTTGCACTGCCGTGGCAGCACGTCACACGCCAACATCCTACAAGGTCAAATGCCATTTAATTTCCTCATCTTTGATGGCAGCCTCAACACCCCACCAACCCCCCACCCCCACCTCCCTAATATGTGACTGGGAGTCACTGAAGTTAAAATATCTCTGTCCAGAGGTAATTGATAAAAATCAGCTTCAACTTGTCAAACTCTGGGTCACGCCTGTCCCTGTAACCCACTCAGCTCAGCAAAGAGGCTCTGACATATGCTATTATAGAAACTAAACACATATTTGAAATCACAATTCCACTCAAATTCCATCTGGATTTCTCAATGGTTGCAAAATGTACAAGAAATGTTAATGTTGTCACTGAAATACTTTGACACAACAGGAAAGTATGTGGCAGCAGATCCTGCATTGTTGCTCATGATTAAAACTTGTGTTAAAATATCAGAACATATATGACAAAAGATATATGCCAGGGCGTTTAATCAAATGTGTCCTTTTCACAAGATACTACAGGTGAACAGAGATATTACAATGACATTTCCCAGATGATTCCCAACAACTGGACAATTATCTTTGGTGTGACACGTTCTTTAAGATTCTGTGTTAGAGTATGCAAACAGGGCATTATCTAATTAATATACGCTGATTTCCATCTCTGTGTTTAAAAATGTAAGGTCCAGACATCTTGTTTTATCTTGTTAACATAACAAGAGTCAAAGGTTTTCACAGTAGAGATTTGGATCTCTTTGGCTCTCCGATCACTCCATAAATCAGAAAATAAAGTCAACAGCAAAAAAAAAAAAAAAAAAAACCTTGTATAAATCAAGATATGAGTAATATACCCCCCCCCCCCCCCCCCCCCCCCACATGTTTAGAAATGCACATAAAGAATTAATTCACTGAATACATTTTCTTTGCAGGACTCTGACATGTTATGGTAGCAAAATCTCAACATTTAAAAAAAAACAAAACAATAGTTTCCTCTGTGGTGTCTCATCCACCTCATGTGAAAAGAAAACTGTACTTCCCTGTACTTCCTCCCATGTGTCAATTATTCTGATTACAAAATGGTCCCCGGCATGGATGTAAACACATTCAGACACAAGACAGCTCTACAAATGGCGAGACAGCTCTACTTCATGTCTAACTTTTGCAGGGATAATTGCTGCTTCTTCATGTCGAGCAAACTAACATCTCTACATGCCACCCAGTTCGGTCAATAACCTGAAATCCGACCTCCCGTTTCCTCCCAGCACTTTCGCTCTCCTCCATCAACAGTATTAGCAGTTCTTTGTTGCAGCGTTCTGTCATTCCTTTCCCTCTCTAGCTCACTCTGCGTTGACAGCGAGTGGGTGAAGGAAAGAAAGCCAGAGTGAGGGCGGGAGGAAGGGAGCCAGAGAACACAGACAGTGAGAGCTTTTAGGGAAGTTAAACCAAGAAAGAGAGACATGGAAGGAGAGCGCCAAAGAGATGGGGAAAGAGAGCTTTTAGGGAACTAAAAGCCTTTGCTCCGTTATACGTCAAAGCAAGGCCCGTGTTGTCTAGAATTACATGATGAATGGGAAGTGACTGTCAGTGGATGAAAAGCGACTGCTCTGATCTAACCAAAGGAAGGGATAATGGGCTTGAAGCACATTAGAATATGTGAATTATCTGAGAACACTCTAATCCCAGTATCATAGTGGACAGTCATTCTATACTTCTACTATACTGCAGCATTTGAACAGGGGTGTCCATGTTCTCAATAAATTCTAATGGGATTAGTGGCTTTTAATGGAACTTTTAAAGTGCGGTGAATTAACAACAGCAACAACAAGTTTGGACGTCGGTCAAACTGATTGGCACAGTTTGAATGAGTGCTTGTATGTTGCTTAGTTTAACCCCATACGCCACTTGTACGTAGATCCTCACTCAGCCCACTAGACGGAGGCAAGAGAGTTGAGAGCACTCGTGCAGCACCCAAACGCTGAACCGTGTGAACTCTGAATCTCAATGGGGTATTTTAACACCCATTATGCCAGGGAGGTGGCAAACAAACACAAATCTTGTTCCCACTTATGGAAAATATCATATGCTCCATATAAGCATGGCTGTGTAAGAGGAGCTGCTGTTGCCCCACAACAGTTGCAACTGAATGGTACTGTTTGAATAGATGCTTTCAGCCAAAAAGATGCGGCATATTGTCATTTTTCCCCACTGTCAAATGATTTATTTAGCCTTTAGTTACGCAGCACTGTTCAAAAGTCGTAAGCCAACCCTAACTTCTTCAAATACTGCCATTAAATTTGTGGAGGAAATGATTTATATATGTGCATAAATTGTAAAAACGTTTCCTAAATTCTTTTGAGGACACACTGCACGCCATGCAGAGAGGTGCCAAGTTTTTGATGAATGGTTCTTTGGGAATCACCTTGGTGCTGTAAAAAATGTAGTTTCATGTCTGTGAAACTGTTATCTTTGATATTTTTAGTTGATGTAACTACACTAATGGGAACAAATTGTGTGTCTTTGCGACAGACTGCAAGTAAAAAGTTGGTCGTGTACAAAGTAATCAGTTATAAGTAGGAACGACACTGATTCGTTCCTAAGGTGCCCTTTTCATGCTTGAGTGAAAAAAAAAACAATTTTCACAAAACGGACGAGTAGAACAACATGAAATGAGTGAAAGAGTTTCCATATGCCCCACAAAAAACTTTGAAAGACTTTCAGAAAGCCTGATGAACTGTTGTTAAACATCAGTTCTAAAGATTACAAAAATGCCTGGCTGCTTGGAAGCAAAAGAGAAAGAAAGAGCAGAGGAGTGGCTCAGGACTATTGCACTGCGTTACAATGCAGATGAAATGGACAACCTCAAAAAAACATTGCATTTGGTGATTTAGGTTATCCACCATACATTAATAAAACGGAACAACTGCAGTCTGTGACCTTAAAGTTTGTACAATATGAAATATAAACACATAAACACTCAACCATATGTACAACATATTGCTACAAGCTGTAAAGGATAGAAATTACAGATTGTGTTTTGGCCCGATGAACCTAACTTGAGTGACTTCCACTGAAGTGCCTTGGCTACAGCCTCCCATTCAAAGCTGTCAGTCAGAGGCCATCAACTGCCTCGGTCGATATGATTTACAGCCCACTAGCAGCTTAGCAGAGTGTCATTAACGCAGTCATCTAAAACATGAATGAGTAAATCTTCCTGGCAACAGAAGTGCCAGCATAGACACTCATTAGTTCCTGTGCAGTGAATACAAATGTTCTCTCCAGAGGCTGAGTGAGGAGCCTCTGTGAGCACAATAACATTTTGCCAACCCCCTGACCTATCACCTCGTCCATCATTGGTGCCTTTATTAATGACGCAACCTCTAAAGGCTGCAGAATGGTACAGGACTTAATACTCCTTCAAGACTAGCAACTTTGTATCCATTTCATGAATACTCTAAATTTTGTTAAAAGTTGAAGTTGGGCATTTTTAACAGATTGTCAGTCAGTTGACGCCTATACTAATATAGCATAATTCCCCCCCCCTGTCACAGTTAAGGTACTCAAACTCTGACCTGTTATTAATTAGAAAATGAAAGGTACTACAAAATGTCAGTGATGCAGTAGCGTAAGATGGAAGTTAATTTGCCGGTTCTGAGTAGTTGAGAATGCCCAAACAAGAACCACTTTGTACAAGGCAGGGACAAAACTGCAGCAGGCATGTATCAGTTTGATTGTATAAAAAAAGATGACAGTAAGGCAACATATCGAAATATCAGTCCACGTGGTTAGTGGGTGCCTCAGGTCTTTGTGGATTAAGTATGTTATTGAAGGATGGTTGGATAACTGCAGCGATAAAAATGTCTTTAAAGTAGCATTAGTTATTGCTTTTGTGCTTATGTGCAGGAGAGAAGCTGCAGCAATGATGCAAGGACGAGAGCTGATTTTCTAGTCTGTTTCTGTTTCAAGTCATTCTGGTGATGCAGCATGTTCTGAGCGTTTCCACATACTGGTTTTGCCTGATTTACTTCTCTTTATCCATTTTCTGCTGCAGCCAACAAGTAAAACCACAGTGTTCCCGTGCAATGGCTCTCAATATTAGTGGTAGATCCTCTAGCTCTGGTCTCTTACTTAGGTTTGTCATTAAAGAAAAAAACAGCTTTATGAAGTTAGCTAATATCGTTAATTCTAAAAGGACACATGCTGACTCATTGGCACAGCTAAAATATTGCAGGTGGAAGTCACACATGAGCAGGTGGATAATAGCTGTTTCAGGACAAGTACACATGCTGTTGCGTTCCCGGTGGACATGTTGATTTTTCACACGTGTTGATGCAGAACTAAAGAAACTTCGGCGTAAGCTACACTTGTTTGAGTGAGTTTCGCGCTTGACCCGACAGGCTAATCTGAATGCATGTAGGCATGTTCTGATCTGCTTCTGACAAGGCTCAACACTTTGACGCCATTTCAGTTAAAGCAGGCATCTGAGATGCTCATACAGTTGTAATAATCAACTGCTGGTGTTTTCTTTTTATTTCAAATGTTTTCTCTATGCATTGCTGCTTTTAATTAGGATGAGCCTTGGAGGAAGTGTCATGCAGTCACATAGACTAAAAAAAAAAACTGTGCACAGAAGAATAGGGATATTTTCTGTAGCTCTTTATTATATCACAAGGCTTAACCATGGAGAGCACTATTTTACTGTTTAGCATAAATGTTGCAGCTGCAGTCTGGATTAGTGTACACAATAATTATGTTGATGCGTCCAACATTATAGGATTAAGGGCAATGAAATTATAATTACAAATTAGATTTTCGTTCTTTTTTTTGACAGCAGCAATCACAATAACAAAGGCCGAGTGAAGGACAGTGCATGGCTTGCATACCATCACACTAAAGATATGCTGCACACATACTGAGGGATATGTCAACATGAACAAGCAACCTAAAGAGCTTTGTTCGAGCAGCACATGTGTTTTAAGCCTAAAACGTGAGCTTTTTGATTCTTGGCCACCCAGAAACCAACAACTAATTTAGTCTCACCTTTGCAAGAACTGCAACTGAGTAAAATGTCTAACATATGCACCAGTGCAGTTAAACTAAAGCAAATTTTGATGAGCAATGCATATAGTACGAGTACAGTTCTGTGCTGCCGATAATTTCCTGACATTTTGCTCTGAAGCAGCCAGACTTTCTTGCAATAATTTTGAAGTGATTTTAAGCAATAGTTCTCTTTCGGAAGGTCTTTAAAAGTTATTCTTTAGATGTTGCTTTTTTAAAAATCGTTATTATTATTTAGTCTAGATCAGCGTTAAATTTATAACTATTTAACACTGATCTATGAATAATGAAAGCATAAGAAAGTCACCTTAGGCATGAACCCTTGTTCTGTTTACAGATAACAGATGACTTTCCAAAGAACCATTTTTAAATCCAAACCAGGCACTGTTACTGTGTAGCAGCCTGTCACAAAGACATGTTATTAAATATCATTTCTCCAGTTGCACAAATGAAAAAATGACAAGATAACAGTTTGACGGACATTAGAGTATTTCTGCAGCAACAAGGTGATTCCAAAAGAGCTATTAGCTGACAACTTGGCATATCTGAGCATGGTGTGCTATTTCTTTAAAAGTTTTGAAAAAACTGAACAAGTTGAGGACTAAAAAACTATCTACAGCAGATGAACAGTAACTTAAAGTGATGTCCCACAGAAATAGAAAAAAATAAAAAATAAATCAGCAGAGATACAACACAGAACCAGAGAGATACATCTCGCCCATCATTTGATCCATCGACTGTTCACATAATCCTATTCAGGAATGGTCTCCAGGGTGACTGTCAAGAGGTCATTCTTACAGAAGGGAAACGGGGAGAAAAAGATGAAAAACTCAAACATCAGTGCCAACAGGTCCTACGGAGTGATGAATCCTCCCCAGAGGCCGGACAACATTATTGAAACAGTGTGGGATCATCTTGGCCGGGAACAGCCAACATTCAAAGAAGAGCTTTGGGATGTCCTTCAAGAAGCTTGGAGAACTATTCCTGAAGACTACAAAGACATTTTAAAATATCTTGTCTTTAAGGGTTCAGATTGTGCTGAAGAATAAAGGTGGTCATACCAAATATTGACTTTCAACCTCATTAGAATTGTACAAATTCTGTTTTTTACTTATATGATGTATTTGCATTTATGTTTGCACTTGTTTTGATAAATTGCTGCACACATTGCTCTTTTTCTGGCAACATATTGAGAATTAATGGGTGGCTCCAGACTGCACAGTACTATATTGTACATCTGTGGAGATACAGTGCAAGACAACCAGCTGTTACATTCTAAGAAACAATAGCTGGCTGTGAGGTCAAGTTGGGGTTTTGTCCTGTCTCCATGTTTTGTCTTGTCACTTCCTGTTTTATTTTGAAAGATTAACTCTCCTCTCGTTTCAGATCACTTGCTCTTCCTCATGTGTCACCAGCGGATTGTCTTCCCTGATTCCTGATTGTGTCCACCTGTTTCCTATTGCCCCTCTATTGTCTTATAGTCTGCGTCTCCCCTTTGTCTTGTGCCTGAGTGTTTAGTTCTGTCGTTCATCCAAGCAGGCCACCACAGCCAAAGTTGTCACCACCTTGCTTTTCCAAGTTACACAAGCCTGAATCTGTTTGCCTCCTTGCAAGTGATTGCAAGTGTGTGTAACTTTCATAGTTTAGTGTCAAAGTTTCATAACCAATTTGATAGCCTCCTTTTGGAGTGATTTATCTATTTATTTTGTTATAGATACATTTCATAGAGTTTGTTGAGCCTCCAATTTTCAGGAGAGCATTATATTTTGTATAGGGAGTCAGGGAGGGATTTTGAGTTCATAGTTCTAAGTTATTTGTCCTCATCTTAGCAAAGTGAACTTCTGTTGTTTTTCTGCTTTTTTATGGTTATTCCCTCCTTTATTCTGAGAGGTTTTTGTTTATTCGATTATTTCTCCCTGATTATTTCTCTCTATTAAGTTTTATAGACTTCATAGAATCATTTCATAGCTTGTTATTTTATCGCTCAGTGCTGGAGATAATAAAATAAAGCCTGAACGGTCATCCCTCTGCATATGAGTCCTCTTTTAAACTCCACGTCTGACACTGGCTGTTTCATAAATTAGTAAAAACAGAAGAAATACACAGCATTTTGCCATTTCATGAATTTCCATTACTTTGTGAGTCTCTCCCACCTTTGCACTGCTGTCATGCCAGGCATGCAGGTAAGTTTTGGCAACACATGTAACTGTCCTTCTTCATCATCTGTTTTAAATGACACCCACCGAGGACAACTGCAAACAAGATCTTCCCTCTGCCTCCCATCAAACAGCCACTATGATCCCACCACATACCTTTCATGCACATGCCACCCAGCCAGAGCCGAATCAAGACAGTGGCATCAAGTAGAATGGCGCCCGGGTCTGGTAAAAACAACATAATTGCTGTCCCGTGTGAAAACTCACAGCGTTGTGTCATACTAACATTATGTAGGCATTGTGGCCTCACAACTGGGAGCTAATAAACACCTTGTCGATGCAGTAGGTGTCAGCTTTATACCCAGGATGAGTGTCTCTAGGAGACATGAGAACACGTCATAAGCCAGTATTAGCCCACTCTCTAATACCACTGCTGGTCATTTAGAGCACTGTGAGAAGGCAAGTCTGTGATCAGTCACCATGCTCGAGCATCGTGGTCCACATCATCGCCACCCACTCTGTCTCGACTGCTGTCAGATCCACGGTGAAGCTGATTTCTTCCATGAATCATTAATGCAGCACACACTCTAAGGCGAATCTTATTGTTTTCCTCCTCCATTCTGTCCACATATGATTCGATTACAAACACACTAAGATAGTAAGCATACCTCCCTGAAATATAATGCTGTCATAAGGAGCACGGTTTTCCTGTGATATCTGATGCTCTGCATTAAATTGGCCACTATGTAGAGGTTTAGGTTATTGCAAACATTGATCAAGGAACTGTAATTTAATATAGCATGTCAAGAGCAGCATAATGCTGAGGAATAGGAGGGGCATTTGCAATATGCCGTAGCTTACTGCGGGGCGAAAAGGTGAATCCTACTGATGACTGTAGGTAGCCAAGGTCAGCTGCAACACATTTATTTAATGAAGGTAGGCAGGGGCGCGCGGACAAAGCGGATCACACACTTGGGCGGTCTCTCAGCTGTTGCAAAGCAGCCAAGATTGAGTCGGCTGAGTCCCAATCACTGCAGAAATCGACAGGAAAACCTGAAAACAGGATTTACAGGCTGAAGTGGCCAGCAACAGCAGCGGATTAAAGAGAGCTCTCAGTTTGATAGGGTCACTTGAAAGTCACTAGAGTTCGACACTCCGAGAAAGAAGAGCAAAATAATTTATTTATAATTGATGGAGCACGTGGGAAAAACAATGAACCCATGACAGGCAACAGTGAGGCCCACTGTGCCACACCCTTGCCCTTGCCTGTGCGTGAAATCTCTAAGTGTATCCTCTATCTATCAAACTGGATCCAGATAAAGCCAGAGAGGCTGTTGTGCTGCTGCTGCTCAAAGTGACAGGAAGATGCTGCTGCTCTATCTGCCTGTCCTCTCCCTCCAGTTATTTATAACCAATAGAGCCAGCACTTTATGAATGTCTGCAAGCACAGCCTCACACACACTAATACTCAGCTGCACTCGTTTTTCTGTGCAATATGTACAATATTAAACACGTTGTAAGAGGCAGTGCCTCACAGTTAGGAAGGACAAATTCTGAGCCAAAGTTATGTTATATTATATATTCCCTACCAATACTGCTTGTTTCGAATAGCAAACAGCAGAGGGAGAGTGGCACCATAAACGCACAAGTTTCATCCTGTGTCCCATATTGTCGCAGCTGATGCTATATATAGAGCCTAACTGTCGTCTTGTTGAAAACAAAGAGTCCCAAGTCGATTTTGAGGATTTTTTTTTTCTAAAATGCCTGGCAACATTGCTGCAGAATCCCGCTTCTTTTTTTCTTCGCTGTCCATTTAACAGATAGCCATCTTTTTTGCAGATGAATAAAATGGCATGCGGGAGAGGATCACGACCGCCTCGCACTCGGACACGAGTGAGAAATGTCATCCTATATCGGGATATATAAAGGCTGGATTAAGATAACATTTTCACTCCCCGCACACATACGCACACACATTCGCGGGACAATTAAATTTGACTAAAGCTTTAAGCTTTCGATCGCACAGAAAGAAAGAAATGGTCAGGGAAAAAAAAAAAGATGACACTGGCAAAATGCGAAGTGATAATCAATCTATAAATCAATTTCAAGCCGCTTGGATTTGATGTGTTTGTACCTGCAGAGGATGCCTAACCACACTCAAGTCCTCGTTTGCGTTTCTTCTTTTCTGCGTTGACCATCAGAGGCTTGCAGCCTTTTTTTTTTCTCTGATTTGACATTGCGGTGAGTTCTGATGAGTTTTAACATAGCCACAGTAGAATCCACATAGGGATGTTTTCTTCAAAGTAGCCCGGACATTGAACACAAGGACTGGCTGCATTATGGAAATGTACCGCTCTATAATATTGGCTCCTTGCCACAGGAAAGCGCACTGACATAAGCACAAACACTTACGTGAAAAGGAGCACCTTAAAACAATAAAAATGTCCATCTTTATCTACTCACCTGCTGTAGCGTTCACTGCTTCCAAGCATACTTTCGCATTTCTCCGCGACGGCAACTCCCAGCCAGCAACACTCAAATTGAGACGCACTATCTCAAGTCCATCGCCTTGAAAGACAGCTTTCATTAAAGAAAAAAACGAAGTCGGGGAGGGTGGGCAGGCGCCAGTCAGCCAGTTTATTGCTGATTTCCAGCGAATTTCTTCACAGCGACGGCACCGCGGTTCTGAGACAACAGCCAACCCACACTCACAAAATCTAACTCCCTCGGCTATGGGACTCCCAGTGCGCCCGAACCCGTCCGATGAGGGCTGAGAATAAAGAGGGAATGCAGATGGCAGGTAGAGACGGTGAACAACTCCCACGCACGGCTCCCGGTGCCTGCGCGCAGCTCCTCGATGCAGTCTCTCCTCAGCCTCACACTTTCAGCAGCGCTGTGTGACTGGCTGTCGTCAGAGGCAGAAGCAATCCGCTTGCTGGAAGGAGGGACGGAGATGATCAGCGGAACGCACTCTTCCCGATGTCCTACTGAAGTGTGTGTACATGTGTGTGCGTGTGTATGTGTGTGGAGGGGGAGAAACTGCTGGCTCGTGTGGGTCCTTGTGCTGTGTTTGCCAGTGTGTTTAACAACCAAGCAGCCCGTCCATTTGCTGGTTTATTTATTCAGACCGCTGATTGATTTATTTATTTGTTAACCTGTCTTTATCCGCGTGAAATTGCGCAAGACGCACGGCACGCTTTCCAAAAGCTCGCGTTACTTTTGCAACGTGCCAGTGTATCACAGACGAGATGCTGAAAAACAGGTTTAAATAAAAGAGTAGAATCTGATTCTGAAGTCTCTGAGGCTGAATTGGAGGGAGGGTGGAGGGGCGCGGGGTGTGCGGTGAGAAAGTAGCAGTTCCTCTTTTGAGGGCCTGATGGCACTGTGGGCCTCAGATAACAGCGGACAAACACACACCCAGGCATTCACAACAGACAGCCTTGTCTATAAGGCGGGCCCTGTAGAATGTTGTCGAACACATATCTGATTCTTTATCTATCCCCTGTGTTTTCTAAAGGGGGTCCTATGCACCATCCCATTATTCATCCCACTCCTCTAATTTACCAGTTTTAATGTGCTGCCAAAATGAGAAAAAAAAAATCACATTATTGTTTTTCAAAGTGTCATTAAAGGGTTCAAGACAGTGGGAGAAAACACAGTCAGTGGCTTCCTTGAGGGTATCTGCTCTCAAGCCTCAGCTTAAGAGTGGTGGAGGTCTCAGTTCTGAATCACAGATATATACTGCTGCAGAGAGAGCAGAAAATCTACTGAAATTGTAACTACAGCAAAAGAGTTTAGTACTAAAAATAATTTGTCTGTTTAATATTTGAAAGGCAATAGAGATTCCATTCCACGAGTGATATGATCATTTGGACTGTAGCAATATACTGGTATTGATAATCGTGATATTAAGAGTATGAAATATTGATAATGTGTTGATATTGCACAGATGATAGTCATTTATGACATAACTGTCATTTTATCTCAGCTGATAAAGCTGGGTTTTTGTGAAACTTTCATGATTCCCCAACTTATTTTGAGCGCAATTCAAATAAAAGGATGTAAAATATTTTTTCAAAAATCATGTAGTGAAAATCTGATATCATGACAGCCCTAATCTGGGTTTATAGATACTTATAGATACAGCACTTAATACGAATCGAAATCTAAAGTGTTTATGCCATTTTAGTTTATTAAAGATGGTGTGCAGGAAACTAATCCCAAGGAGCAAAAATGTTTAATGTGTTTTAAGATGCAAAGCTTTCATTGAGCAGACAATGGTATGTTTGTCACTGCACACACCTGGAATGGACTTCAGTTTGCATGGCTGGTTAAAAAGACAATCATCAAGTTAAAATCCAAATTTCGTGGCTCTACCATTGTCCACATTGTCTAACACTGTTATCACTCATAGCCTCTGTCATAGCCCAAAAACACAGAAAATGCTACTAAAATATTTGTTCAGCATTCTTAAAATGTGTTTATATCCTTCTTGCTTCCTCAAACCTTTCTGTTCAGACCCCTAGGGCAGCTTAAGCCATTCAGGCATCACAGGTACATGTGAATGTCATCAGCATCAGTTCACGCATGGCCAAGGCACCCTCGCACCTTGCACCCCTGGCTGTGAAACCATTCCTTGAGGGAGGGAAGGAGGGAGGCTTTTTCTTTCCAGATCAGCACACTAGAACTGACCGGATCTAAACTCTGCTGCAAAAGTACCTCGACAGCTTCTTTAGGCTTTAAGACAGCTGACATTATGCTCCCCTATGAAAACGACATTAAAGAATAAATGCTTGATAAAAGTTTGGATTTATGACATTTGACAACATGTTCCAGCTGAGTCTGTATGTCTCCCCTCCAGCTGCTCTGTGATCCTTTATGAGTAAAATAAATATATCACCCATCGTCTAAATGTTTGCAGTGCTGAACAGATTTGCTTGTAGTGTTGCTAGATGAACAAACCCTTAGAGAATATGACCAAAAACAGAGGAAGTTAGCTTTGGCAGGATTTGCTTCATAGGAAGTAAAAGAGAGACTAAGTTTTTGGTCCTCATCCCTGCCTGCCACGTCTCCATGCTCTCTGCCCCACTAAGAGCTGCAAGCAGAATCAGAAGTAACAATGGATACCTATGACGCCATGGGCTTTGAGAGCATTGCATTAATAATGAATTTGTTTTGTTGTTTTTTTCAACAGCAGCACCAATGCTTGTCCTCAGTCTATTGTTATGTTAGGCATTAGGGGTTTCTCTCACATGGACACTCATGACTCTGAGAGATAAATATGTCTATGATTAGACAATGAAATAAAAGCTTGTTATGATTGAATCACGCTCCCTGCTCTTCAGCAGCATTGTTCATGTGCACAGCTGCCATGAGTGTAGTTCAACTGTATGGACAAATATAAGCAAATTAAATCTAAAGAGTAAAGTTGTAATTGTTTCTTTCATTGTATGAATGAGTCACAAGTGGCAGCTATATACGTGTATACAGTCACATTCATGTATTTTTATTGACAGTGACATAATTATTGTGAACACAGAACACACTTTTTGTTCTATAGCATTCATTTTCTTAAACAAAGTTCTCACCCTTAATATAAGAAAGTAGAGATTAAAAGCTATTGTGTCAAACATTAATTCAAGGCAGAGAAACAGTGGTAGACCAACTTTCTTTTTTTGGTTCAGCACCATGGACAGCTACAGAATGAGGCAGATGGGTGCACAACATAATCTCTGAAATCACTCACTAGTCACTGCATAGTGAGCAACATAGTAAGGTTGCCATTTTGAAGGACTGTCCAAAAGTGAGATTCTATGTATATGGAGTATTTAAAGTATACAGCTATGCAAACTGAATGATAAGTGTGAACTGATGGTCTCTGACCCAGCAAATCTAATAATGCATTTTGCCAAAGTTCAAAGGGGAAAAAAAAACAGATGTGTAGCAGCTGCAAAAACATAAAAATGGTCATAAAAATGGAAGTAATTTCTTGTTTCCTTTTTTAGATATTCAAATTATGTTTACCAGTCTCTTAGCAATATCTAATGAAGGTAAACATTGGCATGGTATATTAATGTGGTAAGAAGTATAGAACAGCAGAGTTATGGTTGCAGAAAATAGCTGAATTTTCCAACATAAAAAGGCATTTCTTATTCATTTTTTAATCTGCATATAAAAATGAAAATTCAAACATACTGATTACATCAAAGAATGCATACTGGTATTTGACCAGTGTTTTAAACAGTGCTATAGCAGTGACGTCATCCATTAAAAATCAGCAAAGCAGTTACCAGAAGCATCCGTTCATTATGAAAATAAGTCTGCTATATAGTCCTCTCCCTGTAGTTAGTGTGGATTAGTGAGTGAGTGAGTGTATGATTTTGGAAAGAGTGAAGGACATAGAAAGAAACTGGATCCAGACTTGCTGCTAAATTGACCATGTGGCCAATTGAGGTATTAGAATGTAGAAATCCACCGTAGTGGATATCATTTTTCCTCAAAGACCACATTATCCAAAAAAATACCCAAGTTATTACCCTTTTTTTTTGTATTGTGAACTTTTGCTCTATAAATGTTTTATATTTAAGGCTGTCGAAACTTATGTGCATACAAGGTGGCTAGAGCGCAATGGGCAATCAATATTTTTTGGCATATATGCTGCGAGAGCTACTTTCATGGCTGTCTGATGTCTTCCAGTCAGTACATCCATGGCAACATTGTGTTCTCTTATCATTGCAAAAAAGTAAAAACCCCAAAACAAAAATGTTTCAGATAATAATTTCCCAATTCTTTTGTCATTTCTGTAAAGAGCAAAAGCAAGTGGTCAACTGGCAGAAGCAGCTCTGGCAAAAGGTAAACATTTCTTCTCATAGTTGCAAGATCTCTCCCAATAAAATGATAACTTTCAAGGTCTACAGGGTTAAACATATCCATGCCTGGTGAGTGAGTCTCAAAGACACTCAGGAAACTGGCCCAAAATATTAATGCTGTGCTTGCAGATGTGTATCACTGCCCTTTGACTTGCTCTGACACAGTTTCAACACAGAATGTGTGATAGCTGCATTGTTCCACGGATCACGGCTTTAACAATAAAGGTTCAGTAACCGTCTAATCGATACACTTTTGCTGACAGACACTTTCTTAATTCAAACATTCTCCATGTTTTGTACTACATGCATTAATTTTGTAGGGTCCTAAAACGTTACGTCTGCCTAATGTAAACTGTAACATGATCATGTTTTGGATTCCATAAAACTATAAAAGTGATTTTAAAAAATATGCATATTGGGGTAGCAGGAAGCGGAGGGTTGGGATACCATATCGACTGTCATGTGTCAGAACTGAGTTTGAGCCCCATTCAAGGCAACACTGTCCAAGGACTTTTCTACCCTGCCGTCAGTTGTGGTTGGTGAGGTTTTCACATAAAAAAGATTAAGTAAATGCAAAGTTACAAGTAGCTATCACACCATCTGCACTGTACAATCCAACAAGCAACAAAAAATGTTAGAACCTCAAATGTTTTCGACAAATATACAAACATTATTAAACATTTGCTTGGGCATTAGCACACTGGGCAGTGTGCTAATGTCACATGGCAATAAATATTTCTTCCGCATGTTGGGCCATGGTATGAGCTCCCTGAAAGATGTAGCAAAATAAGAATAAAGTCTGCTTTTCATTTATTTGTTAGTTATATTAGCACAGTTTGTAAAAACATCCTCAGCACTGCCACAGAAAGTAAAAACCATCTGCTTTTAGAGGTCTTCTAAACACTGGCTTCTGAAAGGCTTCTATCCTTTTTAACCACAGTCCTACAACATGCCTTTAAACTGGATATTCTTCAGTGGCGCAGGGGCTTATTTCATATCTGAACTCTTGAACTTGCTAGTTGAGTTTTATTTGACTGTCTTGTTCTTTCTCTTCATCTGAATGAATCCAAGAACACATATGTATAAACATTTCACTATATGATGCATCATCATCCTCATCTCTGTCAAAATGAAAATTATCATTTTAGTTGTGTGTGGAAAAAGACACACAGTACACTTTTCTAGTATGTATAATGATGAATGAAAATAAAAAAGGCAGACAACTTTTATAGACCAAGCATACGGTATAATAAAAATATATTTTTGGCTATTTGTAGCACTTATACATTTATTATATAAATACCTACAAGCTGCAGTGAAGAGATTTCACCCAGTTCTTCACAAATAGCCCCACTCTAGCTCTCACACACATACATGGACTAACTCATTGTCACTCACTCTCACCCTCACTCATTTGCCCTGACTTGTATTATTGTACCTCTAAGTGAAATGACTGGTGCAGTGAAAATGGAAAGCAGAGGTTTTTGCGGGGTCGGAGGGTGGAAAGTACACTCAATAGGTTTTGAATTGCCATGGTCCTAAATGAGCATTGTAATACGGCCTAGCAGACTGCAATCAAATGTGCAAGGAATTGGATTTGTCATAACTGACAAATGTGTTTACCCTTACCCATGCATCACCAACACTGATAAGAGGCTCAGAATTCAGCAGACATGTATGGTGATGATATCCTTTCATAATGTAAAAGGCTATTGTTCAGAGACAGCACACAGAGTTTGGCCGTTTTTGGTTTTGTATTGTGACGTCTTTAGATATGGGAGCTGTTTTAGTGACAAGCATAAAACTTAAGATGATGAAGACATCGAGATAATGGAACTCTGTTTCAGACAGTGACAGAACACTGGGAAACAATCTTCAGAGCGGTTAAAAATACAAAGAAATATGCGCAATGAGCTGCAATGAGCTGTTACACGTGCAAGTATTATTATACCTCATAAAAAGGCAACAAAAGATTGGGCAACCTGATAGAAATTTTTCAAGTTGATGATCTTACCTGATTTCGAAAAGGGTCCTAAAGCAAAACGTTTGTATACTCGGCAAATTCCCCATTGGGCATGTATCCCACAGCCAATTAAAAGTCTTTCAAATCCTGTTTGTAGGATTTTTGTCCACTCTTCCTATAAAAGGCCTTTAGTTCTGTATGAACTGCTTGCAGTTATGTCCCTTCTCTTTGGAGATCTATCCAAATGCATTTGGTGATGTTTGGGGTGGAAGGCTGTGAGGTTGATTGTAAAATTTTGAGAAGTAGTCCTATATGCATTTCGAGCTTCGTAAAGTACCATTGTCCTATACATGTATGAAAAAAAAACCTGTTCTAATCTTCAGCACATTTCAAAGATGATGGGCTGTTTTCAAGAATTAGCTGGTATTTGATTAAATTCATATTTACCTTTAACAATTATATGTTGCTCATACCACTGGCTGCAACACAAATCCAAACTGATGGGTCCATACATGATCTGGACTTTTAAAGACACATCTTGTTGTTGTACAGTGGAACAGTTTACCACCTCTGCAATCACTTCTTTCAAATCACTCTTTTTTTTAAATGGTAGCTTCATGCTAACAGAAAATATCACATGAATATCAATTCAGTACTCAAAAGAATGTTCCATCTTTAACTTTATATCTTATGGAAAAAAGTTCAGCCTTCACTCATTTATTTATGGAAATTTGAACCAGGAGTGACTTTTCCAGGCCACTGCACCTCGATTATATTTTTAGGTATATTTTTCACAATAGTTTCAATACTTGTGTGCTTTTGGAAAAAGGACACAAAAATTAAATACATAAATAAAAAAAGACTGATAGCTATAGTAGGTTATTTGTTGCTAATTGAACAAAGTATTTCTGTGCTATCATTATGACCCCAAACTAATAACAGTTGTATTGTGTAGCCTGTAGCCTTTGTAATGAAGAATAAATACTACACTTTGCGACCCAAGTAACATTAATAAAAATCTAACCCCAGTTTCAAAGTGATAAGAAAGGGCTTATATACACCAAACACAACAAATTAGACTTAGACCTGCCTGGCCAGGGGTCATAAAAACAATGCTTTGTCTTCAGTAGTTCAGATTTTTCACAAAACACTGGTCTGTTGCGCTCTCTTTTTCTCAGCCCCAGTGCTGTGTGAGGAAGACTGCAAAGAAAAATGATGCTCCCATGCCACTTGCACACACTGCTCTGGGCTGACTATCGTTCCCATTAAACTAATAACAGTTAGCTTCTTATCTCACAATGTCTTGGCAAAGTCACTTCCACCCTAGAACAAAACGCAATGTCTTTCAGTGCTGGGGGTTAATCTATCACCGAGGCCCAAATGAGACCAAATAATCCTTCACAATTTGCCTTCTTGTATTCTACATTATCCCTGATATTCAGCGCAATTCTAATGATTTGTTTTTCTTTTTTGAGGACAATGATGCTGTCCTTCAGCTTCACAAGTAAGCAGAACTGTGCTTATGGGATGGTATAAACATTTTCTACACACTTCATCCTGTGATCACCTTCATTATATAATTGTAATGTATAGAACATTCTTAAGAGGGTAATAAGTGTAAAGAAGTACCTGAAGCTTATTTGAAAAACTTTGAGCTACTAGAGGTCAGAAATAAATGTTCTGGGTTTCCTATTTTATTGAAAAAGTAGATCAAACCTGACATTGGTGACAGTTCACTAGGTGACTCAGCAAATTCACCTCTCTACAACTGTGAATCTATGAAAACTTTCTTTTAACGACTGTCACCTCTGTCTCTAATACCATGTGATTATAAAGTGGAACACACTTGGGGTTCTATTCCCTGAAACATTCTACACAGATGGATGTCCAGGGGATTGATTTTGGGCAGAGCTGCAACGATAGAGAGCTTAGAGCTGGCACAGATCTGATTTGTCTGGTACTCGACCAAACTTTTTACATAAGTCAGCTGGAATTAACAGAAACACCAATACAATGATGTAGTTGCTCGACTTAACCTCTCACATCCCCGCTGGCCTGCTCACGTTATTCTGATTTCATTCAAGTCTTAAGGTCTTCGGAAGCTTGGACATAACTGCCACGAGAGTGTAAATAAGCTGCGCTGGAAGGGGAAATGTGGAATCTCTTAATCTGCAAGTAGCTTCCTTCGGTTATATTAACTCCTACCCTCAGTTTTATTTACTTGATTCATGTTCAACTGGATGGCTAATAACATGTTTGTCTATGATGCGACAAACTCAGAACGTAGATTTATTTCTGCTGTACTCAGACTTTAAATGCAGTCCAGTATTCATGGCTGGTATAACTGATGCCCCAGTCTAATTGGTACTCTTAAAACTCAAAATTTTATGGAAGTTATTTCAATGTGTGAGCATATACCATACAAAGTAGAGGTTTCAGCATAGTGTTGGCTTTGTAATATATAGATATATTTAGTGGACAACTACAGTAGATGCTTTTTTATCCTGCAGAAAGAGCCATTTGGGTTTTCATTTCGCCAACGAGACAAATGTGACAAATGTGTTTCCCTATAGACAGGTTATTACGAGCTGCGCTTTGGCCTCAGACTCCAGCAGATATTCTGCTCATGGCCTCTGAAACAATGGCTCCATTTTTATTTATTTTTTTCAACTCCAGGGCACCATCCATTGCCAGGGCTTCTCGCCTGTCATCTTGGCGCACAGACAATGGCTTCCTGACATGAGAGCCCCTTGTAAAAGATTTCGCCACCCCTCGGACTTTGTGCAACATAGAAATGCACATGAAAGTCCCAACAAATGTGTGGACACATGAACACACAAATACACACGCACACAAATCCAATCTGAACCTGAACCAAATCCCATCCCTTTGTTTTTCCAGACAGCAAAGGAGGGTGGGGTATGCTATTGGGAGTAGTGTACACCGGTAAAGTAATCACTTTTTCAAGCGATTTTGGGGTCATCACATCACCCCCCCTCCCCATCCTTCCCTAGTACCACACTATTCAAAGCGAAGAGAGATTTCAATCACTTTATAGTTGCCACCATGGCTTTAGCAAATTGTTGACAGCCCAATCCATGTCGATCCTTTGAGTGATTGCACGCTGCAGAAGGCCTAATCTCATTTTCTCTTCAGCTCCTGACTGCCTGTAAATGAACAGATATTAAGTTTAGGTCTTCACTGTACTTCTGTGTATATCATACAACCATCCATCTTGTAGAAAAGACATTTTATGAGATACAATTAAATTTAGCGTCCAGTCTTAAAAACTGTTTAATGAGACAAGCATTTTTCCTTTTTTACATCTTTGAACTGAGTCACATGGCATATAATGGTGCCTTGAAATGTGTAAACCTTACAGATGTTCCCGTTTCTGTTCATAGATAAGATCAAAGACGTCATCAGAAGTTCAAACTGACAGATCTAAAAGTTAAAAAGAAAAAAGAGATCGACCCTATATAAATAGATTGCCATTGTCATCAATAATTAAAAAAAAGAATAGCAGTTAATCCATCCATCCATTTTCTGTACCCACTTAATCCAATCCTTTGGAGGTAAAATTAGAGTTTAAAAGATTTCTTTCGGATTTCAGAAAAAGAGTAGATGTAGATCGGATTAGAAAAGGTTACAAAACCATCTGTAAAGATTTTGTACTCCACCAATGCTCTGTCAGAGAGATTATGTACTATCATGTATTATGTAAAGACCCCTATTATCCTCCCTTGAAGTGGTCAACAAGCAGAAATAAAGAAAAGCGGGTAATAGCTTGTGTTACAAAAGAACCTAGGATCTAACATCTAAGCAACTAAAGTTCTCTCTCAAACTAGAAAATGCTTATGTTAATAAATGCACCATGAGGCGTACAATGAACAACGATGGTGTACATGGCAGGGATGCAAGGAAAAAGCAATTTCTCTGTAAGGATCACCTGAAATAAATCAAAAGGCAGTTTTGTAGCTAGATGTAACCATACAAAATTGAGAAAAGACTTAGTCAGATGCTTACTGCATCTGGACCAGGATAGATTGTCATCAATTAAAAAAAGAGTGAAATTTGAATAATGCCAGTCTTTTAGAGGGAAAATTTCAGGACTAAATCTCAAGAAAAAGTGGGTCATACAGTGACCGTAAGCACAGAAGCTGCTTTACCAAAGAACTGCTAAAGTTAATGTTTATGGATGGTAAGAAAAAGTCGTCACACAAACCCAATGGAAAGTATGCGGAAGGATCTGAAGGAAGCAGTTAGTGTGTTGACACCTCCCCATCATCCAGGAAAGATAGCTTTTCTGTAGAGAAGAATGGACTGAAATTCCTCTATACTACTGTGCAGGACAGATGATCAATTAAGAAAATTTTGTTCATGTTATTACTGCATATTGAGGACACACCAGATACTTTGAGGAGACTTTATCATGTATCTACAAATGCCAATGAATAAATGACCAAGTGTAATGGTTTACTCTCATTTGTTGGAATGGATTATCTTTAACTGCTTTCAGAACATATGAGTGATATTCATAAGATACAGAAAATTCTAAAGGTTTCTGCAAGGTTTTACAGTATGAACATGGTATGATAAAATCCCCCCATGTTTTATATTTGCTGATGTCATATAAATGAAAATGCTTATGGAAGCCCAATGCCTCTGGCTTATTTTCCAGTTAATGGTATTCATGCATTTAATGGTGTCACCAAAATACATGAGTCATGGAAAAATATATTAGCTGAATTTATACGTATAACATAGCTTAAATAACAGAAATAAAAAGGGCTACTTCATGGAAAAACCAAGCTGGTAAGAGCCATCTTTAAATAAACATGATACGATATTGCTTACCATGATGACATCTCCTTCAAACATCCCCTGCATAATATGTCATTTGAACTATATCAGAGCAACAACAGCACTTTCAAAAAAAAAAAATGGGAGGCATTCAGCAACAAATCTGTTGAGTATTCCTTTTGATTAATTGCAGAATACAGCTGAAATCCCTCTGTAACTGCAAAAATAACTCCTTATTCAGCCACATTTTATAACTATCCCTATGAGACTCCATCAGTGTTATTTTCTGCTGTGTGTTCCTCACATTTACCAAACCCACTCATCCAGTATTTATCAGTTAGGCATGTTATCTCACTATCAGGTATGCTCCAAAGACATTCTGGATGTACTGATGTATATATGTCATCGTTTTATCAACATTATTATAGAACTGGAATTGAAAGTCCCGTCACACTGGCATCATACCAAATTCATATTTCCCACTTGACAAACTGTATTCAACACGCTAAAATTGTTTATCATCTGTTGTACATTAGAACTCCACAAAGGCATAAAAAATCCATTACCTTTTAAACATCATCTCCTCTCTTTGCAGAACATTTCCACTTGAAGCTAAATGACAGACAGCTTATTTTTCTAACCTCTCAACACACTTCGAAGCAAAAATGCCTGACTTTGCACGAAGCTAATGGTTTGCCTTTGATGCCTCATTTGAAAAAGGTGGGCCAAGAATGCTCCTTTTTCATCATTTCTATTCTGAAAGCTAGCAGCGTTAGCCCCCAAAATACAAAATACTTCTATTTGATTGGACTTAAATTCATTTTTAGAGTTTACTGCAAACACTGGTGTGAGCATCACAATCAGTTGAACACAGATGATAAAATGAGACATTATTTGGAATAAACATAATTCCCTAGGGTGCCGCTATAGGGGTTTAGCCAGTTTTTAATTAATAATGATGAAAATACAACACTTAAAATTCTTTCATTAAATTGGAGTTTACTCATCTGAGCTTCATTATTATTCAGGAAAGTAATTTGAATTCCTTCAGTGTATTTGTCTGACCTTGCTAAAAGTGTGCCAACTGCTATCAGAGTTCAGCACTGCACCACATGGTGTATGGCTTATTAACCACAATGAATCAAATAAAAAAAATAAATCCACAGTTCTTTCTTGTTTGATTTACAACAAACTCGTTCCAGCATGGACAACCCACTGTGATCCAAAGTCTGTCAGAAATGCACTCAAACGGAGCTGCATCTGTCAAAATTAGCTGGATGTGTTTCAAATGCAAACCAGTTGTAATTTTACAACTGAGCGCAAGAGTTTTCCTTTTATAACCACGAGGGGTTTATTTATTCTTAAACTTATTCTCATACTAAATAATTTGAGATCTCTAAAGGTGACACCAGTGCATTTAAAAATACTATGTTGGCTGTAGTGTTGAACTACATTATTGCCAAACATATGTTGTTTTATTGTTGTTTTTGATTCCGTTTCACTCCAGTTAAATCAGATTAAACTCAGTCCATTTATATAATGCCAGTTAAAAACAAAAGCAATCTCAGGGCACTTCACAGTTAAAGTAAACAAGTTAAATTAAAGTTCAATAATAAACAGTCCAATTCAGTTTTAATAGAATTGCATCAAACCTATTTAATTCTAATTGTATCAAACTGAATACACTAATTCAATGAAATTACAATCAATTAATTTCAATTAAAACAAATGCAGTCCATGAATCTATTTAATTCCACTAATATAATGTCTGTTGGTGGATTCAACAGGTCCAGGAAGAAAACCCAGGCCTCTGTCTCCCCAGCACGGGAGTTCCAAGGTATTTCCAAGCCATAAGGGATATTTAATCTCAATCTGATGCCCGAAACACTTCAGTTGATGCAATTTATCTTGATGTGGAGGAGCAGCATCAAACTTCTGCCCTATCATACTGAGAAGGAAACTACTTTTGCATTTCTTGTGTCTGCAATCTCATTCTTTTAGTTCCTATCCAAATAGTATGACCACAGGTGGCGATTGAAACATAGATGAACCAGTGAACAGAAAGCCTCGCCCTTTGACTCAGCTCCCTTTTTAACCACAACAGCCTGGAGCAATGTTCTCATTACTGCTAACAAAGCCCCGATCTGTCTGTCCATCTGTTGCTCCATCCTACCATCACTCATGAACAAGATCCCAAGATACTAAAACTTCTTAAGACAAAGATCCACACCCTACCAATCGGGAGAACTCCACGTTTTTCCTGTTGAGATCCATGGCCTCAGATTTGGAGGGGATGACTCTCATTCCGGCTGCAAACTGCTGCATGATGTATTGGAAGTCATGGCTTGAAAAAGCACTAACAGACGAACATCATCCCCAAATAGTAGAAATATTGCCCTAAGTTAGCCAAGCCATATCCCCTACTCTCCCCAACTATGCCTTGACATTCTGTCCATGAACACCACAGACATTAGTGATGAGGGCCAGCCCTGGCAAAGTCCAAAACTAATCATAAACAAGCTTGAATTTGTGCCAAGGATGAGGACACAGCACTTGCTTTGGTTATACAGCCTAATAGCCCGCAACAGTGAGCCCATCATCGCATATTTCCTCTACATCCAGCATTCCCCAAGGGAGACAGTCATAAGCATTCTCAAATTCCACAAAACACACGTGCACTGGATGATCAAACTCCTCAAGGGAAACGATCTGGTAAACTTTTCCGTAAAGTGAATGAAAACCACACTGCCCCTCCTGAATCTGTGGTTAGACAGGATTTGGAGCTTCATTGTTTCCACCTTAAATATAGTCCAATTCAATCCAGATATAATCTAATTCAGTACAATTCATTCTAATATATTTAAATACGATCCAGTTCAATCCATATATAACCAAATTCAATCGATTTCAACCCAGTTATACTCTCATTCAGCCATTCCATTCAGCCCAATTCAATGTAATAGAATTGATCTCCACAGAACAATCATCTTCTTAAACATATGTGCCTTTACACAAGTCAGAGGTGAGGGTCTAAGAGAACATAAATTTACTCAGCATTTGACACAAGTTTCAATGCTTTCTCAACTTTAGGCTTTCGGAATAGGAGAAGACTTTGAATGAATGGATAAAGGCTGGAGGTAGCTGATGTGAACAGAGAAGTTTAATAACTGTTGGTGAACTGTTGGGTGAATTTTGCTAAGTCCTCACCATGAGCCATTCTTTATTGTATTGCCGTGCATGTGCAATAATGTTCAAAAGTGAAAAGCACATGGGTAAAATCTGTTTTCACAGCTGTTGTCCTTCATTCTAGCTTTCTTTCAGTGGATAGATACAGCTATAATACAACAGCAATTTCACAGGAGCATGGAGATCAGCAGACCAAACAGGCAATAGCAAATAAAACCATTTAACCTCTGCAACCTGCCTTTCCTGGAGAGGCAAGTGCCAAATACATAAATGTTGGGGTATAGACAGCAAGACAAGCATACTGTAGAGAGGTTGGATACAACATGTATTGCATTCAGACAGGCCACTGCATTGTGCTTGCAGAATCTTATTATTTCCATTCCATTTCTGGGGTAATTATTAGGTGGGGAAATGCTTGCCCTCCACCGGGTGCCATTATTTGTTCCAGGGTTTTGGCCATTTCTCGGTGTGTAGCTCTCAGCAACATGTCAGTTCCCTTGTGGTGTTTGTTCTTTGTTGACAGTGTTTGTTTGTCCAACTGAATAGGGGTTAGGGAACTTACTGAATTAATTATTAGCATTTTTGTGAGAAAAAAAATAGAAAATGCTGAACTAGCTGCTGAGATTTTAAGAACAGGAATTGTCAAAAGGTCGAATGGTCAAAAGATTAACTCATGAAAGAAGCTCATGATGACACCCAGCCCCCAATGTCAGAGGGAAGGACAACTATACCTGGTGGTGCTCACTGTTGCGGATGGGAGTATCACTAACTACTTAATTATATGTTGTAGAAAGCAATTTCTGGTAAGGGGACCCCACCTAAAGTTACTTATTAGAGTATCTGGTGATTAAGTGCACCATCATTAACAGAAATAAGAGCACTCTCTACTGGGTTTATTCACCTTCCCAGACATGTTTTATGTCTTTAATTGCTTTGAATTGTGGGCCATGATTAAACAGAGAAAATAACTCATCTTGTGAAATTTAAAATTTATATACTGTAAAGTAAAAAGTGGAATGTAGCTACGAAAAGAAAAAAAGAATAAAGACAACTGTTTATGTGGTTGTCCATTTGCCTGTTCCTGCTCAGCCAAGTATCAAGGAAAAGCATACAATAGGCTATTGTCTATTTATTTATTTATTTTCATCAAGGCATCAGAGTAATGTATTTCAATAGGACATCTCATTACAGCTTGTTTTGTGTGTTTAGCTAAGGGGTGGGATTGGGAAGCCACTAATCTAGAAAAATTATATTTTGTTGCAATATGTTGTTCAAGGGAAAGTTTTATTGCAAGCCATAATGTTTTCCTAACCTTAACCACCTTGTATTAAATGCTTAACGTCAACCAATTACTTTTCATAACCTTGACCATCTAATTTTAATACACACTTTACCCAAGTAGTTTTTAATGAATAAATCAATGACTAAACAAATTAAAGCAATGAAGCACAAGGAAGCCCCAACTGAATGCAATAAATAACGTTTAAAATGAACGTTCCTGAATGGTAGTATTGGTCAGGAAGGGGTTCAGTCTTGGCTCCCACTTGTCAATGGAGGGACAAGTGACATCCTCTAATCTATCTGATCTCTAAATGCATTTTTGTCTTTCAACTGTGATACAGTCAATACATGTTTATTTGCTGAAATGCTGTGACACTGTATTACTATAGGGATTTGTTTTTGTGTGCTTTAGCATGAAGAAACAGCAAAAACCATGTGTATGGACACAAATAATGAGATTCAACTTATATTTCCATTTTAATTTTGCAATGAGACTGGGTTGCTAATCCACATGCTGGGGTATCAGCTGTCCTTATAAGCAATGCATATGAACTGAGTGATTGATGCTTTTGCTCACAAATTTGTCTTCCGGTGGGAATGTAAATGGCATGTGCTTTCATCAATTTCTTTTCTCTTGTGTCATTTAGCTGTCAGCTTGTGTTGTTTGTCACAAAGTAACATTTAGGATACTGTAAGAGATCAAGTACAGACACAATTGCAGAGCAAAGACAAGTTAATTTGATGCAGCAGAGAAACAGACGGACAGACCTGATAGATACATTAAGAGAAACTCCAACTGAGCACTGGCCTCCATTTCTCTGTATTCTGGTATTCTGAGGTCAAAGCATTTGTTGAATAAACAAATTAATGAAAAAATCAATATATAAAGTAGCAAATGAACATAATAGTAAAAGTTTGTGAGCATGCACCTGATGAGAAGTGAGGTGAATACATGTCAGATATACTGCGGATTTGGTTTTCATACATTGCATATTTATGCCATTTTTAGCTTGTTCTTCTTGAACTTAAATACATATTATTACTTTATTGTATCTATAATAACAGACTATATATTGCTGAATTAAGATAGGGGACAATATCAGGCAATACATTTCTCTTTTCCTTGCAGCAAAATGCATTTGATACATGATTTAGAGAATGAGAAACATTTTGCCTTACATTTTCCCGTTAGACTCGACTTTTGCAGTCCTGGTGATCAAACCTTTCTTTATCTTGACTGTTGATGCATAGCTTTTTGACTAATGTATGACACAAGTGCATGATATACTTGTGAGTACATACACCAAGCAGCAGCAGAATTAAAACCACTGGCAGCAGCAATCTTTAGGTGGGTGGTACATGTAATGCATGGCTGGACTCAAAGTTTCCCACTGCTTTCAACACACCTGTCAGAGGTTCTAACGTTATGACTGATATGTGTATTCTTGAAGTATCAGTTCAGGAGTACATGCTGTTAAATATTAGAGCTTTTCATTGTAGGTGGACATTGTGCATATCAACTGTTTCTAGCCTCAGAAGAGGTATTATTAAAATAAGCAGGTGTCTTTTTCAGTACAGAGAGTTACATTAGTATTAAATATTTATAGAATTTTGGATTTCACTTGACTGGATACTGATATTCTGGCATTTGCCGATGGTATGGGCAAATTGTGTTGATGGACAATGGTTTCTGGAAGTATTCTTGCGCCCATGCAGTCATTTTCATCTCAGAAATCTGCCTGTCTTTAATCTATGGCTGCCTAAGGGCCTAATAGCCAAAGGCATCTAATACTTTACATACTCTGAGTGAATATTCAAAGTCTTTGCAATTGTATTTTGAGGAACATTGTTCCATAATTTGTAGGAGCATTTTTCTTCAGATATCTGAACCTCTGCCCAACTGTACTTCTGAAAGATTCAATCATGTTTTGACCGGTTGCCAATTAATATAATTATCAGCAACATGTTCCTCCAGTTGCTTATTTTCGTTACCACCTTCTTTCTGGTCTTTTGTTGCTGCATTCCCTTTTCTGAGAAGTCTCGCTGCCATTAAATTAAAGATGAGCTACTGTTTTTCATGCATCATTTTCAATGTTTGATATCTTTACTATTTTGAGTAAAAAATGTTACTCTTTAATTCATCTTACATATGGTTACAAAGGAAAGCTGCATGACTTTGTTAGGCAAAAAAAAGCATGTTTCAGTTAAAAGAAGAAGCCAAGAAAAAAAACCCACCCTTAAGCTGACCCACTTACAGTCAATCTTGTAATATCAGTCCACAGGCAGAAAAATATGCCAAGATGTAATTTTTATTCAAACTTTTCATATCTTGCTTTGCTTGCTGTGTACTAAGGTCAGGTTTTCCATGAAACAGCATGTCATTATCATCGCTTTGCCATGGGTTTCCAACTGAATCCTTTTGCTTTAGACATTTGCAAAGGCCCTTTAAGTCACTGGCAGGGGATTCTACTGCTCTCCTACACTGGTCGGAAGAAATTACCAATAAAAATCATCTACACAATATAACACTAATACTCTAAAACTTAACCTCACAGGTTGATCAAGAGTCTTCATTTCTGTTTCATTGGGAACAACATTTTTAGCCATCTGGGACAGTGTTTTGATTCACACTTTTTTGGAGCCTCGCACTAAAACCAATTGTCTTGCTGACAGCTAAAGTTAAGAGGCACTTCTCACGATATTGCCAAGAATCCCAGTATTAAAGGTAAGGCAGGCCACCACAAGTATCCTACTGATACCAAAGCCAATAAACACTTGCTGCTCCCAGCTGGAGACAAGCCAGTGCCACAGGGAAGTATCAGGATTAAAAGGTCTCCTGAACGATTGATAGGGCAAGGTGGGAGCAGCATAGCATGTGCAGTGATACATGCTGTGTCCCCCTACATTAGCAGAGGTGTGAAATGTTTTTTGGCTGAAATCACTTTTGTCATTGACCTGTGAATCTATGAAATCTTCAAAATTAAGAGATAAACTGAAGGGCACTCTGACAGTGCAATCTGCGGTCAAGGCCAAAGACCTATCTTTCACTTTTAAGGAAAGGAATCTGGATCAAACTCTTGTCCAACTTGACATCAGGATAAATCTACTAATGTCACAGCTCCCAAGAGAACCTAAACGTGGTTGCCAGTAGTAAAAAAAATCATCAAAAAGAAATCAAAGAATGTATCTTGATTATCTGTAAAGATATGATCATCATAGTACGCCCAACAAGGAGAAATTATATGCTTAAAAAGGACTCCCTCGTAAAAGCTCAGAAATGTACATTTTTTTTCCCACCCTCTACATTTTATTTTTTTCTTTTCCCCTGCTCATCTGCTCCTTCTCTTTCCAGTGACAAATGGTTTGCTCTCTGCAGTTTGGAGGACTACACTGAGTTTGCCATTAGACTTTGTTTAATATCGGAGAATCAGTTTATTGTCATGCTTTGACTTCTGATAAGTATGTGGTACACAGTAAAAAGAATTTGCAGTTCTATATTTTTCCATCTGTCTAGCTTATACATTTATATAGCTTCTATTGTGCTGTGCTCATAGCATTGTTGCACTACCTTAGCTATCATTGTTAGAATTAGCATTGGAAGCTAGATTTAGCTAACACATAAATCATTAATTGTTTCACCACCACAACGAAACATATTTAGCATACTTAATGCACTGCATGGGGAACAGCATCTGATGACAGGTCATAGAATACATATGCTGGCCCACAGATATATACTAAATTAATACTATTACTAATACTTCATAATACTACATTTACCATTTTCTCTCTCAGTTTTCTATTGGGATACAGCTGTCTCATTACCAATGATGTTTCCACTCCATTCCTGGAGTGAAGATATTGACGGCCGTGAAATAATGTTTTGAAAGTTCCTGTATTAGGTGAACCAAGTTCGTGGTTGGCACTGGAACTGCAACCTTCTAATGACTGCTGGTTCAAATCCTGCCCTGCACAATGTTTTCTACCATCCCTTCACTCTTCTACTTCCACTAGACTTCCTCAGTTACTTACATTAGAGCTTAGAGTTAGAGTTTTAAGCTTGGGTTGTGAAACTACAACACATTGAGCGTGTGGGTTTATCTTCCTATTTCTGATGCGACTGGGCTGACATGGAGTTTCAATTGGTACGGCAGGATTGCTCTTTTAGAAGACTGTTACACATATACAAATATGTATAATATATGTATATATTTCAAATACACATGCACTGTAAATTGACTGTTTATATAGCCCTTTTTTAGTCTATTTGATCAGTAATGCTGTTACACCACAAGCCACGTTCAACTATTCCCACACACTTGCACGGCACTTTTCAGTCTTTACAGTATTAATTACAGTATTGCTTTTTCTCTGTCACACACAATCACCCAATGATGAACGCATTGGAGACAACATGGGGTTCACATTGTTGCCCAAGGACACTTCAACATGTGGTCTGGGGAAGCCAGTTATTGAACCACCAATCTTCTGATTGGTAGATGGTCCTTTTTCTTCTGGAATCACAGTCGTATCTTTTTTCACAAAAGAAAATAAATTAACATGGCACGTGTTGGTGAATTAAAGGTCAGCTAGTTTTGACTGTGGAGTTTTCAGCTTGGAACTAGAAAGAAAGCATATACTCCATAGGCATGTTGGCTGTACACTCATTGTTATAAGTTAAAGATAGATTAGAAAATGTCACAGTTTTACTTTTTCTAGTTTTTGTCATATTTTTTCCTTCTACAATGCACCTTTGCCCTACTGCAGGGGTACTTTACTGGCAAATGAAATGATGATCAAGCATCAGATAAACATCTCTGTCTCTTCTCCACTTGGTCAAATCCTACAGTTAGGTTTTTAATTCTGGATAGAAATACCTTGTTACGGTAACCTTGTTTGCAGCCATTCTTTGTTGTTCAGAAATCACAAGCTCGGACACTTCTCTTTTATTTTTAATCAAATTATGAAATTATTGGGATCATATTCGTGTGAATTTGTTTGAAAGGACTGTTGCACCACAACCAAAAGAAGACCGTGTGCTATGAATTTGAACTGTATTAATTGCTAATCATCACCAAGTGGCTTCAAGGACTGTGACTACATGGCGTTGAATCAGTGGGTGTGAGTGAACGCGAGTGAACTTTTCATTTTGAAGTAGTTTGTTTGTACAATACACACATTGCACGCAGCAGGATGAAACAAAGCATGCTTATAAAAAGAATAGGTGGGTGGAATTATTCATAATAACTCTTGTAACTGTGATCTTGATCGGCAGACACCAACAGTTGTTGAGCTGATTGGAACAAACCATCTGCTGTGAAACTTGAGCTAGTGAAACTCAAGTTGAAACCAGATGCATTTGAGAGACTGAGCATGTGATTTATCCTGATGCTCGCCCATTGTGCAGTGCAGATGTTTACTCCAGAGGTCCGTGACTGTGCACTGTTCACCTACTTAAGCTTTTAAAGCCTGTGCCAATCTCGACTTTGACCCTGTAATTAATCTCCACTCTCCACATAAAGCAGGACACATTCAGCACCGCTGCCACCTTTGTAAACGAGCTTTTGGATTACAGGAAGGTCTAAATGTGACCTTGCAATGACAGTTTGCACAGCCCCTTGAGTCCTACTTAGTACTTCCCTTTTAAGGTTATTGACATAATGTTGTGGTGTGAAAGAGCTTTGGGACAAACAGACTGCATAATTGGCTTTGTAACGAAACCTTTTTGAAGTCTTGAGGGTTCCAATCTAATTCCCCTGAGAGTGCCATTATCTAACATTGCTTTCACCTTCCTACTGTTATATGCTCAGAGCTGTAAGTAATCGCGGGTAGAAAGGGAGATTATGAGCCATGCTTAGAGGGTTTGGTCTGTGATCCCCTTGATACATGCTTTTTTACAAATGATTCATTGCCTTTTGTTTTTTTTTTTTTCTTTTCAAAGATTCCCTCCTCCAGATCATGCTGACACCTTTGGCTCAAACTTTGGTGTGGCGCACGTCATCTACTGCACCTTCACCCGCAGTGACCTGCATCTCCAGTATCGAGTAACTATTCTCCAGGTTGTGCAAAAAACAACACCAAACAACTGCTTCTCAATGGGGAGCAAATGACTCTTTCACAATCAATGCTGTTTTTCTCACATGCCACACATTAGTTACTGCCACTTGCTGCCACAGAAGGTTATTTGTCAAACAGTCAATGAAGCTGAATTTCTAGACTGGTTTTCCTGAGTAAGAAAGAATAAGACATTAAAGACTCATTTAAACATTAGAGTAGGCATGATGAAGACTCTGACACCCCATGTGCTATCAAGCACTCATAGAGACCGTATGTATAAATCTTCTGCATGCAGGTGCACTAAATCTCAGGTCCTAAATCACCAGACCACAGACCAACACAAGGCCATGAGGCATTTGTTACCAGAACATGAGTTGTCTGGGCAAAAAATAGATGCAATGAAATAACTTCAAATAAAGATATGATAATAAATGCTAATTTATGCTTTAATAATATTAAAAACAGCATCGTCACACCCACTGCACATACAGGCAGGCAAACCAGACTATGGAGAAGGTAAATGAATAGGGGCATGTTCCAAACATTAGCTCGGATGTTGGGTGAGACCAGCACTAGACCATCCTTGTCTGGAATAGTGTTAAGTGTTTCTTTCACTAGAACATGTCTCCAGCGGTGGCTCCTCAGATGAGACAAGGAGGGCTATGCCCTGTCTGACATTTCAGAGGAAAAAAGAAAAGGAGTCCTGTTTGATGACAAATAAATTATAATTTAATTCAATTATGTTTGTTTATTCTATAAAAGAATATACTTTTCTCAGTCAAAGTGCATTCTCTTTATGTGTCACTGTCATGGCCCTTTAAGCATTCAAGCTTGTTTGCGGTACCACCAGTCAACGGAGCAGGACACACTGCAATATTTGCTTGACAAGGAATTTTGGGACACTTTTGAAAATAAACGTGGCATTTAAAGGTTAAAGTCAAAGCACACCAGCATTATTGCATAGACCTACAATGTCTACAATATGCTTTGTGTAAATTAACTAGTGTCATTGTACTTCAGAATGTCACGGACCGTGAAGACACAGGTGCAGGGTCTTTTCAAAGCAAGACTTGCAATAAACAAAGTCAAGGATCTCCAAAACAGAGGAAAAGGGACTGGGAAAATCCTAAAGCACTCTCCTCAATAACTATGTTTGAGAAGGGTGCAGCTATGAAAATGATCAAAACAAAAACTCTCTCCACTCAAAAAGGAAAACAAAAAACTATGAAAGATTATAAATAAACTCTACGCACTCTACTAAAGAGATGGAAAGAACAAATGACGCTCTCTCGAAAACGGAGGCACTATGAAACTTTACAGAAAACATTAATCGCTCCACGAAGGGAGGTTCTATGAAACATTGACATAAACCAAAAATCTCCCCTAAACAGAGGAACAAAACAGGCTATGAACTTACCGTGGTTAAACTATGACTAAGGAATAAATTACAATCAAAGATAGCTCTGTAGGAGGATCGCTCAACTACAGGCTCAAGGATTCAGGACTATGGATTTCTGTGGTACAAGACGCTAGAGTAAGGAACGTGACACGTTACAACAAACTGGCACAAAACAAGGGAGACGCAGACTTTTGAACACATGAGGAGCCATGGGGAATAGGTGGAAACACTTTGGAATCAGGGAAGACAATCAGACACTTGACACGAGAGGTAGGGCAAGATACCTGAAATGAGAGGGACAGTTAGTATTTCAAAATAAAACAGGAAATGATGAGACAACACATGAATCAAAACAGAAAACGTGACACAGAATAGGTTAAAGTAATGATGAAATTATGTCCCCTTTGGCACACGAGCACAGTGTGGCAATATTAGTACTTTAATGAGATTGTGCCAAACGTTGGGTCCGTTAAGAGGGAGAAACCACACAAAGACATAGCTGCATTCCAGCTAGCTGAATTAGCTGGTAATAGACAGATACAAGGGTATCAGCGGTTACACCTCCATGCACTACAGAAAGGAAATGTGTCAGGTGCCAATATGCTATGGCAAACAGATTCATGGTATGAGCCAAAGTCATTCAGCAGTACCATCAACAGGTAGCTTTTTGTCAATATGTTATGTGAATGGTTGTACCACTCCTTAATTTCACATCCGCAACCCGTGGATGTACACATGTTGTAAATTACCAAAATCTAGAATACTAGGCACTCAGTTACAATATATCAGGTGCTACTGTATGCTACAGGCCCATTATACATATGATAAGACCATCTAATTGTGCAGAAGGAAGCTAAGGGCCCCCATTGATTTAGTTTTTAATCATGCGAGGAAAATATGATATTTCTTAAATGTTGTCAAGATAATGTTCTCTATAAACAGCAAACTTATCATATGAATATAACAAATCTACAGCAGCTGGGAAAATAGCTTCAGTAATGCGTATATATTTTGACACGATATTTGAGATCAATCAGGCACATGTTTGTTTGTGCGATTGTTATCACTTTCATCTGCATCTTGTATCGTCACAAGCAACTGCAGCATTTTCCTCAGACTTTCTGAATCTACAGTGCCAAGACACCCATTCTCATGAAACCAATCAGCAATGGCCCTACTTAATGTCTTTCCGTCACACCTGACCCTTGAAAAACAAAGGATGCCTGGCTTTTGTCAAGAACGATGGTGCAGGAAGGGAGGATCCAGATGCAGTACTTCAGAATCAAAAAGGTTTATTCCAAAAACAAAAGTCAGGCAAGAACAAAGGGCGCGGCAGGGCCGGATATCAAACATGCTTAACTATGGACAAACAAGACTATAGCAAAACAAGGCTATGGAATGAATAACAAAAGACTATGAATAACAAGACAGTAATTTAACTGTGGATATGAATTATCAAGACTATGAGGCAAACCCAGACTTAGCGTGGAAGGTAAAGTGCGGATTTTGCAATGAGTGAGACTGAACCTGGAAACTAAGTACTGTGGGGAGGTGATTGGTGATGACATGCAGCTGTGAACAGAAACAGGTGACTTGAGTGAACTAAGTGACAGGGGAAAAAAAACATGGCAAGAAAACATGGAACCTGAAACATACCAAAGAACCCGAAAACAAGAGAGTTAAAACATAAAACCGTGACAGCTTTAGTTTAAGTAGAAGTCTAACCAGTAATTTTAGAACAAATTATGCTCTTCATTCAGATACACACAGCTTGTTAACCATCAGCTGCTTTGTTTTTGCCAAAATATTTACTTTGTTAATATTCTTTAAATTGAATAAAGACAAGCTTGAGGTTTTCCATTTCATCTATGGTGCATTTCCTTCACTGTAGCAATGCCATTGCTAGGAACTTATATTTGAAGCTGAGTATTTGTGAAGCAACTGCCAATCCTATTCATACAGAAAGTAAAACCTGCCAGTAAAGAAATATATGAGGAATCAAAACAGTTTCTTCCCAAAGATTTACATTTGCCATCAGGGATGAAAAAGCAAATGTTCAACTTCTCTGTTTCTCTTAAACTTCTACTCTTGACCTTGAGGGGGAACACCGCTGTGATCATTGTCTCTTTTATTTCCACCCGTCTACAAAATGGGCTGCTACTCAAAGAGGCAATAAGCATTGCTTGCTGGGGTGAATATTGTCTGTTATTTGTTTGCCTCTCTCTGCGTTTGTAAGTGAGCGAGACACACACAGAGAAATGGTTTATATTTCACTCAATGTATCACATTTGACTTTTTTTTCTGTCACCAGCTGTCACCATATACATACTTTTGAACTGAAACATGGGATGGAATTTCCCCAAATTTATAGTAAATGGGAAGAATCAGTTCCGGAGAAACTCAGTTGTTGTATCAGTAATTATATTTAAGTCGGATGTATTATATTTCAGTCAAATATATGCCAGTTCCAATAAGAGCAAAGAAAAACATCTTGGTTTCTGTTTTAGGACTGTCAGAAACAGTGAATGATGTCTCACTTTGATGCGGTTACAATTAGTGCCTTTAACACAAATTAATTTAAATTTGATCCAACTTTGCAACATCTCATAAATATAACAAATAAGTCCATTTTTAGTCATTGAATCATTGTATTTAGTTATCATCAGAGTACATTCAGGAAACAATATCTCGCACACAAGCCAGCCCTGGTATTGAGACGGCTCATGTTTCTTTTTGCTCAGTGGAAAACATTAGACCTTACCAGTGCCTTTCTCTTTTCAGCTCATTGGCTTTTAAGTCTAAAAGGGAGATAGGTGAGGCCCCCTGTTGCATCTCCTCACATTGAGCATCTGGGTGAACAAAATAGCACTTGAACAAACCTCAAAAGCGACTTCCAACTGCCGCCCAGTAAGTACACTTATACAAAAGACAAAGCAGTGTCTGCATTGGTGATATCACACAGAGTTGGTCTCTTTTGAATCATGATAATCTGTTTTTCACTTTATTCACTGCACATGGAAATGTTGTTGTGAAATGTGTTGCTTATTAGTGACATGTTAAGTTAGCCGTTTGCTTTCTCTCTCATGACAACCACCCCCTTCTCTTATTCTATATTCTAGACAGCCAATCAGAGTGAGCTCTAACACTGAACTATTGAACATTCAGCAACAGAATAAAGTACAAGAGAAAGATGTTCATGGATACTCCAGACATTCGTGACAGGCAATTGTCAGCTTATCTGGGGCCCTTAGGAAAAATGTTTTCACTCTAGCCTGGTGTGTTGCTGACACTGTCATAACTTTGCATCAAGTGGACCTCTATTTCCATTTCTGAGGGTATGAAGATGCCACACAACTTTCTAATAACTGTTACACTGGAACTCGGGCCTGTCTAGACACTTTGTGGCTGATTATGAGTAACTGAATCACCTTTGTCGGCATACACTTCACTTATGAACATTAACACACTCCAGAAAGAAGGAAAGAAGCTGCTCCCACAAACCATACAGGTTGCCTAGAAGACTGGTAATAGTACTGTACAAATTACATCCACTCTTCTTCATATAGGTGCACTTAAAATTGATTTTTTGCTCTTAAAAGGGAATTCTGATCAAATTTGAACAGATTGCAAATTGTGAAGAATTCGATTAATCAAAATGATATATATACAAAAAAGAATACACAAAAACAGCTTTTGTGACTTTTCCATGACAAATATCAGAGTTTGGAACTTTCTTTAGGTTTAATATCTTTAATTATTCTAGACTTGAATAAGAGCAAAGTTTTGGCTCAGTGTGTTTCTTGTGAACAACCCTTTCTTGCCAGAAAAAGACTTCAAGCCCAATGAGAATAAAATTATGAATATATATTATTCTCCTTTGAAACATATCAGTTTGAGTAAGTCTGATTTAAAGAAAAAAAATAATAAAAAAATGAACATGACATTTTGAGAAAATGCCAAATGGATGTTGCGCACATTTTATGTAAAGTTAAATGGATTATTCACCTGGAGAAAATGACAAAGTAATAGAAAACCAGATTGAATACAGCTGACAGCATTTTCTGCATTGTTTACTCACTTCAGAAACATCATATATTATGTGCATTTTTCACATGGTTAGGTTAATGTAGCAAACCTGGGCATCTCAGATTCCATCATCACCTCAAATTAGATATTTTTATGCCTTTATGATAAACAAAGATTTGTTGGAGAAACTACTTTGGGAGAAAATGTGCATTACCGTTAATTACCATTGTATTTCACCCCAGTAGTAGCCATAACAGAAATCATGAGCCAGATAAAGCTATTTTCTACAGCAACATATTTTTGATAAGAAATAAAGTGTCGCATGAAGCATTATTACAACCAAACTGCATCTAAAAGAGCAAACTGTTGTTGACTTAATGTAATCAGGTACTGACGATGACATTCTATTTCTGGCTGAAACATTCTGCACATACTGCAGTCAAACCTTGTCATGCTCACCCACACACAGATAACCCACCCCCTCAATTACATTGAGACTCGCATGGTGTAACAAACAAACTGCATATACAGCATGTGATAAATTGACTTACAATCATGCACCATATGGACTCAAACTTGAGAGCTCCTCAGTTCATTCCACTTTTCAATTTTGGCTAGAAAACAATACCTTTATGAATCTAGGAAAGTCAACATTTAGATAGACTATTAGGATCTAATAGAGACTGTTTTTCTGTCACTTTCTTCTCTATAAGATGTTAATGGTACAGCTGATGTTTATGCAATACATATGGAAAGGTAGGAAACAGTATGCATAGGGCTAAGACACAGGAGCAGTAAGTATGATGTTCAAAGGAAAGCCTGTGTGGTGAATCTCTTCAAACGGCATAATTTATACCATGGATGCAGTAGATCGTGCCTCACAAATAATGCAAGAGAAACATAGAAATACAGTTGACAAAAATAGAGCAGTAATACAAAGAGCATTTAGGAGCACAATAACACAAATGTCAATTAACCTGATGCTCCTTTTCTCTCATAACCGTTCAATAAAAAAATAAGAAAAATAAATAAAAAACATGGATAACAAATATGGGGTCAAGTACCTTAGGTCAAGCCTAGTGTTTATCATCCATCACTTTTCCATACCTACTTTATCCTATTCAGAGGGGGACTGGAGCATATCCCAGCTGCCATTGGGTGAGACGCAGGGTATAACCTGTACAGGTTGCCTTTCTATCGAGGGTCAGCACAGATACAAATGAGACAGACAATCATATATTCTCACACTTACTCCCATGGTAAATTTTAGAATCCCTGAATAACTTACCATGCATGTTTTTGGGCCGTGGGAGAAAGCCAGAGTACCTGGAGATAACCACAGCATTCATCCATTTTCTATACCTGCTTAATCCAATTCAGAGTCGCGGGGGAGCTGGAGCCTATCCCAGCTACCATTGGGCCAGAGGCAAGCTACACCCTGGACATGTCACCAGTCCATCACAGGGCCACAGAGACAAACAAACATCCACCCTCACAGACAATCCTAGGGTCAATTTAGAGAAACCAGTTAACCTGACAGGCACGTTTCTTGGGTGGTGGGAGGAAGTCGGAGTAACTGGAGAGAACTCATACACAGGGAGAACATTTGAACTCCGCATAGAAAAGCTCAAAGAAAAGAAAAGGGTTATGACTGTGTTCCCAGAGGGATTCTGTGGATGGCGTTGAGGCAGTATGGGGTACCGCAGCCACTTTTACGAGCTTTTACGTATAAGCCCATTTTTGAGCCCATTTTTGAGCCCATTTTTGGCGAACTCGTTTACAGTGCATGTTGGACTCCACCAGGGCTGCTTCTTGTCACCGATTCTGTTTGTGATTTTCATGGACAGGATCTCACGGTGTAGACGTGAAGAGATTAGGCATCTGGTTTGAGGACCTCAGGGTTGCATCTCAGTATTTTGTAGATTATGTGGTTCTGTTGGCTTGAAGAAGCCAAGACCTTCAGCATGCACTGGAGCAGTTTGCTGCTGAGTGTGAAGCGGCCAGGATGAAAGTCAGCTCTTCCAAATCCAAGGCCATATTTCTCAATTGAAAAAAGGTGGAACGTTCTCGCCGAGTTGGGGATGAGTCCTTGCCTCAGGTGGAGGAGTTTAAGTATCTGGGTATCTTATTCACGAGTTGTGGCAGGTTGGAATGAGAGATGGACAGACGGATTGGGGCTTTATAAGCAACAATGAGAGCGCTGCTTTGGTCTGTTTTGATAAAGAGGGAGCTGAGCCCAAAGTTGAAGCTTTCAAATTACTGGTCCATCTTTGTTCCAACCCTCACCTATGGCCACCTATGCTTTCTGTCTGTGAATTATATATAACTCAAATGAGCCTGGGATTTTAGTCTGTAAGATGAGACACAGTATGTAGGATTTTATAGTATTTATTTTGTGTCTATTTTCAGCAATAAATTCCTGGCAGATTTATTCAATACAAGATAATCCATAGACAGGGAAGTCTTTTCTGCCAAAGGTTATTGCTGCCACACTCAATATTCATCCATTTTAATTGAAACCCAGCCCAAGTACGTGATTTTAATTAACTACTGTAGATTATGTTAACGCAAGCAACGCATACTAATATGATAAAACAAAATTTCCAAATGTTTGAAAGAAACCAATGTATTTGAAAATTTCTCCTGTGTTTTTTTTATGCTCATTCAATAAGTTCTTATTGTAGGTACTTCATTTGTGTAGATCCAAAAAAAGAAAAATCATGAAAAAAAAACTAAACTCAATGTATTTATGCTATAAAAGCATATTTTCTCTATGGTCAATAAAAATGTGATTTTGTTGAATTTTCTAAATGTAACGTAGGGGAAGGCTAAAATAAAACATGAATATGTGAGACAAAATGCTTTTTGTCCATATAGAATAGAAAGAATGTACTATATATTAGAAAAAGAATGCATATAATCATAGTGCAAATCAGTTAACAAGGGGAAAAAAAGTAAATACAGAGGCTACTTTTATATTCTTTTGATGTCTTTGAACTGACTGAAGAGACAAAGGTACACTTTCTTTTTAGTGAGGTTATGTTTGTGTACAGGATATGTCTGTACAAGAACATTTAAAGTTTTCTCCTGAGTAATAAAAAGGTATATAGTGAATGTAGATTGTATAGTGGAGGAAATAAGTTTTTATGATCTCGTCCTTGCTCTTCCTCTTTTTTCCGAGGATCACTGCTCCCTTTGTCAATGGACCTATATCCTGCACAGATTGCTGAAGTTCCATCATGCACCATTAAATGAAGCCAACAAAATATGAAAAAATGCTAACACCGAAGACGAGCATTTATTTTTCTTGCAGTAGCTTACCCTTGAAAGATGGTCTAACTGCAGATCTCTAACTGCATCAATTATACAGGTTGTTTGTTCATACCCTTAAATCAGACTTATAATGGTGTTTTTGTAAAGTTCTACGCAACAAGCTGCTAGAAAGAAATACAACTCCCGTCATCTGTCATCTCTCTCTTTTTTAACAAGCCACAAAGTCCTTATAAGGATGTAGGAAGGTGAGGTTGGAGCAGGTAAGAGCTGGGCTTTTTTTGGGCTCATGGGCTTTTGTGCGATGTGAAACTGAGACCAACGTGTGTTTAGTCAGTAACACTACAACACTTCCAAAACGCTTCTGACAGTCGTTTAGGGTAAAAAAATTATCATTGCGAGGGCTAACTCACATTCTTTTTACAATTTTAAAGAACTTGTTCATTATGACATTATGTTAGTCATAATGAAACATGAAAACATCACACTGTATGGCAAAATCTATGTCAATTTCTGGTTTGTTTTAGGAAAAAACATCACTTAGTATTAAAAATCAAAGCTACTTAGGTAGGGTTAGACAACAGTCGTGCTGAGGACTAAATGTCATTGCTCTCACAATTACATGAGGTCTCATATTCTTTAAATATAATTATGAGCCTGCATGAACAAAAAACTGGACAGTCTTGTATCCCAAGCTTGCAAGCTCAGTATTTGGATGCGAGAGGCCTACGGAAACGTTTAAATGATCTCATCACAGGCTGCAATCAAGATGATAACTCACTTCCCATTCATGAACAGCATGTGACCTATAAAATCAGGAATACTCACCCATAGCTAAAGGTTAATGAGCCAGATCAAACTTACAACATCCATGTGTCCTTCGCCTGCTACACCCAGCACAAGTGTCACAGACCTTGTAGGGAGGAGGTAGTAAAAATCCACCACACTCAATTACAGTAAATCTAGCTCGATAAACACATCAGCCCAATGTCAAAGACAAAATGACCGTCATGTAAACCATGTGTCAAGAAGGGCTTGTAAACAACACGCAATAGAAAGGACTCTTATCAGAATTACTGAACAAGGACTCTTATCAGAATTACTGAACAGAACCATGAAGTACTCAATCTAATTTAGACATAAAGCCATGGAAGATCTCTCCATACAGAAGACTTCTGAAGTTTACTCTTCTACTTATTTGTTAATTTGCTCTTCAAATCTATTCATTGTAACTTTAATTCATAATTTGTTCCAGTTACCTTTCATATTCCTTTTGCATGGTAAAGTACAAGCACTCTGTCTATTGCACTCCACCCAGCTATCCCTTGTACATCAATCACCTCAATGTTTGATGTAGAATCAGCTCAAAACCATTACAGCCAAACTTGGGTACTCTTAGTATAATCTTTGATAGTGAGTTCCCCCTTTAGTATGAGGGGTGATGACCTTCATGCACTGATCCTTTGCAATCACTTTAAAAGCAGAGTATCACCACAACAGCATACAGGAGATAAGACTAAACCTTTACAGCAGGAGGCTGCTGCTTTCCCTTGAGCTCAAAATCTGTTTAGGAACTCTAAAACTTTAATCCAACAAACTGCCAGAACTTAAAATATTTGATAGCTGTACTCTGTTTAGCCCAGCAGCAACTTTGCTCTCCTTAAACTCTGAACTTGTGATGTAACAAGAAAAAAAAAATAAGTAAAGGAAAAACTGGCATCCTAATCCACACCGTGGGAGTTTATTAATTTAAGAAAACACATTTGCGTCCTGTTGTCGGTTCTTCTGAATGAGGTCCATGCGGAAATAATTACAAAAGCCATTTTATATTCAAGATAAATGATCTCGGAATTTCTGTTTAGGAGACCATGAAAGCCTAAATAATATACAGTAGAGATGAATTCCTTGGGACATCACTCCAAATAATGAGGCATATGTAACAAATACACAAATAATTCAAAGTGTTGGAAAGTATATATCTAAACATGTTTTCCAGCTCAGTGTCAATGAGCGTGCCGACTTTCCGTCAGATGATACCTCAGATTCCATCTATGCTTTTATTACAGATGAGCTGCTTTGTGTCTTCAAAGTCGAAATGCAAACATTCCTGTTTGAATTATTACTCCACTTGTTTCCATGGCAACAGCCTATGGCAAAAGCTACAGTAAATAAATATTTTCCTACAAGCACATTACAGGCAGGCTTCAGTATTAAAGGCACCTGTGCAATGCAGAAATCTTAGTCAGCATTCCTTTTTAACAGCATCGAAGCCTGCTTGGCTGAATATTCCTCTGTGCTATATTTCAGACTTGGAAGAATTCAGCAGGATACACTGACAGAATTCTTACATGTCTTTAACACACAATGACAGTTTCACTGGAAAAATGTAACTCACTTTTGAAACCACTGTGCATGCATAGCAAAACACACATTTTAAATCAGTGCATGGGTGGTGCCTTGGAGCATATTTTCATTTTGTGGGTCTTAAATATGTAGTCATATGTGGTCTCTGTGAGGTATATTAGTCGCAGTAAACTTACCTACCGCAAAGCTACATCCCTGACTTGACAGATGCATAGCTCCTGTATCCTTTAGAAAGCTGACCTTGGATTCCTGTTTTGCACTTAGCAGAAAGGATTAAGGGAAATCTTCCACAAACACATTTTGCTGAAAGAGATCTAGTTTGCCTGATTTAAAGAAGGGGGGGGGGGGGGGGGGGGGGAAGCAAAACAAGGCCCCTTTTGAACTTCAATCTGCGGCTTTAAATAATTTTTTCTTCTTTGTCAAAAGTAGGCCGAGCTGAAAGGCGAATAAACTTACTGAAATTCAGTTCTGTGAGAACAAAAGACTCACCAAAAGCTTAAACCTTAGACAAAGTGACCTCTCCCTAAATTTACTCCCCTTTCTTCTCTTTCGCTACCAAAGGTATTTGAACCAAGAACCTCTGAATTTAAGATGAGCTCTGAATAGCTGGGTGACATTTGGGTTGGAATAAATAAAAAATCTTTGGAGTGTTTATCACTCCCTTATTAGACGATTCAATATGGAATGTGCAACATAAGGGTAGAGTACAAAAATACTTAATTCATCCAAAATTAGTCAATTAGCTACATCAAAGTCAGCAGTCACTGTTAAAAAGCCTTATGGCTGTGGGGACAGAGGACCTCCTGAACCTCTCAGTCCTGCAGTGCAGTGAGATGAGCCTCTCACTGCAGCTGCTCCTCTGTCCTGCTGTGGAGAGGATGTTTATTGTTCTCCAGAACAGAACATAATTCCTACTCATCCGTTGCTCCACCACAGCACTGAGAGGATCGAGCCTTCTGCCTACTACAGTCTTTTTTTGTCACACATTTGTTGATGAGATACAGTCTAGCAAGTGTCTTTGAGCAGAGCTCTAACATATGTCTTAGAAGTGTGTGAAAAGGCAAGAAAGTTCCTATTTGCACTATTAAGTTAAGTAAAATCATACTTGTTAAATATGTGGCATGTTCTTCGAGTTGGTTTAACGACTTTGCTGAATTTCACTGATGCTATTTCAAGATGACATTTTTAAAAAATCCCACGTCCCCTCATAGCCAGCTGTTTATGCTACAGTTAAATATGTCGAATTACATAAAAACTGTGAACCTCTGGCTTTTTAACAGTACATGCTGCATCTGAATTTTAAGACCAATACTGCTTTCCAACATGTTGTCTCTTGCTGCTGCTTTTAAAGATTAGGATAGTGGAAACCCCTGGTAGCAGGTAGTATGCATTCTCTGAAAGAGTACATGATGCTGAAGTTTAGCTGCTGGAGGACTGGGACAGGAATGAAAAATGGTGACCCTGGCATATGCAATGCCTGAGGCGAAGTCATGAATGAAAAGATTTTTCTTTCTTTTTTTTTTTTTACAGGGGTAACATTTTTTATATTTTTCTGGGTCTGTTCAAGGCGAGATACACATTGCCTTTGGTTACATGCTTACATTATCTTGTGTTTACATTTGTTGTAACCCAGACAAAAGGAGAACTGTACTTCTGACAAACAGCCATGCCTCCCTCATCTATCAAGTCAGCTCAATACAGCAGTAGATATAGCAGATTACTTTGGAATGAATGTAAAGACAAAACAATAATTTTCTGTGGCAACACTATAACACTCAGGTTATATCAACAGTTGATATTCCATCACGAAAACCTAGTAAACTGCTGCTTTGGGCTCTATTATTATCGTCTCAGAATTGATAAAAACATGTAATTATTTCCATTATGGGGAGCTGTTTAACAAGATAAATACTGGGTCATGAAATCCCTCATTGATGATGGCGAAAGCACATGATGGCGACTGCACATCAGGTTTCAGTGCATTTCAGTGCAGGTTTCAGTCCTTCGGCATGGAAAAACCAGCAGGATTCTAAGTTTGAATGGCTACTGTTGTCACCAGTGTCAGCTGGACAAAAAGGTTCAAATATTTAGAAACACTGTAAATGTAAATAAAAAATGGCTCATTTAAAATTGGAAGGTCAGACGTGTTGTTTATTTATTGAATTATTTATTCATTTGAAATTTAAGATGAATCATCTACGATGGACTGGTGACTTGTCCAGGGTGTACCCTGCCTCTCGCCCAATGACGGATAGGCTGCAGCCCCCATATGACCCTGAATTGGATTAAGCAGGTATAGAAAATGGATGGATGGTTGGATTCATCAACATGATGAAGAAACCTTAAAATTCAGAGCTTATTTATAAGGTTTTAGCTCCTACATACTGTGGGCCAGATTAGCAATTCTCAAATTAGAGTATTTATTTTTTTATCTGATGATACAATGAAGAAAAGAAAATGGCTTATTCTTATTTTGATTGAGCGAATGAAGCTGTTCAAAAGTGTTACTTCAATTTTCCATGTAGGGACATGAAATTTGTATTCCTTTTTCATGTTTTTTCTTTTGTATAGGGAAAAGTGTCAAGTGTCTCACAGTATAGCATTTTCAGCCAGAGCTAAAATACACTGCCAGTCCCTTTCCATTACATAAAACTCAGCAGGAAATACTTAAAGGTCAATTTGAAATACAAGCTCAAACACACAATGAAATCATAATACATTTGGGACAGAATGGAAATGTTGCACGCAGCTAACATTGTGTGGGGAATCCTTAATAGTCTATTATGAAAATGCAACAAATTGATGACTTTTTGCCGGATGCTGCGACTGCCAGTTGAACAAGAAACGTTTAGTTGTGGGGCAGCCCAAGAACACAGAGAAACAAATATATACAGGTATAATCAGGACCACAACTGCTAAATAAACTACAAAACAGTAAAAACATAAAAGGAGTGGTGGCAGCTCATTTGTGGATTGTCAGTTTCAATCTAAAAGGATCCCAGCGAGGGTTCAGTTTGTGTTGTGCAGTTAATTAATTCCACATGTTAATCCCTCAGACAGAAACAGCTTTAATCTTTACTATCAGCCAAAGTACACTTCAGTTTAGATTACTACAATAAATGCGAGCAGAGTTCTTCTGTCTCTGTTTCTTTTTTCTATTCCTCAAAAAGAAACTGCTCTCAAAAGTGGTGTTTGTTAGAAAAACTGGTATCTTTTGTAATGTGTGTTGTTCTGACAGCTTAAATAGAGTTTGGATTCTTCATACAAGCAGAAATTCCTCTTTATTTGATTTTAAACATTTGGCACAAACATGTGTCTTTTGGTGTAATCAGAATGATACGATATAGTCTCTAATTAGACAAAAAAATAATAATTACACCCTGCTCAAAGGCATGACAAAGAAATTACAGAGCTGATATAAACCAACTGCTTCATGCAACTGTTCTTTGAGAGGGAAAAAAATCATGAATTTAAAAACAGTGAGAGCCACAGTGTCTAATGAGTGTACAGATAAATCTTGCATTTGGAATTTGACAGGGCGAGATGTTTGAAATGCAATCACTGCGATGAAAAACAACACATGGCTGAATTTTGCCAACATACTGTCGAGAGCACGATTGTGGACGTCTTCCCGTGAGCGGCCCAGCAACGATCTCGTCACAGGTTTTATCATGTAGAGCGAGTCAAGGACAATTTTCAGTCATAAACATAAAAACTGATGGACAGCGACTCGCAGACATCAATTTAAATGGCATTTCAGTGCATCTCAGGATGTTTTACTTTACAGTCTTCCTCCGCCTTGTAGACATGGATGCGGTTTTTAATATGCAGTGAAGAATATTCATAATTCAAAGGTCAAGTCGTGGGGGCTTTGTATGCATGGTGGAGTGCAAGATTGAACAGGAACATTTCTTATTAAAGCTCGCTGAGAGGTGTCCCTTCATTGTTTTCATGCAAATGATGAATCCATTTCTGATGCTGTACATTGTTATCCTTTGCAGCGGAATACAAAATCCAAGCAACTTTTGACATGGCAGATAAGACTGATACTGAGAGTTGTTGACCTTACTCCTCTGATATTATATCAAAGGTAATTAACATTGTGTCTGCTTTTACGTACATGTTTGCCGTGATTTAAAATCAAGTGTTGAGAAGAATTTGAGCTGTGTGATTTTATTAGCTTCTAAGGTGTTTGTAGTTACATAAATAGCATATATATAGTTTATCCTAATGAAAAACAACATTCTTTATCAGTCAGGTTTCAGCTATGTATAGCAGTTGACAGATCGGTGAGCAGGATGAAGAATGTCACGGACCTTTTTCTTTTGTTTTTCCTGCCGTAAGTTTCATTTGGATGGAGATCAAGGCCCTTTACTGGGCATGTCATTCAGTTGTTATGTCTTTCTGGAAGAAAAGTCTGAACACTCTTCGCATATTGGAAAGATGCATTATCATCCTAAAAATGACCTCAGCGTCACCAAACCCCCTTTTGATTGATGAAATGAGAAAAGTGTCCAAAACGTAAACATCCACCTTTACATTTACTATAAAGGCAATGACTGCTATCTCCCCTGGTCTCGGCCTGACATTAAACATCAATGATTTGCTTGTTTTCTTCTTCATCTTCCCTGTTGTCTTAAATATGTTTCAGAGGACATGCCCCAAACAAGTCCACGGTCCAGGACTTCTTCTCTTTATTCCACTGTAACCTTGTTGTCTTCGATTAGGGTGTTCATGATGGTTTATGTTTGGCCTGTTTGTGAATTATTTTTCCCCCCCTCTGGTTTTTATTACAGTGTGGTCACAAACATGCACTCGTTGTCACAATCCATTCCTCTGCTGCTCTGCCAGTAGTCCCCCCCCCCCACTCTCCCAGCCTCTGCTCCACTTTCCCTGCTGGCCACTCATCGGTAATCAAGCCTGTAAACCTTAAGGTTTACAAACTCACTACCAGATTGTTCTTAGCCTCCATGCATGACTCTCCAGCATTTTCCTTTGGACTGATCTCCCGCTGCCGACCCTGCCCCCCTTTGACTAACCTGCCCCCTCGTTCTCCCGGTAAACTATTCTGCCTTCTGTCTCTGACCATGATTTCAGTCTTTTCCCTTACTGGTGTTTGCCTGCTGATGTGGTGTTCTGCTGCTACTCTGCTGGATTGCATCAACTTCCTGGACTTGTACAAGAGGTTTGACATCTTAAGCGACTCTGTGATTAAGCCTGTTTTTGGACTGCATACATATTGATTGTTTGCTGTTCAAGAAGAGATTAAAGACTCTTTACTAGACAATCCTGTGGTTTGAGTTACTGCAATTGGGTTCTCACACACCCGTTACACTTTCTTTTAATTTATTTTGTTAAATAAAAAGAAGCAAAGCAAATTGCTTGAACTTTTCTGTCCTGAAACTGACATTTTTCCATGCTCGTTTCCCTTTTACAACCTTCCCGTTTAGTTTGTACATTCTCCAGATTAAAGATACAGCTGACTGGGACAAACCAACATTTCTTCACATTCAAGCTAGTTAAACACAGTGTTTAACTAGCTTTGTGATGGAATTTTTAACATTAATCGTTTCTAGTGACCGCTCTCTTGAGGCCAAGTTTCCTGTCAATCAGCCGACACAACGGCATGTTATGGTCAGCAAGCACTCTGTTTTAACTGCTGACTCATCTGCTTATTTGGGCTTGTGCAGGTTTTTTTTGTTTTTTTTACTGGAAAAGAGGCCATCGTTTGCAAAACTGGTTTTAGGTAAGATTTAAAAAATTTATATATAAAATTAAAAAAAGTTCCATATCAGTGCAAGAGTAGTGAATCCATATGTTTTTGTTGGGTGTCATCATTGCAGATGTGGCAACATGTATGCAGTTGTCACGGTGACGGTCAGCTGTGCTGCTGCCTCAACCAATCATGGTGGGAAACTGCCACATAAATGCGGGTGTAAAGCACCTGTCGGCCTCTTGTGTCACACCTGTGTGTCCTCCATGTCCGCTTCCGTATGCGGTGGCATGTAGGCTGCCGGCGTCGATAGCTTCGGTACCTCCCCTCCACGCCGTGTGGGTTTAGCTTCCTCCTCCAGTCATTTGTGTTTTGTTTTTGTTTTTTTGTTTTTTTTTTTTGTTTTTTTTGTAGGGTGACTGACTGCAGCAGTGCAGCGTCGGCTAATCTGCTGCTTTGCCTCTGTGTCTGGTCGTCTTCGTCCTATTTAAAAACATTTGGACTAAGCGCTGTGCCTCACTGAAAGTGAGTTTTGTCTGGAACCACGTTTGTGGGAATAGTCTGGCTTGTGCCGGGCACTCTCTGCCTAACCTCGGCCTTTGATCGCCTCACCCGATTATTCCTGCTCTTCCCTGTTGGGCGAAGCGGTGGCTCGGCAACACTGTCCCTCTTTTAATTTATGCAGCCACATCTGTGTGCATGCTAGAGTGGACCACCCATTTGATTTTGTCCCTTTTGTGTTAATTCTCTTGTGATTAGTTATTATTATTATTACTGTTCCTAACTGGTTGCTCTCAGGTCTCCCCCATTCAGGTGCTGTCACGGTATCCCCTTTTTGTTTCGTGTTTGCACTTGATTTGATAAATTTCTCTTTATTTTCCATCACCTGTGGTGTCTCTGGGATTCCCCTGACCCTTTGAATACAGTCTTTCACAGTAGGTCTCAGCACTGCTTGGTCCCCTTTATTTCCCCCCTTTGTGAGTAATATTTTTAACATTAGTTATTTTTAAACTGGGAACTTGTATAAATAAAGTATTTGTTATAATCAAACGACCGTCTCTGCCTACTTGCATAATGGACCTCAGTGCCTTCCTCCAGTTGGGTTAGTCTACTTAAAAATAAATTCCCAGGGTGGTGTTGTCTGGCAACAATTCCATTTATCAATACTGCCTTAAAAGGCAGACACACAGAGATGAACATGCCATGAAGGAAAAGATGGCAGTATGCTATCCCTTTGTGCAAAGGCTTAATCTAAATGTAAGCTGTGTTGGAAAGTGTATTTGGCATAAGTACAGACCAGACTGGGCACATTTTATTAGAGATTAACAAATTAACCGCTTCATTTGGTGTCTTATTTTCCTCATCATGACTGGCATACTCATCGAAAGTAGATTATCAAAATTGAACATGTGATGATACCTGTTCATCATATGCACATGACTTTCTACTTAAAATGTCTGTACTGCGCTTCAAATATTGGCAATACATCCATTTTAAACTGTATTTTTCAAAGTGTCTGCAAACTAAAACTGTACCTCACAAAAGACCAGGGAAAAACATAAGGAAGTCAACTCAAAGCTTGAGTCACTGCATCAATACTACTTAATTCAGTCTTGGGCATGGTAAGCAACACCATTTTCCCTGTTGTCACTTTATGGCAATGCTGAAAATACAATAAGAAAAAAAACAAGCCTCACTAGCTTGCCTGCACGCCTCATACATCTTCAGTCATGCGGAAGGCCGTCCGTCAGTTTTACTGCGCACTGGCTTCCTCTAAATGCAGCGTCAATGACTGATGGCCCTAAGTGCAACTAGATAACTACGGCAGGGGGATGATAAAAATGTGAAAACACACACCCTAGACAGGAAATTGGCCATTTTGGAGAAATTGGCACAGAGGAGCTGAAGCGATTGTACTTCCTTCAGTGCTCCTCCCTTAAAGCTTGAGATATCTGGTTGTCTGCAGGGAGATAGTTACAGTCCACTGGACATATGACTGAGGTACACGAAGCCAATAGATCTAATATATTTTTCTCCTTAGTCCTTACTTCCACTTGATGTGACAGGGTCAGACCTAAGATGGAATAAGCCTATTGGAGAAAAAAAATATTTCAGTAAATATCCTTTCAATCTACAGCAAAAAAGAATCAAATGAAAGAAGTATGTCAAAGCAGACCTGATATGCAGTAAACTCATCAGCATGAGCTGTGATAAACCTGGTGAAAGTAGGGTAATGATGAAAAGTGAGATTAATGGTGAGTGTGATATTAAAAGAGACAGACATGTGTACAGAATCACAAGGTGACTTGCCTGCATTTCACAGCGAGTTGAATCTCTTTTCCATCTAATCTATTATCTTGTTTTCCTTAATAATTTGAGATTGATGACCATCTGGAAATCCATCGACTATCTCTTATCGACTTTGCCTTTCAGGACGACAGCCAATGTTTCAGGCAATCCAGGTTCGCCACCAGATGTTAGGATGATTAGTGGGGTTTTTCTTTGTTTGTTTGTTTTTTTAAAAACATGGTTATCAGGTGATGGTTTCAAGATTTTTTTATTTTTTGGCCAAAATAACTGCATAAATTCAACCAAAGCTCAGTGAAATGAATGGTCACTACCACAAAATGGAAATAATTGAGCTTCTGGTACCAAAGTCTAGTTCCTTGACCCCAGAATTTGCATGCTTATATGCAGATGTAAGTATGATTATATGATAGTGTTACAGTTTCTTTGCAAGGGTTATAATCAATTTGTAGAGGTAAGCAGTTTAGCCAGTCATGTGAATTGTGATCAACATATAGCATCTTCACATAATCAGACATGAGTAATAATCTGACCAAATGCACTCATTCATTTCACCAACATGATTTAATGGTTCTCACGACGGCTATCTGTTACTGCATTAAACCTTAGGCAGATTTTGCATATATATATATATATATATCTGCAATAGTTTAAGTCAACACAGACAGCTTGTATACCAGTTGGTTTAAAAAAACAAAAAAATTAATTATTAATCAGAATTAAACTGTCTTCAGAAAGTGCTATATGTCTAATGCGCATTAAAAAGCAACTGTATTTCCAGGCCAATGCACTCCTCTAGTAGTTACGATTCTAAACAACTACATGATAATAGCAAATACACAGAGATGGAAAAAAACTGACCAGCAATTCAGAAACATTGTTCATTAAATTTTCATTCAAGTTATAAATCCCTAGAACAATTAATCTTTGTTTCTGAATTTGCACAATTGGAAGAATCTGCCATGGAAAAAAATTAGATTGAAAAAAAACATTCAATTAATGTGGCACGGGGTGTATAACCTGTGTCTTCAGGAACCATTGAGATTGTTTATTCAGTGAATATGAAAATGTGTCCCTGCCCAAATCTCCACCCACCAGTTCTGCAGTCTCTTCTGAAACCTGATGTGCATTTGCCATCGGCAAAAACTAGCTCTGCTATGCTTATACTCTCTGGACCAAATGGCAATAAAATAATTCGGGGCTGCTGAGTGCAAGACTCATTTGCTTGAGTAAGGCAGCACCGGCTGCCCAAATCTCACTGACCGAGACAAAGAGGTGGGGAGTCGACACGTCTGCACGGTCCTCTTGAGCAATGAGCCAATGGAAGGTAACACCCCGATGGTGTGAGTGCAGGAATTCAAAGAGATAATACTCCATGTAGCTTTCCCACTTGCTTGTGTGAACTTCTTGTCATGGCAGACTAGCTTTTCATTTCATCAGTCATGCAAATTAGCAGTCCACCCCCCAGTAGTTAAGATATGTCTTCCAGTGTTTCATTTATAACACGGTGTATGCTGCATTTTAAACCGGCCTTTCTGAGGCTGAAGGTGGTGCTCTGCAGATTTGAAGCAGATCCTCAGCCACAGCTTTGATGACGATTTTGCTCGTAAAAGAAGACTTGATAAACAAGTTTCTAGTAGTGATGGATTTTAACAAATGGGAGGAATTTGATAGTGAACGCAACAGCAAAAATCGTGAGCATTCTTTCTGCCACAACGATTGTTTAGCGTAACAACCATTTCCATTTTGTATGTGACATAACGTGTTTATGTTTCTTACTGTAAATCCACGGTGTTTCCCCGATCCTAAAACAAGGTCGTTATGGATAGCTGTGGTTGGTTTGAGGGATTTCACAAATCCAATGTTTCATTCATTATCAAGACATACTTCAGCAAGCAAATATGTGGCCTCTGACGGGGGAAAATCGGTTGGAATGAATGATAATGAAAACAAAATAAAGAAGAAAATTCTTCGGAAAAAGTGTTGATCAAAAGGATTTTATGTCTGAGCAGCAACAAATAACCTTTTCTCATGTTGATTGAGGAAGGCAGGCGCACAAATGAAGAATGGTGGCAGTACACAAATCCCAGAGAAAATGAAGGTAATTTATGCTATGTTCAGCACACAATTTAGCTTCACATTCTCAGTCAAATGAAAGGTGAATCATAAATGAAGGGGCATTGCCACGGCACACATTCTACTCTGACAGCCAGTTATAGAATATGATGGCAGAATTCATCAGGATTTAGAACTATCAGCAGATACTATTTACATATCTATATTCAAAAGTTCCAGCAGAAAAAAAATATTTGAATGAATTGAAAATAAATTCTGAATGCAGCACTATGATAGCTTTCTTTTGTCTCTATACTGCATCCACACATCACTGCATATAAAAATGTAATGCTTTTTTTTCCCATAATGCTCTTTTCTAAGCTCATTTTTGGCTGGTTTTATAATAAAGTCTACAAATCCAGAGCACTTTAGTGATAGGAACGCAGAGACGATTTTACCACTGAAGTCTACATTCAGTGTACTGTGTGCTGATCAGCAGGAATGTCTCATAATTCACCTGAATATTACTCACAGGCAGTAATTGCTGGCCTGCTGGTTCCAAAGAGCTGCTGGATCTGCTTACTGTGCAGAAGGTGAGAGGCTGAAGGTGTGAGCTGGGTACTGTCTCCACCTAATCCACATAGCCTTGCAGCATTCCCTCTTCAGTTGATCGGCCTCCTGCAAGGACCAAACAACAGGAGAAATCTTAATGGAAACCGCCATGTTAAAATTGCAAGCAGTGTGTTTGAAAACAGAAAAAAGAGAAAACAATATCATAGATTAAATGGATATTATCAAGTTTCACATGTGTGAAGTTCCTACTTGAGAACGAAAGCCTAGAAATCTGTTACTGTGTAACTGAAAGTTTGTTTTACAGTAGTTTAAAGATGTAATGCGGGACCTTTAAAAAAAACATGGGGTGTTGCACTGGAGAAACATAACTGACTGCAAAACAAAACTGAGCCAAAAGCAAAAGTTGAACTCCATGAAAGACTCAGATTGTGCCTTTTTTTTTTCTTTTTAACTCTTTTTAACACTATATCTTCATTCAATGGAGGATAAACTTGAACCTTTCTTACCATTTTCACAAATCAGATTCTGTTTCTCACACAACCGCCTGAGGTTGCACAGTATTTGAACATATTCATGGGTCATTATTTCCCACATTAGCAACCAGCCCCTGGGGTTCTTTTTAAGGACAGTCTCAAAAGATTTCTACAGTGGCAAATGGGGACAGCTTAACCACTGTTTTTATAAATGGCAAGGCAGTGGAGAAAGTTGCCCCTGTTCTATGTTCTTTAGACTGAAGTCCTGGAGCTGCAAATCTGCCCCCAGTGATTTGAAAAGCTCAACACCACCTATTTTCCCTTAGGAAATTGCAGAAACCCAACATAGCAAAGAAACTTCTGATGAACTTCCATCAGTGTGCCATCCAAAGTGTGCAGAAAGACCACGTCAGTATGATTCACCGGTTGCACAAAGGCAAACACCACACAGTGTAATAAGGAATGCTGAGAGGATCACAGGGACCCAGCTGCAACACATCACCACAACCGGCACATCCTGCTGCCTGCACCAATCTCACAGCATCATCAGGTACCAGTCACATCCAACCCATCACTTGTTTGACCCCCTGCACTCAGGAAGAAGATAAAGGTACATTCAACCCTGGACTGCCACAAAGATGAACAGTTTTTCTCCCATGCAGGTACACTGCTAAACAAAACTCCTCACCCCACATCCCATCCGCCTCAGACAAGAAATAAGTGTGTTTACTCAACTGGACTGTACCATTTAGAGGTACTCGTCTTTCACTTGAGTATTTGATTTTTTTTCCAACTAAAATACTTTAAAGGGAAATTCAATTCCCTTTCTTCCACTCAATCTACGACTCGAACAACTTTTTTATTTTACATTGGATAGAAAAAAACAAACACTTAAAGATTATATCAGTGGATTCCAAATCTTTTTGGTCTCACAAAAAACATTGTGTAGTCAGGGTTACATTTCAGATGTGCATGAGCTGTTGACAGCTCCGCCAGTTTGTGATATTCCCCTCGGCCTCCACCCACCCTGTATAGTTTCTATTCTGCAAATTTACAAATGAAATGACAGCTCACAAAAAAAGAAAAAAACGTTTGAGAATTAATACTGACAACAGGCTAGAGTATCAGAATGTTGATTTTTTTCCTTATTACTCTTATTTATCACCCCATTAATGATTCAACATAGCTCTGAGACAACTGAGACATCATACTGACGTCACACAACAATATACCGTTCAAAATACTGATCATATTGTTGTTAATGGAGGACTTTCACTTGTAACAGAGCAGCTTACAATGGTGTATTGATGATTTGATTTAAATATTGGATCTGGTTATTTCTGCATTAATTATCAAAAGGCACCAAAACAAAATTTGACTAGATTTTTAAATATTTTCTGTTATTATCACATTTATTTCTTTGATTGTACATGTTGTGGATGCTGGAAGATGTTTTATGCTTAGTTAAGAGCTATTCATTGAAAGCAGCAGCTGGTAGATGCTGAGAGCCATGAGTTCTGGGCCATAAAAAAACAACAACAGTGAAAAAGCTAAAGTGATCTAAATGCAGAGTTGGCTTATAATTTAGACATTGTCCTAATAAAGAAGCTCCTGTCAGAATAGTACAACAGTTTCCCAGACTGTCTGTTGGATGTCAAAGCTCAACTTGCTGCCAGTTACAACCACATGCTCCATTTCCTCTGCGAATGAGAGATAATCAGACTTTGGAAATTTTGGGGGTTGCGGATGCTGAAGTTAATTTGTTCCTTCATTACATGACATAAATAAAGAAAGAGCTGCTGGTGATATTATTAATATTCCCGCTCCCAATAACATTTTTGATTAGATACCAGTAGGATCGCCTCATGACACATTTGGTCCATGGACGTGAATACATTACATCAAAAATTTAGAATCTATTGCATAAAGTCAGTCTAAAACCTTTGCGAACGCTTCATCAGCAAGCACGGCCAAATGACTTGGCAAACATTTGATCTTCCTCTCTCTGACACACACATATAGAACTGGCTGATGCATTTAAATCAGAACGGAGGTAGCTTCCCTTTGATTTTTTTTCTGGCTGGGGAAAAAAAAAAAAAAAAAGACCTCGGATCCAGTGCAAAGTTTTGGAACATCTGTGCTGGTGCAATTTGTCTGCAGAATTGTTGCCAATAACAGAGACATCTTGTTCTTCATCTGCCTCTTTACTGGCAAAGCAATTAGTTTAAATTCATTCAATCTGGTTTCAGATTGTTTACTTGATACAAAGTTGTCATAGATATAGAAAAACAAATTTAAAGCACAAAAAAAAGGATAGGAAAAGCAAGAGTTACCACCGTTGGTTAGAATAGAAATACAGCTCCATTTAAACAGTACTGAATGACCCAAACGATTTACAAATCACCAGAGGAAGACATTTTCTAATATAACCTTGTGCAATTGATTCTAGTCTTTCTTTGACTCTCAGAGCTGCTACTTGCAAATTGTATAGGGTTATCTAGCCTATCAATTACTAAGCATTAGTCACTAAAATGACACAAAAACAACTTTGGAAAAAAAAAAAACAAGATAACAACACGAATATGTGTCATTCTGACTAATTCCGGCAGAAGTTGCCAAATCTGAGCATGTTTGCATGTCCAAGACCATCATATGATACTCTTTTTTGCACTTCTTAGTTGGATTCAGTTAATAACGAGGTTAGAAATCAAAACTACTTGGTTAGAGTTGGAAAACTATCATTCCTTGGACTGAAAAACATTGTTTTTACAAGGCGTCCATCACATTCAAAAACACAATTTTTACTATTCACATGCAGTTGCTCTCACCACTATCAGAAAAATACTATTCTTTACAAATAATTACATGTGTTCCAGCAGCACATAACACCCTTTGGCCGGAATGTAGGAATACTGGGAAGGTTTAATACATAATCTCTATATCAATACATAAAAGATAAGTTTGTGTTGTTAATAACCTCTCATTAAGATTTGTGCAGAGAAGGGCTGAATCAGCAATCGACAGTTCATGAGAAAAGACAATGAAGATTAACTCCTATACCATGAAGACAAATAATCAGTTATAATATTCTTACATCTTGTAAATCTTGACAAACTTATTTGCAGGATACCTCTAATATGCCTGGTTGTCTTGGATGATAACCATTGATCTGTGTTAGCTGGCTGCTGGGTATTTTAAAAGTGATGCAGTGCCTGATCAAGGTTTTAGGCCCTTTGTTTCCCCCACTTTAAAAGAGTTTATCCCCGGCTTCGAAAAGGTATTCCTGCCACACTTTACTGGATTGCTCAGAATATCACTGTTACCACCACTACTGCCACCCATGCATTCAACAGGAGCTACCACATGACGTCTGTGAGATGTAACTGCGAATCAGCACCTTCTCCTGCCACAACCTTGAGATAATCACAGCTTGAAGAGAAAGCACTTCTCATTTAGCTTTACAAGTGAGTGAACCCCATAAAGAATACAGGCTATGGTGGGGATAGAAGATGAGTCACTGATAAACACCATCTGCACAGCATTTAACATTTAAACATTTATAATGGAGAATCAGGCACCAAAAGAAATGAAAAACTAGCATATGATAGATGATGGGGCACTTACGTAAAGCTCCTTCCAGTAAGCGTGACAAAAAAGTGATTTCAAGAGTTCGGGTATTATATCATAAATAACATACAGTCCTGTAAACATATGCATAAGTGAATCATGGATCAACAGCAGAAAAACTGTGAGCAAAGTAAAAAAAAAAAAAAAAGTAAAATTTCTGTCGTGTACGAGCATATTTTAAAAAAATCATATCCGTAAGCAGAAGTATTTGCAACTGATATGTTGGGACTTTCATTCCCCCCTCCGTGTCTGTGACAAGATTAGGCTATCTCTTCTTGTGCACATGGATGACTGACTCCTTGGAGCCGGTGCATCCCTCTTCCACCCCCTCCCTCCATCTCAAGGCAGAAAACATTTCTATTTTCAACAGGATTAGCTCTCACCACAAGCCATCTGACAGGCGGAAGCGTCACCCGCCTGGTACACGTCCCCCCCGAGGCACCTAGTAGAACATATCGTGGCCTTAGTAACTAACAGGGATCCCTGAGAGGGTACCTTACAGTGGCTTTCACTGTGGGGAACACAGTTCCAACCCCAGTGGTGATCCTTCAGACTTCCCCGTCTAAATAATTTTCCACCAAAGACTTTTGACTAATTTTTCTCAAGCTGCTAATTCATTTATTTGCTGGAGTTAACACAGAACTAACTTAATGGAGTGGTTTGATATTCTAGGTAGTAAAATGGTATACTTATCTTAAAGGAGCATAAAAACATGGCCATTTTTAAGATGTATGTATCTGTGCATGTGCTTGTTCCGGTGCACCTTTCCTTGATACATCTCATTTGACTTGAAATTGAGCACAGCTGCACTTGCCACTTGGACCACCTTGTTACCTCCCATTATTGACTATGCAAATGAATATAAACATTGGTATGCTTTCCAACATTTCTCCAAATAACAATGGTAAACACACCAGAAACGTCAAAAAAAGAATTTCACAGAATGGGAAATTTATGTTCTTGTATTGGAGTTAACAAAAGACAAAATATTTTATTAGGTGGTCTTTCCTCTGGGTGTCAGTATTAAAAAAAATATACATTGAGTGGGAGTGTGTGACTAAGGCTGTAAACGCAGCAGGTTTGGAACATCGCAGCCGAAATAAAGAAAAACAATGGTCTCACCAAAGTCAGTGTATAAATAAAGGTTGCTGCTCGTCGGGGAGCGTTGCAGCCGTAGGAGAAGATCCACGGATCATGATGCTAACCCCAAATTTGTGAGACAAATTTGTGCATCACAGACAACTTGCACATTGGTAGAATGAAAATGCTTCAGATTTACAGACGCAGATTTATTTTTTGATGCTACCATTTTAGCAATGAGAGTGCAGTCAATTGCCTCGATTACATCAGGAAATTGGCTCTTTGCTGTAAATTGCATTTCAGTGTTTGGCCAGCAGGTCAGCATGGTTTCTGAAGACACGCTCCCTCCAAACATTTACATTAATGTTTGAATGCCAAAGCTGTATTGTGCAGTTACACCTTACTTGGCACAGCCATTTATAGGGCACACATGTAATTGTCTACACTTGGTATGAATTTAGAAGATGGATGGATGGATATTTTTCATTCCTATTTTCTGCCTGCCTCACTTTTAAAGTAATACGATATTTATTTCAGATAAAGTGTATTTCTTTTATTATCAGATGGTTTGCAAGGAACTGTCTTGGCTATGCTTTGAGGAAAGTTTAGTTCAGAAAAGAAATGAAAAAAAAATTGATTGGATAAAGCATTGGTCTATTGCCACAAACTGAATCAGTTAGTAGAAGCTGCGATTGTTGTCCATCTTCCCAGCGAAAGCCCACCAGTAGTTAGTAGAGTACGCACGTACGCTACTGTTATATCTAAAGCGCTTTAAATGATTCAACATGGCTTATGGCACTGGGAGTATAACAAATGAATATCATCTTAGATTAAAGGCCGTTGGTCTTGACTGGAATCTTTATGAACCATCAACAAATCTCTGGATGACAGATATTGGGTTCCCTAATGGTCATATATACCTTTCTTCTACTCCAGGAAACTTCACAGAGCGAAGGCTGAATGCATATAAAAGTCTGGATGTCTACTCCAACTTCAAAGAGGGACCCCAATCGACATTCTGGCTAGAAATGGACAGGTTCATACAAACATCTTTTATTTCATTCTGAGTTTTGTAACGCGAACTGCAAGCACAAATGAAATGATAGATTCCACTGTGTAGCTCATGATATACTGTATGTGATCACAGATAGAAGATAGTTAAAAATGTCTTTTTTTTTATTTACTTTATACTCGTCTCCAATCAGCCTTCACTTATTACTCCCTCTAGTCATAACATTCGCAAAACAGACTTGTGAACTTGGGAATCAGGATTACAAAGGTAATTTAGCTATCCATCACAAATGTCACTTGATTTTAATATATATTTTGAGCCAAGTTTACTCTTTAAGACACTTGAAGTCACTTTCTGTACAATGTTCACTACCAATTGTAGCCGTTTTTGTTCCTCTAAGCTTGTTACACATATTTCTTCTAGCTGTCTTATATGTAAAATGTTTGAACTTGATGGTGTGCTTAGCGTTTCAGTTGATAGTATTTCCATCCTTGGTTTAAAAAAAAAGAAAAAAGGTTTACCTGCACCTCCAAAACTAACTAATTAAAAGCTACATTTTGTTTGCATACTACAAAAGTTTGATAGGACATAATGCAGCTGACAGAGCAAAGCTACCAGTAGCACTTCTATAAAGATTTTTTCTAGGTTGTATAGATTCATAGTCATTTGACTGATGTAGAGTTTGTATTTATGTGTAGGTGTGGGTTCTCGCCAGGTACTCCAACTTTCTCCCACCGGCAAAAACATGCATGTCAGGTTAATTGCGTGTGAGCGTGCATGGTTGTGTGTCTCGTTTGTCTCTGTGTGGTCCTGTGATGGACTGGCGACCCGTGTACCCTGCCTCTCGCCCAATGACAGCTGGGATAGGCTCCAGGCCCCCTCTGCAACCCTGAAGTGGAACCTAAACTTTTTCTTTCATTTACTTATGAGAGAAAATTTGTCTGTGAAAGCATGACCATTATTTTGACTATTTAAAGAAAAAAAAAGATGAAATCCATATAGCCATTGTATCCTGGAATAAGAAACGGTAAATAGCTGTGGATTCTGTGCTCTTGTTTGTTTGAATTATTTTTTATCCAATCTATTACATCAAAGTGAATAGGACCATGTTTTAAAACATTTCAGTCCCAGAGTTTGCCAATTTTCCTGTCACTTCTCAGATTTTTTCCTTTTTCAAATAAGTATAAAAGTAAGCTGAAAGCTATGGAGTCCTGTGAGACAACTGTCACAGGTCCAGCAGCTCAGGTTGTTAGAGTACCATCAGCCTTGACATTCTGTGTTTGGGGTTGTCACATTGAAGTGGAAATTTCGAGACTGCTGCAGTTAACTGAAAATTGCAGGGAAACTGTCATTCTCACACGTGCGCAGCAGTACTGAAATTGTCTATACATTGTCTGGAGGAGCTGCATGTGAAGGTGCAAATGTCCAAGTCAAATTTACCAGACGTTTTAGGGATCCTTCCTTGTCAGTTCCATAAGAAACGCATCCATGTGTGAATAAAGCAGATAACTCTCTCCAGACTTCACTGCAAAGTGAGTATGCTGATAATAGCTGCAGTTTCAACCTTTTTCCTGCTTACCTATAGGCCTACATTTTTTTCCACTAATTTGTCAACATTTGTAAACACAATATAGTCATCATGTATAGCCTAGACAGGAAGTCTTATGTGTTATCCTTTATCCACTGATTTCCAAGAACATGCAAGCATGTATAGCACTCTTGTAACATTTTAAACAGCACTGACAACACTGAAGCTATTGACACAATATCTTGCTGGACAAAGGTTAAGTACCGTAGCATAAATTGGAATTAGCCTAATTTTAGCTTGCATTATTCACATTAATTACATGATGAAAGCTAAATGTAGGTGTAACATTACTGGAATTAATTAAGAAAAGGAATGAGGATACTGTAACCATCACATCATAGCAACATTAGTTTGCTAACAGTAACAAACTTGTGTTTTGGCTAGCTCCTGAGGTATTCAAACAAACCTATGCTAAAGTATTGTAATCTGCCTGTGTTATACCTGAACAAATAAAAAACATTTTCACACAGTGATTCCACCATGATGCCTAAAAAAAAAAATACTCCATCATTATGTTGCCTCAGTATGTCTCTGCATGTTATTCAATTGCATCGCAGCACAACAGAATCAGAAAAGAGACAACAGTGTTGGTGTCTGGAATGGCAAGTTCTGCCATTTTGGCTTTGAATCTCTGCCAATTTAGGTTGCTGTCACGTCTGTTGGTTTTGTTATATGTTTAGTTCCTGGTTTAAATCTTTAGTTTTGTCAACCCTTGCCATGTCATTAAGTTCATCCACGTCACCTGTGTTTTGTTCTCAGCTGCACTCCATCACTAATCACCGTCAGTATTTAGTTTCCAGGTTCCCCCATGCACTCTGCCAGATCCTCATTGTCTTTCATGTGTGTCAGGTTTGTCATGTCAAGTTTGTTCCCATGTCATGTTTGTTGTTCAAAGTCATCGCCGGGTTTTGTTTTTCTAAAGTGTTTATTTCACAGTTTAGGTTTCTGTGTATTCCAGCTCAGCCCGCGCCTTTTGTGTTGTCTAAATAAATCAAGTTTTTTTTACTTTTAATATATCTGCACCCGGGTCCAACTTCTCCACGCACCCAACCTCACCATATGTGACAGTAGCGAATATACTTTTAACCTTGCACACATGAGGGCAACGAGCGCCAGTCATTCTAATCTTTCCCCACATACTTCCTGGTGTTCCACTCCTGTTACTAAAAGAGGGCACACCAGCTAGCTCAAACCATCACAACTTCCAAATTTCCTGGATGCTATTAATAAACACAGATATTAAAGGAGGCTAATAGCTGGTTGATGTTAAGAACGTAGAAGGTTTGTGAAAGTTGTGGAAATATAGATGGTATTTAAGTACCCTAAATTGGACATTGGAGATTATATTTTCCCCTACACTGCCCTTCCATTTTAACTAGTGTGTGCATTGCATTAATTGCATTATACGATGTGCACAACCAACATCCCAAACAATTCCATCCATTTTCTATACCGTCAATCCGTTAATCAGGTAGCGGGTGGGCTGGAGCCTATCCCAGCAGTCATCGGGCTAAAGGCTTGGTACACCCTGGACAAGTCGCCAGTTCATCACAGGGCCACACAGAGACAAACGAGACAAACAACCATGCACACTCACACCTAAGGACAATTTAGAGTCACTAATTAACCTAACATGCATGTTTTTGGACAGTGGGAGGAAGCCACCCGGAGAGAACCCACGCATACACAGGGAGAACATGCAAACTCCACACAGAAAGGCCCCAGACGGGGATCGAACCTCTTGCTGTGAGGCAACGGTGCAAACCACCACACCACCGTGCAGCCCCCAAACAATGCCAAATTACTGTAATTTGAATTTTTTAAGGTGAAACCTTCTGTGACCACCCTGTCACAAAATATCTCACCCTAAACTTGGCTCTATTCCTTTGGAATTGCACTTTGGCATTAGCATCGGAGTAAGACTCATACTTTTCTAAACTCAGAAAAGTACCCACCCACTAACCTGATTTCATGACTGTGTGTAGTAGTAACAGTCGTTCACTGCACAAAACTTCAGTTTTGAAAAATAAAAAACAAGGCTCCAAAATGGTTGAATTACCAGGCCTTTATAACTCGGTGTCCCCACAGAGACCTCTTTCAATGCATGAAAAAAATGCCGCCTGACGTATGAAGACACCTGGTCCAGGAGCTATTACATGCTGCATGAGGTAGATCAAGATAAAAGCACAACATATCAACCCAAACATCATTAATAATGTCTCGTAACCATGGTTACAAGTATTGTATGTGTGTCACCACGTTTTCGTCCTACAGTCAGAAAATGATTAGGTGTGTTGTACTTGTGTCCTACTTGTGCAGAACACAACTGGGTTACCTGTCATTAATCAAAACATCCAGTTACAATCTTGTCTCTGTAATAGTGCTGTGAATTACTTCCATTCCAGGGTTCATGTTGTACATAAGATGAATTACCAGTCACCAAAAATGATCAGTGAATTAATAACTCATCTGTCCATTTGGCGACATGCTTGCAGCTCGCTCACAAATCAACCAAACACCCAGAGTTTGGTCCATTTGCTCGAGAATCATTAAAACTTTCTAATCCTCATCAGCTCCATGTACTTACTCCTTCACAACTACTTTGGCTGCTTTATGCAACACACCAACTCAGTGCAAAAACACAGTCCAGATAACCAAACCTCCCGTGAGGATATAAAAACCTTTTGACCTGCAAAAGTAATTATATTCTCCCTGAGTCCTTGTTTTCATGGTTCACAACACCTGCCCTCTACTAGCCTAAAAAAGAACTCTGACTTAATTTAAAAAGCACAACACAATCAAGGTGATTTGGGGAACTGACCATAGTTTGGGTGGCTGTCAGGCTTTAAAGTCATTGGGGAAAAAAGATGCTAAAAATGCTCGCAGCCATGTTTATGCCATTTTCTAATTGAGAGGAAGCACTTTAACTGGGGCCAATAAGAGGCGCATGGCAGGTTCACTTTGATGAATGGGTAAACAATTAATCAATTATTCATTAAGGGGGACAGTTAAAAAAAATAAAAAGTTTTCTTCATATACTCGTAATTGCAGAGTTAATCTTTTCGTTGATTTGAATTTGCATTATGTCTGCCCGTGTTTTCAGTGTTAAAGGGCCATCAGCATTTGACTTGCTCTATCCTGTCGCCACTTTTCCACCACTCTGTGCCAATTCATAGATAATACAACACATAATTTGCTGCTCACAACCAAATTAATCTTCAGTGCATAATGATAATATAATTAAGAAGCAATGTAACCCAGACAATAATACAAAAATGATTCCATGAATCATTCTGTCTGGGATAAAATTAGTCCACAGCCATAAAAGAGTCCACAGCCTTTTGAAGTTTGTCACATAATACGTTAGCACAAAGCTTCATCGGGTTGTGGACTGTTTACTTAATTGGCTCAAGAAATTGTTTTCCATATGGTTAAACAGAAAAAGAATTACAATGATACTGGACATCTTGAATTAACTAAATCAATTACTACATAATGAGTTAAAATGCACAGCGATCACCCTTAAATCCAAAGACACACTGTATAATTCATGTGCATGATTTGTGTATATTCAGTAATATAATTAGTAAATCAAACGTCTCTCAATTTCACAGCCACACTTCTTCTTTTTTTTTTTTTGATAAATTGCTCAGATTTTCAAGGCTAATTGCCAATTAACACCTTGTATACTAGATATCTGCTTTCAAAATATTTCCCGGAACAGTAAGTTAGTCACTACAGAAAATTTGCAAATACAACATGTCTCATTTGTAAAACAGTTACATTTATAGATTTACATTGCATGTCCTGTGACTGTGTTTGGGAGTATTACAATGGTAGTGCTTTATCAAGACAATTAGACTATTAGACAATCTCAGTTTTGCTACTTTTTTTTTTCTCTCATGGGTGTTTGTCATGTCCCAGAATTGATAAATATTATCACTTACAATGGCCGATTTTGCTTGTCCATTTCTGTAGATAGACAATAATTATTTTAAGATCTTTACAGAACGGATTTTGTTGTTCTTTCAGTAACCTGAAAATAAACTTTCTTTCTAATCTTTCAGGTCATTTTACTACAGGAGGGAATGGAATCTCAGTCCTATTATGACAGCCTCAGACACAACAACCTCTCACAGGTCACATCAACAACTAAATGACAGTGCAGGGCAAAATGTCGTTTTGATATTTGTTTTAGAAGTGTTGACAGGGTCAGCGTCACCTTTCACAGCAATGTGAATGAGAAACAAAAATCTAATGATTCTAATTCTGGTCCAATCTCAAGCTCCCTCTTGACTGTCACTAGTGAACAACATCCAGTTGAGATGGTTCAGGCTCCTGATAAGGATGGCCCCTGGGTGCCTCTCTTTTTCCAAGGGTACAGCACTCTTTTCTGTTGCTCTGAAACTTTACCTGCAGAGTTGTTCCACAAAATAGTCCATGGTTTAAGTTTTCACTTGTCATTATGAAGGCTTTCACCCATCCATTTTGTATACCTGCTTAATCCAATTTAAGGTCACGGGGGTGGCTGTTTCTTACAGAATTCAAGGTCAGGTGATGGGTCAAATCCAGTGTTCAGTATATGAAACTAATTGTTTTCAGTAAAACAGCATGGGCTCCTTAAAAGCAAATCAACAACATAGAAGATGGACACTTAACATACAGTTGGTTATAGTTTCCATAACTGACTTTGACTGCAGCAAATTAGATAAATTAAAAGGGATCAAAAGTGGGGAATGCAGCTTTGGGAAAATATGTGTCTTGGGAGAACCTGATTGCTCCATTAAGGTGCATAATTCATTAAAGCGTGTGCTCAAAATGTTTTGCTCTGATGGATGACTTGACAGCTGAACTGTGCACTGTTCATGTTGACCCACGGGCCTGAAGCCAAGTCATGAATATTAATAATGACACTAGTAGAGCAAGGAGACTTATTTTAACACCAGGCCATTATTTCAGACTTCGAGTAGTTTCAATGCTGTAATCACCTGTGCTCTTAAACTAGAAAACTATCCAAATGATCATCCTGTTATAAGTCAGAAAGGCAACTAACAACAACCAATGATCTTTGAAGAATTGTCAGTTAATAAGATTTTAAGGTTTAAGTCTCATAATAACACAAAACATACATCATAAAATTATTGCTTCATATTCTGGCAAATCAAACACTCAGAAAACCGATTAGATTCAATTCAGTTTCCCACATTATTTTGCATAGGACCAGAGAACATGTAAAGGTATAAACAGTTGTTATTCAGCAAATACTAGCACCAAATGTATCTCACTTTCAGCTTGTGTCTTGGCACGTGTTTATGAAACGGTCTCATGATTCTTCTCCAGCATCTTAGCAGCTGCAGCTGTAAAAATGACATGTTCTTACTGCTGCTGAAAAATATCACTATGAAGGATGTTGTGTTTTATCCGGTGGCCAGATGTTGCTGTGATGTTCCACAGAAGGCCTAACCTTGAACCATCCTCATCATAAAAGGTCAGCAACTATACAGAGATTTACGCCGAGTCAGCGTCACAAGTGCCACCACTCCATCCCTAAAGCCATTTCTGACCTGATCGGGTCCATTATTTAAAGAATTTAAAAAAAATTAAATCTCTTCTAGGTGAGCAAACAAATAATGCAATGACAAACCTTCCCACGCCCTTCAATTGTGATTTTATGGTGAACTACATCTCATGGCACATTTTCTCTCAGCATAGTCCCACCAATGCTCAGTAGATTATTTATTATGGCTCCTATCTTGCACCTGAGGCAAAAATAGATAAATAAAAGTAAAGTTAAATGTCTGGGCGGAGAATGTAATTGATAAATAGATATAAGAATGGCTCAAGGACAAGAAAACAAATAAGGAGACAGAGTAACGAACAGCAGATGGTGTGAAGTGACTTGAAATTTTGGTGTGAAACAACCCGAGATTTCGTGCATGACTAACAGTAAAAAGAAAAATGCTGCCAAAACCATTTGAACTTATTTCAAGAGCAAAAATGGGACAAAGTGAAACTGAGTGGCATTTTAGGCATCTTGAGATAAGTGACTATTACAAACTTCTGTAAGGCGTCCAACTTCTGACTGGCTTGGGATCAGAAGTACAATTAAAATAATTTGGAAATTAAAATATGATGCTGACACACTTCCATACAGTTTCTCTCAAAAGCTTTTTTTCGATATAACTAAGGAAGGCCTTATCTTTGGCCAAAATAATGTCACATTGAATTATGAGTGTGCAGTTCCCATTGCGTATCTCAAAATTCCTATCTTTCTTAGCCTAGAGTTATGACAAATGTACTTGTGATGGTAAAGAACCAGTCGCTGAAGCACAGGTTATTGTTTTTCAACCAATGTAGCTTCTCAGGTAATGTTAGACCAGAGATATGCATTTTATCTGGTACCAAACAGTTGTGCATAGTCTGCTTATGTGAAAGTACAGATCATTCATTCACGCATTTTCCACATCACACCTGCTTCATCCTCATCAGGGTTGGAGAGGGACTGAAGCCTATCAGCTGCCATTTAGCGAGAAGCAAGGTACACCCTGGACAGGTCGCCGGTCCATTGCAGGGCCAACATTCAGACAAAAAAGTCATGCATGCTCACGCTCAAGGAATCACCTGTTGGAGGAAGAAGTATCTTAAGAGAACCCACGCACGAATGGGAAGAACATGTGAACTCCACACAGAAAAGCCCTTAGCTGAGATTTGAGCTGGGAACTTTCTTACTCTTAGGCATCAATGTGTGTGTGTCAAACTGTGCAATTGTTAGGTCACATATATCCACACACATGATTAACAGTAGATTATGACCTTGCTGCATTGCTTCCGATACGTCACTGCAGAAGCAGCATGTCAGGAAGGTGGAGTTAGAGAACAACTTTATACATTTGAAAGGAGATTTTGGCCAAAAATGGTCAGAAAGAAAGTAATGTTTATCTGTTTTAGGAAATTAAAAGGATGGTCATAATACAAAAAAATTAGAAAATTTCAAATATCTAACAATAACGTAACTAGAGGAGTGGAAAGGGCAATAAATATTTACTGTCAAGTACAGTAAATAAAAGCAAGTACCTCAGATCTCTCCTCATGTTCAATACTTGAACCAATGTGCCATGTACCATTGCAACTGCAGCCCCATCTTACCAGAAATTGTGAAATGGGAGCATTTGTCCACGTGTACAGCGAGATGACAACTTTTTAGTAGGCATAGAAACAGAAAAGATAAAGTACTGTGGATTTAGCAAAAGATTTTGCAGAGATGGACAGAATTTGAACCAGAGATGTCACGCTTGAATATCTGGGACTGTTGTCGATATGACAGTGCTGCAAATGTCATCATTGTTACATTGCAACAGGAAAATCTAACTCTCACACATTTTTTTAACCTTCATTATAAAACTCCTACGTATTTTTCCATGTAATAATGCATCTTTTTCCCCAAGCAGCCACAAGGCCACAACAGTCAGGCTAATTGTACAGTTATACTCATTTGTGTTTAAATCCTTGTGGTATCACTTATCCTAGTAGCGTGAGAACTTCTGGAAAAGTTTATGAGCCTTTACATAGAATAGAAAATACTTTATTTTTCGCCCGTTGGGGAATTTCAAGATATTTTTATATCACAAAGTACTGTGCTTTGCTGTTAAAGGCTTCTTAGTCTGGGAATGTTTGCTGACTTTTTTCCAAATCATTGAACATGAAAAATTGTGCTGAAATGAATTAAACAAATTTGATCACATCTCAGATGGGGTGTCCACAGAGGTCTTCAGTTCAAAGCACTGTGGGTTGCAAAGGAGACCACCCCACTCGGATTTCTCTCCCTCCACCTCAACAGCCTTATCTGTAATATGAAACTGATGAACTCCTGGAAGACTGTGAGCTTTTCCTGCGTGGGTGAAGTGACAGAGGGACACAGGGCTCGGTCCATTTCTCTCACTGGGAGATAAGCACTGTCTGTCAGCTTGATTGACATATCAAAGAAGGGCAGCCTCTGCCATTGTGGAAGGACTTGATAGGCTTTCTCAGTCATTTACCAGACTGATTTCTAATGTAAACAAGCCACACAGACAGACATGGCTGTCAATGCCGCCATAAAATGGTATTATAGTGCTGCTGGATTCTTAGCACAATAAGACTGGAGAAATAAAAGGCAGACTCAAGCAATAGAAGGAGAGAGCACCTAGGATCCAAGCAACATGGTTGTAATGCAAAAAAAAAAAAAAAACAGTTAGCTTATTAGCCGTAAAAAAAGAAAACAAATACAGTTGCCATCAATAATCCTTGTCCAATTGAAAACATAGGTTGAAGCCAAAAACTTATTTTTGAAATATTAACCCATCTAAACTTTCATTTAACGAGGCTCGTTGACTTCAAGACATCACATTGTAACATTATAAGGCCTATAATATATGAGCCTGTAAACTTGGGGAGTAAAGAGTGTCACAGCCAAGGACAAAGCGCAGATCTCCACATTATTGTTGCAGCAGGCACTTTTCCAAAACACCCTTGTCATTATTTCACCACTGCTCAAAAGAGTCTTTAGCCAGAGACCAGTAAGGAAACATGAGAAGATAAATGGGCTATGTACGTCACTTTTCTGAGATTTCTACAGACTCCTAAACACTTGCTGGTGATCTAAAAATGTTCTATGTGCTGTCACGGGAGTGCATTGAACACATTCACATCACACCACTGCCATAGAGGTTTGCCTATCAGAAGTTGACAGTAAGGCTCCCTAGTCTGATCCTATTTTACAATACATAACTGCACAACCTGCACAAACAGCCCATACCTGTAACAGCTGGGTATTCACGCAAGGTTTCAGAGATCAAAAGCCGGATGAGAATCCCAGAGGCTGTTTTGTATTCACCTCTCTGTCCTTTAAAAGTTGTATGGGTACAAGTCCCAGTAAAGAAGCCACAGAGAAGTAATTGGAAATTCAGCCCAATGCAAGGAGCCATCATTTATCAGACGTTGGCATTTTTACTAGCAACTTTTGCACTGAGAGGATTGTGGTTTGTTAACGATGAGTCTTATGTTGCTGCTGGGCAAGCAAAGTGCTTCATATTTAGTCAGTCATTGCTCTCCTTCAGCTAGTGTTATTGTTTTTGTTTGTGTGTTTTAACTAAATCTTTCAAAAATGTAAAAAAAGAAAAAGAAGCATGGTCTGAAGCATAAAATTTGCCTTTAATTTAAGAATGCGAGGGGGTCGTCTTCATGGATTATGGCAGTCTGCTATGGATTTCTTCCCGTTTTCTTTCCTGTCCCACATCAGTGGTGGTCCTGACAATTAAAATAAGATTTTCTTCACTTCGACAGCAAAGTCTTAACCCAAATCAAAGACATAATTCATTAAGAAAATATGTAATGTATAAAAATACAAGTCGTCCATATTTACTACTTTATACATTTCCATATTTGTTAACCATTTTCTTGTAATTAACCCAGATGTTACAGAGGTTCTGTTGATATCATTGATATTATTCATTTATATAGTAAAACAAATTATATTTGGCTAACTTTGTATTTTAAAATAGATTAAAAACTCATGAGAAGATGATGCATTCTAAACATCCCATGACATGTTTTACTACAATTTTGTCCGCAATGTATAAAAATGAAGCAAAACTTAAACATAGAATTAGATATTATCTGCAGAGCAATTATTGCTTGGTAAATTACGAGTCACCCTGTTGCTCTAAATTATGACACTATCATCCTTCAAGGGTTGCCTAATGGCCATCCTTAATGGCTTCAAAATTATCTTTTTTTTCTTTTTTTTTTTAAACTCCCTCAAGCTGTGATCAACTGTAAAGCAGCCTGTGGAACCCAGTAAATGCACAGCTCTCAAAAATGAAAAAGCAGTACTTTCAGCTCACTGCCTAAAACCTGTTCACAGACATTTCCTTCATGAGAAGTGAAAGAGTGACGGTGTTGCGGTTTATCTATTTTTCTGGTTTGTTTACCAGCAAGAAGTGATGACCTAAATTTTCTCTCTTACTTCCTGTGTATAGTCAAAACTAATTTCCCGTTCACTGATAAAGCATATTCCATCTGGGAGCCAATATCATTAAAGCCAAAAATACTCCAATCACCCCGGAAAATGTCAAGACTGTGGTGCGAGGAGGGAAGACCCAGATGCAGACTTTCCAAAATAACGAGATTTATTAACAAAAAGAGGAACAAGGCAAAAAAAACATATCAAAAATACTAAGAGGTAGCAAAACAAAACTGTGAATAAATAACAAGACTATGAATTTGACAAACGAGAGGCAGAACCTGACCTGGCAAACCGTGGCATGAAACATGGAAGGTAAGTTGAGGATCTTGCAAAGACTGTGACTGAACCTAGAAACTAAATACTGTGGGGAGGTGATTGCTGATGAGATGGAGCTGTGGAACAGAAAACAGGTGACGAGAGTGAAACTAAGTGACAGGGGGAAAAACATGACCAAAACCTGAAAACATAACAAAGATGACAGAAAGGAAGGTAGAGGATATAGAGAGAAAAGGGGAAACCACTTTAACCATCGAGACAGGCTTGAACCATCGAGACAGGCTTCAGGGTGACCACAAAGGTGTTGAAAATTTGTTTGATTAAACCCACATTCAATAGCATCCAAGAACATGCTGCTGAGTAGACAACCGGGGACTAAAACAGTCTGAGTGAAGATGAAATTTCTTTTATTTTGAAAAAAAAAAAAAAAAAAAAAAAGAATGTAAATTTGTTCCAAAAATGCTTTGAACCAAAGACCTTCAAGTGACGCGATATCAAGACCAACTTATGAAAGTTTTTTTTTTATATATATTATCCGAGTTTATAACACTATGATACAACTTTATCACTTCCTATATGGGTTTACACAATAACAGTAATTGGTTAGGGTTACAAAAAAAAAAGGGGGCTAAAATATATTCTTATTACAATGCACCCGTCACGCTCATGGATGCCATTGTTACCCTTCCCTCCCTTGCAGTTGTTCTTATGCCCACTACATATATTTTACAACTTTAATTTTAGGTCCTATCTGCCTGCATGAATAAATGACCCATGGACACATTTTGGAGAAGAGGAGTCTTAACTTTTACCTGTGATATCTTTTATAATGCTTGAAACTTCAGTAGAGGATATTTCCTGATAAACAGATATGATAAACAAGATGTGAATTATCTTTATAAAAAGTAAAAATTGTGTTATGTATACTTTGGGATTGAACTCCAAATAAAAATCTACATACATTTGAAACATTTTATAAAAATAAAATTGAAAAAGTATTTTGATAACGAAAAAAGATCAGTTCACCCAAGAACAAAAAAAAAAAACTAACTCACATATTTTTTTTTTAATTCTGTGATATTTTCAAGTCACTTTTTAATTGTTTAAGTGCACAAAACAATGTTTTAATCCAAGACAGCAGTGAAAAAGAATGCTTCTCTTTGGTTTCTCTTTATGAGGAAATCATACAGGCAAACGAGTTAAATTCTGCTTTTGCAGAAAATCTAATAAGAAAAAGTCTTTGTTTTTCTTCTTTTACCCCAAGGTCTTCAGTCAAGATGATACTGAATTTTAATTGAAGAAGTTGAGCTCCTTGAAATAAACCCATGAGATTGAGTTCAGGATGTGTGATCACGCCCTAAAAAAAAAACGGTCACTTAATTAAAGTCTGAATGTCAATCACACTAATTGCATCACAGCCATACAGTAAATTAAATAGATTTTTGCAGCTCTTTCTAGTGTCATTTTACACTTTAACTATTTTATTATTTCACTTTTACAAGTGGTATACATTGCACACTTTCTCTATTATACCCAGCTGCTATTGTTTAAATGGTATTATTATGAAAGTGAGAAAGGGATATGACAGCAACTGTGGTTACATGCATATCTCATCATGTTGCAAGTGAAAACAACATGTCTGAATCAAAACAGAACTTTACATATAAATATTCAGATTTATTGACCAAACTGAAGTTCACGTACGGTTCAGCTACAGATCAGCTGTCTTCTCTTTGTCCTGAACTGTTGTCTGCTCCTGTGTCTAGTATTAAGGAGACAGCAAAACAGAGCAACGTACTCCTTATCATGGATACAAGAGTTCAGCAACCTTTTTGCACTGTGATAATTCACAAGCAAAGTGATTATTACCAAAGGTAAAAGGTTGTTGTGACCATTTGCAAATTGTGATTGATCAAAGAACAAACGGCAGACCCCAGCTGCACTGGAACATCTGTTATGGCATAAACACAATAGCAGAACTTAAAAAAGTATACGCCTTAGGACAGGTTTTACAAAAGGCTTTTCTTCTTAATCAAAAACAGACGGCCACCACTGAACAACTGACCCAGAGCAACTGATCAATATCTCACTCAAATAATGCAGCTGATTTAAAATATGCAATCGCATACAAATAACCATTCTGTAGCAAAGAAAAAGTAGCACACAGGTTCTCAGCCTCTAATATGTTTATGTGTACAATACCAAAAGGGACCTTCAAGACTACAGACATGTACTTTCAAATTTTGACAATCACAGTTTGCTCTATGGTTCAGAATTGAATATCTCATCTTTTTAAAACGCTTCCATGACTTTTAGTATAGGCATTCACCTAGCATATATCACTGTTTTGTTCATAAAACAGCACTGTTATGCCAAAGCACAGCCCAACAAATCCATTAACGGGCAGCAAACCAAAGATTTTCCAATCACATTGTCTTCACATTTTGTGTTTATGAATCACTCATAGATCACAAGTTTTTATTCGTCCCAACAGGAATTTCTCCAACTGTCAGTGAACTATAGTCACAGAGAAATAAGATGGGCATTCTCCTAATAACTTAGTACAACATTCGGCATCTTAGTGGCTTTGTGAAAAGATGACCGGTGTTCCATGATAAAAAAAAAACAAAAAAAACTGTATAAACGCATATGCGTACCCTCATATAAGCTCAAGTGTCCTTTAACAAAACATCAAACCCCTATCATGCCTTGTGTTACATAGCTGACTTGATACTTCGACCTTCTTGGTAGAGAGAGCAAGCAAAAGCAAAGCTTATCTGCAGTGAACAAAGTATAATGTAGCTTAACTGTGATTCAAGAACTCAGGTTGATAATCATCTCGTTTTAGAGTGAGACACGGACGTTTTAAGGCTGTTACTTGTCATTTATTCTTTGTTCAATCTGAACATTAAAAGGAGTGAAATGGGCTTTTAAAGAACAGAAGATAAACTCTTCACATCCTTATTTTCCTACTATTACATCATGTCCTTTTTCAAAGCTCACAGAGTTGTCGGAAGAGACAATGAATGTTATACCAGGTACCACAATCCCTCTAATTTTTATTTACCTTTGTTACCACCCCATTTCTATTCAACCAGACTGAATGATGTGAAGCATAATTCATCAAAGTAAAGCTGACAGGTATGGTAAGTTGATATCTAAGCAGGATAGGATACCCCTGCTCCCCCACAAGACATATTTTCCCACTCTTGGTAAGAATAACATCAGTGATATGTTTTTGTGAAAGGAAAGACTGGCTTTTGCGCCAGTTTGCTTGGAAGGTGTTGACTAGAAGTAAATAAGTAAAAGTTAACTTAAAGGATAATACAACTACTTGTATTAATGAACATTTCAGCGCCCACCAGTGATGAAATGGCTTAGTAGCTGGCAGCGAACTGTAACTGTACTGGTCAGTTCTTAGAAAAGAGTGCTTATGTGTGTAGGGCTTTGTGTACTTGCAACAGCTCCCTTGGGCCATTGCTGTAAACAAGAATATGCTCTTAGCCAAGTTGCCTGTTAAAGAAGGATTAAAGACAAAACATCTCTGTTGTTGCTTTGTGTACTGAAACACATTTTTAGAAATTGCATCTTAATCACGATGTTTGCAGGGTCAGTTCAGAACCTTTGGTTTTAACCTTGAAGCTTAGTTCTATTGCAACCACACAAGCTCTTCCTGAGGGAATACTGAAGTGCAACCTTGGGAATACATTTATATTTACTGTCAGGAAGGGTATAAATACTTTAGCCTGTTGGAATGGCTTGTTAGACTCTGTTGCGTTACAGAACAGTAGGACATGTAGGTTAACCAATTTATATAGCTAATCAAAACAATATATTTCTAGATAAGCTATGTGTCTATTCACTTATAATCACAGCTTGGCCAACTAATACTTCCTTGCAGTGTTTGTGCTAAGCTAAGACAGTAAGAGCTATCCAATTCCTCTCGAGCCAGCAAATCACGATTCAATTTCAAATGTTTGTTGTATAACTTTGTGGTCTTTGGTAATTAAAGAACCATTTCAAACTCAGCCAACATCAGGGTAACATAAGCAGATATTGTTCCACAGTGGGGAAAACTGGACATACCACTTAGGCTGTGACCTGCAGTTGGACAACCATCTAACTTTACCTGCATCATATTCAATCGACCATATTGTAACATCACATGTAGATGGAAGACAAGCCCCACTTTTATCCAAGTCCGCCACATTGTAGCTGTGAAGCTACGCCTGTTAGCATGAAGCTCATTCAAGTAATGCTAAAAAGCTAACACTTTGAAGAAGCTTTCTGACAAAGCGATCATTTATGCCTTCTTTGTGTAGTGTAACAAAATCATTTTGAATGCAAAATAAATCTTGGCTGGCTAAATATCAAGAATCTTTTTGTTAATCATCGTCAATAACTGGAAGACTGCAGATATTAATAGTTGCCAGCTGGAAATACAGCATGCCGTTCATTCACATCCCTAGTTTTTGTCATTAGTGTTTCTGATATAACTTATGGCTCTTACTGAATACAGATACTACTTTGTATTGCTGTATTACATACTTTGGTATGTTTGCAATAAACTTGGAGTTTGAAAGGTTAACAGCCATGGTAACCCTGTGCTGTTCATGGACGGAAGCCCTTGAATGCTGCCATCTAACATGTCTGTATTAGGTTAGAGAACCACATGGTGAAGTTTAAACTCACACAGCGATATTTAATGATTCACATATTCTTAAAGTTGTAAATGCGTCATTGCAGAGGATTTAAACCAAACATTTGACTTCCCTATTATTAGGTTGCGAGATAAAGAGATTTTATGGTCAAATAAGCATTTATGTAATGTTAGCTGCTCAGTAATAAGATCATTATGATTGACAAGCAACAAAACCTCCACATACATACACCATTGTGCAATATATTCATTTAAAGATAAAATTTGGTTACTATGGAAAGACTCAGACTTTTTGATATCATGTACAATGATTTGTATTTTCATATTTTTCAGCAAAATTGCAGCCTGGCTTTACGAGAGCATTACCCAGCAATCAGTAATCCAGTAAAACGATGTTGATTTAACCCAAGTCACATTGTTTTCTAAACCCAAAATCATGTAGTTTTTAAACGCCTAATGTTCATCCGTTTTATCATCATGAGACTTAACCAAGTAGCTTGTAATGTGTAAAAACAGAAACAAATCAGTGACTGAAAGCACTGAGAAACAACAACTGAATCCTAAAATGACGTGTCAAGATGAAGTTACCCTAAAACATCGGTGTTTGGAACAGGAGTGTTCAGCTCCAACCTTTTCTGCCACCAAATGTGCAGTCCACCTTTTAGAGGCGTCAAATCGTTCCGATTGTCACTTTAGATAATTTATTTTTAGGATATTTCATGAAATCCTGTGGCTCTGTGTTCCTCTATGGAGTTACATTTGTGTTGGTAGCATAAAAAAAGCAAAAAAAAAAGATAAAATGATGGTGATGTGGACGCAAATCAACAGATTAAATCTTAATGACTTTACTGTGACACTGGGTTTGTCATTGTTAGTGGAATGTTTTGTTTAGTTGACTTTTCGGATATTATCTTATTCATTTGGGATAATTGTTCGGTGATGCTTCGGTCTTACTCAGAAAGAAATAAAGTTTCTGATTCTGAATAGTGCTTTTGTGAAAAAAAAACCCAAACAAACAAAAAAAAACTGTTAATTTATGAAGCAATTTTATCTGTCTGATAAGCTGCAGGCTTGAATTGAATTGCTTTGTGGGCCAAAACTATGGACAGCTGTGATTACAAGCTCTCTGTCAACGGATTCTCAGAGGCCCACTCAATTATCACAAGAATAGGCAGCCAGCCCTCCTTTGGTATTTTATTAGGACTGTTTGAAGATACTGACGCAATTCTCCCCCTGCTGTAACTATCTTGCTTTCATCTTTTTTCAGCTGCTTCACTGCCTTACCAGTTACAGCTGGATGGATGCTTCATTCCCTTCCCTTTATTTCTTTGTGTGTTAGGCAATGTGCACTTTTTTACATATCCTCTGGGCCTGTGTAAAAGAAATCTCATTTGGCCATACAATGTCAAATTCTCCAGAGACTTGTACCAACCATGAACCTGCTAGATCTGATCAATTATGAAACATGTAACATCAGTCATTGACTTTCAATACCAGCTTGTGCAAGTGGATTTCCTCAGCTGTCTGTCTAAGCCCTGCCAAATCAAAGCCCTCCTCCCTAAGCTGTGGCACAATGAATCTTTGCCACACAAGGGTAATATTATTGTTGTATCCGTTTCTTAGAGGTACTGCAGCCCATTCCATTTGTTTTGAGTTTGTTCCACCTTTATTTAGCAAGTTATTTATCACATCATAAAACCTAGACCAATTAGGTTAACACGAGACATCTGTACTGTGTAATCGTGCAAGGTTTGCCTGATTAAAAAGACAATGAAACAGATTACTCAATGTAATTTATTTTTGATTGGACACGGCCACTATTAAGATTACTTCTGATGCTGCTGTATTTGACAGAAAACATGAAACAAGTGGTTGCCTCTTAAGATTTATGTACGCACATACTGATCTTAAACTAAATGGGAAATGTCTTTGTTTGTCTTGCTTGTCCACATAAATCTAATCAAAGAGAGGTCACACATTACTAATGTGACTGAAAAAGCACAACATAATAGCATCGCCACACCTGGAATCAAATTGAACAGTTACTTCTGAAGCATTTGTCTGTTGACTCTCATATGCATGGGTTGTCTATCTAACACTGTTATATTCTGCACTACCTATTTAAGGCAGACTGAATCGTACTGTTTGCAACTTTAAGTATTGGCAACAGAAGATGCACATACAAGTGTAAGTTCTAAAAATCCACATACATTAAGAAATGTGCTTTTAAAAAAATTTTTAAATCCTTAATATTTTGCAGTGTACAATGACATGTGATGGTTAGGTTGTCCTAGTTTGCATACAGTCAGAGTGACTTTCACTAAACCCAACTTAGTCAATATGGTAATAGCTTATCGCAGTGACATGCCATTATTTACGGAAAGGTGATTATTGCACATCATTTGTTAAGGGCACAGCTTTCCACACAATATGGATTGACTAGAGGAGTCTGACTGGAGGAGTCTTTTGAATCTGTGCAAGCACATATGAGCTTTTATGAGTTGTGACACCTTCTTCGCCTTCTCTCCACTGTTCACGTTTCTGGGTTCCCAAAATGGAGGAAAGTAACATGTATTTGCGGCATGTGTGATTCCTTCATTTAACCTAACAGATGTCAGTCATAGAAATCTGAAACAATATATACTGTGTGAGGGTCAGTGGATTAAGCTGACCCAAACGCAGGATGGAGAAGAGCGAGACGTAGCCTTCAGATGATCTTTGCAGACCTGTTAATTGAGAACTGAAAAAGCAAGGAAACGAACTGAGCCTCAATGGGGTCACTAACTAAAGGCCGTGAAAAGAAACAGCATGACAGGATCTGACAAAGACAACTGAAAACCAGGAGTATATATAACAGAATCCACACGGTGGCAACTCTTCAAAATAAAACAGGAAGCCCAACAAGGAAAGCAAGAACATAGGAAAATCCAAAACACAAAAACCCACAGATCATGACAGACTGTGATGTGAGGCACTAAGAATTTTTCTGTTGAATTTATCATAATGAACTGTTACGGCAGAACTGGTTGTGTTTCGATCACTGCACCACATGGCTTGATGCTCTGTTTTCAAAGCATCTAAATTATGAATGACATGAAAACTAATTAATCATCAGTTGCAGCCTGAGTTACATCTTCAGCTGAGCTACTGTTGAATAAGTGAAAGTTTACTGAGTTTGAAGTCTTTACATGTAAGAATTAAGTCTAAATCAAACTGAATGCAGTGATCAAACCAAGGAAAACTTGTTTAAAGAGTTACATCACAGACATTTCTTGTCAAGATCAGTCAAGATGAAGTACAGTGACTAGATATGCAACACATTTATGATTTTTTTTAAAATCACATATAGACTGCAGTCCCTTTTGTTTTATATCAGAACATTGAAGCAAACAGAACAAATGGGAAAAGAATGTTGGTGATGAAGGATAAACAGATGGTTAATTTTCACTAGACCTGCTTCTGTTGGACAGCTTTGTTTACTTTTCCCTCACATCTGGACATTGGAATGTGAAGCCATTGAACAATGTAAGTCCACAAATAGATTGAAAAGCTGGTTATGCATCATGGTACAAACCAGCTGCCTCGAAAAGTGACATTTTTTAAATATGTCTGCAATTGCAGCCATAATAGTCTCTCCTGAGAAAAGGTGTCGATACTACCTGCATCCGTTACGATTTGAAGAACATTTCATACGATGCAAAAGTGAGCCTGTGGGTTTCGTGTTGCACTATTTTGTTGCAGCAAAACAAAATCATTTTAAGCATCAAATTACAAACATACCTCTGTACACATTTAGCTTGAAATCATAGGGCTATGATGACAAAATATACAAATTCAAATATTTCTTATATTTTACAGTATTTCACTCTGAGAACCCCAGGGATGTAGTATCATTTTCAAGCAAAGGTTCATCTTAATTATAAATTAGCATAAGGATTGCTCACAGCCATCAAAGCAATAAGTGTGCCTACTTTAAAGCAGGCATATGTCCATGTTAGTTTTTGCATAAATTTGTGATGGAAATGCCAGGAGCTTTGATCTTTTGCAATAGTCTCTCCATATTTAAAACTGTGTTGTCAAAACTAAGTGATGTTCACATGAGCACAATTCTCATTAAAAAGGTTATATCGCTCTAAGAGAAGTTATCATACAGTTCTGATTGGCTGCCCCGACATGCTTTCGAATGCTCAGAGTGAAAAGAGTATGCAGACTGTGATCCAAACTTATTTTGTTAAATTTTTATTTTTATTTTTTTATTCAGTGCCTTTTTGAGTAGTGGGGCTGCACAGTGGTGTGGTGGTTCGCACCATTGCCTCACAGCGAGGGGGTTCCAGGTTCAACTCCTGGCTGGGGCCTTTCTGTGCATGTTCCCCCCGCGTATGCGTAGATTGTCTCCGGGTACTCCGGCTTCCTCCCACCGTCCAAAAGCATGCATGTTAGGTTAATTGGTGTCTCTAAAATTGTCCTTAGGCGCGAACGTATCTCATTTGTCTCTCTGTGGCCCTGTGATGGACTGGCGACTTGTCCAGGGAGTACCCCGCCTCTCGCCTGGTGACTGCTGGGATGGGCTCCAGCCCCCCCGTGACCTGACCAACGGATTAAGCGGGTATAGAAAATGGATGGATGGATGGATGGCCTTTTTGAGTATTAATCCGTGTTTAAATATTTCCATTGTCACATGGATATGAGAGCATCGGGAAGTAAACAGTTGTCACACCTTTGGAGTGAGAGATGTTTTTTTGGTGTGTTTTTAACTTCCCTAAAAGAACTGGTGTGCATATTAACCTCCTGTGCATATGTCCTCTCCTGTTCTAATGCAGAGTTTAAACAACTGTAACTACTCATCTACTGCTCTGTGTACCACAGAGAGTCTTAAATTGCCAGAACGCTCAGGCACTTTGATACTCACCAATATGTTCACCTTTGTTGATTAAACTTTAATTAGCTCCAGACACACTTTAGTTCAAATGCTGACAGAGTGTTCATTATATTGTGATTACAATGCTCTAACTCAATGACTGCGTTGAGCTATTGATGTCTCCGGCTGGAAATGCCGAGGTGTATGGTACGCTAATCTGCCTCAGGAACTTACAATCAAAGTTTATTTCACTTCCAAACAAGCAGCACATTATTAATCTCAAAATAAACTATAATTATATTAATAATGTATGTGAATTTGCTATACTTCATACACTCTGTTGTAAATACTAGTGTTAGTCTTGGATTTCAGTTAGTTGTTTTAATTGACATTATTGGCAAATGTTTACCACTGAGTTTCTCATTAAAGGATTTAGATATCTGGCTGCTTGTAGTAATGCCCACAGAGCACGTTAAGTGTTTTGGCTTCTTTTACTGTATTGTTTTGATTTTACAGTGTTTAAATCCATGGTTCAGTCTCACTGCTCAGTCAGCTCCGAGCAGCAGGCTGTTAGGAACTTTCAAACTTTCCACTATCACTCATTTGTGTGTTTTGTGTATGTGATGGTAATGAACAATTTTGAATATTTTGCCGTGTGTTGCTATTTGATTCTGTTAATATTTGGGGCTCATAATGTTGTGTTGTGTGCTTGATAAACCTTTGGGTGCATGCTTTATTGACTGAAATTTCACCAATGCTCTATCTATGCCTGTGTTGCTTTTATTTGTCATGAATTTACCTTTGTTTTCTATCGTTTGTGTCTTGATTGAAAGCACATTGAATCTCAGGTTCTCTATATGAACTAAAATGCATTGCTATTGCAGTTACCGTATAGATCAGCACAAGATGACTAAGAAATGAAGTGTTCTGCCGAAGATTTTCAAACATTTTGGGTAAGATCCAGGTGTTTGTGCAGGAATTTGTAAAGACCAAAACAGAATAAACAAAAAGAAAAAAAAAAAGTGTGAAAATTGGATTTACCAGGTAGTTCCAGTGGGAGGATAATGTGTCTCCATGACTGCGGGGGGTAACATGCCCACACAATAGCCTTGAAAACATCCACCATAAGGCAATAACATGTTAGAGCTGTGTGTGTAAGCTTGTTTTCCAGTGACCATAATTCAATTTACTAAGATGTCTTAAGGGTGGCTTTATATGCTTACCAGTTTAGCCTAAGCTACCATGTGGAAACCGTTGGAAATTGTAATAAGTGATCACTATCAAGGTTCATGAAATGAAAAAGCAATGCTAACTTTGTTCGCATCTGTATTTAAACATACAGACTTAAAATAAAGGTTTTAACTAACCGCCTTCAATAACTGGGGATTTCTCATTTGAAACCCCAACAAAAAGCACGTCCCCACAATGTCTGTATGATATTTACGATGTCCACGACAGCCACTATCAGTTCCCACAACAGCATTCTGATCAGGACGTTAGCAGCATGTTATTGACTTAAAAAACAAGTTGTTGTTTGGTCTTTGGTCTCTAGGAATGAGGCGTTAATTGGACTTTAAGGGAACATCCTCTTTTGGTCCTGCTAATATCATCCTCTTTAACAAGTGTATCGGGACTTTTCTGGGTTTCTTTGGACATATGCATTTATGGGTGTTTTTACATGTAAACCCATAAAAGCACTCACCCAGGTTACCCTTGTACTTTTCTGATTTAGAAACTCCCGCAAAGGGAACCCGATACATCAACATATGGCTAACTTCCGGGGGTACTTTTAGCAGACATCTAGAAGACTTGTTTTTGTGCTGCTGGTTGTGCAATTTGAAATCTTAGAAAGAAAAGGTTAGACAACCTCTGTGTTCCATAAAGAAAATCGGACTACTTTCTGGGTGGTGCTTTACAAATTATTTCCATGCACGGTAAGGAAACTCTGAAATGGGATGCTGGCACAAGGTGCGCAGAGTTAGCACAAGCTAGGTGGAGAGGACAGATGTATGTCTTAGTCTTGTAGCCCAGCTGGCTGACCTGACATAGTCTGTTTATGACCGTAATAACATGAAATCATAGATTTTGTTTTACCAAAGATGTTAAGATACAACAGAAGTGGATTCTGTTTACTTTAGTGACATCACAATGTCCCATTTCCAAAATTACCAGAGAACTTGAGTCTAGGTCTTCATCTTTTCAATAGCTGCTTTGAAAATTCAACCCTAAAATAGTTAGGTCTTACCGCTAAACTAAGTAAGAATGTTCATCAACTGGTAAGATTAATTTTGAATGTGCTGCACTGATCTTTCCAGAAGGTAATGCAATGTTAGTGTTACTAAGGTTAACTAACATTAGCTAAAGTTAACTAACAGCTGATAACTTTGTCAAACCAAGGCTAAAATTATCTTTTAATGTTAGATTTCAGATATCGTTGAAAGGGTTAGAAAATTAATCCATCCAACCTTTTTTAATTTAGCTCCCTCTTTCCCTTCTGTATAATTGGTTATTTGTTGAAACACGTAGGGCTGAATTACCTTGATATAAGAACTGTCAGAACCAGAGAAGAAGGCAGGGCAGTATCATCTGGTGGACCAGATTAGCATATTCACAGAATCCCCATTCACTGAATATGAGAAAAACGTAGTCATATTAAATTTAAAAAAATTTCCAATGTAAAAACTTATGAGTCTGTGGTGGATAAAGCACGCTGAAGTGGGACTTTAAAATGTGCCATCACAGGCAGTGTTTCAATGAATGTAGAATGTTTTATATTACTGTACATCAAATGAGACACTAATGTTCAATATATATATAATCAATTCTGCGGGTACTCTGATATGAGTGTGAATGAATACGAAGATTCCATCTCAGGAGTAGCATGTCACATGAAAACCATAAACTCTGAGAGTAGCTTAACCACCAGTGCAATCAAGCATATCTTGAAAGCCTAAAAATAGATTGTGATACTGACATCAACATGAGCATTAACATCTTCAACGGGAAAAAATTTACAAGCCTGTGTTACATTTGCCTGTCAGCACCCAGCTGCGTATCAATAGCGGATCGTCTCTGAAGGAGGGACTGCAAACGTTTTGGTGCCACCTGTCAAGCTTTATGAGAGTGTACTTTTTATGTTATGTTTCTTTTTTTTTACACCATTCATCAGCTCCTGAGTTATTACTGAAACCTTTAAAAAGCCACAGCGAGTAAGATTCTCAAACCCCTAAGCTCGAAACAATAGATTTGCAGTTTTCACATAAAGTCTTTCCAAGTTTTGATAAACAGAGAAGTCGGCGGAATTTTTCAAACAAAATGACACACTCTTAAAATGCCTCCATCTGAACATATTCTAAAAAGCTAAATTATCGATTATCTGAGCTGAGGCAAGGAAGGAAGTGGTGGAAAAGGACAGACAGAGACTCAGCCACAGTGAGTAGATGCAAGTTGGAACAGGATGAAAGACATTTTGAGAGAGAAGAAAATGTAAGTCAGAGAGGAGAGAAGGGAGGGAGACAGGAGGAGGGGGGAAAGGAGGAAAATAAATGGCGGGATGATAAAGAGATGGCACAACATCTGAGACGAGACGTAATTCTCACTGTCCCTCCTTCCCTACCAGTCCCTCTCATTATCACTGTGTTCTCGCAGATTCTCTCAAGCTGCAGACGGGATGTGGCTGTTGTCAAAATCATTTTTTTCAAGTAAGGCACACTGAAGCAAATGTGGGTATCTTCACCACTGTCAAATGCAGGCACAAGACACACATATGTCAGTCACTCTGATTGACATATGTGTGTTAAAGATATAAACACAACTGTCTCAATAGAAATCAGCACAAAGCCCACAGTGAATATCTAGTTCGTATCTGTTGATCTGTGTGGTTTTAAACAGTGCATTACATTAGCAGTAAGATTTAATGCTTTGAAATGATATGCGGGCACCATTGAGGGAGAGTGGATGAACTGTTCCCTCACTCAGATGATGGAGTGTCTTGATTTTAAATATTTTGAAATGTTCCATCCTTTTGCATTTCTGTGTATTTCTATGCTCATTCCCGTTTGATTCGTTTGTGTATCTTTCTTGTTAGGTGACTGCCCCTGTCCTGTGTTCTATCAGTCAGTTGCCTCTCTCTGTTCACAAACAGCTTTATTTTCTTTATTATTTGCCTGGTCCTTGTCTTCCCTTCCTGTGTGTTCCAGCTCTGTTTCTCCAGGCCATTTGCCCAGCTTGTTGTGTTTCTCCCTGGGTTCACACATGGACATTTTGAATTTCCTGCAATAAAGCTATCTAGTTTGTTATTTCAAACTGAAGTGCTGCCAGTTCCAAGTTTTATTTGTTCTTCTGAGTCCAGACTCCCACTTGGGGTGATGTATTATAATGAATGAACCTTGTAACCAAACAGGGTGGTCCGATACGCATGAAATGAATATGCCCCCTTAACACACAGTCAGTAGAGTGTTATTCAAATACCATCTTGTGTCTCCACAATATAAGACAGTGTCAGGTTTTGTTCATTTCACTATTTCTGTGAGACAAGGATGAAAGAAACTCAATATCACTATTAATAAGGCGATTCAGTCGATTCTCTGATTATCACCGCTTAGTTACACTCCAGACAACTGGAAATTGCCCTGGAGGACATCTTTTTTTCCCCCCATCAGGATGGTGCCGGTATAATTGCTGGTACGGAGCCAATTTTGTCTTTGTGCCTTTTGAGAACATATTTGAGAAACACCATGCCGTGTTTCGTAGCAGGAAGCTACATAGGAAATTGGTTTTGAGATTTCAACAAGAAGCTGTTCGCTGCTGCCACCTTCATTAAGATTGGCAAAAAATGTCTTTCTTTCTTTCTTTCTTTCTTTCTTGTGTTAGCCCCTCTCATTACTGCTGTCAAACTCACCAACTTATGGATCTAAAGGTTTTGTAAAGTGATTTTTTTTTCTTTTTTTTTTTTGAGATATGATTGGAAGTGGTACTTGAGGCACAACATTAGTGTTAGTTTATGGACAGTTTCTGTTGCCACAATCGTTACCGCTACCACATACACAGTCTGATTATTGATGTGAATTTTCAAAGAGGTTGATCATTTAAAAAGTTAATAATTTTTCCAGTCAGCCAGCTGATTTTTGCATAGCCTCCTGCCACAGTGAGCGGTTACTTCCTTCAAAAAGACCTGATAATAATGTGCCGTCTGAGTAGAAAAAGCTACCTTCTTCTTTGTGAGAAAAGTTGATCATTGCGGTTAAAGTTAAAGTTCTCTTTAACTTCATTTTAACATAGCCAAACACAATTCATAAAGAGTTCTTCTCTGCTCCCTGTTTTTTTTTTATGTAAACAGGCAAATATTTGCTAGCATTAGCCATTATTGGTTTTCAATTCCAAAATGATGTGTTTTCAGCGTCTTTCACAACATCATAATCAGTGAAAAAAAGTCTAATAAAGCTGCTTTAGCCTTGGTTAAATAACTTGCAAATCCCAGCCTGGCATTGAAGTCATTGATAAGGTTAGCTTTAATGAAAATCTGCTTGTTTTGAAACCCAACCCAACTCTTATTTAACTCATAATACCTTAACAAATAGTTCATATTTTTGAAGAGGGCACAGTCCCTGCTTTCAGCTTAACAACTGGTTACATTTTATCAGTCTAGAAATAATCTACTTTGTCGTTTAATTGTGAGGTGAGTGGAAGCCTGGAAAATACTTAGCCACATAGGGCTATTTTACGCATGCTGCACTTCCTTTGAAAGGATAGTAAATTCACTGATAATTACACATTTCTCCCAATGAAAATCTTTGAACAGATCTTTTTTCAAGTAACCTTTGTCTCTCTAAATATAGATTTTCATGGAGGCTAATAGTGAAGAATATGGAAGAAATGATTAAAATCTGCTTGAAATCTCACCCTTTTGTTCACTGAAGGTGGAAAAGAAATTTAAAAACGTGTTTAAGCCCATGAAACAGAGAGATGGCTGGAAGTGAAGGTGGTGATATGTCCATGAAGATGTTAGTGTGAAAAATTCCACCAACTGACTTGACCCTTTTTCCCCAGACTAAACACTCTGCATTGTGTGACTGGTGCAACCAGCTGACCTCTCAGCCATCGCTGAACCCTGTTGCTGTCATCAACATCTGGATTGGCTTTTTAGATTAAATCCATACATCAGCTTGGTGTTCCCTTTCTTAATGACAAAGCACATTAGTGAATGATGATATGACATAACTCCACAATGTTTGTAGTCTTACATCTGAACACATAGTCTCCTGCTTGTGTGAAATTGTATATATTTATGTTTTTCAGCAGATTCTTGTGTACAAAGTTATGAGAGCAGATGTGTTGCGCCACACTGCTGCTTTCTCTCTGAAAAACTTTACATTGAGCTGTAACCGTCTCGTGAGCCAAACTGTCTTTCCTCACAGCATAAAATTGCTACACTAAATCTAACAATCCCTTTTAGCTATGGGTGCCGCTGTGTGTCAACAGAATTATGTAAAAGGATGGTGCCCAACCTGCTCTTCACGAGGCTGCTGATTGCTGGCTCTTAATATTTGACTTCATATTGATTTCGCGGCATGTCAGCATGCGACCGTGATTCATGGGAGCTGCAAGTGCTGTATCAACATTTTCACTCCTCCCTGACCCAATAGGACTTGATGGTGTCCTTGGGTCAGATTTGTAACATTAACTGAAGTTTACAGCTGTCGTTATCACAGATTGATGGCAGAGATTGTCAATTAGAGACGTATGGAAGACATATCACAACCCGATGGGTATTATTTACATGCACTTTATTGATTTGAGTTGCCTTTACTGGTCTTTAACCTGGAACAAGGGCAAAGCTCTGCCAAGATGCTACTCTAAAACACATTGAAGAAAGCAGCATTAACTACACACATACCTGCATTTGTGTCTGAGTCGTCTTGTCGGCTTCCTTTAGCAATTTATTGAACGACAGGAGGGGTTGCTGCTGATGCAAACCTGCTTTTTCAGTTATAAAACTACTGAGATGATTTCCTTTGCCGTTTTCCTTCAGAGTGCAAAAGTTACGGAGGAGAGTTTTTAATTAAATAGGTGCTTTAATTCAAAAGCTGGAGAGGTGTCAATAAGAAAAAAAAAAACTTTGTTAGTAGTCAGTTTACTGCAGGGGTCCTGTAATCATTGCTGCACCAGCCTAATATATGTGCAAAGAGGAAGTGAAACAACTAATTTAATGTGCCTATCACTCTTCTCCACAGATGATTCTTTTCTGCTCCTGTGCTGGAGGGATTGTTTTGCTCTGCCTTCCACAACAGAACCCTCAGAATTTGCTCTAATTTATCCCACGCAGGTAATGTCAGGGTTTTTTGTTACAGGAGGTAAAGCCTTTTTCGATAGCTTTGTACCACAGCTGCAGCAGCATATGTTCAGTAGCTGATGCTTTTCCAGTCAAACGCCAGGCGGTTTTATGCAAATCTCAGTCTTAGACATTGCAGAGTCGACCCGGGAGGCAATGTCCCATGCATAAAGCAGCCGGCCATCCGAGGTGGCTGTATTTGTACCTGCTCTCACCTTATTCAACTCTTAATTTCTTTGAAATCTAAGAGAACCATGCAGGCACTGTTTTAAAACCTTTTTCAATCTTTCATGGAATTACTCTTAGTTTGAAAAAAAGATTTTTGTAGGTTTTTCATGCAGCAATTATTGTCTAGTTCACCTTTGTTGCACAGAGAATGCACTCTGTAACCTGTAATCTTTTTTGTTTGTTTGCTTATTTATGATCTGACATTGTAGACATCATCTTCAAAATTTACTGTAAGTATACATGTAGTGTATAACGAAAGGGTCGGGTACTTCCTTGGGTGTTTTTCATGAGAGCCAGCAACCTGTCCTTCGTTCCTTATCATGTTGCCATGGAAACAAGAGAAGAACAAAGGAAATAGATTTATATTTTCACACAGCTCAAGTTTTCAGGTGAAGTGCAGTAATTTCAAAGATGAAGGAAAAAAAAGGGACACAAAAGTAATGGAATTAATCAAGAAAATAAAACCACTCATACAAACACTTCCTACTCACACAAGGCTATTGTGAAAAAAAAAAACAGATTTACATACATGTGAAAGTATTTACATAAGTAAGCAAACCTTATAAATAAATTTGGCTTAAAAGGATAAACAATACAAACAATACCTCAAAATAAAGGATAACATTTTAGCAGTATTCAAAAAAATCTAATAAATTTTTGGTGATAATAGTACAGTTCTTTATAGCACATTAATAATAGCGTTATCCCATGAGCTATTTACCTAATACATGTTCTTACAAATAGTAATACTTTATTTTCAATGTTTTCACAGAGGTCACGATGTTCAAACTTTAACAACAGTGTTTCTCAAAAACCAAGAGGATGAGGAAGCATTTTGAAGAATAAAATGGTCATGTTTAACTGGCAGAATCTTTTGAAACCTAGTACTGGTTCGTAGGGCCATGTGTAGCTGCTTTATAAGAGACCGATGTGCTACTATTCGAAGCACTGGTTGAACAGTAAAACCAGTTCTACAAAGGAAGAGATAGTCCAAATTATTGGAAGACTGAGCACGGTGCCATTGCACCGCTTGTTTTTGTCAAAGACAGCAGTTGGTAGAAGCCTAGGAGGAGTAGGAATATTTACAAGCCAAATATGATGAGGGGGATGCAGACATTGTGAGTCAAGGGTGCATAAAAAAACGGATGTTTTTCCACAGTTTCCAGCTATATGCTGCTGTATATAAGCTATGAACCTGCTTATCCTAAAATGCTGTGTCTGTGACTAAATTAACACAGTGTTTTCAGGTGTAATCAAACTACCAATGAAAGAGCGCAGTAGCAAGGACTGGCTGGATTAAAAGAGCGAAACTGCAAGGAAGGAGCACAGTTCTAATATGGTGCATAATATAAATCCCTTTCCACCCTGATTGATTTGTGGCATCTTATTGTCCTACTTACATCTGGTCCTCTGGGCCTTAAGATAGCATCAAGGGTTTTAGCTGTACAATCCATCCATTTTCTATACCTGCTTAATCCCATGTAGGGGGGAGCTGAAGTCTATCGCAGCTGTCACTGAGCGAGAGGCAGGGTACACCCTGGAGGGGTTGCCATTCCATCACAGGGCCACATAGAAACAAACGAGACAAACAACCATTCACATTCATTCCTGGGGCCAATTCAGAATTGCAAATTAACCAAAGATGTATGTATTTTTGGGTGGTGGGAGGAAGATGGAGTACCTGGAGAAAACATACAAACTCCCCACAGAAAGGCCACAGCCGCGATTCGAACCAGGAACCAACGTGCCGTGAGGCGACAGCGTCAACCACCACACCACCACCATAATATATGCTCTCATAATATGTGACCTTATAAAGAAACATGGATAAAAAATGATCAGCTTGGCTATAAGTTGAACTCATGTCATAATGATTAGTTTTGTATTTTGAGAATACTTTATGCCCAGTAATTCTAACATTGTCTGAGTATCAAACTTAGCAGTAAATTGGAACTCCCATTGATACCTGTTGCGTTTTTTTTAGGGCTGAGCAAACATATGTCCCTTCTTTGACCACAATTTCAGGCTGCAAGTTACAGCATAAAAGTAAACACTATGAGACTCTTACACATTAGTTATGCATTGCCTCATTATTCATAGAGGAAGAATACCACCTCATTGTTGCTACAAATTGACTGCACAAGCGGGACATTAATTAAAGTCTAATATTACGGAAGATGCTTACCTTTGCTTCATATGCATTTTGAAAGATATATCCTTCTGAAAAATGATTCCACTGAGAAGTAACCATTTGTCAGCAAGAAATACTGTGTGCGCTGTATAGGATCAGTACAATTTTGAGCTTAGAAAATAACTCTCATTTCTAAACTAAAGTTTGTAGCTGTAAATCAAACTTGTAAAATGAATTAGCATGAGATGTCAATATTTTGCATTTAGAAATATTAATGGAAGGCTTCTAAAGAAATATATATATATGCTTGTGTTGGAAAGTTTTTAAAGTGAGGCTGTGTGAATTCTGTTAGGTGCAGTGAAAAAAGTGCTTATGTGAAGATACATATATAGATACTGATGAAAGGAAGAGAATGCTCAAAATTTTTTGTATTTGTGGGGAATAGTTTTACATACAATTTTCTGCTTCCTAGTTGTGCAGATTTTGTCACAGAAGCTATTCTTTATCTTAGTGGGTACTAATCTTTAACTAAGATTAAATGTTAAATGAGTTGTAAGCATATGTATATGTATATATATATATATTATCATCCATTAATACTATAAATATGTTATTAAGAATTTCGTTATAAATCCAACCATTATATCCATATAATAAAGGCTATATTTTTTAAATAAAAAAACATCTCCCTGCTTTGCACTAATTGGTCATAAGACATGCATCAGACAGTGGTTGGTCATTTTGATGTTTGTGTGTTGCAAAAGGCTGCAAAAATCTTGATGGTGAGTAATAGTGCAGCTAAGGTATGTCGATGTGTATATCATGTAAAAGTTTGAATAACCCTTTAGTGTCCTGCTCTACCATTTGACAGAGGATATGTTTCACTGACTAACCTGTATTTTATCAAAAGGAAGTACACCAACCTAAACTATGGTTTAGGTGATGGAGTACTTTGAGTGATGGTAAAGCTATCTAAATATCACGCCTTCGCTTTTTAAAATTGATATTTTTACTATAATGTGTCATCATGAGCAATTGTGAAGGATAAACATTGATTCTGATGATCACTACCCCAAAGAAACATTTTCCCTTTGTTGTTCTTTCTCAGTGCAGACATTAAAGGGATGGGTGCTAAGGTCTGAATAATTGGAATCAAATTACTCCACACAAAAAAAACTGATTCACAGATGTTATTCACCTTTACTTATTTAATTCTTTCGACTTAATTATCATTATTTGAGAGTATCACTCGGCACGCTAAGATTCGCGTGAATCCAAATGTCGGGATTAATCAAAGTTCATTTTAGTTTCTTTATGAGCTTCAAATCACGACGAAGTTCAATGTAAATCAAATTTTAATTTAGTCCAATTAAGTTAAATTCTATTTAATCAAATTAAATTATGTTTGATTCTATTGAATTATATTTGACCCAGTTTAATGAATTTTATTACAATCCAATTTACTCCAACTCCACTGTTACTGTATTTATACAATTCGAATCGTAAAGAGCTGGCACGCTCAGGTAATCGACAGATTGCATGTATTGGTCTAATCGGTTAATTTCAGTCTTAACTGCTGGTGAAAATAACAAGCTAGCTTTTTACATCTATCAGACAAAGTAAATGAAGAGAAACAGACATGTTAAATTGATAAATGGAGTCTCATTGGAAGACAACACTCATAAATCTGCACCGTAATTGCCCATCAGCTCTCATCTTCCTACATAAACTGACCGTGACCTCTGTATTTGAATCACGGCAAGGGATCCGTCCAGTATGTGACTTTGTTCTCTCTTGCGGAACATCATTCAACCACCTTTGCCTGGGACCATTGTTAGGCAGCGATGACAAACACTGACCTTTCTGCCGCTCTAAGAGGGCCACGATTCACATGGTAATATTTGCATAAGTATGCCTACCTGCACACAATTAGTCAAATAACCTTGAGTCAGGCGGTTGAATGAGGTGCGACTAATTATCTGCCTTTTGTGCTAAGACCCGTCAACTGAGCCGGAGAAATGCTAAGGACAAAGAAACACATGTCCAGATTTTTAATCTGAGACCCCTCACCGGGCTCTTAAAGCAGTCACTTCAACTTGATGTTTTGATGAGACTTCCAAATGACAGCATGTGGTGACCATAGCATCCTCATTTAGGCAGATGTAATTAAACGATGAAAAAAAAATCAATGACCTCCTTCATCACTGCCATCTATCTCCTTTTATTTTGAATGCAACAATGCCTCTAAATGTACTTCACATGTGCTAAATTGTCCCACATTTCACGCATATGTGACGCCCCCTAAAAAAGCAGATTTTAAATAAGAGGGTGAAAACCCTCCAAAAAACAGTAAATTCTAGTTAAAATACCCTGTATTCGTAGAAAAGAAAACTAATATTTGGACTTCATGAAACAGTGAGCTATTGCTCACAAATAATATATGCCACATTGTGAATAATGACTGTCTTGTTGCTCTCCAAAAGTTTTTTTGAGGCAGATATTATTATGAGGGAAGCAATCAAAATGGTGGCTTCTGATTTGTTAATTTATTGTGCCCTGACTAAAATGAAGGAAACCTGCTGAGTGTAAACATTCCGGAGAGAAATGACAAAGCAATTACTGGATGTCTAGCTGATTGAAGGGGTTAGACTGGTTGTTTAGTCAAGGGTACCAATCAATATTAAGCCCATATTGAAAGTGACTACAAAACGGGGAACCTTTCTGTGAAAATGACATATGCTGCTGGACAAATAGCATCAAAATTTCACACTCTAGCTTGATAGAACACTTTATCGAATAAGGTTGCGGAAAGCTTGACAATTATGTTGTGTGATTTGACCGGAGCCTCAATTTCTCTATCTCTAATGGTAGCCTGCTGTGAATATATGGTTAATACACCGAAAGCAGCAGGACAACATACTGTGTTTTGAAAGCAGCTGTAAGAAAGATCACATGGTCGAATATGAGAAACCAAATATGACAAATATTGAGTATCTTTAAAGCGAAACTCTAAGTTAGCATAAATGGAAATGCCATTTTAATGCAGAGGAAAGAAAACCTATTAACAGGAACTGGCCAAAATCTGATCACCAAATTGTGTTGCCAAAAAAAAACAAAAAACAATACACCCAGCATTTATAACAATGACCAATAACGTGATAACTTATTAGCAGGTGTGTGTAGGTCCTGAAGGTATTTGTGTACAGTTACCTATGGTTGTTAACTGTTAGGACAGTATTTTAGTAATGGATAAAAAATTTAGATATTCTAATGAGTACATTTGAAAAATCATTCTAATTCATAAGCACTTTCTTCCTTTTATGTGGTAGAGATGACAACAGATACATTGTTATCTAGCTAACAATTACTTCAGAGTTCTGTATGTTTGAACCTTGCTTATGCCTTTGGTTGTCAATACTAACAGTACATGCAGCCGAATTGACAGAAAATTTGACTTCTGACTTGAACAATGAAGGGATATTTTCATAAGGGGCTTTTGTGGACTACTTATGGGCTGTCAGAGTCTTACTTTTGAGACGCCAGCTGTCAGAGTACATACTTATGTGGTGAAGCGGTTGGCACAAACTGGGCCAGCAGAATGAGACACATTGCAGGACATTTGATGGAGTTTATTGATCAACCGATTTAACAGATGGAAGTCCAACATGGACAGAGTTTTAGATGGCCCAGAAAAGAATACACAACTGCTGGTAAAATATCCTTGGAGCAAAGAAAAGATGGGTTCAATTTGGAGTCACTGACGCCGAACCACAGCCCCCATCATCAAATCTGTCTTTGGAGACAACCACATACCAAACCTGGATCAAGGGTTTGGGTTGGGGGGTTGACTGAGAATGCATTCCTGCCTAAAACAGATACCAACAAATCAACCTCCTGCTGAAACCTGGTCCTTCGCTCTCAATTAGGGAACAATAAACACTCTCACAAGTAATCATTCTCTGCTCTCATCTGAAATTTGCATTTCAACAGCTTTTCATTTCCTGTACCATTTCATATATGCGTTTTTAAAAATCCATGCCATCGTAGTTTGTGTCATCAAATTGCTGTCAATACTATTTTTTTTTATCTTACAATTGTATTACACACGTGTAAATCGAAATATGCTTTCTGATAAAAGAATGTGGAAAATAGATGTGTTCTGTTTTTAGCCAAATACTAAAATTAAACCTGAAGCCAAAACACTGTATCTGATCTCCGAGACAAAGCAATGAAAATTCAACCACTTCTGTTGCCTGAAGGTTAAGACACTTTTTTAAAGGTTTTGTTGGCAGTAGTGGCTTTTATTGACAGGAGAGTAGGCAGAGGGCATGCAGCAAAGGGACCCTAGGCCATAACTGGGGCGATGAATTTTGACCTCTGTACATGGGGTGCCCACTTAACTGGTTGAGCTACCCAGCCTCCCTCATATTGCTAAATTAACTGAAGTGTTTGTGGTGCTGTGCTCCACACAGCAGAGCTGACTCCCATAAGCAATCAGTAGGATTTTTTTTTTTTTTATCAATATTTGCCAAATACTTTTGCAGCTCAAATCAGACCATCTCATAGGAGTCACTTATATTTATGATTGAAAAACAAACAAAAAAAAAAGTTTTCTAAATTACTCCTGTGAATGCTTTTCAGTCTGTTTTTGAGGCGTAGTCTTGTTGACATCAGTGCTGAATCTCTGTCATTTAAGTGCGACGGAGGAGAGAGAAAAGACAAACGGCCTACTCGACACCATGAGAGAAAGGCCCACAGATAGCTGTCTGACAGATGAACCCAAAGGCTGTCCAGGAAACCAAGCGGCAGGACTTGGGAGAGACCACCCTGGCTCCACATCCAGCAGGACCGATTACAATCTCAGTACAGCCAGGCCTGTGTGTGTCACTCCAACCAAAGTACTAATCCTCAAATGAGAACCAGTTCTTTCTCCCACTATGCCTATGAAATGGTTGGTGTCTCAAGACTGGCAATACACCAGCGTCTACCAAAATTCTACCATTCTGCCATAAGTTTACCATAATTAAGACTTCCTGTAAGGTATGCAGGTAATTTATTACTTTTTCTTTGGTCTCAAGTGAACAGATTAGGGAGAATAAACTCCTACATATAGAGCAAACATCCATCCATCCATTTTCTATACCGTCTTAATCCGTCGGTCAGGTCACGGGGGGCTGGAGAATATTATAGTCCAAACAGTATTTAAAAAAAGAACAAAAAACAAGAGAGATTTAATAATCTATGGGCTGTGATAAATTAATAACCATCCATTCAGCATATTGTTTGAGGTCAAGTTAGCTCATCTGCCTAAAAGTTTGTGATATCTGCACTTTTTAAAATCCCCTGGTTTGCAGTCTGCAGAGAAGCCACGACCTGAGGGATGGACTTCACTACAAACAAACCAACTGAACGGCCATGAATTCCAATTAGATCTCTTTGACGATATATGCTTTCAAACACCTTTAGTAGTAAGAATTCTTATCATGCACCAAATAACCCTCAGCTCTTAGCATATCAAGGGGAAATACTGGGAGGTGGTGGTCACATGGCCATGAATCAATAAGTCAGATAGGGGTCACTGATAAGCATTAACTGGATAAAAAAAGTAATCAATTTAGCCTTGATGGTGGTGGTTCTCCTCTTGAATAGCTGCCTGTGCTGTGAGAGGTGAGCATAGTAGAAATACATAAATAAATAAGGACCGAGCACTATGAAACCAACCACAAGTATAGGGAGAGTGAGACCAAGGCAGAAGAAGCTGACTGTTGGTCATAGTGGTGGCGAAAAAGCGGCATCACTCATCACAAACACCATAGAGTACAGCAGCAGCGATAAGTGATGGTGTCCTCAAGTCAATAAAGTCTGCATCACCATGAGTCCATCATTCCTTCCTTCTCCCTTATCACCTACTGAATTAATAATCACGAGAAGAGACACTGACAAAACATTCATGTTTAACAAATTGTGAATAGAAATATTGAGGCCCGCTCAAACCAATGTAGAAGGGTTTTTTTTTTTCTTGGTAATTTAAAAGATTCCTCAACTTGTCCTTCATAAGTATTCATCAGACATGCACATTTTTGCATTCATACCTCATGGTCAAAACATTCTAATCTCTACACTGTCAGGTGGGTACTTCTACTGTACAATACTCAAACATGGAGAAATTAATTAAGTCTAAAGAAAAGCAGCCTGCAGAAAGGTTAGTCGCTCCTACAGGTTGCACTGAGGCACAGCTATGCTTGAAACTAAACCACAATCCCAGCAAAGCAACATGCTTATTAAAATTGTGTGCTTTATTTAAAGGTATAGTGTTTAAAGTTTCACATCTGAAATTAGCCTATTTGCAAAGTTCAATTTACTAATCAGCATTGAATATAATGTAAAGCCTTTGGCAGGGGGAGGTGTCCTTCTCTAGATATGTGCTCCTAAACTATAATAATAACAATATAGTGCTGTTTTAATGAAGAACCAGTATATTTAATTTAATGTAAGAAGAGATCTGGTCTTGAAGCACCTTATTTGCCTAAAGTGTACAGCTGGAAAGTGTATTTTGAGGCCTTCTATCTATTTAACTATGGAATTAATGTAAAAATGACTATCAGCATGTTAATCTGGGAGAAAGAAACAAGCTAAAAACATAATGATGACTTGTGAGATCAGTTCAGTGACTTGGTGTTTATGAGAGAAGTCGGAGCCATCAGTGGTAATGCATTTAGGACACTTCTACACTGGTTTCATGATCGATTATTTTAAACTTTGCTGAGCTATTTGGAATGTTTGAAATTAAGAGTTTAAATCACATATTTACCTCCGTTGTACCATTAACACATCTATTCAACAAGGCTGCAGCTGTTTTTCCACATTCTTCCAACATTTTTATTGCCCGTACAACCCAGTTCCACACAATGACTGGCACACACCTGTGCCACATACAGAGAAACTGTCTTGGTGAGGGTTTTAAACAGCCGTTAACAGCTACTGAAAAACTAGGACAGCAGGTAAATTGATATCATAAACCATTTCTAGATCATAGACAAGGGTGGTTGCAAGGAGATGCTGGGAACACATTAAGGGATGCAACAGAAACAGTTACAAACAGACACAGAAGAAGCAAAGTAAATTCATGGATGAGTTCATGCTGTCTTTGCTTTGTGGGCTTAGATTGGACAGGATTTCTACTTTTAACGTGCTGTGAAGACGTTTATATATTTTTTCTTCTTGTTGTGGTTTTCCAAAGTTAGATACATTGAACGGACGAGCAGATTTTCTTGTGCTGAAAGTACAGTCATTCACGATCATACTGTGAGATGCAGCTGCAAACAACTCACCTCAAATCCGAATTTGTCCTCCAGACCTCCGCTCACAAGTTTCGTATGTGCTCAAAGTTATTTTCGTCTCATCATGTATTCCAGCTAACAGATTGCTCAGAGCCACTTCAAGCTGTGAGTAATTCAGGCAGAAGTGTTTTATCAAGACAGGGGAAGAAAAGCTAAATGTGAACTCTTACTTCATGTCATATATGATATGTGCTAATTTAAACTTTTAAATAAATTTAAATTTATTTGTCCCATTCTGTGTTTTTATTCAATTTTTTTCTACCTTGTTATTTTATTCTGTTGTATTTCATTGTATGCAAATATACCGGACTGTTCCATCCATCCATCCAACTATCTATCTATCTGAGACTGTGTTGAGCTAAACATTTTCACTGGAAAGAAGCTGTAATATTTGTAATAAGTGGACAGGTACAGAGTGTTGTAACTTTAAGGGTCAGTATTTTAGATGCAAAGTTGCATTTTTTTTAAACAGAAAAATGAGGAAAATAAAAATTTTGATGTCAAATACATTGGGGACACTATGATTAATCCCTTCAAACAATATATATATATATTTAGTGAGCTGCTTGTGTCAGTACCTTTAGCTACAATGAGAGATTTAACTCCCTGTGGTACACAAGCATTCAGTACAAGAGCCAGGGAGGCATATCAGAAGGAACCAGGCCAAAAATCCCAGAGGGGGGCAGACTCCAACATGCTGTGCTCCTGAAGTTTAAAATGAGGATTCAAGTTTTTTGTTTTTTTTTTGATTTACAGTAAACATGTCGATAAAACCAAAATGCTCCTGTTTGGTGAGAAGTCACTGCCCAAATTTGGTCTTCCTACTAAACACTATTAACTACTCAGCAGTGGAGGATTTCACTGCTGTCTTGTACTGCAAATGTAACTGACAAAGATCTACTGTTACTGCATTATATAAGATGGCACACACTGTTTCAGTGAGCGAGTTAAGACTAAGTAACAACCCTGTTTGAAACTAATGTTCCATCAAACTAAATGTACTTATTCTACTGGAAAGACACAGAGATACTTTTACAGCCTTTTCACGCCTTGTTGGCTTTGAAACTTTCAGCGTGGAGGTGACTTTTATGTCAAATTGTGTGCAGGATGACACAAACCCTGAGGACAAACATCTGAGGACACATAAGCAAACTTCTGTTAATGATCTAACATCTCATACACTGTGGTAATAACTTAGTTTATGTAAGGTATTTCAAAATGCAACAGCCAGGGACACAGATGAAACTCAAATACAGTAAGTTGTCACATATCTGAAATTACATGGAGAATGAAAAGGTCAGATGTTTTTTTAACCACCTTGTAAAACCTTGTAAGAACTCAGGCTTCGTGACATTACATGACCGTTGGAGAAAAAAACCTCAGTGTGTTCGTGCAATGAAGAAAGTCCAAACTCAGAAGTGAAACATCTTTGCAAGGACTTTCAAGTAATCCCACAAATAAGTTGGTGTAAGTCTTTTTTTTTTCTTTAACTTTTTAAATAAACATGATGGAATGAGTCCAGACTGTCTTTTGAGAAATAACACGCAGCCGTTTTATCAGGACTCAGTGGTGTCATAAATCCTTTCGCATCAGATGTCAACACGCAAAGTAAACACCGACCCGATATTTTTCACAGTTTTTCCAGCCTGTTTGCCAAAAAGAAAAAGAAAATCAGATCCACACAGCACAATTTACCAAAAAAATCTTTGGCCACGGAGAAACACAACCGGCTCAACAGAGACAGCGGAACGTGTAGACAGTGTACAAGTGCACCCTGTGGTACCATTATCACTGCCCAAATCACTCGTCTTGACAATCCAAAAAGCGCTAGCTGTCACACGAGACTTCTCCTCACCAGCTAAATACTTCTGTACGCAGCACCTTTTCTTTCAGCACCGACAAGAGATCTCACTACAGTTGTCTTTCCACGTGTGGGTAAAGCAATAAAAAATAAGGCATCACATCAGTATTGTGTTGATAATATACACATGATACCGTCAAGATTCGATCTCAGTTTACAAAATATTAATGATTTTTCTTATTTGCACTGTAATCAGTTTGCTAATAAAAAGAGACTAAACACCCTGAACACACACTTGAATTTGACTCATTGCATTTCCCCGTATGTTTTCTAGCGGTGAATGGCTTGGGTCACAGCAACTAAGTCGTGAAAATATATTGCGATGAGAACCTCAGTCTAAAGTCGGAGCTAAATAAGGCTCGTGAAAATGCAGTCTTGAAGAGTACCTGCATATAACCATACTGACTGGTGAGAGCAATGGAAAATAGCAACAGGAAGAACATTGGATTTACAAAAAAACCCTCAGCAGTTTTGTCTGCGTTGTCAAAATGTACACATCAAGCAGCTGCAATTTCACTGAAGCAACTGAGAACGACAAAAAGCACCTGATGTATGGTATTAGCAGAGACAGGCAGCTAAAAGCGCATCCTCTTCAGAAACAAAATCAACACAGAGATGGGAAATCACTGGTGGTGTGCTAAACTGGCTCCCCATGGTGGAAGACGGTCCATCTGTTTGCAGCACCACTGAGATGAGATGAAACTTTGATGATTTTTACCAGGAAATTGGGCCACTGCAGCTGCAAAAAGTCGAAAGAATAGCTAATTTAGTGTAAACAAAAATGCAGAGTGCCATACTGGCTCAGTGGAAAGCTGGTATCATATCAAACTGGACCTAGGCTATGTAAGTTTATTGCTTTCAACGTCTTTATCCTTAAAAACATCAATTTTCAGTATATTTGAATCCAATCTGACACCAATGCCAGCACCGGCATCACCAGAATAATATTACATCATATAATATCGATATGATGTGAGGGGAGAGTGATTTATAAGTTGAATGTATCTATCAATGGCTGTTTTTGATTTACACAGTATAATGATGATTATGATGGAAATTCTTTGAAAAAACTAATGTTAAAACTGTGCAAACACAAGTCTTTTTTTTGGTCTAAATATCATGAGGTGGATCTTATGCCTTATATCAATGATGCTAATGCAGATATGATGAATAGCATTGGCCGCATCAGGAATGAGAAATTTGATCTGTGCACCTCTGAGTGTAACTGATGTTTAAGCCAGTAAATCAACGCCTAACACTCTCCTGACTTGTGTCAGAGACAAAATTGCGGTGTGGCTCACAATCAACTGAAATAATAAGAAAACAATATTGGATACAGAGAGAGCAATGTGAAAAATGACATGTGAATTGCACCTATAGACTTCACACAAAATGTATCGTTGCACATTTCAGATTGAATTGTGATACAGATAGGCTAATTGCACGTGTGTGTGTGTTCTTGTGTGCGTGTGTGTGTATTTTGCTAGCTCTCCATCTTATCAGAAACCCCCAGAAGGGAGAACATGTGCAGAAACATGACTGTATGTACAGCATTGCTGCGTGTTATCGTGTTTCCTCCACACTGCTGTGAGAATCAGACCCTGGTTATCGACGGAAATTGTTACTGTACATACATATCAAAGGTTTCAACGGTGTACATCAGTTTGATATACACTTCAAAATGATCTATTTCACTACAATTATATAGATTATATTATAATCTATTTTTTTCTTTTCATCTTCATCTTTTTTTTTTAATGAACACACCTCTGCTTTAACATAACATAACTGTCTGGAGGAATACTTGTCCAATCTGATGAAAAGGCCATGAGAGGACAAACACCATCAGCTGGGTCGGATCCAAAATGTCCTCAAGGAACTCTGCGTCAGAGGAACATGTCATTATCAATGATCTCTAGAAACAAATAGAGCAGAGATAGAATAACACAGATTCCAGAACAGCAACACTGGGTTTTACTTGCCAAATAAAGGTGATTCTTTTGGACAAATCATAATATGCAGTCCATCTAAAACTCAATTTGTAAAACTGTGTGTTATTTTTCCAAGAATGAGTTTTCAGAGCAAACATTGATTCGATTTAGTTACATCGTCATGTTGTATTACAAGTGAGAAATTGTAAGCTCAAATCCTGTCTTTGCTTTGCTCCCACCCTCAAATGGTTGGCATTTGAAGTTAGAAGGGAACTTTAAGGGTTACACCTTACAAACTACACAGATAGAGTTAGAAAATCATACATTGCCACAGACTGCACAGTTTAATTCCCATATGCTGCGGCTTCCCGCACTTAACTCCACGTTGCCCTACACAAAACAGCCATCTACCTAAACACAGTAATATAAGATTTTCTAACCCTGGACCGTCAAACTACTATGTTTTGAACATGTACATGTTTTCTGCTGAGACTGGGCTGACATTTTTCCTATCTGGAATTGTATGGGGAATAAGGGTCCATAATCCAAATGGAAGCTTTTTTCAGTATTTCTCATATCAGTCACTGAAAGGAACTCTCACGGTCTCTGCTGCAGAAACACTGCAGCTTCTCCACTTTGAAAGCTGCTACATAAAACGACAGCGTTATTTCGTTCTCTCCTCCTTCTTCTCTTTTTACACTTATTGGGTTTCATCCACTCTCTTCTCCCACCGTGACAATTTCTTTGCACTTATGTCCCAGCATCATTCTGTTTGAACTGAGGATACGGTTCAAATCGCTGAGCCAAGACACCATCTGAATGTGGCTTCAAGTTGTCTTTAAAGACTTGGATTCCCATTGATTCCTCATTTGAAGTCTTCGCTTACATTACTGCCAGACACTTTGGATAAAAGTGACCAAAAAGTGGAAATTGTATGCATATTTTATGACAGTGTCCAAATTAGAAAGGGTTGTACTACACACACTCTTTCCCATACACACACAGACACCAATACATGGCTGTGTCCTCTCATAAAGTGCAAGTCAGATTCAGAGCAAAGAGAGGGCACTTCGATTACAGCAGTAAAATGACCTGCTCCACACAAAGTTCACCTCATTTTGGTTGCAAATTAAATGTCGGCTTCGGTTTTGAGAGCTGAACAGGTAACCTTGCAGAATACCAATATGCTGTGGCCTTCTTCAACATCAACTTTGTAACCCTAAAGGACTGCTGAATGAAATCAGTTCAACTGAGGTTTTGCTTTTCTTTTATGTTTTTCTTTTTTAGGTACCCTAATGTGTGGTACACTTCATTATAGAGCATTTCTGGAGTGCACAGTTGGTTGAGCGGGTGCCCCATTTATGGAGGCTAAAAGTTTTCAACCCCGCAGGTTTGAGTTCCAAGTTGTTGGCCCTTCACTGCACGTCTTCCCACTTTCTTTGCCCACTTTCTGTCTCTTTGCCTTTATATTAGGGCAACTAGAGCCACTAATATATCAGAAATGGAAATGAATGGATTAGAATAGTAGTAGTAAGTGTCTCTATGTGTTATTTAGACCAAAGCATGTCATAGGGGAGGCTGTTGTTCAGGATGGAGAGCGGCTGTTGGCTTATCTGAAGGTCAGTGGTTTGATCCTGGAATTCCCTGGACCCCATGTTGAAGTGTCCTTGGCCATGACACTGAACCCTGTGTTGCCTCTGATGTGTCCATCGGTGCATGAATGTGTGTGACAAAAAAAAAAGTACTGCATAGCCAATGTTGTATGGACGAGGAGTCCTTGAGTATGTGACTGGGTGAATGTGGGTTGCAGTTTGAGTGATCAGCTAGACTAGAAAAACATATATACTATAAATTAATTACATTTCATTACATATTTTGTTAAGACATCAGGAAATTGTATCAGTAAGGATCCATTACTGCTGATTTGCCTGCTTTTATGATGAATCTGAGCAGATACACAATGATAATGTAGTTGTAAGTCATTCCTTTTTAAGCTTGATGTGTAGTATAATACTTTTCTGAACCCCAAGAAGCTCAGTCTGTTATAATACTTTCCCAAACCCCTTCACAGACCGATCACTGCCAGTTCACCAGTGCCACTTGGATTGCTGCTCTGAGAGTCTTTTTCCAATTTGGCATAAGTGTGGAAAGCTCACCTGAGTCTGGCCCAATTATGGTCATTAAAGCTGAACACTGCACATGCAGGAAGCCTTCCGTTTCCTTAACCTACTCTATTTAAATCTTCTTTCTGCACCTCCTGACAGCCTTTGCTCCCTGTTGAAGCAGGTGAGGAGTAAGGATGCAGCGTTAACACCATGCTGTGTACATCACTTGTCCCAGGTGGTGATGACACTCATTTACAAACACATTCTAGCGACATGTGCCGTGATGCACAACCACACGTGTTTTCAGAACTGGCTGTGCTAGAAAAATACAAAATCACAGACAAACATGAGTGTTAAGTGTCTGTGGTACAAACTGTTGATGAAATAGCCCTCTTTCAGTCGTTATAAGTTAGCCACTGACTACCGAGCACAGACTGCATATCAAGACAATCACTCAAGAGCCTCTTCCAAAGGAAAGAAAGTCTGTTGTGAAAGTGGATATGACAGACTAGTCATGTCTTTTGTAGTCTGCTTTAGAATTTCTGGTTTGGCAAATTATTAGTAGATAAAATATTTCACATACTGCTAAAAACACCACTGAGTTGAATGTATAATACAAGAGAAAGAAACAGAGCTATGAAGCTGAAAATTCATCTACTCTCATGTTGGACACAGGTGCAATGACTAACTAAGTCCATGTACAAATAATATAAATAAAGGTGTACACCACCTGCTAGGTGCCCTTGAAAGATTAACCAAAAACTGTGACAAGAGTGAAGATGCTAAATCAAGATGCTTTTGAGCAATAACACGATCCAAAAATAGAGACCCAATCACACACGTTGAGTAAAACCAACTGCGTGGATATTTAATTGATGTCCAGAGACCTTGATGAGAGAGAACACTTTTCAAAAACCATTCAGAGCTCGGTTCTTGTTTGAAAAAGAACACCCTAAATATGAATTTGTATGTATGCAAAATAAGATATATTAAAATTCCATAACAGCACATTACTGATAGATATATACTGTAAATGTTAAACTCAATAAGTGGCCAGTGCTCTAATATGGAGAAAAACATATTTTTCAGACCTCAGCAACTGGATGGCTTTCATGCCATCACATCTCTGTAAGCGTGGCATATTCTTGCATGTTCAGCAGCACAGGAGAAATCCTAAGGAGCATTACACAAAGCCATTATATTCACAGACTCTTACTGAGCAGGCTCCACATGGGTCCCTACATTCAGCACTGAAAGATAAGAGGCAATCCCAGATACACTAAAAATGCAAAGTTCACAATGTACAGTAAATTCTTAATCTTAGCTCTGTATGATTTATTTAACCGCTGCTCCGGAATATCATTATAAACAGAAAGAAAGGTCATGATTCAAAAGAATAGCAGTAATGATAATATGCATTTATGAAGCCAATGCTTTCTGGCTTGACACTTTAAGGTCCATAGCGTAGGATGAAGTCATGTCAATAGGTGAAGTTACAGATTAAATGTAACTGGACCTTCTAAAGGTATAGTAAAGCAAAAACACAATGACCATAAAAATACCGCAAACAGCCACTATCATAGAAACATAGTATGTGTGGTAGACACGGTATGATAGAGGAAGACGCGTCAGCTGTTCGTAAAAACTTGCTCTAAACTAAAGAAAACCTTACAAATCTAATTATCCTTGATTTACTAAACTGAGCAGTGTTGACTGAAAGATGCGGGTACACAAAAAGAAAATATAACGTTTGACATATGGCTAAGTACGATGAGTGTGCAGCTCTGACAAAAATATTAATGATTAGTTAAGACCTCATGAGGAAGAAATACGAATTTTAAGTACGCAAAACAGCGTTGATGTGAAATCACAAACATGCGCTTCAGCATCCAATTATTTCATATGCTTTTGGTTGGAGGGGGAGATTGTAAATGTTGCTATGAGTGCCAGCAGTTCACAGCTGATCCCCACTTTTGCCTGTGAAAGTTTGTGAAAATACCAGGTTAAGCAAGCAGAGGCAGGTGTTGGTGGTGATCCTCAGATGCCCATTGTCTACATTGTGCAGCACAAAATCAATCCACTGATTGGCTACCAACCAAGCGTTCAATTGAGAGAAACTAGAGTTATTACAGGAGTAATAGAGTTCTCTGAGTAGGTGTGGAGCCCATATACCTCGACGATGCAGCTCTTCAACTTGGCTTTTCACAAATTCAGTCCACGGTGTGTAGTTCTAGTACGTATGTGCACATACACACTCCTTACAACAGCAGTACAAAGTGTTTAACTTGGACCTTCAAGCCAATAAGCATTTCTTTGATATTCTGCTGGGACATAGTCCTCAGTGCTGCGTTTCAACTTAAATTCTTACAAAATGAATCAGAAAATTCTTGCCGTTATTGATCATCAAACAAGGAGCTTAAGTTGTTCTTCAAAATGTTATCCAAGTACGATTTAAAAAACAAAGATGATACTTAAGCTCAGTTCAAGGATGATGCACCGTGATAGGCCCATTCATAACATTATTATATTAGAGACAGGATTATTTTAAGATAGTTAGATATGTCATTCTGTCACTGAATCAGGATTTCTGACCTAAGCAATTATTTTCTAACATGCTAACCACATTTGAAAACGTGGCGCCTCATGCTATCTTTAGAGGTTCACATACTTACAATGCTGGATATTTTAACAATGAAGTTCATTATTTTTCTCATTTATCCAAATCTGTTATCATCTTGTTGTACTTCTGTTAAAAAAATCTAATCATAATATAAGCTGTATTTATGCAGAAATAAAGCTGCAAAACAAACGTTTTTGTGCTACTCTGATGAACCATTGTTGTACTGCCAATGGCCTTGACATGATGCTGGTTCTTACACATCTAATGTCATGCCCACAGTGCTAGGCCTTGTATGTTTTGTGATCAGCTAAGAGCTCAGGTAAAACCTGTTCCATATTGGTTTTTACGCATCTACCTCAAGTACTTTCACACGTATCTTTCTCCTGACACTGTGATCCAAAAATAGACCTCTGGGTGCATCCTCCATGATAATTAGAGATATTGGCAGCTTGCTTTACCCTGTGTTTTCACTCTCTTCTGACACTCATCATAGTGTAGACTTCAGTACAGTCAGGGCTGGGAAATGATCCAGAAATGAAGCTCGTGAAATAGGCACCTCTCAGCCAGCTGTGCTTATGTAACAGACTAGCTCTTTTAAGCCTGAAATGAATCTAAAACAAATAAATACCGTTTTCATCGTTTAATTATATCTTTTTAGCATGTTCCCAAGCAAGCAGTGAGTGCCACTGCTTTTGGGATATTAGTCATGGAGACAAATTTCTAAGAAGTGTGTTTCCAGGGCATCAGAGTAAAACACACGAGGAGGGGGTTGAGGGAGAGGTCTCAGCCACAGATATTATCATTTTTTAAATTTACCTCCAACTGTGAGTGTGCGTGTGTGGATGAAGTAAGGCCAATTTCAACACCAAAAAGTCAGCCTAGAAGCCTGTATTTGTAAGTGATCAACATGCTGACTGACTGACATTTATGATTTCCACAGGATGTGTGCAAATATCAAGATATTGCATACAGATGGTCTCACACATTAAGACCAGAAAATGTCTCCAATATAATGTGTGGAGACTGAAAAAAATATTCTAAGCCATATACTAATATTTGATCTATGTCTCTCATCAGCAATGGAAATCTCCCATTCACTCATACTCAGAGGAACTGGTATTAAATTGACGGAAATTGTGCCTTAAATGGCAACTAAAAAAGAAAAAAGTCCAGTTACTAAAACTCTTATGATTACTCTGACCTGAATGACTGAGAATCTACACAGATTTTAACCCCCCTAAAATGTTTGTTGTTAGCAGACACACAAAATAGTGGGTCAGACAAAATGTCAGTGATTTTGCAAAACTGACTGACAGCTATTCAACACAAACAGGGACGATCTCAGAGGCAATGCAGAAACTAAGAAGCTTTTTTTCAGGTGTATGTTACTGAGAGGATATGCATGCACTGGTGACAATCTCTGTGGGAGGCAGCCTCATGGGCTGTGGTTTAGTACCAAAACTGTGCAACATTAAAAGGAAGAAATCTGAGCTTCCTTCTCCCAGTGTGACTCTAATGAACACAAGCAGTGCTGGCTTATGTGACTCCATTTTCAAGGTGCATATCGACCACATGAAGCATAAACAAATGCCATTCAGGGTGATTTCAAGAACCAGTCTCCACGTTATGATCGACAAAAGGAACTAGGTGTTGTGCCAGAGTAATTACTGAGCATAGGGCATATTTCTTAAAACGGTGCCCAGGCTTTGTTAAGGAGAAGGGATTAGATTGCTTATAACATTTGATGTGATTATCGGGTCATGTGTTTGTTTTTCAGTCATGCCATAGATGATTCTAAATTGTGATAGTGTGAGCTGTAACTCTGAATGGAACCGCGTGCAGTGTTTGGTTTAAAAATATCCTGATAGCTTAGCAACAGAATTTGCTTTTCCGTGTTGAATTATCCACCTAAAGTGATTAAAAATCATCAAATAACTCATTCCAGTGGGAAATTCCTTTGCAGGACATGTGGATCATTTGTAAAACACAGTGGCTTCTCCAACATAGTGTCATTGAACAGTGTGAAACAACCACAAAGCAAAAAACATCAGAATCATGTCGATGGACATGAATTGTGCAATTATTACATATCTGAACATAAAGTGATAGTACATTTTGGTTTTGTTAGCACCATGTGTTCTTTGGGGGTGTTGTATATTTTTTTTAATCACATTGTGTAAAGCATTTTTTTGTTTGTTTGTTTTTCAGCAAATAAAGAAAATTTAAACATAAGAAGGAAAGAGAATCTCATGTCTTTGGACCATCTTTTGAGGCGGTTCAGTCAAACCCCAGCAGCATGCTTTGGCCGTCTCTCACGGTCTACGCTGAAAGTTTACCTGCTAAAAATAGATTTCAAAAAGAAGAAGAAAATAAAAAGGTTGAGTTCACTGGTACACTTATTGCAGCCAAGCTTGAAGTTAGCTAAAATTCTGACTTTACGGTCCAATTTGCTAATGGTTCCGAACGTCCTCTGTACAGTCACCCAACATTAGCCGGCTGGTCGTGGTTATATGCTGCCGTGGCCAGCGAAAAACAAACTGATGATTGATAATGCTGTAGAGTGACAGGAGGAAGCAGACAGTGCACTATACAGCACTGACAGCAGCGCCTTTCCTCCATTTACAAATTACAACTCGCATTCTGCAGCTCTGGAAAGTCACCTTCAGGGGTGTGAATTGACGGGGAACATATGAATGAAAAAGTTACTTTTTTTTTGTAAGTATATATTTGTATATATAGTATATAAAGTATATATTAGGTCGTCTGAAGACAATTGTAACTCATTTCGTTTTGAGTACCTTACATCTGAAAAACAGTCATTCATGGAGCCATTCAGATATGCAAAAGTTATCCTTCTCTTTAGCATCCCAGAAGTGGGGAGTTTCTGCTCTTGTTTTTAAATAATCATCCTTTGTTTTATAGTTCACTTTAGAAATTTATGTGTTACAGATACTTTGTTGAATGTTTCATGTCCCAACAAGGAAGTCAGACCTCTAATTTGCATTCTTTGATTTCATACCAGCTGAAAATGACAAATTTCAATTTCCCCTTTGTTGACTAAAGCACCATCAGTACAAGGGTGATAGCAGACCTTCCTAAGACAAACAGTGGTTAAATTTGGACAAATAGGGAACACTTCCTTGCTTGGACCCTAAGCATGTCAGTGACACCTCATTAGGACCTCAAGAAATTGTGGTAGCTTGTCAAATAAGACAATATTTTTGCCATGAAAAGGTTCATGTCTGAAGATAATGTAGGTAATAACCTGATTTAGGTTAGATTTCTTCAATCCTGTATGATGTACAATTATAGCAAACTAATGGAAAATTGGTGTCACTAATCAGATTTATTAGTAAATAAGGCATTCTTCTAATTTATGTTCTTATCCATTAACATTCTGCATTTGTTTTTATTGTTTAGAAAAAAACAGATGGTAGTCCATTATATAAATACAGGATATTGATTATATATATATATATATGTATGTGTGTGTGTGTGTGTGTGTGTGTGTTGTTTTTTTTTTCTCAAAGACAAGCTGTAGTCCCTTTGCTAAATGTGTAACTCTCCAGGTTTGCTTCTCCTTTTTAAAAAATACATAACCAACCGCCCATGGCCACTCCATCGGTGCGTTATGTTTGTCCTTGTTGTTAATTACTTTCCTTTAAAAAATGTAATCCCTTCTCTGAATGCGACTTGTTTTTTATCCTCTGGACCACAAGAAGCTTTTCTTTGTTGCCTCTCAGATTTTTTTTTCGCCATGTGTGCCTAGGTGCTGTAGCTTACTTTGTCTCTCCACACTAATCATTGCCAAAAATGCAAATACTTGTTGTTCAGTGGTTGTTCAGTATTTAATCATGATCCTACTGAAATCCACTGGCTGAAAAACACTGATCTAACTACAAACTAGTCCTGTATATTGTAATTGCTGTTCCTTATAATTTAGAATGTAGAGAAGTCATGTGACAACAGTTGACAGATGTTCATACATGGGTAAAAGTCTTTCATCCAAATTTAAGACATGTGACTGGAGCACCAGACTGCATCTTCTGTCTGATTCAGATCTATATATTAGACATGTATTCTGTGATATAACTTAAAAGAAAGAAATATAACATCTAAAGCTAAGAGGAACATGTCATTAACATACTCATCCAAGCATGTGTTCTACAGTACAAGCCACTCATTGTCATTCTAAAAACTGCTGCAGTGCATAGCCCAAAGATCCCTTTAATCTATACTGTGGCATCAGAGATGCTGAACGGGGTCCAACCATTCCTTTTCGTTTTTTCAAGTGGTTCAAATGAAGAAGTTATTAATGCAGACTCACGGACCTTTGTTGATTTCATCTTAAGGTGCAACAAAAAATGCCACTGTGACATTTGATTTGCTCTTTGAACAAAGTCTGCAAAGAGCCAGTGCAACTCAAATGAAAACTAGGCCAAGTGAGGAGGCATATTGATATGATTTTGTCAAACAACAAAGGGTCAGGGAGGGGTGAATCCTTTCCTGAGTTTGGAGCACACAAGAATCACCACTGTGTTGGCCTAGTAATGCATCCAAATTCACGAGATAAAAGCAGATCCTGAATTATTCATAAAAACCTCCAATTTCTAGCATTTAGATCTGCTCACCCAGAAGGGCGAAGTGAACAAATATTGCTTTCTTGTCCTTCACAAACAAGTGATGAGTAATGTCCTTTCTCCCAACTGCAGGAGACCACAGTTATGTTTGACTAATCCCAAATGTAATACCATGTGCATTTAGGATTGTTTCAAGAAGGGCAAAAACAAGTTATTAATGTTAGCAATCTTTCAAATCTAATTTGATTGAATATTACTTATTTAACTGAGGAAGAACCAAAATTATCAATTCTGTTTACAACAATGCCAAATGGAAACATAACAGAATGTAATTTTCATATCTCTAAACGTTTCACCAAATGTGTCCTTATGTGCAGATGAACTGAGGGGATGTTTCAATGTATTTTAAGCAGGGTTTTGTGAGGTATTTATCAGCTGCTACTGTCTTACCTGCAGGGGACACTGTTTAAATAGCTCTAAGTCTGGAGAATCGGGATGGAATTCAACGGAGGGTGCAAAGTTAAAAGCTACTCAAAAGGGGGCCAAGGGAGAGTGAATATGCCATCTAAAATAACTCAAATCGATTGAAGCAAGAACATGTTCACTGTTTAAACTGATCAAGTTTCAAACAGCATCCTGGTCCTATGTGATATTGTCTGTCTAATATCTACAATCTGCAAATGTTTCTGAATGTAACAGAGAATTTACAATAAAAGTATGGAATTATCCATTTTTGGATTGACGGAGGTGTCCATGAATGTTACAGATGGTAATCATGAAGTACAGAATTAAGAATTAAGTACAGTTTCGAGATTGAATGAAATGTTCGTACACTTATTGAAAAACATACCTTTAAATTATTGTTGTGGCAGTGTAGGGAATGAGTGGATGACAAATATTTTCGCACAATAATTACAGTATAATGTTTTAAAGCTTAATTGAACATAAACCAGATTCTCACACTGTCTGGCAGGCCTTTGCAATCAAGAGATGTAATTTGAGAAGTGATGATGCCTCAGTACAGTTACATATATTTTACTCTGTTCACTAACATCTTGGCTGTGAGTTATGTACAATTTTAGATATTAGAAGCAATTAGTGTACCTTTACCAAACTACCCTGCAGCATTTCTATTCCCTTTCCGCCCCTGTCAAGTGTGTTAAAGCTTGTTTAATTAAATTTACTTTTAGTCTTCATATAGAGAGTTTTACATTTACAGATTAAAACCGCCGTTGTTCTGATTTGGAATTACTAAATGAAAGATGACCAGTACATTAGAGCTCTACAAAACGAGCTATTTGTTTTTCTTTCTTACAATTTCTCCTGTGATAACGCTGGGATGAGAAGCTTCAATCGGCAGAACTTTATAATGCAAGCCCAACACCATGTACACCATTAGCTATGAAATACTGGAACTAATTTACCAACTTCATTTCATGCATCGTGGTAAATCATGACATCACATCGGTAATAACCATTATTCGCTATAATGGCCTCGAGAGTAGCTGCTTTAGAAGATGAGGAGAAATTGGTTGTTCATTTCTTATTCGGTGATGGGTGGTATCAGTGTTTCTTTGCTGTCAGAGGAGAGGCGTCTCATGGGCAGTGTGAGTCACTCGTGATTACAAGTCAACTTCTGCATGACAAGCTTTTACTGCAGCCCAGTAGGGCAAAAAATGACTGGCCAGCCACATGGTTATGTGTGTTTCGGAAAGTGGAAGATGCCGCTTAAGGATCACCAGTTAAACCAATAAATTAGCAGAATACTACTGATTCAGATTGTGATGAGTTTGAAGTCAGATTTCTCCAAGATAGTCTTTCGCTTACAATGAAACCCTCAGAAAGCAAAATCAGACCCACTTTGGGTTTTTTTTAGACCTTTGAGCCTTTATCAGCATATTTTATCATCCTTACCTTAAGCTAACAAACAATTAAAACGATGACTATATGAAACATGCTGACTAGACACAGCAATGTAACAGTTGGCATTCGAGGCAATCTAGCTGCATTAACAGTACGATGCAAAAGTCTTCAGCCACCCCTCCTTTCTTTATATACCACCAGGAACACAGGGAATGTAAGGCAAAAAGAGAGCTTGTGCAATTATAGCAAGTTTGAAAGTCAGTATTTGGTATGAGCATCTTTATTCTTCAACACAGCCTAAACCCCCTTTCTTTAAGCAGTCTTCAGGAATAGCTCTCCAGGCTTCTTGAAGGACATTCCAAAGCTTTTCTTTGGATGTTGGCTGTCTTTTGTTCTGTTCTCTGTCAAGATGATCCCACACTGCTTCAATAATGTTGAGGTCTGTGCTCTGGGGAGGATTCATCCCTCCATAAGACCTGTTGCCACTGATTTTCAGTCCATTTCTGGTGTCATTTGGCATAGCTCAGCCTTTTCTCCCTGTTTCCCTTCCTTAAGAATGGCTTCTTGACAGCCACCCAGGAATGGAGAGTATTCCTGATGAGGCTTCAGTGAACAGTCGATGGATCAACTGAAGGTTTAGGTGTATCTCTCAGGTTCTGTATCAGCTCTTTGTTGGATGTTTTTTCAAGGATGTTGAAAAAACTATGTTGTAGACAGTTTTTTAGACCCGCTACGTTTAAAAGACAGCACACCATGCTGAGATTTGCGTTTGAGTGAGTTTTCAGCTAACAGCTCTTTGTGAATCATCTTGTTGGTCTGTCAAACTGTGTTTGGCTTTTTTATACATCCAACAAAGGAAATGGGAACAGACTGGGTTTTTTTTTTTAATTGGCTGCTGGTAACAAAGTGCCTAAAGGTACAATTTAAATATGGTTATTTTAAGTCGAGTTATGTGCTTTCTTTTTAATCATTGAATGATTTATGAAAATGAGTAAAAAAGCAGTCAATGTAAACAATAAATAAACTCCAGAAATCTTGGAGAACTATTTCTCAAGACAATTTTAAAGGATTACAAGACTTAAAGGGGGGCTGTGAGGCTGTTCGTCTTACAGTTGCTTGTTATTACCACAATGAATAAAACTCTGGCTCTTCATTTAACCCAGTGAAAACATGAGTCTCTGTGCTTCACCTGTATTTTGATATGCAGCAGTATCAGCTCACTTTGGCTTAGGTTTGGGAAGGAATTATGAATGAAACAGAAGATGAAGGTCTACCCAAGGTGCGTAATTTGATTTATCTTTTATTATTTTCCCATCTCTTGGTGTTATCGCGGTTTCTTCTCTGAAAGGGGAAATTAGATAAATATTGATGTCCCTTACAGGAAATGCAGCCATGCTGGTGCTAGATGCAGCTCCTGGCCTACAGTATCTATCGTATGTTTTCCCTCAGAGAGCCTGGATGCATGTGTAAACTGACCCTCTGCCAAAAGCCAGGGCCTCGGAAGAGGTTTGGCCGTCTAAAAGCTCTTTCTGAGGTGTATTAGATCACACCCTTTCCTTCTCAATCTCCTCTGTCTCCGGTTTCCTTTCATTGCTATATTTTCAATCATTTTTTCTCTACTTTCCATGACCAGTTTCAACTCACTCCACTCTGGTTTTCTCTTAGATGCCAAATCTTTTACCCATACCCTCTAAAAATCCCCCATTTCCCTGTAGAGCTCATAAAGACCAGAGTAAAATAATTTTCTTTTAAAAATGACACGCTAACAAGACGGCAGAAAAGATAAAAAGAAAGGAGTAGTCCGGAATGTGGAGGAGACCAAACCACCAATGCACCCAACTGGCAAATTTCAAATAAAAATGGCATCTTTATGCATTTGTGGGTAACATTATGCATTCACAATGAACAGAATTATTAATTTCCTAAATAAAAAATCTAAAATAATATCATATCAGCCATCTCAAAAATCAGTCCTTGATGATCTCTTTGCAAGGAAGAGCTGTTGTCAGAAGACCATATCGAGAAATCGATCAAATCAGCTCAGAGAGATGCTGCAATTCGGCATCCCAAGTCACGCCAAGAATGCCCCCATGAGAAAACGTGTAGGTACAGGAGGCAAGCGTCCAAAGAAGGAATCATATCACTTTGTTGCATCACACCTACATAAGCACACTGTGCGCACACATACAGTGTTCAAACACAAATTCACACTTTTGTTTTTCTCCACTGCTGTGAACACAGCAGACACACACCTTGGTATGTTTGGGACACACACCTATCTGAATGTACGTCCTTGTCATGACAAAGGAGCTTCCTGTCAGCATTCAAACAGCCAACACTAACACAATCACTCGTAGAGCACGCAAAGTTGTCTGTAAAGGATGAGAGCTGAAAATAACAGCAGATCAATAGTCCAACTCCCCCCCCTCCTCTCAGGCTCTGACAGCATGACCAACACAGCCGGTGCTGGCACACGGTTTTATTCACTGCCTTTTCCCTGCTCTATCTAACATGTCCAAGTTCATGTCCTACTTTAAATAGCCCATTTCTCTTCGTTTGACTGCTCTAAGGCTGCATTTCCCTGTCAAATTGTTTTGAAAAGTGAATCAGGTGGTAAGTGCAAGAAGGCAGACAGATATACAGAAAGAGAGTGAAAAGGGGGAAAGAGAGAAGGGAAGATACCTTACCAGAGCTGTACTAAAGGAAATCCAGAAACTGCCTGCTTCCATTCACAGTGGCTGCTTATTAAATCCAAAATACTGGGGAAAGGACTGAAGATTCCATTGAGATGCTGCCCCAAGAGGAGAAAAATGAGATTCTCTAATAGGAGGAATATCGAATGATGTTAAAAAAAATTGGTAAATATGCAATAGGAGATAGATCTGTCATTCAAGTCCAGGGCACCTCATGAGTCCTTCCCGTCAGCTGCGAAACCACACGTGTACATGCACTGGTACACGCACTGGTACACGCACTGGTACACGCGGTTCACACAGAAAACCACACACATGGGGAGGGTGCATCCGCTCTTAGTCTGAGCTAGGAAGGATTGAAGGGAGAAGGAAGGAGGGATGCAGATGGAGAGAAAGAGGCACATCAAGGAAGGCAGGGGATCTGGAGAAGAGCAAGGTGGAGGGAGGAGCTGCAGTATGTGATGAGGGACTGGGAGAGGAGAGGGGAGGGGAGGAGAGAGTCTCTCCATTCCTCCTTACTTGTCCCTCAATCTGAATTGCAGTGTAGGATGCACATACCTAACAGCGGGAGCTGATTAAATTATTTCCCTATATCTCCATGTGAACTGACTGTGGGTCATGTTACACAGCCAATTATGGGGATGAAACGGGAAACCACAGAGGCTGTTACAATCAGATCAGTTTGTGTGTCTGAACGATGAGTAATGTCACTTCCTTGTTCACAAAGTCAAACAGATAAACAAGCTGAGAGGATAAGCAAAAAAAAAAAGGGGGGGGGGGGGGGCTTCAAACAATGAGTTTGCCAGTATCTTAACACACCCTGAGTGGGACAGTGAATATGACAATAAAAGATCAGCCGACTGTGTTGTTATCACAACAGCTCGTATCAATGTTGGATCTACTGGCTACAATGAGTCCTCTTCATTGGGGTCGCATTGGACCTAAACTTGCTTGCAACACATGCCCACAGTCTGATATTTGGTCTGTGGACATATACTGTGGATATGGCGTAAAATCTTTGACAGTAACCGAAAATCGAGACAGCCTTTGATGTACGTTCGTGATCTGCAACTTTGTGCATACATCATTACCAGAGAAGTTTCAAAATGTTATAAAATGCCATAAAAACTATGTGTTTTGGTACAATTTAATTAAAAACTTTATTTAATAGACACAAGTAGTAAAAAAATGTTTTTCAGTGTATTTACTTATTAACTTAATTGTATTTAGAAAATATTAACATATTTGAAATCTGCTGCCATCAACACCCTCGGGAAATCTTATGAAATATACAAATAACAAAGCTCTGGAAGATTTAAATAATAGCAGACTAACTTAAAACAGGTGAGGGTGGAAGGATTGAGTATAAGAGAAGCTTCCACCAAAGGCTTGGTCTGTCACACCACTGTGAAGTTTTTGTCTGTTCCCATTTTTTTGACTCGTGACTTCCTGTTTTATTTTGAAAAGTAACTCACTTGCCCTTTCCTCATGTATCACCGGTCTGCTTATCTTCCCCTGATTCCTGATTGTTTCCACCTGTTCCCCATTACCCCTATGTGTTTAAACAGTCTGCGTCTCCCTTTGAGTGTTTCGTTCTATTGATCACCTCCCAGCCTTATTCCAAGACCTTGTCCAAAGCTATAGTTCTTATTGCATCGTTTGTCTTTTGCCTCCTTGTGAGTGACCTTTTGTTTACCTCCTTCAGGAGAGATTTTGATTTTGTGTTTTTGGCTTAGAACCTTGTTTTATTCATCGGGAGTTTTTGTTTTCCTCCCTTTTGAAGTGATTTTGAGTTGGAGATCTCATTAAAGCCGGCATCTGCCACTAACCTATCTCTGCTTCTGAGTGCTGTCTCAAGTCCTGGCCTGACATAGTCTTTACAAGCTAAAGCCAACAGAGCATAATGTGGCGAAGAGATTCAGGGAATCTTGCAAATTAACAGTAAATAATGACCAAGAAAGGTAACTGGCAGTACTGCTTGAGAGACAGACATTCTACTGTGATTAATAAAGCCACATGGGCTTGGCATTATCTTTGATAACCATTTTCAGTCAGAACAGTCTGTGTAATACAGGTTTAGATTACATTTCTGGATGTAGCGTCAAAGAGGAAACCATATGACAACTATGGCCATAAAACGCTGTCTTGCTATTTCGGTACAAGCTCATCTTTGATGAACAGAAAGAAGATGTTCCGTCATCTTTTAGCTGTTTATTGGGAGAAGAAATTTGAACTGGTTCTGCATGCAACAGATGAGTACGCTGATCCAGGCTGTTATCAGTGAAAGATTAAAAAAGCCAGCATCTGTGATGGAATGGCAGTACATCAGAGTCCACGGCATCATTGATGAAAAAGCTTACATTGGAATTTTGAAGTGACGTAATATGCTACCGTCAAGGTGACTTATTTTCCTGGGAGGTCTTCCACTGAAAATGTCCAACAAATAAATTAAAAAAAGGATTCATCTAAAGGAAGGGTGTGGCAATACAATGGTAAACATGCCTCTACTCCAATTTATGTTGAGTGTGTTGCTGACATTAACTTTCAAATGTATACATTTTTTCCTAAATACAATGAGTAAGGTTAGTTAAGATACTGCAAATAATGTACTTAGACTGTTAAATAAGACTGCAGAGTAAAATTTGAATTGTACTTTTAAAAAGGTTTCTACTTCTCTGGAAGGTTTGTACTTTTTCCAAGTCTGCAAAGATGATCGTGTTGAATTTATCCTTAGCTCCTTGTCCAAACATTAACACTTCCTACAGTTGTGTCCAAACCACCTCTTATATTGCAGAATATTCCCGCCAACACACTCTTTTGAAAAGTGCAGCGGGCATCCCTTGGCTGGTATGACTCACTCCCTATAATCCTACGCTGATGATTCATTCTCTAAATCAGCGTACCCTTCGAGGCAGGGGTTAAGAGTATGGGTGGCATAAGCGGTCAGGACACCCCACTGTGAACAGCTTACAGACAGGATTAAGAATCAGTGGTGTATGGATGGGAGGCTGGTGGGTAGAGCTCTGAGGATATCTCATTCCTCAGTAAAGCCATGCATGTCAGTTGGAGCCCTTCAGTGGTTGAAGCTCTTGGTCGGCCTAACAGGATGAACACGACTGTCTTTTATACACAAACCTAACAGAAACTGATTAATACAGCATGACAAGATTTATTCCTTCACCAAGGCAAGAGCTGAGGTGGAGGGAAGTGATCATCGCCATTTGTTTGTATGCTTGCTTGTCAGCAAGATTATTCAAATACGGAGACAAATTTCAAGAAACTCCTTGAAGCACAGCTGAGGTGGAAGCTATTTAATTGAGGATTGGGTCAGGGTAGATGTCTGTAAAACTGCAGACATGGTATTCCCCTTGAGGAAGAGGTTTTTTGAGTGCCCCACTAGTTTGATGTTCTGGTTTTTCCTTTTAGGATGAGACATAACACTTTGAAACGGTGTGATCCCATTGAAGTTACTGTCACCGTTGCATCATCAAAAATGCTTAAAATTTCCATAGCCAAAAGAAAACCACCGACAGCTTTGTGACGTTGTGTTATACAACACCATTTTTGAGTAAGTGATGCTGTGTCGTTAAAAGATATAAATATATATAAATATTTCAAAACATTCAGATGTAAATAGTAAAACAATAAAATAACATGTTTAAACAAATAAATTCTTGCTTTTATTCATCCATGTGTTTATCTCTTTCTGAAAAAACATTTAAAAAAGATCAGCAAAAACAATGACAGTTATTTAACACACGTATATATAAAGATTTATATAATAAGACTATGAAGGTAAATTGTTAGGCAATTAAGAATTTTCTTCAGATTTCATCTTCTGTGGTACATAATATACATAACATATAATATAATTGAAACATTCCCAGAATCCAGAGAAATGCAACACTGAAAAACTAAATCTGAATGTCAGTGGTGTCTAGTCCTTCATGCGGCACTGCATTAAAAACTTGAGTTATGGAAATGAGTGCATGGGTCCAGGAACACGTCTTCAGGAACTTTTGTCAGTGAACACTGTTTGTTGCTGCATCTAAAAATGCAAGTTAAAAGTTTACCCAGAAAAAGAGACAATAACACATCTCTATGATCAAATGATTCCGAAATGATGCCACATTCTCTGGGCCAAAGTTGATTAAAGATGGGCCGAGACAAACCTGAGAACTCTTCTAGGGTCTCACAGATCAACAGCTGTGCAGTCATCAACAATACCTTTTGTTTGGGTCAACTTCAAAAGAGGCTGGTAATTGGCCATGGGACACATCTGGATGACTTGTCCAGGGTGCAGCTCCCCCCTCTAACCCAGTGGCAGCTGGGATAGGCTCTGACCCCAACCCTGTGACCCTGAACTGGGTTAAGTGAGTATAGAAAATGGATGGACACATCTGGACCACCTGTGTATGCCTGTCTCTCTTTTATTTTGTATCCATGCACCTCATCGCCAATTTTGGACCATTCTTTTTATTTTTTAGTCGCTCAAACTTGTGGAATTGCTGTTTTGGGGTAAGCGAGAAGGGATGCGGCTGCAACGACTGAGAGCAAACGGCCAAATTGAACAAACCACGCATAATCTATGTTCATTTGTCACTTGCATGTCCACATGGAGAGAAGAAACTAATGCCAAACTGATCATCAGAACTCAAGAGAGTTATCAGACATTGTGCTGTTTTATTTGTTCAGACACTGAACAGGGGACCACTCATTGCCGTTGGCTCTTAAGTTTGGTGTATAAGAGCCCTGAAGCCTTAGTCACTGCTTCGTTCTCACAGTCACCGTTCTCTTTGCTCATTCACTCACAAGGTCACTTGACGACCATGGCTGGTCGCTGCACTCTGTGTCACTCCACCACTCATTGAAATGGTCATAAATGGCCAAGTGTGTCTTTACAAACAGTAACATGTATTTCTGCAGGACATCTTAAAGTAAGCAGATTTCATTTAAACCATTTACAGCACTATGCACAAAGGAAAATGCATCATTACTAAAGAAGACGTGAGAAACAAATCAGGTGTGACCTCACAGATGATACTTTGTACTTCCCTAAAGTTCAGAGGAAAGGACTGAATGATCCTGAAGAATCTGTACGGAGATGTGAGCCATTATGGCGGGGGGGGGGACAAGTAACACTAAAGCAGCACTAAACAGTAACTACTCTCTTTTAGTTGTAACTTTAAAACGAGTTATTCCTTTTATGCAAATAATTATTGGTGGAAATCAGACCCCATGAGACCCCATGGAAAGACAATTATCTTTGTCCAGTATAAGTTCATCTTTAGAATGACTTACCCAAAATATTCAGCTTTTTGAAAATAACCTTTGCTTATTCTCTTTGTTTTGTTCTTGTGTTCTGTTATAAACACTGGAAAAAATAATTGGGATCAATTTTTACCACATAATATAATATGGTCTGTTGAAATGTAGGTACTGTCTGTTTATTACTTACTTGGGACTAATGACTATTTTTGTCAGATTAAAAACAAATATATATATGTAGCTTTTTGATTTATTATCAAGTCATAAATATGAAGTCCTTTCAGATTTAAAAGTGTAAAGACCGTCAACTTGCTGCTTTGCTTACTAATGTGTCCTGTAGTTCTCAGTTTGGAAAGTATCATAATTCTGTTCAAAGAGTCACCATTTATATTTAGTCAGGGGGAGATGGGTGGATCTGTCAGGGAGAAAACCTGGCTCTTCAAAAGACTGCACAAGGGACCGGGGAACATTGAATGAAGTTAACCTTTCTGCCACCAAATGCTCTTGAGACTTTCTTTTTCTGTGTGTTTTTCCCCTCCAACGCTGAAATGAAACTTTTGCCCATGGTCAGCAGTTACATACTTCACTCTACCGAAGAAAAAAATCTTCTTTTAAAATAATCTAAAACAATGAGAGATTGTACACTGTCTTGGTAAACTTCATTTCAGGGGAAGTCAGTATAATGTGGGAACCATATCTACCTTATATGTGTCTTACGTCGGAACTGTGCTAAACTTTGACATGGAGTTGGTGGTTTGGTTTGACTTCAGGAGGATATCCGCATACACACTGCCACAGAAAGACCTACGCACAGTACTTTCTTTACCGTCCTTGAAGTTTGAGAGAAATGAAAATCAACTGCAAAGAAAAGTTGCACCTGCACTTTCTCTCTGGGAAGTAAACAGACTCTTCTGCTGGCTTATGGAAAAGGGTGGCTGCTTGCAGCCAATCATATGCAGTCATGAATTATTAAATGGTACCTCCAGCGAAACCTGGACTTTTCCCTCCATCCACATATGAGACAGTCCCAGCTTTTACTGCCATCCAGGCATTTGCTCCTGTCCTTGTTTAGCATTTGTAGTGTGGTCCCCAGGGTGCTGCAGGCACAAAATTGTAGTTCCATGCATGACAGCATTTCTTCCTTCTCAACTCCTTTCTGACCCACCAGAAGTGTTCAGACCCCAAATTTCCCAATAGATCCGCAAGCTTACATGGGAACTGTGGTACTAATGTGTGTATGTAAGCACGCAAATTGCTTCAACTGCATTACAAAAAGCTTGTGCTCAATAAACTGTATATTCTCTGCAACGTTGCTAGAATGTGAACCCGAAAGTGGGAGTCAAAAAGTCTGCACATTTAAAGAAGGAATCATTATGAGCCTTAAGATATGTTGGGCATCGGCACATGAAATATGGATTTTTAAAAAAATACTTGCTTTGAGTTTATTTCATCAAACCAAGAAACCATGAAATGTGTTCTTTAAAGCTGGTACAAAATGAGAACAGGATCACTTTCTCTGTGCTTGAGAGCATTTTTTGAATGTCTAAAGTGACTACGAAAAAACTCCTGCACAACTCAAAGCTCTTGAACTTTGTTTGGGGTCTGCATGATATGTCATTCAGTAAGATACTCAGAATTGCATCTCGGATCACAGTTGCCTAACTTCCAAATCCTTAACTCCCCCCATTATCAACTCCAAATCACACTGCATTCGCTTCTACCTCTTATGTGCGAGGTCAAAGCTTTATTTTTGGATTTGTTATCCACAGCAAACATCTGCAGTTGTACAGTTCACTTAAAGGGGTACTCCGTTTTTTTAAACCGAGACCTTATTTCTGGCATGAAATACGTGTATCTACTCACCGAGAACAGTTTGGCGAAAGTTGGCGTCCATCAGAAGCTATTTATATAACTCGCGATCGGCATATATCCATATAATGGAGTTAAAAGGGCAGGGACGATGCAGCCTCTAAATAAGGCTTTACATGTCTTTATGTCACCTATACTTTAAAAAGAATGAATGAACAAATGTGTACTAAAGCTCTGTTAGCTCATAGGTGCTGTTATGTGGCTACTTGCAGCTATAGGACAGCTAATGGAGGGATTTCTACACAGGTACTCTACTGGGACCACTTCATCCACACGCCCCCCTGGAGCACAGTTTATGTACTCTCTAACTTCTAACTTCACACAGATTTTGCTCTTGCTAGTTTTGGGCAACATGGCAGGATATTTATCAAATTTTGACAATGTTAACGATGACATTGAGTAAGATGGACGTTCTTACCGGAGTGAATGAGTTGTGCTGCAGACATGCGTGTCGATGAAGTCGTCCCAGTAGAGGTGTGTATATAATTCCCTCCGTTAGTTCTCCTATAGCTGCAAGTAGCCACATAACAGTAGCTATGTGCTAACAGAGCAATAGTACGCATTTGTTCATTCATTCGTCTTAAAGTATTAGTGAAATAAAGACAGATAATGCCTTATTTAGAGGCTGCATCGTCCCTGCCCTGTTCACTCCGTTATTTGGATATACGCCTATCGGGAGTTATCTAAATAGCTCCCGATATACTGTCTATAATAAAGTTAATGCAGTATGTCGCCTTTAAAGTTACAATACATATTGGGTGACTATGCCTTCACAACAATAAAAGCACCCCATTTAAATATTGCCGAATGCACTTAAATTTGTCCCACTTATCAGTGCTTACTCAGCAGTTTCCTCAGGAAATATAACTAGTCAGCATATAACCAGTCACACTTTTAGCTGTCTTACCTTTAAAAGCTATCTTTCTTCTACTTTTGGTAGCTTTATCATTTCCATATTTGTGGAAAAAATAGGGATTGAACTGAGGGCGAGGCAGCACGACAGTTCCAATGCTATAATCAGCATGAGTCTCACTGACAATGGGAATGTTGTGTCTAATCCAGCAAATTACTCAAATCCCATCAAGCAGTAGAGCAGCAAATTACACGCCCAAGTTAGCAGTTGGTGCAGTTTGATACTCAGTCAAACGAGCCAGCAAGCAAAATGTCTTAAATTCAAGCCCGAGTCAATGTGAGGAAATGTTGCTTTGATTTTGTATGACCACTGAAAGGTGGTCGTACACTTCATGTGTGTCCACTCTTTGGATTGTGAGTCAGCAACAACTGAAACCTTGTGTTTGGCACTCTTTTGGAGAGTGAAACAAAAATAGGTATGTTAGTGATAGAATCATTTTGCAAGTACTATTACTGATCCAAACGCTGAGTCGGCATGTACCCATGTGAAGGCTAAAGAAGAGAATGAGAGAATAAAAGCCGAAGTTAGTGAACTTGAACACTGAATGTGAACAGAGCAGCAGTTTTCTGAGTCAGAGAGGAAAAGACAAATCACCCGAAAAACGGTTAACATACTCAAAAGTTAGACTTGTAGACTATTTTGTAGTTTTGTGATGTTTTTAACTCCCAGTTTGCTGCCGTTTGTTTCCTTCGTTCCCCTCGTGAGCTGACGCTAATCAATGACTCTTTGATTAAAGGCAGTGAATAACTGCTGCACGCATTGTTCCAAAAGTGAAGACACCCACAGCAGGCTGAGGCTTGATGATGGAATAACTTTATCAGCATGCTGTTGCTCGATGTCTGACAGAGAACTCTTAAGAAAAACTTGACCTCAGACACAAGTATTCCTTTTTTTTATTTTTATAACTGAAGTAATTTGATTGTAAGAAACATGTTCTAATATACATTTATTTGTGAATTTCTGTTGTTTTCAATGTGTATGTAAAGATGAGTGACATCTTCTGATTTTTTTTTAACTCTGACTTTCTTTTTTTTATTAGTTTGTTTTGGTCATGGTTAAAGTAATCAGTGAAGATAAAATCAAATAGAAAATGAGAGTAATTGTAACCAGAATTGTCCTGTTAAAGCATTCCAGTCAACAACGAGGCTGAAATTAGATTGATTTAGAAAAAAAAGAGAGAGAAGTCTATTTCAATGCAAATACATATTCATTTACTCGAGTTAGCAAGGTAAATAGATTGCAAAAAAGTGGACGTTGGCTGCCATCACCTTTTTCTTGCTCAGGTTCCTCAAAAGATGATATATCTTGACACTGAACTTTCACCTTTCGGTTCGACTGTCTGGCCCTCTTCCACTTCATCCCCTGGCAGCCTCATGTCTGATTCCCCTGCATCAATTCGGCGTAAAAATCCTTTCCACTTCATTCATCTCTGTGCTTCCTGAAGCACGGAAATGGCCTGAAAGCCAGAAGCAGCAAATACTGCTGTCCATTACACATTCAAGATATAGCACCACTTTAAACACTCTAAAGTCACTCTGAACAGAGAGCAAACAAGGCCAATTAAATCCAAACAGAATCCAATTAATTTTGATCTCATTAAATTCCAATTCAATCCAGTTCATTATAATCAAATTCAGTCATCCGGGTTTAATATAGATGGTTTTCATCAAATGTCAATTCATGGTAAAAAATTGCCTAAAAAAGGAAACTAACAAATGCAGGAAATCTTTAGAAAGATTCAAATCCCCCATCCTGAGCATGCATGGGCTGGAGGGTGACAGCAGGGATGAAAAGTCTAATTTAACAGGAAGAGACCTCCAACTGGTTCAGGCTCAGGAAAGATGGTTCTCTGCCTGACCGGCTGGGGGCTGACAAGAAAGGACCGAGACACAAACAAACACAAAAGGTTTAGGCCTGCAATACCTGTCATGGGGAAGTCAAGAAAAACATAATAATGACACCAAAACTACACGTCTAGAGAGCAAAAAGTTAAAAAAAAGTTCATCATGAGAGGACACAGGAGTCTAGGCCCGTAGCAGCAGAACTAAAAGGATGGTTCGGTGTCATGTGAGTCAGTCTCACAGAAAGCGTTATCATAAAGGAAAGATCTAAGCCTAATCTTAAAGGTGGGGTGCCTTGACTTCTGAGCCCAAACTAAGAGCTGGTTCCGCATGAGAAAGGCCTGATAACTGAAGACTCTGCCTCCATTCGCCTTTTAGAATCTCTAGGAACCACGAGGGCTAAAAGCAAAAAATGCTCTGTTGGGAAAATATGGATCTGTTAGGTCTTCACAGTTTAATAAAGCTTGGTCATTAAGGAATTTATTTTAAATTAAATCCTAGATTATACAAGGGGCCAATGAAGAGAAGACAAAATTAGAGAAATATGATCTCTGCCTCTGATTTGGGTTAGTTATTTATTCATGTTCCTACATTTAGCAAGATTACACAAGCAAATGAAGATGGTCGAGGAAGCTGTTTTACATGCGAGTTAAAGGAGGGATCCTGGTCAAAGATAACTTTGAAGTACAAAACGACTCTGAAATCAGAACGTGTTTTGAAAGGAGAAGAAATTGCCGAAATCTTACTAAATTTAGGAAATTGATTCATATCAAATTAAACATAATATCAGTGAGAAATCAAAATGGATCATAAAGCTCTTTTGTTGCCATGAATTGTGGAAAATACAATGCCTGCCATTTTGGAAAAGAAAGTCAAAGTGCTCTGTTAGACCACAACTGTGACACCAGCAGACTCTGGATGTCCTTCTCTATGTATAACTGGACTTAAAGTGATTGCATAAATGGTGCTTGACTAAGAGATCTCAGGCTAATATCTCCTAAAGTGGTAAAAAAAAATGAACTGCCATGTCTCAGAGGGCCATGGAAACGAATAGTGTTTGTCATTCATAGTTAAAGTAGAAATACTGGTCGTGATACTGCTCATTTTTCTGAAGCCACATCTTGCTCTTTTAAACCGCATCACACAGGGTGCAGAATACACTATTGTACAGTTTCATGGCCGAGTCTTATGTATCAGCTATGAAAATCAACTGTTCTGCGTTGCCGCTTTTTAAACGTCAAAATGCATTTTAAGTTTTTTAGCAGCTCCTTGAAAAGCTCACTGAAACGGTAAACACAGAGGTGACAAGCATTTCCGGGCATCTTATATTGTACATGCAGTCTGTTTAAAAATGCAAATCGCTGCCAACTATTTACCTTATCTATATTTCATGATCTCTTCATCTCTTGTAGCTATGTATGTATATGCGGACAGCTCGCAAGTGTATTTAACTGAATCCCTATAAACCACAACCTTCTGGAATCCTCTGAGGCGATTTTTCTTTTCAAAATTATTCAAAAAATAACAAAAACAGCAGATTTATTTTGGACAGCCCAGGTGACTTCGGCATGCACACCTTTGCTTCTCCACAGTGTGAAAACAGCCAACACTTCTGACATCTGGCCTGCCTAATTCCGGTGTCAGTGGGTGTACATCCCCCCTCAGCTCCCTCTCATTAGCCTGACCTCTTACCCTACAGTTTTAATAATCCACAATATTACAACCCCTTGTGACCCATGCATATTTATAAAGCCCTCATTATGCCATCACTCAAAGTAATCATTATCCTGGGGCCCATTAGAGCCGTTTTTTTTGGCACAATTCACCGCAGGACTGTTTTCCAGTAGACACAGCCCATACAAGTGTGCGTGGCAGACATGTCAGACCTTTGGGGATCACAGAGACCACAGGTGGCATTCAAGAGTGACAGAGGACAAACCTTGCACATACTGGTCCTCAAAAACAAGGGACAGCTTAAACTATCCAGGCTAAGGAGCACAGAGGTTAAAATCATCGACTTTGCTGTGATGAATTCGACCACAAAAAGAGGTTTTGGCTACAGAATACATTTTTTTTTTTTCTCTCTGTCCAAGATAGCATTTCATATGCTTGTTCGTTTCTCAGATCCGCCACTGCAGCTTTTCTGTTTGTTCTATTTGCTTCAGGCTGTGTATTGATTGCTCCTCTTCCAACCACGGTTTGTAAAGCAGTCTATTGTTGTTCTACAGTTGTATCCTGGTGTTCATACTGTTTGTATTTGTATCAGTCCCTCATTTGAGTCTATTTTTCTGTGCTTCCTGCAGCTGTGCTGCTGTTGGCCAGCTGTAAGGAGCGGAAAGAGTTTGTTACTGTGCTCTGCCTTTTAAAGTTGAGTGTGATTGTATCTTTTACTTTGGCACGCACTCATTGCTTGACATAAATTTTCTATTCTCTTACCGACATTCACTAACCTGTCAGTGTCCACTGTTCAGCCCCTGCCGAATCCAGATCCTGCCCATTTCTGCAAGATTTCTGACTATCTTAAGAAGAGATGTCCACATACTGTACAATTTCAGATCCTTTGAGGTATTTCAGCCTCTGTTTTTCTGTCCTTCAAAGCTCACTCAAAAACAGTCTAATTGCTCAATTTCAGAGCCTTCCAAAATCTCCCACCATCTACAACCACAACCTTCTTTCAATTTCTTTTGCAAATTGCAACAGACATACGTTTCGCAACGTGTGACGCTGTACCAGATGTTCCAGAAGGCTTTGTGGAGGTAAGATGGGGTGAGTGGTGGCGTGACTCCACAGATGACCGAGTTTGAGTACCATCCGACCCGATACACATCGTCTAACAACTTTTCACTGTTCTGCTTTATTCTAAGTCACAGTTAGTTGGGCTCGGCATAAAAGATGCATACTTACATGTGATTGCCTAAACGCTCTCTTATGCAAAACAGCAGGAAATGAAAAACAGGATCTCACAGTTTCTGAGCCTTTATTTAGACACTTCTATATTTTGGACAAACATACCTATTACACGTCTTCTTGTGAGACAGGGGGCAATTACACATGTCTAAGTGGTTCAAATTGCTTCTAATGGGTGAGCCAATGCCTTGCATGGTGGCTTGCAGAGTGTGTGCATATGTGTGTGTGTAAATGTGTGCTTCTTCTAAATGTGCTTATTTGCTCAGTATGGTGAGTCACTTAGTTCAACAAGTGACTTTGCTCAGTCCAGTCAAAAATATTAAGAATGAAAAACTTGACCAAAAGGCGATTTGAATTGAAACACTGAGTGAGGTTGAGTTTTATTAGAAAATCCAACCAAAAGCCATTTGACACACGGTCTTGGCATCCTTGTAAAACTTTATGTTGTTGCAACTAGTTAAGCCGATTATCTGATATCTGAAAGCAGCAGGATTAAAGATGAAAAAATAATTTTTCAATATTTGATTACAATGTTTGGGTTATTTTTGTTTTGCTCAATATAAGAGTGAAAGAAGGAAATTAAGCACCAAATACAAGTCTGGACTTTCCTAGAGATTATAGCTTTTACCAGGTTCTCTCCCTTTAATTATGTTGTTAGTGTTATGTCTTGTTCAGGATGATAGTTAAAATGGGCCAGGAGCAATTTTCAAAGCTTTATGAATAATCTCGCCACTTAAACCCTGTCCAGATAATCAGCAGCCTTGGGCTCCTCTAAGCAGCTTCCTTAGCACCCCACAGAGCAGAGGGAAGGTTGTAAGAAGATAGCAGAGTGTTTTCAGGTAGGCATTTCCGTGTCTAATGTTACTCAGAAATGCCAGTTTACGGGGAATAGAAGAGGACAAATCGAGTTATGTAAGGGCAAGAAAACCTCCTGAGCCAAGTCACAGGGTTTAGAGAAAGCCAAGTGCCCCTAAGATTTAGTAGACTCTAAAGAAACAAGTTCAAATGAATATTTGAAGGAAGGAAATGCCATGGGAATATCGGCAAACTTTTCTGGCAAGAAAATGTTACATTGTAACATCCCTGGCTTTGCCGTGCCTCCGTCCAACCTCCAAATGAGCACCTGTTAATAAACATGTAGTGTATGATGACATTTTCAGAGTCTCCTGCCAGCATTTACTGTCAGTGTGGCCAAGGCATCAGTTATGGACGCACACTGAAAATTTAGGGTAAAGGGGCTCAGAGAGGCCCACAGTGTACCACACACACACATGTACGTACACACATAGAATGAGTGAACTATTGACCCCTTTAACAACACAGGAACTGTTGATATGCTGCTAATTAATGTCACCACTTGCATTTTATCTTCATCCCTAGTATGATGTTAACATCTGTGACAATATTCTATTGCAATATTCTATCTAATGCAAAATTTGCAATATCTTTTCCCGTTAGTCTCGGCCTACTACAGGTTTCTATAGAAATATCCGACCTACTGTGTCTACTTGTTGTTGTCTAGTTTGTTTAGAAGGTTGTCTACCTTCATGTAACATGTGCAACATAAAAATCACTCAGCTGTGCACTGCTTGTTGTATGGTCTGCTTGACAGTAAAGTTCGACTTTGACCTTCTTCACACACCTTAAAAGGCACAATTCAGTACTTCAGTAGGCTCTGCCATGGCCATCAAAATCCTGCCCTCAACATCTTTGAAGATTTATGGATAGAATTTTGTTGAAAAGTCATTGGAGTTGGACAGTACAAGAATTTTGCTAAATTCTAAGCTTTTTGCAGGAAAGTCTAAAAATCTCCCAAAGATGATAAGGACTTTGTGATGAGCTGCTGTTAGTTTGCAGTGGGTTTACGACACCTTTCTTTATGTCACAATCAACAAAAAGTTCAGTTTCCATCCCTTGCATGAGTTGAATTGGATTACAATAAATTGGACTGAACTATATACACTAATATAAACATAATTGGGATTGCATTGGACTGTAAAAAAATGGACGTGTACTGAACTTTGTAATCTTCTCCTTAAAGACTTGAGCTGACTTTTGCTGATGCTTCATTGAAATGCGAATGAACAGATACCAAATGAAAATAGATAACTAATTTTTCTGCATAAACCATATTTTCTGACAAACATACCTACCAATTTCACTTCACGATGGCAATTTATAAGAGTGAATAAAGAAGAGGAAGAAATAAAATCATGAAAGACACTGATTTCGTTGTAAGAAAATTGTTGTAAAATTACATCAAATCTTCGATATGGTGATCCATAATGCACAGGAATAATTACGTGATGAATTAAAATGAATGTGCCTTAATATAAAACCAGAGAGGCTGGTATTTTACAAGGAAATCCCTCACAGTGTAGCTGGCCCTTGTGCTTCTTAATTGTTTCAAAACTGTAAAAGATGGAAATAAAAATGTAAAAATGCCAAAAATATTAAAGACATGGGTCAACTTTGACCTTACACCATTTGGAAATCAGATTGCTGTTTCCTTGTTATATGAACAGTAACGGACATTTTATACAGGGCCTCCAACATTTTTGCACTGTGCTTACATAGGAAACATGTACATTGGAATAAAGAAAAAGAATTGCCTTACAGTTGTGTGTGGAAATGCTCTCCAGTTATTGTTTCTATCCAAAAACAAGTACTTTCAGAGTAAGGATTGAGTCTTCGATTAATTTGCTCAGAAATATGAAGGTTTTGTTGGGAAAGCTCTCGAGGGTAATTCTGGCTTTACAATACAAAAACTGATTAAATGAAAAGTGGCAGTGTCACATATAAAGGTGCATTCAGTGACACAATAGTGGTATTAAGGCTGTTTTAGAGATATAGCCTTCATTGAAAAACCAAAGAAGTACTCTTCAGCACGAACAATGAAAAGAGGAGTGGAAGGAGTCTAGGCTTGGCCAGTGGTTGAATTTCAATTCCCTCAGATGAATCATGTGTTAAAAAAAAATGAATAAATAAAAAAAAATCAGCAACGTTTTCATGTTTATGGTGTTTTGTTTCACGTTTATTCTTGGGCTCATTATCTAGCAAGACAACAGACTATTAGATGTGCCAGATTTTTGGCTGCATGTACTGAAATATCAAACCATTCCCTCATGAGTTGTGTTCCAAAAAGAAATTTAGGTTGAATAAAATGAGCTGTGGCTTTGTTTAGGATTACTTTTGGGTGGTTTGAAAATGTATGCATATTCCTTAATATGTACATGGCGTAGATAAATCTTCAATTTATCTACTTAATAACACTCTTTACTGCAGCTCTTTTTATGGTATTAAATCATCTTGAATAGCACCTCTGTACCAAACAGACAAAAAGGAAGTCATTTCAATCTCTTACGATCTCTTGACAGAAAATGTCAAGATGTCATATTACTAGAAAAAGCCATTTTCACCCTGTCAGACAGCTATCATTGTCCACCAGTCTGTTTTTGGTGTCAAGTTCATAAGATGGAGCTACCTGCAGAAAAACTTTCCTCCATCTGTTCTGTTTTTCTGTGGACTTTGAATTGTGTGACCTCATATGTCCCCCCCATGAATATTGTAGATGAAAAGGCATAAATGTTGAAGTGATCATGAAAAACTTAAGACCCCATCCTACTGTTAGTGCTTCAATAGTTTAACTGCGTCTTCATTGAAAACAGCTTGTGCATGTTTTAAGATGGTTTGTAGAGGCTTTATCATTGTAGTGTAATCGTGTTATGTTATGAAAATTTAATCATATACTGCCATATGCTCAGTGATCTTAATGCTTATTTCTATCATGTGTGATGAAAAACTAAATCCATACATAAATACATGTAAACTTGATGCAGTTTATGAGTGCATGCATTCAGTTACATTCCAATGTTAACTCAGTGGAGAGCAATGGTTGACGGACAGGAGCAACAGCAACAAAGTGAGGTTTGAACTGGAAATCAGACAATTTTATTGTTTCTTAGCTGGGTAATCACAAAATTAACTTTTGAGATTAAAAAAATTATCATTTACTTTAACAGTTTTTGTTGGATGTACAGAACTGTGCAAAAGTCACCCCTCTTTTCTTTATATTTTGCAGTTAAGGGGTTCTTGAGCAATTGTTCTTCAGGCAATTGTTGCTTTTTAACTCATTTTCAGTCCAGTCCTTTTACCTGACCCTTTTCAGAGGAATTTGTGCGGTTTTTTGTGAGTCACGTACCACTGAATTATGAATCAGTTAAGCACAAAAAAGGCCCCTAAGTCATGGGATAAACCAGGGATGACAACTTAGTAAAGAACCAATTTTAGATTATATCTTTTGGCACTTTGTTACTAGGAGCCTATCACAAAGATACATTATTCATTCCCACTTAGCCCATTTAGTTGCATCCGTGTAAAAGATGACCCAGGCAGTCAATAAGTTATTAGCTGAAAACTTGGTATATCTCAGCATGCTGTGCAGTCTGTCCTTACAAACTTTTAGGAAACTGGACAAGTGGAGGACAAAAGAAGAAGTGACAGGCCTAAAAATACAACAACATGATACTGCAGATGAACAGTATCTGAAAGTGATCGAAAGTGTTCTTAAGAAATGAGAAACAAATCCAGCAAAGTCCTGACACAGGACCTGAGAGCTGCATCTGGACCATGAGTTAATCTATCTACTGTTCACTGCAGCCTCATCACGAATGGCCTCCATCAAAGGGTGGCTGTCAATAAGCTATTCTTAAGGATGGGGAAACGGGGAGAAAAGGCTGAAAAACTTGACGGAAAATCAGAGGCAACAGGTCCTATGAAGTGATGAATCCTCCCCAGAGCCCATACTTAAACGTTATTGAAGCAGTGTGGGAACGTCACGACAGAGAACAGAACAAAAGGCAGCCAATATTCAAAGAAAAGCTTTGGAATGTCCTTCAAGAAGCCTGGAGAACTATTCCTGAAGAGTATTTAGAAAGCTTGTCTAAGAGGTTTCAGGCTGTGTTGAAGAATAAAGGTGCTCAGACCAAATATTGACTTTAAAGCACATTAGAATTTTACTAGCTGTCCTTGGTTACTGTATTTCCACTTATAAATTCAAATATCTATCTAAAATAAAGTTAAAGAATGGGTAATGACTCAAGGCCTTTGCTCAATATTGTACATACTGCATTTGTGACTCAAGTATTCTGATACATTGTGTATTCTGTTCCCTCTTTCTAAATATGTCTCAACACACGGATCTCTCTTATTTTCAGTTATATGTGCTGTTAGTTTTTCATAGAAGAGATAACAGTGGTATTTCTGTATGAATGAGACATCATTATAGGCATGATGGCAACACCACTATCCTTATTTTCTACTTTGTGTTATCAGTTTGCTACCAGGAACTAGCAATATCATAGTAATGAGGTCTCTCATACAACTCTGCGTGATATTACCTCATTTGAGACAGGATAGCTCCCCACATTTATATCCACAGTTAATATGATGTGATGAGATGTTTCTGGGACATGTCAACGCATCGACGTGTGTATTGCACGGTTATTAGATGTTATTTGTCAACTTTCTTCTTGAAGTGCTCCTCATTTATTAGCCTCACTACTTCATTTTACCTCGAGGCTATTGCCTTATTTAGCTGCTGTAAAATTGTTTCACTAATCACACGTATTCATACTCCAGCAAAAGTGAGTTTCTCTGTTAAGATATTCTTATTCTGAACATTCGCATCAATTCCCAGCAGAATTCTTTGCCAGTTCCATGTTGGAAAACCCATACAAATATATTCCTTCGATATATTTTGTGCAGGAAAACAACAGCAACATTTTGTTTACCTTTAATAACTATGAGACTTGAAGTTGATCTTTTAAAGGCTCTTTTTAATGACATGAGGACCCTAAAATGATCCATTCAATAAGATATTAATGCATTATTTTTTATTGTATCAAATACAGCTTAGGTTTGAGCATAAGAAGCTACTCGTGTGAAGCAACAGTTTGATTTCAGTTGTCCAGTTGTGTTTACATTCAAAGTGTTGAGTTCAGCTTTTCCAAAGCAGAAACATCCGACTGAGTAGAGCACAAAGTCTGAGGGAGCTGCATTAGAAATTTTTTTCTGATGTAAGAAGGTCGTGCAGAGGGCTTCGCCACAAGGGCTGGTCAAAGTGACACCAGTGTTCATGCTACTGCGCCACAGCCACATCAACCTCTGGGATTCCACTGTGTTTCAGCAGGGATGCACTGAGCTGCAAACTTGGAGCCATTTCAATTTATCTCTTTCTGAGCTTCAGTACCGGTTTGTGTGGCACAAATATGAACAAAGCACAAATACAACTCAATGAAAAATGTATTAATGGATCCAGATGACTGGATAATTGATTTTGACTAATTCCTTTCCAGGTTCATAAGATTCCCTGTGGTCTATTGTTAGATGGATGGAATGAAGCTTCGCTTGTGTTCCAATTTTAGACCTGATTGGTTTGTGATTGTAAATGAGTGTGTAGGCTTTGAAAGATTAGCTCACCTCTGCTTTTTAGCAGGGTCTCCACTTAAATCTAAGCAGCCTGATTATTCATCAAAAACTGCTTAAAATAGAATGACTTTACAAAGCACTCGGATCGTTATTGCTGTTTTAGCATCACGCATAGACAAAGTATTGAAGTAAATTGAAATTAGGTTGTAAAACTAGATTAAGCTCCATCACTTATCGTATGCTTTATAGATTACTTTAACTTATAAATGCCAAATCTATTTGGGGATTTGACATCTGGCACATATTCTGTGACATAATTTGGATATTTACAGCGAGAAGTAGAGCAGCCAAGATGAGACAAAGTTTAACAGTTTGTTAACTGTTTAACAACAAAAGAAAACATAGAGCCACACTGGCTTTTGATACTGAAGAATTCCAAATTGTACATGGCCAAGCCCATGATAGACCATAGTCTTAAAATTAGATCATGAGCCTTATGGGCATCAAAAAGACCAGGAAGGGACAAGGTTTAGGAGAAATATTTGTGGTTTAAGGAGAACTAGTAGATGTGTAGGTGAGATAGCAACACTAGTTAATAATTACTAATTTTTTGCCATAATGCTGCAGTGTCTGCCCTCACATATCAGAGTACAACAAAGCTAGAGGTGGTTGGTTTATGAAAAAGGACCAAAATCGGACCGTAAAGATCAGCTTCTGTCATGGCTATGTCACACAAGGTTATTGAAGCATGTTTTACTTTGCCAGAAACAGATCAAGAAAGGGAGGGAAAAAGATTAACTATTTGATAAGAAAAGAACACTAATATACTGAAAGAAATAACTGATTTAAGTAAAATTTAATCCTGCAATATTAAGTAACACTCACCTATCAAGTAAGTGTTACTTTCCATAAAACATTACAGTTGTGAAGATATTAAGTAACATTTAAATTTTAAGGTATATTTATTTAAACAAATGAAGTAAAGTCTACTTGCTTTTCATAGGCAGGGACATCATTTTATTTAAAATTTTAAGTAAATTTTACATATCTGTAGTATTTGCCGTTATGAAATAATTAAGTAGCTATTAATTATTTTTTTGCGCTTGACATTTTAATTTACTTGGTTGCATTACATTACACTACTGCCTAAAATTAGGTAATCATTACCAGTTTTCTTTTGATAAATGTTACCAAATAAATTGAACCAATACTCTGAATTTAATATACGCTCGTCATCACATATCACACAACTAAATTACAAAGCAATTAAACTGTTTATTTTTCATTTTAAAGTTTAACTGTCAGACATAATTATCACCCTTCTGACGTTAAAAAACATTTAAATGAGTCCTTAGACTAGTGCACTCTTAAGAATGCAATTAAAACATTAAATGGGATAAAATCCACAGAATGAATTACAAATTACTACAAAACAGTTTAAGATGTCTAACCATTCCATGATAAAGAATACAATCTTTACTGTGGACACTGTAATTAACAGATACCTTAGCTGACAAAAAATGAAAAACATTTATGACAGGCTTTGAAAAAAAATGATTTAAAAACACTGGACTTTAAAAATAAACTTAAAAAACACAAGACGTTTCGGTGTTCATCCAAACACCTTCCTCAGTTGTTGGAAGGTGTTTGAGGAACAGGGTAGTGACCGGCCTTGGCCAGTGTGTGGATGCCTCAACCTATAATGTTTAACCTAAACGTTTTAATGACCTAAAATTGCATCTTTTGCACAACCATCTCATATCACAAGAGGCCTACTCTTTCTCCCTGATGAATTTTTCTTGACCTCCTCTCCCTAGACTTCAACCACAACTGTCCACTGGCTCATCCAAAGGGCACCCTGAAAATAAAGAGACACAATTTGTGGTATTAAAACAGTGGTGTAAAATATTCCGCCAAAATTTTAACATTACGCTGTGATGAAAACATAAGGAAAAATAACTAAACAATATCATATCATGCATACAATATTTTAAACTTGCCTGCATAATGTTCATGTTGATAAATAGAAACATTTTAATAAGACTTAATAAGAAATAAACTGCAACATGAACAAATGTAAATGAACATTTTGTTTTGTCTCGCTAAATGAAACAACAGACGTTCATCAGCCCCACCCATTCTAAATGCAATGTTGATTCAGTAACTTAACGTTACTTCAGTGTTGCCGCCAAAAGTTTTACAAAGAACAAAACCAATCTTCTATGTTGAAATGAGTTGATAAACGTTATACTGTTACATTGGTGCTTTTTTAATATCCTAACTAATATCCTATTTTCATCGGGAAAACTGCAGCCCTCCCAACAAACAGTAACCTTCAGGCAACGTTTCGTGAATGTTACCCAAACGTCCCCTAAAGGTTTCAATAGGTTATATAACCTTTGGGGAAGTTCAGAGAACGTTCCGCAAACGTTCCTTAAAAGTTGCTACAAGGTTGTAGTGCAACCTTCTGCAAACGGTCCGAACGTTGCCATGTCGATGTCTAGACGTCCTAACGTTCGCCTAACATTCCTCTGTTAGCAGCTATGAGTCATGAAGGATTTTGGATTCTACATTTCAGCCATTTGAATCACGTGTACAAGTATACTTGGACAAGAACGGTGGTAAACTTAAATGGCCAAGTCAAGCTGTGTCTGTAGCTCTGTGGCACAACCACTGTGCGAAAAGGGCAGTGTTTGCAGCTGCCGCCACTTTACCATGATTTAATGTCTTATTCACACTACTGTAGGGATTGAAAAGCTTGACATACAAAATGGGCATTTTTGCGTCTGCTCAATCAAAACTGTAAATTTGTCTTTTGATAAACAAACAGTTAATATGGGCTGGGTTACTGGTTGGCCAGGGCCTTCCTGTGTGGAGTTTCCATGTTCTCCAATTGCGTGCGTGGGTGGTTTCTCTGGCTTTCTTCCACTGTCTAAAAACATGCATCTTTGTTTAATCTGCTATTCTAAATTGACCCTAGGAGTGAACATGAGCCTGCATGGTCGTTTGTCTCGTTTGTGTCTATGTGGCCCTGCCATGGACTGGCGACTTATCCGGGGTGTACCCTGCCTCTGGCCCAATGACAGCAGAGATAGGCTCCAGCTCCCCCACGACCTTAAATTGGATTACGCGGATATAGAAAATGGATGGATGGATGTTTCAAAATCCCAATCAACCAAATGATTCAGATGGGATATATTAGGTTGAATTTTCTGTGCAAACTAAAATATCTGATTATCCCAGGTGTTAATGAAGATGTTTTTCTGTGTACTGACAGAGAGGAAAATTGCTGTGGATCATTAGTGTTGACTGCTGCATGATGACTCAGATTTGGTATTCAAAAGAGCCGTTAAAGCTCACAGCTGTTGTTTGATTACTTTAAAGACAGATTCTGTGGTACAATTTCATACAATACCATAACAATTGACATACCCATGTAATGGCATGGCCCAAAAAAAATCCATTATCTTAACACTGTTCAGTCTGAATTACACAAAGAGACCGAGGCAACAGAGAAAGCACGAATCTATGGAAGAACTGGCCAGTTCAAATTTCCAATCAACCACTTTGAAAAACCATGTGGAAGTGTTTAAAGAAGGAGACGCACACACTTGTCCCTACCTTTCACATAGGGCAGAAACCCTTTTTTGTCCTTTAGCTCTACTGGCTAACTATTAAATTTGCATCTTTTTCTTTACATTTCTTTTAAAAGCATGAATACGCTATTTCACAGTTAACACCTGCTGCAGGTGAATCCCCACTGACATCTGAATGTTACAATATTCCATATCACTAAGTGCAGTCAAAGAGACCTGTCAGCATGGGGATAAAGTCAGCTTAATCTTAAAGGCACCCTTCCCTTTAATGCTTACAGTGATAACTGAAGGTTACTTTCTGAATAGAGCTGCCATGATAATTGACATTTAGTGATGAAACGCCCCACACAATGAATGCTAAAAGGGGAACTAATTACTGCCTATCCAAGTGTCAATAGCGTCATCTGCTCTCTTCTAAATGTCAGTTTTACATTGAAATGTTGAAGGCAAGGCTGCCAAGCGCTAATGGCTAGTCAGTGGCAGCACCAGCTTTAGAACACACTCTCAGGAGGGACATCGTAGACGTTACCTCTTTTTCCCCAAAACTGCTGAGTGTTCTTAAAGCTTCAACAATCAAATGTTGACATTTTCAAATTCCATCATTTTTAGGTATTCTCTCAGTTTGTGTGTGGCTTTGCCTCTACTATGTGCAGCCTTTTTTGCTTCCTACTTTCTGCTCTCAGGTGTTGCAACTTGCTATCACACAACTGGGCCAGTAACAGCCCTGTCCATATGCCATAATTCTGTGACTGTTACAACGACACTAGTCAGTTTGGTGCTCAGCACTTATTAACAATGTGTGTGGAAAAGTAGTTTTTGGTCAGAATAACCAGGTTTCCAGTTATTAATTTGTAAAACACAGTGATCTATTGATATAGGGTTTTGCTGCAGTCATCCTGGCTTAGTGCCTCGGCAGTCAAATACACAATATCTGTGCTGTTGTAAGCTTACAACAAAATAATTTCTGTTGTAGTGTAGAATAGTGCTTTCAATGTCAGTTAGCTAAGGCTATACCAAACACATGGTGAAATCCGGCGGAATAATTAACTCTTCACTATATAAAATAGTCAAGCGGGTTTGTATGAAAAACATTTGGTTTTGATTTATAAGTAAAGATGGAAAGCCATGAATAATCCATCCATCCATTGTCTTTCCCTTATCCGAGGTCAAGTCGGAGAGGCAACAGGTTCAGCAGGAAAATCTATGAATAATGTCAAACTTATATGGAAGACAGATTTGTTTAGCACCCTTGGCAGGTATCAAGTTTGTTGGGTAATGCCATGAAATAAATAAGTGACTCCATGTCATATGCTGTACCTGACCACATACAGACTGGTATGGTCCAGACTGGTCATTCAGTTTCCTAACATGGTTAAGGACACACAGCACACTATGCCTAGGCTTGGCAGGATTCCAGGGAATAGCTCTTTAGAAACCACCTTTTTTGTACAAAAAACATTATTTCATGCCTGTCAAACTGTTATCTTTGATTTTTTCCCAGATGCAACAAAAGAAATGGCAAAGAATGATGTGTCTAGCAGCAAAACGTCTGAAGAGACAACACTTTATAAGATTTCAAGAAAATCCAGCTCCATGGAAGCAAAACACAAAGAAATGAGGAGTGGTTTAAGACTTTTTCACAGTACCGTATGCTAAGCATCTGTTCACAAGATTAGATTAATGATTTTGTGATGCACTTTGACATGCTGTAAACTAGTTTGCAAATTGTGCCAAGGAAAATCTAGCAGCAGTTCCTGGTGTGGGGCCAAAGAAAAAAAGATAGTTTAATAAGATGGAAAAGCAAAGTGCAGACTCACAACTTGTTCAGCAAAGTAAATACTAATATAGCCTGAAAAAAGACATATCCATTTGAAATTGTGTGCCCGGGGGGGAGTAACAGAATTATCATCTATTAAAACATTTGTAAAAACTACAAAATCAGTTCTGAATTATCACCAAGTATTTTGACCCAGGTGGCTAACTGAAAATTTGCTCACGAATTAATTCAAATGGAGACTTATCGGTAGCTCATTTATCCTGAGCTGCTAAGACTGTCAGTTGGATTTGTTTGTAACCTGCCACTTACAGCTGGCTGTAACCGTTGAGATTCTTGTACTCATAACCAGTTGTTACAAGGGGTCTGAACCACAGAAGGTCAAAGCTAATTACAGTGACACAGCTATCATGTCAGTTGTAGGAGTAGAGTTGAATGTCAGAACTCATTATGCTGACAAAGACACTGAAGGCAAGCAGTAACTGCCTCCTTACCTTGGTCTCTCAGAGGGAGTTTGAAGCTGAGTTCACCATGCCAAAGATTGGTTTCTCTTTAGCCTCACAACAGAAACGCTGCAAACAATATTAAACATTAGAGCAATCCTAAGAAAGATGTTCTGTTTGGAACGGCTTTAACCTAATAAGAGCAGAACTTAGTCTGTGCATTGAATTAACAAGAACCAGAAACTAATGTTTAGAAAAGGTAATGCAGAAGTAAAACATTCCTTAAATGTTCAGGGGTTGCATTGTGCTTTGTACACAAGGTTCTTAATTGGCATCATTTTTTGGCATTTCTGAATACAATGATGAGGCAATGTTTCTGGAACCTTGTACAAATATTAACAAGTTTAAGTGCAGGACCAACAGAGTTTTAGTTAAAGCAGTTCCGGCATGCAGGAGTGAAGGTATACCTCCTGCAAAATGAGCGCTCTGATAGGTCAGACTGTGAAGGCAAAAATTGTTAGCGAGAAGAAAAGCAGTAGTCAATTAGGTTTAATTTAGGACTATCTTTTTCAATGTCTTGCACCACAACCTTTATTCTCTGTTTGATCAGACTTTTTCTTTTAGTTCCAATTGAATTCCAATTCCAAAAAAGTGTTGCTTACATACTTTTTTCCCCTAAAATAATTTAGTCCCTCTCCCTATCAACATATTGAAGTGAACAGCAGAGGTCTGAGACTGTTCGGAATTCCTCTTTGTGCCCAAAAAGGGGCTAAGACATCAAAGATTTTATGGAGAGCTGGGAGATATGGCCATGTTCAAGCAATCGTTGGATTCAATCTTCAACTGTCTTTTGACTGCTTGGTTTTTTAACAACCATCAAATTGCTTTTTCATGTCAGGCTGACATGGGTCACTGGTAAACAGGGAATAAGGTCACTGGAATAGATGTAAAGAGACTGCAGTCGGTCCATGTCCGTGGTAGCAGAGCCCTCATTATAAAACATAATGGAGTCGAATCTCTCACGTCCAATGGCTTTGTGAATGTATTCTGTACCAAGCATGAGTGAAAGATGGTAAGGTTACATGTCTGTAAAAGTAAATGACAAAACATTTTGAAAGCAGCAGCACTAATAGTCGTAGCAGTCTGCTGCAATTTAAAAATGGAACACAAATACAGTATTAAATTGTTATCTCTACCACACCAAAATTGAAGACTTTCCCACTAAAGAGTTTGTACTGGGTGCCGTAATGATCGGACAGACGCCAAAATGCAGAAGCAGTGTGTAAAAAAAAAAAAAAAACCTAAGCTGATGATTCAGTAGCTTATAGGACCACCTTTATGTCCTAGAATACTTTGGTGTACAGAGGAGTTCACGGTCAACTCAATGACAGCAGGCTGGCTGGGCCTGTGGCTGCACAACAAGCCAAACTCATCGGCCCTCCACCACTGCGCTCGACAGTTTGTGCTGATGTGCTGATGTGCTGTGTTTTATTTATTTTTATTTTTTTTAGCCTATTATCCCTTCCTGAGCAGATTAACTGCCTGGACTGATTAACTGTCTTGAATGTTTTCCACTTCTCTTTTGCATTGGAGAATACTGGAGCGCAAATAGTTTGGAAATAGCTTGATAACCCTTACAAGATGTGCAGCATCTCTAAGGTTATTGCTGATGTCTTTTCTGACTGAGATGTTAACACACCTGAATGACTCAGACCAGTTGCTTCTATAGAGATGCTGACACTTTTGAGTAGCAGCACCTCTCTTCTTCTTACTCACTTCGTTTTTATGGAAGCGGTAGGTGGACTTCAATGCTTTTCATAAACTGCTTCTGCATTTAGGCTTAGTTGTCGTTGATAAAAACATAATGACAGTGTGATATGTCATATTTATGTAATTCCAAGACCTGGTGAGGAACAGATGAAAGAAAAACCTTACTTGACCAATAGGTACTCAGTTTCACTCCAGAATCTGTAACTACTGTGGTGCTATGGCGGTCCTACAAAACTGTATAGGCTATGAAATTGTTAGGTGTTGCCTAATTCATATTGCCTATTATCTAATATTATCTAAGTACAAAATATATATTTTAGTTTTTAATACCTTACCCTAACAATTGTTATTGTCAATATCTAACCCTAACCACGTATTTTAGGTATCGAAGACCAACATAGCTATCACAGTGTTGTTCTGGAATAAGACGGTGTGTCTCTTCCAAGAGTTATCTGTAAACAGCAGAGCATGTCTCCTCCAAATGAAGCAAGTGCTTACCTCAACTGCACAAAGAAGGTTATGATGACAATCAGATACATAACTGTTCCCAATCTAGGCCAGCATATAGTGTACCTTGTACTTATTTAGATTTTGATGGATGATTGATAGATTCATGTGTTCCAAGAAATCGAAAATGAAACGTGGGTTTTGCTGTTTGTTTTGTGTCAGACCTTTTTTAAATTCTTTATTACTACTACAAAGAAAAACAAAAATGTCCTTTGGGATATACAGTACATATGTGGACAAAAATATGACTCATGCTTGCTTTTGTTTCATTCAAATATATGGCATCAGGTACTGCGGATCCACAGTAAATCGTAATTCAGACTCATTACCTGTGACCCAAAGCGACTCTGTGTACAGATGAAATGAGTGAAAGACGAAAGTTCAAGCGAGACGTATCCAGCAGATAAATTGTGATTTGTATGGAGGTGGAGCCTTTATTCAGTGAGGTGATGGCTGACATAACTGACAACAGCACAAACAATGTCAATTTATTCTTCAGTAGTTACAATAAAAACTGTGAAATGTGTTTCTTGAATTCTGAATGACATTGAGTCTTCTAGATGTCATCTTTTAGTGCACAAAAATACTTATTTCTGTTCTCCTCCATTCTTTCAACATCGATAATCACGTTACAATGTAATGTTCGGCTGGAAAATGTTAATGTGGACTTTAACATAACTATCGCTCACACAGCATAGTTCAAGCAGGATGATGTACCTGCCATGCTACAAAAACAAACTGGGAATGTGTCAAAGAACAGAACAAAGTGTTGGCCTCTAAAATTCCAGGTCCAAATGTGATCCAGCATTCACAGGTTATATCGGAACAAGCTCAATCCATACCCTGTCACCCGAGGCCCTCAGTCCACTTTCAACTCTTTGGTGCCACATACCATAAGACAACCCTGCTTTCATCGGTTTCTAACATTTTAGGTACTAAGAACTTCTTGCAATGGTGTATCACAGCTAAACTTAATCATTGGTGGAACCGTGATTCTGAGTTCAGAGAAGTTTGGAATGAAAAATAATCAATGAGTTGATGATCCAAATCAGCTTCCTGGTGAAAGAATAGCTTGCCCAGGAGAAAAGAAAAAACTAGTCAACTAATTAATGCTCGTGTGTGGACAAATTGAAAGCTTTGCTGGCTTGTATGTATGGGACATTTTCTCAACAGCTATAACAGAAACTTACTCCATGAAAAGATGTTGTCTGATAGTTAGGAATACAGTAAGCGTATTACAAGTATCTTTCTGCGGGCTCTTGTTTGAAAGAAGGTCATTTTGATGGACCTGGTGTCAGATTCCTCTACTTACAAGTTATTCTTCACACTCATCTGCTGGGTTATCAACAATGTCACTCCTCATGGGGATACATGAGCATATCAGCCAATTTAGGAGACGCTAACATCTGGCTGAGAATAATTTTCATGATGGTTTTCAATGTACGCATTGTATACACGTTTTGGCATCTGTGCGGTTTGCTAATTACTGCCGTCATCACAAATCCGATGGTAATTTAAAGCTGAGACAGCTGTACAATGGCTTTAATGCAGCATCACAGTCATGAGGACAAAAATGACAAGGAGCTAATGTTTAGCATTTTGTTAGCTGAATGATCTCACATAGGATGGTGTATTTATTTCATCAAGCACAGAGATAAAGCTTAAAGTATACTAAGTATATGGTGATTTAACACCCCGTCATCACCCAAAAACAGCACACAGTTTGAATCGGCTTACGGAATTTGTTGATGCCTGTTACTGCACTTCTGTCGAGAAGACTTGTGTGGTGGTCAGTATTAATGCACCAGATGCTACTTTCAAGCTCCCTGTTTGTATCTATCTTATTGTACTTTTACAGCCATGATCACAGCTAAATCACTCTTTGATGATTATCGTACCATTTTTCCAAGAGTTTTATTTTGCTGTTCATCCCCACCTTAGACATTAAGAGGCAGCTGGTTGTTAAAAGCAAAACTAAGACCTGTACAATACCTTGCACTGAATGGAAATCCACCAAAGCTTTCATGGTTCAACAATGCACCATTAAGCTATCATAATAATGCTAAGAAGAAAAAAAACATACCATGGGAACATTATCATTCTTTGCCACCACCCCTGGGAAGACAAACAATGCCTGTAAACCTTTGTGACTTCTGGCTCCCCCTTTAAGGGTAATGAGCCTGCCACTGGAATTAAAGGCCACTGAATTAGCCCCCCGCCTTGCTTTTAATCAAGTATCAGATCAGGAGCAGATTGCTCATCCCTGCCTCTTCAGTTTCCACAGGCTTAATTATCAAGAACTTTATTCATCCAGTGAACTTGGCACTGCCTCAAATGCCAAAATTACAAGTAGAACACAATAGTGAAAGAATTATGTAATATCGGCTTCAATAGGCATCCTTGTTATGTAAGAGTGAAGACATATTTTGTTTGACTTTTTTCCCCCTTCACTAAAGGAAAATAGTGGATCATATCAAGTTAAAAACAGATATTAAAAAATGCCTTAGATAACACTATCAGATTTATCAGATGGTTGAACTGAAAACTGTATATATGCAATACCAAATATGTACACACTTTAAGCGTGTTTAAGAATCATGAATAAGCTGCAACTATTAAGCCACAACATTTTAAGCCTCCCACACTCTAAAAGACTTTGAACTTTGAAACTTTGAAAGAAAATCTCAGTTTTGAGAGTCTTAACTTAAAAAGACTGTTGTATGAAGATCTTGCAGGGTTGCTATTCACTAAACTAAAACTGAATGTGTTATGTCTCTGTTAAGTTTTGCTTTTATTGTCACGTTTGATGTTTCTGTCTAGTCTATAGTTTTGCCATGTCTTCACTATCCTCAGTCTCTCTCTGATCCGGTCAGCAGTTCCACTCCCTTCACCTGTGTTCATTGTCATCAGCTGCACTCACTCACTAATCACCCTCCATAGTATTTAGTCTCCCAGTTGGTTCATGTTCATTGTCAGATCCTCACCGTCATTCATGTTTAAGTCAAGTAGTTGTTTTCATGTCAGTTTTTTTGGTATTCCGGCTCAGCTGCGCTTTTTGTTTGGAATAAATCCAGTTTTTTTAGTTTATAATCTGCATCCGGGTCCTCTCTCTTCACCTCCACGCCACATGTCATGACAGAATGGAAAAAGATGGAGACTTTGTCCAAAGCTATGTGTGGGGTTGTTAAGAAAATACGGACATGACCGTGGTAAGGAGCATGGGTCTCTTGCCTCCCCGAGGTAAAAGCCAACGAAGGCTTAACGCTCTTGTGCCTCCCCAGAGTCTGCTTCATGTTTACTATCATCTGGACTTGCCACCTGCTTCCTGTTTGATACTGGAAGGAGCTAAAAGTTTGATTTTTATCAAAAAATCAAGTTGCGAAAAAGTGACTAGAATTTTACCAAATATTCAAGCTAACAAAAGCAGACAATATCACGTCACAGAGCGACATCGCAGTGTTAAGCCTAGAACACAAAAAAAGCACAGAATTTTCTTACAGATATGCTTCTGTAAAGTGTATCTGCCATCTCACTGTGGTCTAAATAAGTTTGGAAAAAAAAGAAAAGAAAAAAAAGCACAGCGGAAAGCATTGATGCTCAGGAAGTCCTGAAAAAGGCATGTGTATATATGACCCAGATGCCTTTCCTCCATTTACATTTCCAGATAGTTTTACCCCACACATAATGGGTGTGCGGTAAGTGCTCATATTAGTACGCAGCTTTGTAGGAAGCTCACAATTTATCAGCACTGATTCAGTTGTTTGTTTCAATGCTGGGAAGTGTCTCACCGGAATAAAACATTTTAAAAGGGACACTCAACAATACTGCATTTCAGGAGAACTTGATGTCTAAGTGTCTTGCTAATGATGTCCAAGTTTTCTGTTTTCTCCTCAATACGACAGCTTCACAGCGGGAACGTGGCATGTGTGTGTCATGTGCTTTGCTCTACTGCTGAGTTGCGGTTGTGTGTGAGAATTAACACCACCAACCTGTTTACTGTGGCGGTTCAACAGCGCAGCTACACCCTGCACAATGGTTTAATGCTTCTGGTAACGGCCATAAATACTCTGGGCTTCGTGTATTACATAATTGAAATGACTGGAAAACTGAAAACTACCCAGTCTTCAGATAAGTCACATGCAGTTGCTGTACAAATGAAACATAATTTTGAGACCTGCTCCTCACAAACATTTCCACAGTCCTGTGGATTTTCTTTATTACTTTCATTCACAATTTCTCACTTTTCTCTTTGTTCTCTAATAAAGGATTAGGATAAATTTGGATACAAATGTGGCAGGAAATTTATTGAGTTTCCTGATTGCTACAATTACAGACCAATCAGATCTCTGCTGGCAGTATATAAACGCTAGATGGCAGTTTACGTAGCTGTCGTGCTTTGAGTGCTCCTCCGGTGATGAGTGCTCGCCCTGTTATCTGACTTCCGCTCCTCTTGCAGGTATGAGTGTCCGTGATGCTTTGTTAATTTACTCACTCTGTAATATTGGCTTATTGTGAGCATTTAATTACCATCAGATCAGTCACTGCCTGATCTTGATCCTGGGTCTGTGTGAGGGTGGAGAATGATTAGATTTTAAACCTTTAGAAAGAGAAATGTGATCTACCCCGGCACTGAGTTGTCTGTTTAACTGATTATCTGGTGTTTTATGTGATTTCTCTTAAAGTAATTGACATATTATTTTGTCTACATTTCTTTTAATTTGTTTGTTTCACGGCTAGCGGGAGGCCTTTCCTTAGCTGTTGATCACCACAGTGTTTAGTGTTGATCAGTAGCGTGAAGGGCTCCCTGTTATCCTCATTCTCTTACAAGGGGTTTTCTTTTTTCAGAGACTGAACTCCCAGTGGTGGTGGTCGGGGCTTTGCTGGTGGCGACATCTCCTTCCCGTGTGATGTGTGTTTTGCACCTTTGGATTTCGGGTTGCGCAGCTGTGTGCTTGTGGGTGTGATGCACATGTGCTGTGGGGTACTTTGAGATGCCTTCTTTCCCTTACCATGCCTTCCCACTGGTAAGGATATGTTTTTAGCAGTTTTGATTCCTCACTTTTAACTTGTTTTTAGGGGTATCTGGGAAATAAAATTTAATTTTGGATGGAACACGTCTCCTGTTCTAAGTTAAATGAACCTAAGTGCCTTTTTAAATCTAGAGGTGGTAATTGTACTAGTTTCTAATCACCTTTTAATTGAGGGATATTCCCAGGGTGGCGTTGTTGGTTTTCATTTTAAGCCACCTTGCGTGGTAGCTGTACACGCGCCACACAAAGTTAAGGGTAAACGCTGTAAAATACATCATAATGTCAGAAATATACACATGGTTCATTGTTTGCACATTTCACTGCTTGGTTTTAGGTTCAGTCATGTCACATCCACAAAACAACATGCTGGGAATACGCCGCCATCTTACAATTTCAAACCGTGAACTGTGGCACAGCTGCTTTTTGATCATATAAAGAAACCTCTTATGCAGTGTCTGGTGAGAAGAGAGAACATTTCATCATCAATTATTCCATGTACAATGATCATTTTTCCATTTACCTCCAGCGGTATGTAACTACCTTGAGAGTTTGAATGTTCATTATGTAGGTTTTCACACTCGACACTGAACAAGGAAAGAACTGGTTAAAAAGGATGATTTCAACAAAGCAAAACATTTTATGGATGTTTGTAACAAATGTAAGACATTACCTGCTCAAGACTGGTTCTGCACAATGTTTTCAACAGTCACTGCCTTCTCATAAATGGTTAGGTTTATGTTTTAAAAGTACATAGTAAGAGAAAGAACTTATATGCGTGGTTCGGCGTAGATGTTGCAAAATTCAGAGATTACAACGGATTACTGCTTCCACAAATTTTCACTCGTACGTCATGATTCCTGAGATGTCCCGTGAACCCTGCCTAAAAGAAAAGAACAGCTATACGGGATACGTTACCATCTTAGAATTTACAACCATGGATAGTGACACTAAAGCGGTTTGACCGAGTGGACAAACATGTACTACACGTTTTCTGGTGAGACTGGGCTGAAAATAAATTGAGAAATAGAGATGAAAGAAGAGGAAAAAGGAAGTGACTGTCAAAGCTAATCTAGACTCCCTGTCTTGCGTTGGAGTAGAGTCTGACAGAATCTTCTCATGGCTGGTTAACTTTGATGACAGATCTATGTGGCTGTCCAGACTGGTCTGAGCAGCGGTCACTCAGTTTCCCCACATGCACCCAGACCCTCCACTTTACACATCGTGTAACTGTTAAGCTACGCCTCCTGTAGTAGCTGCTTCCTCGTTTTTCAATTGCATTTTTTTTTTTTAATGTGAGATGCATTGAGCCGAATTTCGGATTGCACAATTTGATGTTTGCATTCATTATCGACAGTGGGAGGCTGACCACACTGTACTGAGCACCACCTATATTCCATTCTTACAGCCGAGCATTTAAAAGGATAATAGTGTATAAGGAAAGTCTTCACATTTTAACCAAACTACACAATTGTTATTTGTATTTCATTTATTTCAGCCAGCAAAAGAGACTGGGGAAAAAAAAAAAAATCTGAATGAAAGAACACACTTATGTTTAACATTTGCATAACAATCCCTGGCCTTTCTATGACATTTAATATAGCCTATGAATTATAATCAGCCCTAATAATGAGATGAGAAATACCAAGTGTGTCACTAAAAGGTTTGCCTCAAATGAATTGCAAAGCCCCTTCCTGATAACTGTGTTTTATGTTTCCTGCTGAGGGAGACAAGGCATCTGAATAGAACTGCTCCATCCTGAAAGACAAATTGTATCTTAAAGGTACAGTCCATAATTTGCTGACTAATGTCTTTCTTGTATTTCATTTAATTCTTCTATGGTACTAGGGTCTGGCTGACCTGTTTTCAGTGTTTTTCTACAGAGAAAAAAAGGAAAAAAGATTGATTTAATTAGTTTTTCAACCTGAGGTTTGCTGGCCTTGGCTCTTTTTCTGTGAATGACAACCACATTTTGAATGAGTGTTTCCTTTGCATCCCACAGCACATTTAAGCTACAAACAGCGTTTGGGTCCACTGGACACAAGGGTAATAAGAATGGGGGGGGGGGGAACAAGTGAACATTATATGAACGAAAAAAAAATTAATGTGGAAAAAGTTGAACAGAACACTTTGACTTTGTTCCCCCCATTATAGGCATTGTTACTGGTGTGTGTGTGGATTTATGTTTCTTCTGATTTGTATTGTGATCGTCAATTTAAATGAGCCTCTCCATCATTTTATAGGCATTATTGTCAGTTGCCCCAAGTTAAGTTTGATCAGTAACCCTGTACAAGTACACAGAAGCCTCACAATCATGCAAAGTAAAATTCAATTGCAGTTCAACCCCTTGCACACAATACTTATGTAATGGTGAAGAAATGACGACACAGGGGTCAGAATGACAAAATTTGGTGGAATTTTTAGCTGGTGAGATAACATCTTTTCAAACTCAGAAATTACCTCCCAACTTCTTTATGAACAGCATACCCAGCATTAATGATATGTTCACTGCTGTGGCTTGACTTGAGTAAAAAAAAGCACCATATAAGTGTGAACCATTAACCATACAAACACAAAAACACCATCTGCTCCTGCTACTCCCACAATCTCAGTCTTCATTAGATGTTTAAGTATTTGAGACTTTTTTTTCTATTTGTAGAAAGAGTCACATTTTTTACACAGAAGTAAAAAATTATATCGTATTAAATAAGGTGGAGTGGAGACATTTTTTGTCATGACTTTCCAACACATGGGAAACTATTTTTAGCCATTCCCAGTATTTTCTTAATTCATGTCAGTTATGACATGTAAAACAGTTTCTTTGTTATAAAATCTGAGGAAATAATAACTAAATCAACTGATATTTCCCCAAAAAGAAAGCACTTATGTGCAGTTAGGGGTTTACCCACAGTAGAGACCAGTCAATGCGCTCAGAGATGAGTTTGGAGTGTTCCAAATGGATCTAAGATGACAACAGGGGAAACAACTTGGCACATCAAACTCGGCTTCAACCATTTCGTAAGGGTTTGAACAAAGAAACTACTCTTTTTATAATTTTTATATTGGGGAACTTTGTGAATACCGACCGTGTTTGGTTGAAAAAATGTATGTCTAGAGCAAGAAACCATTCATTGCCCCACAACATTCAGTAGTTGTTCCAATTAAGACAAAAACATCATGAATTGATTTGGCTGTAAGGACTCATGCAAAATACCACAGCATTACAGTTGATATGTGGAATTACTGTATCTATGATTTGTCATGAGCTCAAACCACTATGTAATTTGGATGGATTTTTGATTTATTATCCTGGTTATTCAGCCTCTTATACTTATACTCACACAACCCCAATTAAAAAAAAAATGTGATAATCATTTAAACAGTCTGTTAAACTTGTATCTTTTACTTCAATTCAAACTCCAATCAATTCCTGTAAAACCATGCTGTCAACATTGAAAAACCTACTGTAACCTTGTAGGTATAACTCATATTTTCTGCTTGTGCTTTTGCTGCAGCATCAAACATCTCAGCTGGTTCCACATTAAAAAAGGATTTAATTAAAAACCAACTAAAGCAGAGCTATTGGAAAGACCTTGAGTGTTTAGTTTTACTTATTTTTTTCATGAAAATGTGTAAGATGTAATTTTGGTATTTTGTTATATTCTGTTAGCAACAATTACCTCTTTTTATATTATGACTGGCATGACACAGGTCCTTTGCCACATGTTTTACTTTGAGGATAAACCCACTGGGCAGAATGAAACTACCTTAAGTTCAGAAGAATCATAGTTAGTGTGACAAACTTAAACTGTTAGAATCTTTGCGTTTGCTTGTGGCACCACTTTAAGATCAATTTCTCAGTTTGAAAAGGCATTCTAGGATGTGAAAAGCAGGCTCTGTCACTCTGACACACAGCAGGCGCGCTGATCAATTCCGACACGGACTTTGAAGGTGTGTGTAAATGCGCTGCTGCTCTCTGCTCCACATATTCAGGTGACATGGACAAAGTCTTTGGAGATTAACTTCTTCAGTTCAGGAATTTTGTGCAAGTAGAGCCAAACCTTTTACCAGAGGAGACGCTGCAAATCTTCACAGAAACCGAGCTACAGACTGCAGTGCATTTCAAAGCGTGTTCGTTGCACTCGTGTTCCGTGTAGCACTGGTGGTGACAGATTCTGCTCTAAACTTAAAAGAGTGAAGATTGAAGCCAGGTTGCTGTGTGCCTTGCTTAGAATGGGCTTTTCAGATTTAATCACTGCCTTTGCATGCGTAAAGTCAAGAAAGTAGACACCCCGCTAAGGTAAGGCCTATTTACTATTGTTTCTTAGCAAAAAAGTTGCTTGATGCTGCTGAGTTTTTTTATTTATTTTTTTTATTCACTGTGCAGTATGTGTAATGACCTTGATAGGCATAACATACACTGTACTGTTTTTGCAAGTAGTCTTCATGCAGGCTATTCATGAAAGAAAATATTATATATATATGTATATTATATATTTACCTTTACTTAATAGATTGTATCAGCATAAAGGTTAGTATTGCATTTGTAGGACGATTTCATTATAAATGGAATCAGGCTCAGCTGATTGTGTTTGACATTGCTCTTCAGAATGTGTAGTGTGCTTTTACTTTTTAGTTTTTTTGGCCAGATTTCATAGCTGTAAATCATAATAATTACATCATCTTATTTTAGTAAAATGCACACAGTCAAATGTGATCACCCAAATTGCGAGGTGTCAGTTGCCCATTGGCTGAGTTGAGACCTTTGAGAAATGGCCTTTTTCATTAATGGTGCTGCAAACCATAGAAGGAGGGAGCTGTTGAGCATATCCATCCAGAGAAATAAGAACTTGTATGCATATCACTGACTCAATGTTTATATTTTCTGCAGGTTGGCTCTGGAGGGAACCAAACCGATGCCTTTCAGCCAGTGAGGAGTCCTTGTTCTTCTCAGCAATATGAAGCCTTATTAAGTTAGGCCCTGAGAACAACATGTATTGTCTTGTATTCAGGCTCACAGAAAGAAATGTCAACAATCTGACTTTGCATTTTTAATACTAGCTTTCAATATGCAATCCAGCTATCACTGCCGTTGTTTATTGTTTTGTACTTTTTGTCCGACTGTGTCATTTCTTCATATTAAAACTCACGACTGAAAGGATAAGTTGCACTTATGGTGGACATGTTTGATATAATTTGTGTAAAATGGAAAAATGAGCATTATCTTTAGACTATCATTACATATTTAACAATATAGAGAGTGAATGCTGTGGGGATTATAGCAAGCATATTTTAGGGACACAAAAACACCTGGCTTTTCACAGTAGGCAGCTTCTTAATCAGCCGGAGGAACAGATTGTTCACTTACATTTTTGTCTCGTCATCGTTTCCGGCTGCTGTAAGAATTGGCTGATCCTGGCACTGTTGGGAGTCAAAGTCCTGGCATTTTGTCTAACTTTATTATGGATGATAAGGTAAACCTTGCATGCTGATATTTAATACCACCTCAATTATATGATAAGATCTCTAGCATAGCCCACTGTTTGTCTCAACAGTCCAGGAACATCTTTCATACTTGATTAACCTCCTTAAGATCTATTGCATCTTGTCATCTGGATAATGGTGAACTAATTTCAGAAATGTTGATGTTTATCCAAATGAAATAATACATGATATGTAGAAAACAAGAGCCGTTACCACTTCTGGGAGCTTATACAACCAAACATTCCTGTTTATTTTCTCTGATTATCATTTGTTTTCTGTTTGTGAAAATTACTGGGAGACTGTGGCAGTGCGAACAAGGAGAGGAATAATTACATTTACCCTTTGCACAATAACCCCATGACACTTCAGTTCAGCAGAGTACAATACCAACCTTATTGGCACTTAGTCACCCTGTAACTAAAATCACACAATCAGAAGTTATTATCACCTTTGGTGCATTCCTGGAGGACAAATTTAATTTTAATATGTAGTAAGGAAGGAAGCTCTTGCTCTTCTTTAAGCCTGTAAAATTGACCAGAATTGTTAGCAGCTGTCCCCCATTTAAAAGAAGCATAAATGGAGATGTGTTTTTCATTCAGAAATTTAAATCAGCAGCACTGTTGTTTTAGGACGTATATAACCCTCACACTGAATAAATTCTGTACGATTTGTAAGATCTACAGAAGAGAGCCAGCTTGTATTGTCACCTATGACAGATGAGTCTGTATTTAATGAAGCGCTCCTCTGCATTTTCCCACAACCCCTGAGATGCACTGTATGTGGCGACTGGCAATCACTCTACATCACACCATGACTATACGTGTTTATCAAAGCTGCTGTTTTCCTTTAATATTCTCCTGGTTTCAGTCAAAAGCTATATGAATACACATGTAACATAAGATAGCAATAGCTGAGTGAATAACTGTTAGATTTGCTTTGATATTTTTGTCCCTACCATCTATGGCCAAAGTTAGCTTTTACATGTAAACTTTTTTTTTAAAAAAAACACTTACGTTCTCAAGCTTTCTTTCGAGTGAGTCTGCAGTGTTTCATATTCAGAATAACAATTGTTGATAAAAGTGGTAATGCATGATCTTAAAAACATGTATTTGGCTGTCAGATCTAGTCAAATCTGAAAAAACACATCTGTGTAACTTTGAGTCTAACAGATTAAAACAAACAAAAAAAAGTTACATCTTAATTACTATGTAAACAGATGACTGTGACTTATTAGCACATGCAAAAAAAAAAAACATTACCACTTGTGTTACCTTGTACTAGCCCAAGTTTGATAACAAATAATGACTGTTTTATGTAGCTGAAGTTATACTAAAGGCGTGTCTCTTGGCTTGAAGACACAACATGGAAGAAGCTTCCATAGGCTCAAGTTAATAGTAAATAAAGAGTTAATAACACTGGCTATGTTTTGAAATCACATATTAAGGAAGTTTGCTGATTATCCAACCTCTTGGTGCAGACATTTAAGAACTTAAGCTAAATTAAGAAGTACAGTCTGTTCTGTTCTTTCTTGAAGACAGCCTTTGTGTTGTATTTCTAGTCGGCAGATTCTTAATTGTATTAAAAGCACTGGAGAAATCAAAGAACATGATCCTCAATGTGCTGCTGTCTTTAAAGGTCTCTCAAGGTCACTTTAGGCAAATGCATGGGAATTGAAAGGTAAAGTTGAAGAGGCGCCGTACAGTCCCAAATAGCTGCTCCGCAGAGGCCTTCAGGATTCTGGAGCTAACGCCATCTGGACCTGCAGCCTTGTTATGTCTTTCCAGCTGCTTCTTCTGCGGTTTTTGGTGCTTTAAGAGTGTAAATGCATAAAACCAGACATGGATTGGAATTCAAGACCTGGCTTGTGTTGGCCTGATGACACAATAGATGGAAGCAGCATAATCTAGACAACAAAAAAGAGTTGTCCCTTACTGACATCCCACCCATACACACCCACTGTCAGTTGCACATATTGGGTTAAAGCCAGAAGCTATGCTGGCAAGGAGAGTTTCTCCTTCGTCAGCCAGCCGATCACAGTGCTTCCCTAAGGGGTGTACAGTGACTCTACTTTTAGCTGAGGCTGAATTGCCATAAGAGTGCACCTTAAATGCTTCATAGATTTTGACAAATTGAACAGGAATTTATCTGTAGAGGCCCCATTGTATGCATTTTACAGTATAGGATGAGCTCAATATCCAGAGGGAAAGTAAAGACTGAGGCTGTGACAGCAGTCCATCAGAGCCCTTAAACTGATCAGTGTGAAGGAAGCGAGCTTTGAAGTGATGTTGGAACCATCTAGAAGATCCAATGCTATTAACTAAGCCTCGGTCACCATTTTGTATAAGCAAGCAGCAAAAGTATTGTTGCCATGGTTACCAAAACACTGAATGTGAAGAACGCCTATCGCTTGAGCCCATAAATATACATTTACTGTGCAGTGTTCAGGAGTGGGATTTCCTTTACAGACTGTGCTGAAATAATGCAGAGATAGTGATTCAGGTTTAACTACAGGGTTGTTTGCCCTTGGGAGTCCAACCGTGTGCACATTACTTAAAAGAAAGTCAATTAAGGGATGGACATTAACGCTGGGAATTCAAGAAAAGCTCGGAGCTGCAGCTTCAGAGAGTAACCCAGTACTTACACTTCCCACTAATTACGCTTAAATACAGATATTTACAAAAGGAGAAATATGTGTAAAGCTCCACATACCACATTTAAATTACACAATGTGGGTTTTAGATCTCACTGCATGACTTTTAATAAATTACAATGCTGTTATTTAACTGGTTCTGAGAAAGATGTGGTAAGAAGTCATTTAATCTACACAGTATGGCCCATATGTAAAAGTGAGGTTTCCGTGGCTCCTCTTTGGCTCCTCACTCCCTGGTGCTACATGCTGAGTCACTTCCTGCCCATCAGTTTAACTGTGGAGCTTGATTTGAAAGGTAAGAGGCGCGACTGTCACGTTTGCAGGCAGCTCTGACATCAAGATGAACAAAGATACCTGTTGTATATTTGTGTTCTTGTTTCCCTGTTAACCCCAATAGGAGGTGAAGCCCTGTCCAAGTGTGGGTATGTTGCACTTTGCTGTGTATGCGTGCAGTTTAGGACTGTTATGAGCAAGATACTTACTCTGATAGTTAAAATTACATTCTTCTCAGTGGGCTCTAATGTTTTCGTCTTTTCCTCAAAGACTATGAGACGAAGAAGTAAAACCATTTTTTTTTTCCTTCTAGTTTTTGGAGGTGGGTTTGGTGAAGATAGCAGAGAATCCTTTTGTTAAACTTTGAGCTTTAAAGTTTGTTGGCACTAGTTTGAGAAATTGTAATTTTACCATCTTTTTTCTCCATTTGCTGACTGACTTACAAAGCTGCACATGTTTGATATTCTAAATTGCAGGGGTCGGCATGAGGACTAAATATCCAATTCATCCAGACACCTCAGACTGCCTAGGAGTTAGTACATTATGTGGCTGATTGGTCACTACAGGAGTCAACCACAGCAACAAAATCAAGATGGACAACAAGCCAAGAAGAAAACGCATGTTAAAATCAAGCATCAGTGCAGCCCTTCAGCTGCAACAATGTTCTACACAAGCAAGGATGATTTTACTCCTCATGTCTTGTGAGAGCTTCAAACATATTTCCATTTGCTCTCACAAACACACACACATACAGCCAAACACCAAGTGAATGCACAATCCCCAGCAGGAAATGCCATGTGTCGATCCCATCACCCCAACCCACCCTATTGCTTGCAATCGATGACCAACAGTGTTGCCGTAGCACTTAGTCTCTCCGACAACTGGGCGAGTTATTCTCCTACACAGCCAAAGCCCATTGAAAGCTCAAAGCTCTACTGAAAGGCGGATCTCCATCAGACATGTCCAACGCTCTGGATTAATACTCTGCCGTTACTGTCCGGCAATTTGAGGATTTCCAATTTGTTGTTGTTTAATTTGTTTGTTTTAATATACAGTTGTTTTGGCTCAACATCCTATGCAGAGATATGGAAAACTGAAAACAATTGATGGCTTATTAATTAAAGGGGTATTTCATCTTTATATCTATATAGATATATATCTATATAGATATATACACACAAAGATTTACATTGCTATTGCTGACCTATTGCAAAGGTTTCAAATAAGTGTTTATGGTTTTCTGGACTCTCGTTAAAGGGCTTGAAACCGGCAATGCCTCACTTTCATAACAAATCACTTCCAGACCGAATGTCAGAGAGCCCATTTTCTTGTGCCTTTCACATAAAATGAACATAGAGCTGCTCGAGCCTTGCTTGACACCCTGAGCACATGTTGTTAAAAGTGTGATCTGTCAGCTTTTTCTTTTATACTTGGGAAATACTGGGAGTTAGCTTTTTAATGAGCAGTGGCCAATATTTCAAGTATACATCATTATTGAAAGAAGGACCAAATCCTTGAGCAGCCCTCTGTAAAGTCACAAGTGAGTGACAGCTTTTCACTCTGGGACAATGGGGAATTTTGTAAAAGATTTGAAACAAGTGTTTTTATGTTACATGTAAATTTTTAACTTGACCCAGAGGACAGATGTATGAATTATATGTACAAACAAAAAAGCATGTATTTGCATTTTCTTACACAGCTCACTTCTCAGAGCATCCCCACATAGGGTCGCATACTGTACTGACTTTGAATTCCTCCACTGCAGACAAAGGGGGGGCTGTTGGTCTTTCACCTGTAGCCCTAGTGTGTCGATATTATAACAATGTAGCCTAACTTCGTTGAAGCCCAGCAACTCAACTACGATTTTTAGCTTTAGTTTAAAACGAGGGGACGCATGAAGAAGAATGCAATGACAGAGCCTGGAGCTAAATGGTAACGTTAAAGTAATATCTTTTTTTTATCATTATGCTAGTTTTTTGAGAAATTTCAGCCACTTTAAAAAGGAATAGAACTAAAAGCTTAAAAACAGTCCAGTGCAGGTTACAGAAGCATCCCGTGCTTTCCCTGTCAGCCCCATAGGAGAGACATTGGCACTTCACCCAGAACCCAGTCTCAACTGACGCTGGTGCAGAGACGATATGGCAGATACTAATCGTTTTACAGTTACCCCGGAACCCTTGGCACTTGACCACATCTTCGAAAAGTAGAACCTGTTGTGTCTATGTGAGCCTAACTGCTCCTCCACCAGTATACAGGCAGTCAGGAGCAGAAGTTGATCCCAGGTAAACGGGTGGAGTGCACTTCCTCCTTGAATCTTTCAAGCTACGGATTGGTCCTGCTTTTGGACTAGTTAGTTTAACCGTCAGTCATCTAGGTCAAAAAAAAAATTCTACCGTGTGACAAACACTTGCCAACAAAGATCCGCTATTGCCAAAACATTAACATAATGATAATGTTATGTTTATAGCTTCCAGCTGTTCTCCTGCTGCAACCTGCAGAGTTGCAACAGCATGATCCATATGAGTGTCCCCAAAGCAAGAGAGTTGTGTGCATTTATGCTGATGGCACAACATGGTAATCTAATCTATTAGCTTTATAGAACAAAACTTGATTTGACACGCAGACAGAAGTGCTCAGGACCAAGCTTTAAATCTCAATTTGTACTTCTGTGCTCATCAAACAGGTGAGCTGTCACACAGAGTGACAGTTTACTGTTAAATCATTTGCTACTCAGAGCTCAGGACTCAAACTAAGGACAGTGGCAGTCACGGCTGTGGGGACATTTTTAGTCTTTAGTTCAAATCTGACCCCTTACAAAACACTTTTTTTTTTTGCTTTGGTTTTCTTTTTTTCTGTTTGGTCAGTTTTATATGAAGAGGACAGAATCTTTAGGACATAACTTCAAATTATTAAACCAGCATACTGGACATGATAGCCATGTACCTGGTAACAGTGACTAAATAAACAGGATTTATCCTACCTTCTGCCGTGCAGAATGTACGGTGCTGTTAGGTAAATAATTACACACGGAAGGAGATTTTAAACCTTCGTAAATCATAAATAAAGATGATAAAATCCTTTTGTGAACAACACAGACAGATTTGTGCTGATGATTGGAAATTAATTCTTGAGCAGCATTGTTGTGTTGTGGGACTTCAGGCTTCACTGAAGTGAATCTTTTCCACTAAAATTCACAGTGACACCTTTCCTCCTGCAATTTAAAGGGCCAGTTTACCCAAATAACTAAAACTGATTTTTTTTGCTAAGATCCTTCAGTGGTAAACTGTCTGTTAATCTAACTGTGGGGTGTTGGATGGAGGAACCAAATGCTCATATGGACAACAGCACTATACTATACTAAAACTAGTATAGTTATAGTAGCCACTAATGCAGGGAAGCTGTTGCTGAATACTATCAAGATATAAATCTTAGCTGTAATTGCACAATGACATCTGATTGATTATGATGAGAAAGGAAATCATGATTTAAGCATATACATACGTGTATGAATATGCAATTAACCATTAAACAGGTAATGTGCATCAAGAAATATACATTCTTTAACCTTCTGTAGGGGGTACGGTGAAAGGTTTTTGTCCAATCAGGTTATTGTTGATCAAAAGTTTTGTCTGGTTTAAGTATCATGATGACATGATTTGGTTGGTGTGAAATTTTGCAGGTGTAATAAATTTTTATTTTTAACTATTTTTACAACAAATTTTTCAGTCCAGCCTGTTTAAGGGTGAAGGCAACCAAGGTACTGGAAAAGCTTGACAATGTACCTTAAAAATGCTTAAACAACCTTTAAATTTAACTTTGGAAATTAGGTTGGAACTTTGACTATGCTACTCTGTAATGTCGATTTGGGCTACGTTTTGATTGACACATAATTTGGAGGATGAAGAAAGAGTCCAGGATGGATGGACGTGCACAATTCCCCATCAATTCCATACGTTTCATGATATGTTTTCACGATGGCAGTTTTTAGCAGCGGTTCTCATCCTTATAGAATCATAACCTCTCAACACCTCCAAATCACGTGTTTCGAGCATGTCTCTTCAAAAGCGCTCAAATTTCAGATCTTTCATTGAATCTTTTCAAGATTCATACTTAGAGAATGTGTACACTCAGAATGTTTGTATGACAAACATTCTATGAGTGTATACATTCTCTAATACATTCTATTATCTGAATGTCATACATTCTATGAGTGTATGACATTCCTACAAACAATGAATGTCATACACCCTTACAACAATCCACACAAGCAGATCTTGTAGCTTTGAAGGATTTTGACGAAAAAAAATTGCTAATTTGATTTTTCAACTAATTACTCTGTAGTTTGCAGGATGTTTACCAATGTCGGCCTTGGTTGCAAAGAATGAGCTGAGAATCATCTTGGCTGAGTGAAAATCTGGCTGATTCTATTCCAGTGACACAAATCTGCAGATGAGCGTGATGAGAAGTCAAGTGCTCTGTCTGCCTATAGGGTTACTCACTGGATGCTGGTGCCAGAGAACCTCAAATGAAGCGATTCAAGCGTGGAATATCACAAGGCGAAGAGAGACAGATGGAGGGAAATGTGGGGTATTTTTTCTGCCAGTCATCACCAGTATTATAAATTACTTTGTATGAAATATAAATGGTTTGTGTGCTACATTGGTCTCCTAAGTAGTGTTTTCTAGTAATGTCACACTTTTAGATTCTGGTCAGAATGTTTAAACTAGACAAAAGTATGTTGTAGCATGGATGTGACTGTATTACATTCCTCACAAATTTCTGAATTATCTAAAGGACAGAAAACTGATGACCGCTTTTGCTGAGCCATAATTCATGGGGCATCGAGTGTAAGTGGCTTGCTGGCACAAATGAGGCTTTCAAGCTCTGCGTTGCCTCTTACCGTGGAGACAAGCCTGCTAAGTATTATAGCGATGATTCAGCAGTGGCACAGGCATCATGTAAAAGACCTTTGATACTGATATACGAGATCTTCCTCTAGATATGCAGTATTGCTGCCTAACATAATGTTTTGACAGCACTTGACCTTGCTGTGGCTTCTTACAGACAATAACTCCTCCAGCACAGTAAATTTAAGAGCGTAACCATCATGCCAGTTTTCTGCTCTCCTTCACAGCAGGGATTAGCAACAATGAGATGTGCATTCAGCCACACAGAACCTGTTTAGTTAAGGAACAATGACTCATCAGTGGCTAACAGTAAGGACACATTTCACACAGCTGTAATGCACAGGTAACCTATCAGCGGCTTGTCGTTTGTGATGCATGAAGGAAATAGCTAAAATTAATCTTGGTACCGAAATAATCATTTCCTCCTTCTGCAGGTTAATGTGGTTTAGCTTTAAATGATTTAGATCTGATGGAAGAATAGACATATTGCTTCCTGACCAATGTACAGATTCAGTGTTATGACTGTGCACGTGTTGGTTGTTATATCAGATCTTCATAGTCATATCCAGGAGAAATTAGTGACCAAAATGAAAAGGAATCCTTTTTATTGTATGTTCTATTTTTAATGTACATCATTTATTTTTATGATATGATTCTTGACTTATATAGACAAACCAACTAAGAGAGGTAGCAGGAAGTGATGAGCTGATAATTCAGCCCATTCTCACAGAAAAATATGAAATAGTCACATTCCAGAAAGCTCTGTATACTTGCTGATGAAGAACATTTTTAAATATTTTTTCTTAGTGGCATCCAGCATGATTTTTAAAATGTAGTGGTACCAAAACTTATTAGTACATGAGTACAGCACATTCTGATATGATACATTATTAGGGCCTATGACGTGGGAGATACAATAGTCAATATGTGACTATTTCACAAAAGGCTTTGACACCCTTTTACTCTGCAGAATAAAACTTGTAATTTCTGTAAACTCACTGTATTGTAGGAAGTGCTTAAAGTGAGAACATGTTATGCCGTTACTTTTTTCAATTTCCTTTTCATCTTTTACTATTGAGTGATATCTTAAACTGAAAAGAAAACATTTTATTTTTATTTTCACCACACAAATGGAAATTAAATGAAAAATTGCAAGGAAACATTTTCCTCTTTTTTTTTTTCTTCTCTTAGATATTGAAGAGATACGATTGGGCTTGAAGTTAAAAGTTTTGTAAAGATCCAAAGTGAAAAGAGAAGGGATGCCAATGATCATTTTAACCATGCAATCAAAAAATAATGAATGTAGAATATGTCGAGCTGAGTACAGAACTATGTGGCTTGGAAACTTAAATGCTGCAATTGTGTGTGTGAACTTGGTTGTCAATATGTACATATCTCTATACTAGTTCGTAATCGTGACCCCGGTATCCAGGGTATGCCTCTCACTCGTGTACAGGGAGCCCCGAGTGGTCCTCAACACAAAAAGTGGTTTAGCAAATCGATATATGGCTGGGTGCCTTTGACATGAGCATGTTTATATCCTTACAAAATGGGAAATCAATAGAGTGGTTCTTCGTGTTCAGTCACAACTGAATTCATCTTTTTTTTTGTAAACAAAAACAGATTAACTTTGCAATTATCTGTAAACTTGTGCCTTGCAAACACACGTGGTAATTCAGTGTTTAAAACTGCATTAACAGTTTTAATCTTTGCTTCAACTTAACTACTCTTTGTCAGTGATTATCCATGGTTATATCTGGTTATCCAAGGAGACATTGTCTATTCACACAACATAAGAATAATTAATTTAATCATATTTTACTTACACACTGCTGGGGATAGTTGTTGGTACCAGCAGTACTACAAAATGTAACTGACTCTCCCCACTAAACAAGATCATTAGGAGGCAGGGTAACAGACTTTGGTCCACAGGGATGTTTGTTGCTACCGAACATGGTCCATCAATGAAACATACAGGTGATGAGTGTGAGAGTGAGAAAGGAAGTTTAAGAGATCGAAAGTCACAAATAGATTCAGAGACAGAGGGTGGGTGGAGGAGATGAAGCGTACAGGAGGTGGACAGGATACAGGTGCAGGGGATGGAATGTCTAAGGGAGAGTGATAGAGACAGAAACAACAAGAGTCAGGGAAGCAAAGAAGGTCAGTCATTCAGGGAGAGTAGCAGTCTGGGGCCTGTCTTTTCTGCAACACAGCCATCAAGGTCTAATGACCCCATGCTCTGCCAGAGGGGGCGGAAGGTGTGCAAAAGCCATGAGGGTAAAGACACAAAGAGATTTACTGACAAGAAGAAAACAGATAAGGGTGACCACAGCCAGTCACACTGATTGATACTTTGGTGGAAAATAAAAAGAATTGAAAGACAGAAAGAAAAGGAATATAACTTTAGTTATTTCAGCTGTCATGTCAATGTGAGTTTTAATTTGAACAAAACAGTATCGACTTGGAATTATGCTAAATTATGTAATTAAATTACATCAGGATATTGTGATATGTGACACAAGGGCAAGTAATAAATCTACGAATGCCATGGTTGTACATTTTCAATAGGCATTCTGTTCAGAATTAATAATATGAGCTGAAAATGATTTCTCTGACCAGATGCAACACTGTCTGACAAGGCCCTGACATTTACCATTAACTACCATTTTTCAACACCTGACATCCAGAAAATCATAACATCCATCTCAGCATTGCAAATGCAAGCTTTTCTTTTGCTGTTGCCAGTCTATCAAACAAGAGGCATAGGGTTGCCATCACGTTAAAAATACATCACACAACAAGAATGGGAATGTAGATGTAGAATGGGAGGCAGAGCCTTCAGTTATCAGGCCCCTCTCTTGTGGAATAAGCTGCCAGTAAATGTCCAGGAAGCAGACAGCCTTTCCACTTTTAAGATTAGGCTTAAAACTTTCCTTTTTGATAAAGCTTATAGTTAGGGATGGCTCAGGTGATCCTGAAACATCCCATAGTTAAGCTGCTATAGGCTTGGACTGCTGGGGGACCTCATCTGTCACACCTTTCTTCACTTTGCTCTCTTTTTCCCCCCGTTTAATGTCTCAAATGATATTATGTACATGTGACATTATTGGGGTTATTAACTTGTGTTTCCCTGTTCCAACAGATATCCTTTGAATGGTGTTATGGTGTTTTTTTTCGCCCTCTTTTCTGTCTTCTCAAACCCCAGTTGGTCGAGGTGGATAGCCACCCTTCTTGAGTCTGGTTCTGCCAGAGGTTTCTTCCTGTTAAAAGGGAGTCGTTCCTTTCCACGGTCGCCTCAGGCATGCTCAGGATGGGAGATTGGACTGAAGACAAGTTTCAGTGCAATCTTTTGGTTTCCTTAGCTAGGATATTGTTTTTGAATTGGCTCTATATGAATGAATTGGACTATTTTGAAATTAATTAATTGGATTTCATTGGATTATGATTACAATGAACTGAACTCCAATTGGCTTGAATTGGACTATATTATTTAAGTGCCTTGAGATGACATTTGTTGTAATTTGGTGCTACATAAATAAAACTGAATTGAAACTCTGAGAAGGCTAAATACAGCTATGTGAAAAGTTATATCGACAAAAAGCTAAGTTAAATGCTGTAGTTTACAGAGACTGTTTATGTAGCCTATTTTTCACATCCTGGATCAGCCAGCTCAATCGCCTTGAGGGCTATATCTATAGACACATTTCTATGGTAACTGTGAGTGCTGATAAGTCTCTGAAGTTACAAAGTAAGGCGCATGATTCAAGAAACATTTCAACTGTTACCGTTCAAAAAGGAGAAAGGCTTTAGACTCTAAACTTCATTCACCATTACGAAAGTAACTTTCTGTATAATGTTAGTTGTTAGCAAGTTAGCTGGTACAAGTACAAAGATATCTATGCCTCATCTGTCACAGCTGTCCTGAAATTAGACATTAGATAGAGAAGATGGCTATACTGAATGTTACAGGTAAGTTTTAGTTTTATCAATTCAAGTTTCTGTTAATGACACTAATACGTTGGGTCATGAACAGCTAAAAGCTTCTGTAAATATTTGATGACATGATACTAAATACTTTTGTGCCCAAAAATGAGCTATGGAACGCATACAGTGATGTTCAGCTCTTGCTCGTCATTGGCTGGATGTGTACGCTCACAAACTTGACAAACCAGGCACAACAACCAGAGAGAGGACGTGACCCACCTGGCTAACTATTTAAGGAAGTACATCACCACTGGTTTATGCATACAGCCCATTGAGGATGAAAACTCCTCATGATTCTGTGCCGACCCTATATTGTAGGAACAGCTTCCTAACCTAATTTGTTGGAATTCACTGGTGCACACAGGAAGAAATCCCTGTGATTGGCACCAACCAACAAGGTCGTATTTAACTTGCACAGTAGATTATCTTTAAGACCTCCTTCGTTTTTGATGTTGTAACAGTGAATGACCTGGAAACACCAGCAAATATGTCTTTACTAATGCCTCTTAGTGTGGGCCATATAGACTGACAATTGGGGGAAGAATAGAAAAGAACATGTACCACAATAATGAACCGGGGCTCCGGATGTCTTTACTAACAAGCCGTGCTGGGGCTTCTTGCACACTGTGTCAGCAGTTCAGAGGAAAGGCAGAGGGCAGCCTATCACTATTCTCAGGTAATTAACAGCTTTTACCTACTCCATGAACTGGCATTTGAGACTCGAGGGGGTTTGAAGTGCGAGTACAGGCATTACCTGTTCAACCCTTTTCCACAAAAGCCCTCGCTGGTGTTTGGAGTTGAGGAACGCTCTTTAAATCAATCTTCTTTGGTGCGTTTAAACAAAACCATTTTACAGCTGCATTAACAAGTGAAGGGTTTATTTAATGAAGTGAGAATATTTAATGTAAGAATGAAGTCAAATCTGGATGATGTTGATGCATATCTGAAGGCTAAACATGTGCTGAATATAACAGAAGGTAAAAAACAAAATATCTTCATTGCAGCCATGTTAGGAGAAAATAATTGCTGCTTTGTCCTCTAATAATATCAGGAGATTGATTTCTGTGTCTCCTGAGCTCTGAAAAATGTCAATTTTTCGGCCTTTCATGACATGTCTAACAACAACCTTGAATGACTGACTGGATTTGTGATGAATGATTTAACCGGCATACTACGCATGAGCTACAGGAACGGGACAAATACAGAGTATCACGGTAAAGGCTGTTATTACATCTCACTAAGTTACTCTGTTTCATACATACAGTTGGATTCCATTTGAATTGTACGAAAGCACTCACCTCAGGGCAGCGAGCATCAAGTCGCCGCTCACCTGGTAACACAAGGGACCCGTTGTAGATTATAAAGTGGATTTTAATTATGCTGCTGTTGTAGTTTTCACTCAAACAGAGGGCCATTAATTCATAGAGACAGTCGTGTCCTGGCCCTGTGAGTTTCCCAGGAGATGAAGGTGCGTTGCTTTGACAATGTCAGCTTAGCAATAAAAGATCTTACACAACATATTCTGAGAGGAGCGACGCTTTACTGCCGTTCTGCCTGACAATGAGCCTATTTTTATGATCCACACAATCACCCCACAAACTACATTTCATGTGAGGTATCTATTGATGAATCTAAAAAGGACTGAGACAGCACTGTGCCCAACACTCACGGTCGCACCTGAAAGCAAGCTCTGACAAAAAAAAGACTGATGGTTGCTACTTTTACACACATCTACACAAAGAAGTTTTTCATAGGATGAATGTGATTCTGTGTTTTTTTTTTTAATCCTTATATTTGAACAAATTTACATATTAATGTGTAACGCAGTCTCGATTTATACTTTGAATTTCTTTTAAAAGTTAATGTAAGCCTCCGGCGAGTGTGGAGGAGCTTGTGAGAAACTCTGGTTTAAAAAAAATAAAAAAAGCCCTGCTGCATTTGTTGTGGCCTTTTACCCACTCTTAGTACTGGGACATCATCTAACAAAGTGATTTGGAGTTTTCTTCTGCCAAGATAAAGGATTTAAGACCACAAGAGAGACGGCTGTTATAAGGTGGCATTTGACAAAGATAAGTGCTTGCACAACCTATCTCGAGATGCAATCTGTTGCCTTTTGAAGTTAAGTATTAGATTTGATTGCCATCACTGTTTTTTTTTTCCTTTTCTTTTTATCAGCATAGAAGATTTAAAAACAGGTTTATTACCCTGCTTCTTGAGTGGCCTTTTGAGAGGTCCTTTAGGATATAATGTTAATTTAATTTTTTCTACCTCTGTGAGGCCTGCTCACGGTGCATTGTCCTCTTTTCTCTGGAAATGAATTCGCAGAAAAAAAAAAATCTACAGTCTCTGACGAGAATGCATGATCAAACCTGTCGGGGCCAAATAAATGAGGTCATATAATATGAAAATAAATACATGTATAAAACACAGTATGTATGAACATTTGAATCTAAATCTTATTCCTGCTATGACACTACAAGCATCACAAAGTCCATTTCAGATACCTTAAAGATATCCTAACTCTTTCAGGCTCCCTTTTGTCATCTGCCTTGCTTTAGGGAGAAAGTGCTCTGAATCAATTACATCCCTCCCCGCAGCCTTCCTTACCATGTCCCGCTGTGGGCTCTGGAATGCAGTAACCCACAGCCATATGCTAATCAGACTCCCATATGTCACCTGCAAGGCTATCAAAGAGCCCGAGGACCCAGAGGACAGAGGATGGTGCAGGGACTGGAGTGGGTGGTGCTGGATAAGAGGGAAGTTGTTGCCCTCTGCATGTCTTTGGGTTGTAACGTAGAGAGACGGGCAGTGGCTGGGACAGTCTGGTGTGGAGAGTACTGCCAGATGGAGAGATTGCCTGCGGACATTCACACTTAGTGGGAGACTTGTGGATGTATACTGGTGCCAGAGAGCATTCAAAATAGTCTCCCCTTTACTTGGCGTTGCTTTGATGGCAATAAAAAATAAAAGAAGTCAACATTTGGAGCCTCTTTTTTCTTTCTTTGTGTCGTCTTACACATTCTGCATTGTCAATAGATTAAATCAGAATTCCAGATGCAATGTCTTCTTTCAGGGAGTTGATGATCAACATAATGTCACTTTGTAGGATTTCTTATGCCGACATGTAATTTTCCTCTTTTATTACTGGGGCTTATTTCTTCTTTTGAGATTTTTCCTGATTTGGTAGTAAAGCCTAAAATCTTTTTGATGATGTCTGTCAAGGTATATCTTCCTCTGCTGGGTGATGGAAGACATCACAGTGACCCAGTTAATACCTTCACAGGAAATTTCAATTGTAAGAGCTGTGAAGTCTTGCTCTCAAGCCAGAATGTGTAGTGTTTTTCATTACCATGTATCGTATTACCTCTTTGGAGTTCCGATGAGCTACTAGTCTAATTAAGTAGCCTGTGGGTGTGTACGATATGAAAAACTCACTTGACATCTTGTATTAATTTCACTTGTTCGAAAACTAATAGAGAATGCGGATTTACCTTACATGTGGAGGCCTCTTGCTGATGGAAGTCGCCAATTACTTTAAGCTTCTTTTGAAGACTTCCAATCTCTTTCATCCATAAAAACACTGCAGATATCTAAAAAAAAAAAACCTGAGTGTAAATGACTATTGAAAGACAAGTAAAGCACATTCTGCCTTGGATGAATGAGACCGGTGAGTGAAATAAAATGGCAAATAATATGAATCAGTGGGCTGCACTTCTTCCTTGGAGCTGGTGAGAAACAGAGCTTTGTGAGGACATTAAGACTCCGGACTTCCAGACAGCCTGGAGGCAGAACTCCAAACCTGACAGCAGAGGAGCACTTGGGGTCGCTGGATATTCTGCAGCCACAGTCATAAGCCATGCCCAACACGCTGTCAACATGTCATGGACTGAAAGGTCCTTGGTTCGAGACACACAAGCACACCTCCCTTAGCTCACAGCTAAAAATATCCGGACAGGCTGTCCAAGTGGAGAATTCACACTTAAGATACATTTGTTACACATCGCAGACCAATTTAGCTTCTCAGATTTCTTGGAAATCACAATCATTTTTGTAAGATTCAATGAATATACATAACACAAAAGACATGTTGGACAGCGTGACATTTCTTTTTACTGTGGCAAAAACTTAATTTGAATTTCTTCTGCCCTGCTGCCAAATCAAGTTTGTAACATTGAGTTCTCTCTCTTGGAAATTTCAAGAGAGTCTTATAATATTTACGAACCACGAGGAAACAGTGCAACTACAATATCACTGGTAAGAGTCAAAGAATTAGAAACAGCTCCCTAAAATTGATCGATTGTTTGAGACTCTGTCACAATGTTTTTCTAGAACAAGTGAAGCAGGAATTACACAGAAGAAATCAGTGAATGTGAATCCGGCTCTGCCGCGCCTTTTGTTCCTGCTGTGCTCCCTGTTTTTGTTTGGAATAAACCTTTTTTGAATCAAGAGAGCTGCATCTGGGTCCTACCTCACCACCAGTCCCTGACAAAGGACACACAAAGACGTACTCAAAAACATTCATTCAAAACCCTGCATAAAAGATCAGCTGACCACTGACTTCAACTATTCAGACCAAGTGACTTGAAACATTGTTAAGCATTCTGGTTTTTAATTCACAGCTTTCTTGGTCATTTTCAAGACTGCCCCACTCCCCAAAATGTGCCCATGGAGATGTCTTCATATAAGGCCTGTAGTCACGTTTGAGGATATGTTACCTCTGGTGGTCATGAGAGCAACTCACGTGGAGGATAAAAAACAGCCTCCATGTATTTGAGTCCTTACCATGATAGTTTTCTAGCCCCGCCCAAGCAGTTTTGATCTTTAACCCCCCCCACCTCCCTTCCTCCTTTGAGGAGTTTGTGGATTCTTAAATGAAAGACTTGAGATTGACATCTGCCCTAATGCAGAAACACTGATTTGAGTTGCACTTCCATCCTTCTTCTTGCATGGGCATTGCTTTACAGGATGCCGTTATGGGTCAAATTTAAAAGTACAAGCAAATGACCTGTATGCCCACATACGAAAGTTTCCAAAACACGAAAAAAAAAGTGAAAGCCACTACTTTGCAAAGCCTTACTTGAATCCAATTGAAAAGCTTGAGGGCGTTTTTAACAAGATTCAAAGACTAAAGCAGTTTCAAAGTTGTCTGTTGTCTTAAAAGATACACACACACACACACACACACACACACACATATGAATATATAAAAACATTTAACATTGACACATTTTCTTGTATGTAAGAAAATTGACTATGACATACATTTCAATCTCAGTAATAACAACTATAAGTTTTGATGCATTAAGTTTCCATGTGCAGCGTATATTTTTATTAAAGTATTTCTACTCAGAGAAAATGACTTTCTGTTCAACTTCAGCTACTAAGTCATTTTATTTTTTTTCACTGGCCAATTAAGTGATATTGCAAGTGTACTCAATTCTGTTGTACAAGGCCTGGAAAAGAACAACAAACAAGAAGAGGTCGGGTTTAGGTTCAGCAGCATTATCATTATGTTCCCAAGAATTAGGTCAGCTGACCCAAATACACTGAATGACCAAGTTTTTCCACTAATAGATTGTTTTCTTCCCTCAGGGCACAGGCGTATTCCAAGATGACAATGGCGGGATTAATCGGGCTCAAATTTTCCACACAGTGGTTCAGGGAGTGTAAGAAATAATTTTCACACGCATATAAGGAAGTCCAGTGAGAATGTTTGGGATGTGCTGTAGAAGACTTAACAAATATTCAACTTTACCATCATCAGAACAAGATGTTAATGAAAAATTGACAGAACTCTGGACAGACATTGCATCAGCTAATCCAAACAATTTTCTTTCTTTCTTTGTCTTTTTTGGCCAGGCAGTATAGAATACCAGTAAACTACATTGTAAGGTTCAAGTCAATCATCTCACTGCCCTTGACTGCAAACTGAGGTTCAGAGGGCAATGCCACGTTGCTGACCTTTTTTAAGTTACTTTATAATTGATGGTTCATCCGTGTTGCATTCTCTGTCTTTACTCTCTCTTAACTACAATTGGAATTAGGTCTGATTGCTTTCGGGCTGATTTAACTCTGTGTTAACCGTCGTCCATGCCTTTCTGATTTACTCTTGTTTTCTTGTTTGTGTAATTTCTTAATTAACCTAAGAACACTGTTTGGAAGGGTTTTTCCACTGGTTTGCTTTGGATTAAAAACCTCGGCTCCAAGCCTCCCCGTAGAGCATTGGTATCACTCGTTAAAAGGTGGCCTCCCAAACTAAAAGGACAGATAACATCACAAAGGAAGAAACATACAGTAATGGGATTTAAAGGCTTAAGAATTATGGAATGTTACTCTGAATACCGAAGAATATAGACCTCAATAAAACCGAAATGTTTTCCCTGGAAACATTGTATTCTCCTGTGCCTTCATCATTTCGTATATCATGAATTCTCATCTGGAGTGGGTCTTAGAATTCATTGAAAAGTAAGTCAGGTCAGACTGTCTAAATGTCCGTCCCTCTGCCATTGTTAAAATGGGTCATAATATACCTGGGTGGCTAAGTATCTAAAATATGCCGGTAAAATGTGATCCGTTTGAAGGTGCTTCAAATTTCCATGTGCATAGAAGAAAAAAAATATATATATACCAAAAAATGCATTCCAAATCAGGACAGACCATCTGAGATTTATTAGTGTTTATTATTTAGCCCTTGTTGGTGTTCCTGTAACTTATGCCTCTGGTGATCATCGTTTCGCGTCCACCTTGGCAGAGAAGTGACCCAGAATTTTAACCATGGCCCATTAGACTATACAGTATCTGCAGAGCAGCTGAGGCGCTCTGTGGGGATTTTATTGCTACAGATATCCAGTCCTGTTTCACTGGGCTGCACAGGCTGTCACGTTAATACATACTGTATGTTCCACATCTAAGTTAATCGCCCTTGTACAGGATCCCTGTGAGCAACAATATATTAAACAACTGTTGGCAATGAATCACGCATGATTACCTGAGAATCTGTCACCGTAGGCCACAAAAATCCCAAACAATATTTCTGAGTCTGATTTGATGAAAGAGTGTCTCCAAGTGCTCTGTGTTGTGCTTTAAGGCATGTGTGTCCGAATACCATTAATCAGAACAAGATGATCTTCAGAGCAGCAAACAGCAGGCAGGGAACTGAGCACACAGGAAAACAATACTATCATCAATCAAACAATTGTCTAATTGCTTTTATTAAAGATTGTGATCCTGACTGCTAATTGTGCAGTAGGGATGAGACGAGACACCATATTGGGTTCACGAGACTAAGACTTTAAGAAAACTACCATGACAAAATATATGACTGGACCAACAGACCTTTATTTAACCGAGTTTCACATGCATTTTTAAATGTTTTATTATAAACCTTTACATGCGTGATGTAAGCATGAGCTTTTAATAAACTTCTTCCACAAATTGAAACTAAAATTTATAAAAGCTAAAAATAAAATAAAATATTTATTTTCTTCAAGTGCAAACAATATCATGTGCAAAACCAAATCAAAGTTCTACTCTGTCAATACAGAGTGTAAATAGTGCAAACAGAGCCTGACCAAGGATGTTACAACTGACAACTTATCAGTCACTCTTGTGCCATTTATCATTTCCACCGGGTACCCAAAATGCTGCCACACAAACGACTCGAAAGTAGCGGGGGCATCTTCAACTGTATTTTCCGACGTCATTCTGGCAGCTCGCTGCCTCCCCTCCTTCTCTTCTTCTTTTCCTTCTAATTCTAATCAGAATTAGAACCCAATTATGGCAGGCTAGACGTAGAAAATGTGCATTACTGCCCCCACGGGTCACAAATAGAAGTTTAGATTAAAAGCTTAGACTAAAAGGTAAAAAGACCTTTCATTTAAATCATTTAAAATAAATAGCTGTCATTCTTTATAAGGTTTAGGTCAATTAAATCAGTAGTAGGCTAGTATAATAATGTCAAAATAAGAAATTAATCTGCACTTGTGTGTATGACAAAAAAAATACCTCCTAAAATGTATCAAACTATACTGTATATAACTAAACTACAGCAATAGTTTTAGGTATCTTTAACAAATAGCTTGGTGGTTAGAGTAACATTGTTTGTTATTGGTTGTTATTGTTTCTGTGTCTACTGGTGGGTCAAATAGACAAAAAAATAAAAAATAAAAAAATGCTCGACCATACCCCAGATGTGAGCAGGGAGCTTAGCCGTAAGGCAAAGCTCTCAATTCAAGGGGGAGGTTGCGAGGTCGATCTATAACTCGCTGGAGGGATTATATCTCCCAGTTGGCCTGAGAGCAGCTGATGAACCCCGAGCGGAGGTGGAGGAGGTGACTGGAGACATGGAGGCCCAGGCATCTCTCTCTCCCTGCTGCTACTAAGACCCTGAAATTGACTAAGCTGTTTACAGTGAAATATCACATTTATTATTTTTATGATATCGCTAGAGGTACCAGATAATAAAAATGTAAATGAAAATATTTGAGGAACTTATTAGAGCAACTGAAATTGCTGAAAACCTCAGAATATTAACTTTTTTTTTAACTTACCCTGATTATTGTTACAACTGGATATGTAATTGAACTTATTCAAACTCCTAACCGATATATATTTCATTCTTAAGATTTTTTTTAGAAAAAGTCAGTCATGGTCTAGCAGGAAATTTGAGAATTATTGATGTGGTTGTCAGTGGACTTAAATCATATCAAAAGTAATTGACATTTTTCCTGTTATATTGTGAGAACATTCAATGAATTATCAAAAAGTCCCTTTAATGAGTTCTTTAAAACCATCTTCTGTTGGAAGATGGTATCCACAGGGACTCCCCCGGTTTTTGAGAGGAAAAAGAAAGAAGAAAAAAAAAAAGAGTACAAAGCTCAAGTCTGTCAGTGCATAAAGTATGAGATTATCAAGGTTTCTCTGTATTGTAAACCCTGTGCTGCAGCTGTAGTTATTTGATGGAATTCACAAACATCCACTCACAGCGGAGGTGGTGCACATTTTCAAAAGAGAGTATGTATGAACAGAGATGTACAGTGTATACGGTAAGTATGGGTGGTTAATCCTTTATAAAAGGATCAGTTGTGGCACTGCAGTGGGTAGTGGGGGACATTACTTTCAACTGCACATTATCAGAAATATTCTCCTGCAACTGAATCTGGATTGTAAATTCACATTTTGCATAGCATATGTCACCGTTTAATCATTCTAATTTTGACATTGAGGTGTTTTTAAAGCCCTATGTGCAGATTTCAACGAATAAAACTCATCTCAAGTGGCAGCGACTTTAATCATTTAAAAAAAATTACAATTCTGATCAGTACTCTAATCCTTACCCTACCCTAATGTTCAACCAAAATGTTTATGTTTCCTTTTCTTTTGTCAATCTAATGTCTTTTGTTTTTTTTTGTTTTCACCTGCCAATTCAGAAACACATTAATTACTGGTTTAGTGATGTCTTCGACTGTGCAGAAAAAGCCCTTCATGTTCAGATTGTACAGCAGAGAATGGGTTGTATCTTTTGCTGAGTGGATAATTGTACATTTGGTTGGTGATATATATTTATTACATCAATGTCAGACCAGTAATTACAGAGATACCCCTCCAGTGATTACTGTTATAGTCTGACTTGTCTCCCATGCTATCTTACTAATTGACGCCAGAGCTGTCCAAAGAGAGAATTGATAGGATTTATCTAATTTCTTTGGATTTGTACAATTGTGGTTCAAAATAATTATGAAAGTTTGAATATCCTAACTTGAATAGTCTGCATAACTTAGGATAGAAGATCCAGAAGGGTGACTAATAACGATTATGGATATACACCATTCATTTGAAGGTAAGCCAGTCTTTCACAGAGTCTTACTGGGATAATGTTCAGTGAAGAGAGGAAACCAAAGTAGGGCCTCTTTTGGAATGTAGTGCATGAGTTTCTTCATAGTTGAGGCAATAAAGCTTACAAGGAAAAGATGTTGCTGTGAGTTCTTATGATACAAAAAAAAGTATCAAGAGGCTGTTGTTTCTAGAAGTTCTGCAGTCAAATATTAGAGAAAATTAGATTTCTTTTAGAGAAAAATTACTTCTGCTGGTCATGAGAACAGTCTTTTTTGTTATTGTTGTTCAGTAACTTTGAATACTTACAACTTTTTAAAATATTCTGGTTATCCAAAATGGGTTTGATTACATTTATTTCCATCAATAATTCATATTCTGCGTTTGCACTGCGTTTACAAAGGAGGGGTTAATTATGGCTTAATCATTTGGCAGACATACTGGGGGGGGCTATAGTTACTTATTTTTCTGTCAACGGTGGAATGGTTTGGAATTGGAAAGATCTCTATATCAGAAAAAAATAACTTTGTTTTTCTTTCGCAAAAAGATGAAGGTATACATTTTTTATGCCGACAGCATGTTCAATATTCCCATAGCTCAGACAACAAAAGGATGTCCTGGCATCTTGAATAAGCCTCTAACCCTGATGAAATTCACAGCTCTTTGCCATCTGACTCAGCACTTACTAAATTATGTTGCCTCTGGATGCTGCAAACTGTCAGTTTCACACTGGGCAACATCTGTCCTCTGCCGCCACACAAAATGCCTTCCCCTCACAGTTTATCTAATAACGCAGCAATGTGAAGGATAGATTAAAGACGAATAGACTGATGAGGTAAAACAAGTGAGTGAAAATGTCACATCATCAAGCTGGTGGCTAAAGTATGCTAACAGTGCTTTGAGATTCCCCAAATATAATACGTACACATGCGTGAGTACAAGTTTTTAGGGTATTTTAATTATCCCCAGCAATCTAAGCCATGACAAGTGAAGAGAACTTTAGTGCTTTATCAGAAGCAATCAGCGCTTGGGATAGTGTTAGCTGGTATGGGCAAAATGAAGGATTTAAAAAAAAAAAAAAACAAGGTTGAGTCTGACAAGAAAAGATTATCTGCACTAACAAAATACTGTTTTTCAAGCTGCAGTAATCATGTGAAATCAATAGGATTTCCAATCACCAAAGATGGTACGGTGCATTGTCCATCATTAACAGTGTATTGGTAGGTAAAAGTATATTTTCATGTGTGCAGTATTATTTTCTGTAAGTAAGTACGCTTATGAGCACATTTCAAAATTATTTTTATCATGATATAAAATGTTTGTCGATTTGATTGCGCTGATCTTACTTTGTTAAGAAATGTGTGTTCTATCTACCTAATCTAACAAAATCGAACAAGAAAGTACAGCTGAGACACAGACAGGTCATAAACCAAGTTAACTTTCTCCTGATTTTATTATTTTAAAAATTCCAGAAGATTTCAAAGCTGGAGGGCCCATAGGAAAGGTTTTCCTTTGGAGTCTGTTGGGCAAAGAAATCAGTCATAATTTGTGTTTCATGTTCACTTCCCACATTAGGAAATTATACTGAGGACCTGCTGCTAGTCTCTTAAAGCGATATGTCAGTGGGGCTTAAACCATGTGACAACAATTGATGGACTCAGTGAAGGGGGCACAACACATGATTTGGATAAAAAAATATCACTATCACCATGAAACTGTGGTGAACGGTGGCGAGGTAGGACCCAGATGCAGTTCTTTAACTTCAAAAAAAGAGAGCAAGGCAAAAGAGAGGGTGCCGCAGAGCCGGATTCAAAAATATTTAAATGATGAACAAACAAAGCAAGACTATGAAAAAACAAGACAAGACTATGAATAACTATGAACAAAAAGAAACAAGACTATGACCATGAATAAATACTGTGACTTTGAGGCAGGAAACCAGACTTAACTCTGTAGCATGAAGGGTTGGTGAGGATTCTGCAATGGGTGAAAGGAAACCAGGAGACTAAATGCTGTGGAGGGAGTGATTAGTGAATGACGTGCAGCTGTGAACAATGAAGCAGGTGACGTGAGTGAAACTAGGTGGCAGGGGAAAAACATGACCAGAACATAACCTGAAAACATGAGAACCCAACATAAACTGTGACAGTAATAAATTGGTCAAGGTTCTGTCACAGTTTAGGTTTTCTCTGTCACAGTTTATGTTCTAACATTCAGACAATTGTTTTTTCTGTATGCCAATGATGTATTATATATCCAAAAAGGTGCTTTATTTGCATACATTTCAAGGAGTAAAATCTAAACAATGGACAAAGCATTTTTAAAAATCTAATTGTATTCTGTTAACACGTTAAAGAAGACTTTTTTTTTTTTCCAGAAAAGATTTTGCATGTCTCTGATAAATGAGAAAACATTATCAACATTCAGAAAAACATCTACAATCTGTATATTTGTGCTGTAAAGTGCTATAAACGAGCCTGTAAAATATCATCAACCAGTAAAACAAATCTTTAGTATGTAGAAAACTGGAAAGTTTAGTGTCTATAACTGGAGCGGAGATTTTGGACTCAGAATATTTGCAAAAGAATATTTAAGAAAAAGGCCTTTAAACATTTGGGTTGTGAAGTTTTTGTTAGAAACCACCATTTCAAGGCATAACATAATAATGTAATTAACAGAAACATGTCTTACACATCAAAGTTGAAAATGAATACCACAGCATGGCCTTTATGGTGCATGCGTGGGTCCAAAAACATTCATGTTAGGTTAATTAGTGAGTTACTGTGATCTGCCAGCAACAGCTGTTGAGCAATACAATGCCATTTGTAGCCCAGTATAGCATCGGTACACCTTGGATGTTCCCTCAATTAGTGCTTTGATGGTGGTGGAAAGTGCTGCCTAATGTGTCAGACCATATATTCTAAAAAGTGCTCAAACAAGATCTGATGGCTGAAATGGCCATAGCATGAGATTCACCAGCCCAGTCTGTCTAGAATGTATGCCGGCTACGTGTGTCCACAGCTCACAAAGTTGCAAAACCACAAGATATTTTTTTGTTGCGTATCAAACAATACCAACATGATAGGATTCATTTAAACCATCAACCATGTATTTTTTTATTTCAAAATGAATTACAGTTCAAAGGTTAATTTTACAAGTGTTTGTATTTTCCTTATCTAATCCTAAAGGATCTCAAGTGATGGCAAAGTGGAAATAATGAAAGAACTTCAGAAAAAGTTGGGTCAGATGAGACTTGGACTTCTGCATTGCATGCCAGTTGGCAAATTAATGCCACTATTACCCACATTGGTGCTTGGTGGGTAATAAAAGTTGCAAAAATATCTTTTCCTGCAATTTCATGTAATGCGAAATGTAGGCATTTCACTGTTGTAAAGACAAAAGTATGTTTATGTTTATGTATTTAGCAGACGCTTTTATCCAAAGCGACTTACAAATGAAGATATAACAAGCTATACAAAAAGCTAACAATAAACTACATAGAAGGAACTCACTAGTCTGACTATGTCAGAGGTGACAGAGTGGAGATAGGGGGCAGGCATAGAAAGAAGTGCAGAAAGATAAAGTGCAGAGATAGAGGGGGTAGGTAAGTACAAGGTAAGTGCTAGGATAGGACCTACAAAAGTAGGTCTGTAATGATTTTCACACCTTGAAATTGTAGACAATTTGAAGTTTTTTAGCCTTTGTTATGAAGCTAACACGTTTTAGCTGTCAACTTTTACAAGTTTTGAAGTGAGACTGGTTTGGATTCACTTCGTTTTCATCCTCAGTCTTTCAAAACCATTCAATCCCCTTGTGCCCTATAGATGTCGGCTATCTTTTAAAGAAACCACTCTGGTCTCTTTGGCAAATGCAAAGAATTGACTGTGTAAAATTGTCTATATCAACATAAAACTAGGTAAAATTGCTCTTCCTAACTCTTACTACTAAGCCTTTCTAAGATACAGAAAACAACTTGAGCAATTAAACATTAAACAGCCATCGAAACTGAAAGTTAAAAAATCTATTAATATCTTGTGGTCAAATGCCTCATCCAGCTACTTCAGATTCAATATATTTCATAACTGATGGACTAATTTCATGTGTATCTTTGATTACAATTTTATGTGTCTCCCATACTATGAAATGTAAATATAATTTCAGTCAATGTTCTTATTGAAATATTAACTTGCTTAACTTTTGTAACTGAAGCTTCTGCCATCAGTACCTCAAGAATGAGCTTGCTGTGTTGGAAAAAATAAAATAAGTATCAATTACATGAATATTAAAGCGCATTCTGTACCATTGCACTAACCATGATTATTTTCTATCATTATCCAAATAGTTTGATTCATAACCTGAACCAATTGATGTTATGGCCTAAAGCCAAACAGAGAGTGACAAAATTTAATCAGGATGTTATCTGTTTACAAGTAATCAAGGCAATCTGCGAAAGGGGTATCCCTGAAGCTGACACCTGTTGTAAAGATATTTACCTCTAACCATGATCGTTCTCCAACCTTAACCACACCATTCTTAATCATCCCTAATTGTAACTGTTGTCTAATCATAACCAGGAAATGACAAAAGTGTTTTAGTTTAAAGTGTATCTCAGAAGTAAAAATATCCAGGGGGAACTCCCCAAATCAGAACTAACTCCTGCTCACCATTTATATTCATGCAATGCACAGAAGAGACTGGACTGGAAACATGATTAGCACATGTATGTGGACATATCTCCATCTGTTGAGTTTTTCCACTTATTTTTTTGTGCTTTCTATTCATTAGTCATTGGAACGGCTGTAAGGCATTCAAGACCAGATTGGAGTAACTCAGACTCCATTTTCCAAGCTAAAATACTCAAAACATTTCAACCTACAATGAATTAAACATTTCAGGACTAATAAATATTTAGCATTACCAAGGACATATCATTACCACAGAGGAACTACACTCACACTATTTAGCCTGAATCATTTAAAATGTTGTGTGTCATCCCCATGTTTAAAACTGAAGTGAAAGATATCCCTAACCGACCAATTAGTAACCATCGCTATACTCATCAAGGCCAATTAATTGTGAGGGCTGGAACAAAAACAACAATACACAGTGGGCCAGCTAGAGTAATGTGAAATGCAGCCCTGATGCTCCGATGAAAGCTAGCAGTGATGGGGGTAAAGCGAAGTTAGTCAAGGTGAGAGCTTGTTAAGCTCGAGGTTTTAGATGGAACGACATCCTGCTGATTCAGAGACCCCCAACCCCCCCAAGTGAATCAGAAGAATAAATTAGCAGGAGCAGCGAAGATGACATATGCTAATGATTTTCACAACTATTAGATTGCTATATATGAATACACAATAAGAAGAGGAAAATCTAGCTTTAGAATTACTCAGTATGCAATAACATTTCACAATAGTTTACTCAACAAGTTATTGATATTTGGATTCAATTTCATAGAACTTTCAGTATGATGGATATTTCAATGTCTTGCACAAATTCCTTACAAACATGTTATATGCTCTTCATTCCATGACTAAATGTTTTCGACTTAAAATGTGGGTAATAGAAGGCTAGCGGTGTCTTTTCAAAAAATGTTTATTTTTCATTGCTTGGAAGCATTTATTTGGTATTTTTTGGGTGTCCAAAGTATGGACCAATTCAACACAAACCTGGCCCTTTGTTTAGGCTGCCCATGTTTGAAAATGTGTCACCTGGTAGGCTGAAGTCACACTGCCAGCTCATACTAGAAATATGTAGCCTGCTTGCTGTCTGCTACATGACTTCATCGTCCTGTCTGCTGTGCGGTTTTTACGGTCTGTGACAGTTCAACACAACTTGGGTTTTTGGTACTAGCTGTCCACAGTTGAACTGTAGACAGGGGAAATGTAAGTATTTGAGATTAAGACTGCCTGTTAAGTATTATCTATTATGAAGGTGAGTGATTTATACTAAGATATATCAAGTGGAAGAGAGGTTAGGAGTGGAGACAAGTTGCTCACTCAGACCTTTTAAATAGTTGCAATAAAAAAGAGCTGTAAATTCATAGTTGTAATGGGTAGTGTTGTACTATATCTCTCTAGTATTTAACCTAAGCATGTCACAGGCATTTCACTTAGATCTCAGGAAATTGTGTCAACTTATTAAAAAAAGGACATAATGTCTCTTTTCAAACACTTTATTCATAAGACAGCTCAGTTTGTTGTCATTGTGCTTCTTTTCCTGTTTGAAAGGATTTTTTTGTTTTCTGTTGTTTGGGAAATATGTTAGTTTATTTGTAGCTATCTATTGGGCTATGCTTAAGTAGTTAAATGCTATATTTATGCAATAAACCTCACACAGACTCTGCTGAGCGGATTCTTGTAGTTTTTTAATCATAGCCTGTCCAAACATTTGGCTTAGTAGTCAGCCTAGAAAAGAAACAACGAGATTCAGCTGAGAGCTGGTGCAAAGTAGCCTTGTGTACAAAGATTCGTCTTCTTTTCCTGCATATATTGCTATCTGAAATACGTCAGTGCAGATGAGTTGAGTCTGGTAAACAGCCCTCTTCAGCTCATTTCCTATTTCGGTATGTGCTGACTGACCGCTGGACTGTCTCTGATAAAGCTTCAGTTGCACCCGTGGTGCAATGCTAGGCAATATCCTCTTCTTTTTGTCTGCCTCTAATTAGTCACATATTAGAAATGCAGTGAGAAACAATCCAATTAAGTGGTGCCTGACTTAATTTTCTTGAGGAAAGTTCAGCGACGGAAGTGGAGAGAGTGAGGGTGAAACATAAGAGAGGTGAAGTGAGTTTAATCAGAGCTCTCTGTCTTTCTTTTTCCAAACCAGTTAATGAATCTCAGCACACAGACATGCAATCAACAGACGGGCTTCAGATGCCAGAAGCCCCAACCAGTCATGTTTGTTCAATGTTTGCATCTCTGTATGTCCGTACCGGCAGCAAACTGAAACCTATGGAGACTTACCATGCTGTGATAGGAGCAGCAATTAATCAGCACAAGTTGGACTATTTTCATAAGCAATTCCCCTCTCTGTGAGTGGTAACAACAAAACATACTGATAAAGCAAATGTATGGAGATGAAGTCATTTATCTTTTGGCTAATTTACCACCTGTAATCTTCTTTAGACAGTCTCATGTCCTAAGGCTGCTTTGAAGATTTACATTTTAAATTCTGTTATAAAAAAAGCAAAATAAAGAAAAGGAAATTAATGTATTGCTTGATTTCCTATTTCACTCACTATACGTTGGATTTTTCTCTGTGTTATTCATGGAGTTGTGCAGGTAAAAATAATTCAGACAAAGACTGCAGTAGAACTGTCTGTTCCTCTGTCTTACATGAATCTGATCCATGTTTCGCTCAAGTTCTATGACAGATGTACAGCTGGGAGAAACTACTAGAATGCTTACCTATTAAAGTATATAATGCACAGATCAAGCAATACCAGTTCCCCAACATGCAGTTTCTTTTCTTTACAATCTTAGTATATATTACTAATATTAACATAAAATGCTCAATATTTTCAAATATAATTATGTTTTTGGTTTGTCTCAACATCAATTAATGGTGAGAAAATGGAATTGTTTCTTTTCCTTATTTTCATCAAGCAAAATTAAGTGTGCCATTTAAGTTTGCTCTCCCATAGGACCTCATGAGATCACACTCAGTAGCCCTTAGCTAACAAATAGATTGGGGAGAAAGAGCAGCTGTTTCTACTGACTCCATAATGACTCAGCTACAAGCAAAGCACAAGCAAATCCCTTGTTGGCAAATACAGAACATTTTAAACCCCACTGATATCTGAGGAACTGTAGACCCAAGGGATTGTTCTTATTTTTCATGTCACCATCCCCACAACAGCAGGCATCCCTAACATCCCAAGGCTTCACATAATTTTTGGTTAATCTTAGCTCAACTTTGATAGTATGTCATCAAGAAAGAGTTGAAACCGTAAAATTGAGGCACAATCAGACATTGGAGTGATTTGAAACTAAAATCACTTTACTGTCGGTGTTGAGATGTGTTATAGCTGCTGTAATTGTTCTTAACAGCTTCATGTGAATCAAATAGAATTCCATTCATTTTGATGGGAATCCCCACAATATCTAACAGCTGTACAAACCCAGCCTTTTGATTTTATTTTTATTTTTTAGCGCCTTCTGGAACTGGCCTCATGTAAGCTGAAATAGTTTTGCCTCTCCTATTGATAAAGTTTTTTTGATCTGAACAGAAAAAGAAAAAAGAAAAAAACATTTCCCATGTTGAACACTAAGGGCATAGTCCACACTCAGAATTATAAAAGAGACCAAATGTGTGGAAATCAGGCATGGCGGAAGTGCACCAGTTTACACCTGGTACTACAATGCACCTGGTCTGTAGTGACCAATTGTGACTGGATGTTTCCCACTTTATATACAGATTAAACACAAAGTCACACAAGCCTCACTAATCAGTCTAATAATGTTTGTCTGTTCTCAATTGGAATTAATTTTAAAGTTCTTCTGTTAATATGAGTAGATAAATGACAGTTCCATAAATTGTAACTGTACTCATAGGTGTGCTGCCCACTTTCACAGGATAAATTAAAGCAAAGGACAAAGAAGAGGTTTTTAGAGGCATTTGAACTGTGAACAGAACCCCTTCCCTCCCTCTCAATGGAAATTGTTGATTTATGATACTGGCAGGGTTCTGTCAGTATGCACTGCAGCAGACATGTAGACATGTGAATTGGGGCTTTAAAGCTCTGCAGTTTTCTGTCTGGATGAGTCTGGGCAGAAATGTGAGCAAAAGCCCGTAAAATCCGTAAACCACTCCGCTCATGATAAAAGTGAGGTCATTGGGCTGTGTATCTTCGTGCAAATACACATTCTCCCTAAACTCCAGGGTGCCATCTTCAATTCAATGTTACATTAATGTGTACCTTCTTCTAACATGCTGAAATCAGGTACAGTACAGAACCTTGTAGGCTTGGTAGTAGCCATTACCATCTATTCATCTTTAATTCAAATGCTATGGATGTCAGGGTGGGTGGTGTAGAGAGGAGAAGGACACAAATGCAGACACTGATGCCATCGAGAGGTTGAAGGGAAAATTTATAAACACAAAACGCAGCTGAGCTTGAAAACCAGAGTAAACCATGGGAATAGAAATGACGAGGATATGACAATGATTGTGAGAAATCACTGATCAGAAAATAGTTACAGCTGAGAAGATTGAACACAGGTGGCAGTGCAGCCAATGACCAGAACAGGAGGGGACTGAGGAAAACTATGGTTGACAAGATGAAACCAAAACCTGAAACAAGAACAAACTACTGACCCAAGTGAATGACAAAGACAAACATGACTGTAACTACAACAGACAACTAAAGACTAGATTATTACAAATAGAAAAAAAAAACAAAACCAATCATTCAAGAACAGAGAGTAACCAAGGAGGAACTTCAAACAAAAAGACTAATCTAGATTAGTGGAAAACAAACAACAAAAGGAAACACAAACGCCCAAATAAATTGGAAACAAAACACAGAAATACCAAAATCTGAAAAACCAAAGTACAAAATTCCACAGATCTTAACAATGCATTTATCTTTAGTTGCCTCATGAGATTAAGACACCTGATTACCCAGTTTTCAGTTGTGTTTTCAGTTTAGATTTTAAGAAACTACAATTACTTGCAATCTCAACAATCCATGTGCACATCTTTTATATTACTTTTTTATTTTCTTCGTGGACACGGGCATAACCAACGTTTTATTCTCCCACAACTGTCAGCTTTATCAACCACTAGTGGGAGAGTATGGTGGCAGATGGCTCCAGCACATTCAAACTCTGGAAACCTTATATTCTGTCCACTCTGGTAAATCTTGTCACAGGTGTTCTTTTTTACTGTGTTTATATATCCAAACCAAAACCACTTGGAAATAACATATCTAGTTGCAATAGGACTTGGTTCGGTGCTAAATTCACCACCTAAATGGCCACATGGTATCAGACACACAGAGTTCCTTTTGCTAGGGAATCAACACAATATATGATTTTGATCTCCAAAAAGATTAAAAAAAATAATAATAATCACAACATACCTTCATGGCAAATGAACTGGACGAGTACTGTTGTACATTATAAAGACAGTTGATCACATTTTACCTACACTGGAATTGCTTGTAATATCCTGTTAAAAGTAAATGGAGATTTTGTATTCGATAATATCTAAACTTAACCGTGATTCGGATTCTGCATATATTAGGGCAGAGGAGAATAATTATGAATGTCTAAGCTAGTTCCACAACAAGCTCAGAAAACACAGAAACATTTCCTTATTATAAAAATATTTCAACTTGGGGAACCCTTTAATAAGCTAATGTAAGCATAAGAGTGTATAATTGTATGATTAAAGCTGATTATATAAAATGGAGAACAAACATAATGACATAATATTAAATGTTAGTAAAAATTTGTAAAAGTGCCACATTTTATCATATTTAAGATTTCAAATCCACTGAAGATAAAAATCAATGAATAAATAAGATCTTACGTTATTTACTGATAAATTGTTAATGCTTATTTCTTCTGAAACTCAGACAGACACTTTGTCAATTATATTTTCTCTGAAATCTATTGGTTTGTTGGGAGACAGCCCTGTAACACACACACACAAAAAAAAGAAACAAGAATCAATCTCGCCGTCTATGGCGAAATCATCTGTTTTATAAATCTTTTAACGTGCATCGTATGTATCATCTGTTTGTGGGTGAGCTGGTTTTAAGAGGTGAAATCAATACAGAATTATAGCTTTCACAAGATTGACCAGGTTAAAAAGGACACTTAGATTTTTTTTCTGCTATGACCAGTAAAAATGGATTTTTCTCATACCAAGTCAGCCAAAGAAAAAAACTTGCTATCCTCACTGTAAAAGTTAATATTCTTTAAAACAAAGTCTTTATATCTTGATTCAATAGTATCAAAAGAGCTGTATTTTTTTTCTCTAAAAAAATATCTTATTAGCAGTCGAACAGTTTTAATGAAAAATATGAAAATATTCATCATCCATGTCCAAATCCAACCAACCCCTAGAATTCCCAGATTTGAAAGTAACCATTCCACAACCATTAAAGCACATCTGTATTGCACCGTAAAGTAACTGTTAACATTTACTGGGGTGTCATTTACTATAGGCATATATTTGTCTTAAAAAACTGTCAAATGATGTTTAGATATTTTTATAGGATGTAATGTGAAATGGGTCACCCTTCTACATCTTATGTAAAGCTGCATTAAGGGTTTTGCCCACTTTACTTTGGGTAGGGTAAGAGTTAGGGTTGGTTTGTGAGTTTTTACTCAGTGGTCTCCCTCCTATGCAACTAGGTTAAAAGAGATGAGACAGGGGCTATATTAGATTTTTAAAATAAATTTTTACTTCTGTAGTAGTGGTAAGGGGAAGGTGGACATAGGGTTAGGGCTATAGGCCTGTGACCTTAAGTTTAGGATAACTGGAAGGGAAAGGTCTATAAGAGGAGGAGATGTTTAAATTTTAATTAATTTGGGAGGGAAATGTGTCCATAAAAAATTATTAAAATTAATCTAAATTTTCAAAGTGGTGGTATGGGGGAGGAGGACATAGGGTTAGGGCTCTGGTGTGTCTTATTTGGAGTAAGAAATGTTTTCTGGGAAAATTTATGAAAATAATTTTTTAAGTAGTGGCATGGGGTAGGTGGACTTAGGGTTAGGGATTCTGATCGTGTCACCTTAGGTTAAGGGCAAATGGAATAGGGTTAGACGTATATAAAGAGGTATATAAAGGAGGAAATGGTATATCTGTTTGGAATGAACTGTTTGGAACAATTCCCCGACCTCAACTAAACACGTTCAAAAATGCCGTTGGCTCGAGTTGAGCCACTTGGCAATGGTCCAGGGCCGTGAAAATTTAGCCCAGCCATCTGGGGCACACGAGTGGGGCCAAAAAAGACACTCTTTGCCAGCCTCGACCTTTTGACCCTTGGCCTCGAAACGGCTGCAAGTCAGGAACACGGGCGGCTATCGGCACGGGGCCGACGGGCCCTCGAAAGGCTCATCTCATAGATGAGAATATGGACATCTCGAAGATGAGAATTTGAAATAGTCCACTTTTTAATCTATTAAATGGTCAATAATAGATGAGAATAGGGAATGTGGATTATCATGAGGTAGAGAATGGGGAAAATTTGATCAAGAAGCCTACATAGTCTCTGCAGAATGAACACCATTTCCGCCAGTTTGCAGTTGATGTGCATCACTTCTATGGGAAATTTCTGCCCATTCCTTACTGTACTAATGTGGAATCCACTTAAATGTGCAAAGAATTCTTAATGGATCATTATTACATGATGACAGAGTGATGCAGCCACCTGTATTCGATACAGAAATCTACGAGCTTCCATTTGAACTTGGAATTAGCTCCCTCTCTTCCTCTCTTTGAAATTTAAACCTTCTAAGTACTTCCAAAAAAATAACAGTCTTTTATTAAAAACATTTCAGTTATATATATTGTGGTGTTCAGAACTCCACACATGAAGCTAATTCAAATATAGAACAGGTTGCTCAAAACATTTTCTGTCATCAACATTTTTAAGCTGTGCAGATTTCAAACCTTCAACCAACCATTCCACTGAAACAGAACATAAGACACAAACAATAAAATAACAAATGTTATGACCACACCAAAAAATACCAGGTTGTGCGCACCAAGACATATTGGGGCCATGCCCGCATGCGCCTGAGGGTCACCTCAAAACGGGAAACCAGCATGTGCCTTGGGTTCCAGCATGACAATGAGATTCTCCTCAGATTGGGAAGCCGACATGCACTTGGGGTTATCCTCAGACCGAGGTGCCAACGTATTCCCAGGTTTCAGGAGTTCTGTAATGGGCATAGGATACTCCTCGGGATGGATTACCGACAGGCACCCATGGTTCTCTTTGGACCGGAGTTCTGGCATGGATATAGGGTTTTCCTCAGCCATAGGTGCTGACATGCACCTAAATTAGCACCTATGGCTAATTTAATGGTCCTCCTTTCCAATGGCTTACAATATGATGGGTTGAGAGGATTAAAACATCATTAAGCCATTAAGAACTGCCAACTCTGGGGACTGGGATGCCACCATGCACTCACAATTCCCATCAGCCATGGCCTCTGGCCTCCCACTGGCGTGTTTTAGTCAAACATGTAAATTACTACTACTATAATAATTATCTACTACAGCAAATTATTATTTGAAGTTGGTCTAGTTGGTATAGTGCATAACAAAATGTGAGAAAAAAAACTAACTCTCTTTAACCAGGTTGCAAACAGTGTGGGTTCAAAGTCCTCCCCAAGTAAGACATGCACACATGTCACTCTTAAACGTTATTAACTGTTCAAAAAACATTTTGAACTTTTTCTGAAAGTTCAGAAGTGCATAGAAACATAATATTGGGTTTTTTTGGGTGGGGGTGTTTTTCCTACGGGTTGCCGGAGTGGGGGTGAAGGTGGGTTTTGGGACAGACTGATTGGGCTGGTCTGCTGGTTGCCGTAGTCTGTCCCCGCTAGACAGAGAGCCTGTGTGGGGCTTGTGAATCTGGTAGTGGTGGGAAATCACTCTCCTCTCTGTTTTCTAAGATGGGTGACAGGGTCCGTGTGGTCATGGCTGGGGGAAAAAGAGGCTGTGTTGGGAGAGGCTCTGAGCTGGTAGAGGTGTCTGTGAGAGCGAGTCCAAGTGCATGTTCCACTGTATGAATAGTTAGTTTTTGTAGTCTGTGTCCGTACCTTTTCTTAGCTATGCCAGTGGTAATTTGGATGGTTATGGGAGTGCAGTTGAGGGAGGAAATAGTGGATGAATAATAACCCTATAGATTTGTCATATTGTTTTTCATCCAAGTGGTGGTATTATCTGTGATTCTGGGTCAGGTGAGTCAGAAAGTTTTGTAACTTTTGTAACTCATACCGGCCAGAAATTGCTGTGTTGTGATGGCTTTATCTATGACCTATTTATGGTGTACTATCCAGATGAGTTTGTAATACAGCTTGCTGTTTTGTCTTGTTTCCAGGGTGAGTGGCTCTGGCAGATCACGGGTGGGTGGAATGTGTCTGGGTTCTGGTCGTGAGTATATATTAAAATGCGATTAAAAATACCAGTAGGATGTCCATACATCTCACTTTTTAACTGCCGTGTGTAGCCTGGCTCTTGAAAAGAGAAAGAACTCTGTTAAAAGTACCTTGGTGCAGATATGTGCCAAGTTTTCTGCTTTCTTTGTCCAGGTATCCGATGGGGGATCCCCCGTACAGTTGGCCTCCTTGCCTGTTGGTAAGATAAAACGGCTCCCAAGATGGTGAGGACAATGTCAAGCAGTACATACAACAAGCAGCCATCGGCAGGAGCAGTCCCCAATGATTACTTTTATTTTAGAACTTTATTAAAGTAAAGAAAATAAACCATTAAAACACGATAAGGTCTCAACCCAGAAAACATGTCCTAGACACATTCCCTTTAAGGGGTAAGGGTTAGGGTTAGATTATATGCATATATAATTATCTCATGTTATATCCCAGAACAGCACAGCTTTAAATGTTGAAAGGTGGTACTTTGATTGAATAAAAAAAATGCTAACAAATTCGTATTGTAGAATTCAGAGTTAACACTATGTAAATATAGAACAAGTTATTCGACTTTTGTGTAAAGGCTGATTCCCATTTGATATAACATAAGAGAGTTGAGAGTTTGCATCTCATTTACATTAATCCACACGGCTCTGATGTCCCTCTGCAGTTTAGTGGTTGACTGTATTCTGTAATGTATCACTATTTCACCAGATTTTTTGTCTGTCAAGAAGATGAATTTGAACTGGCAAGCTTTGCTCATTTTGGCACACGGTTTCATTTCCAAGGAAATAGTCCAATAAAGGAAAGGATAATGAATGGACGTTCTGAAGGTCACTTGCATTGCCTACTAATGGGTAAAGCACTCCCTATGGAACCACTGAATGAGTCTCTTTTCTAGAACAGTGATTTGCGACAATGAAGTAAAATTAGGAGGAATCCAGTAGCAGCCCAAGGGGACAGGAGCTATGGGGTAAATTCTCTGCCTTCAGTGTATTTTTAAGAGTACAACTGAACGTATCTCAGTACAAGGTCAATGTGCTATCCCATAGTAGAGAGCACTGCAGTTTGGTTAAAAAAAAAAAAACGACTGCAGCGTATAGCTGTATTTGTTTGGCATTAGACAAAAACCTTTAAATCTCCTGCTGTTGTATTCTACCAACAACAGAATTGAGTGATGGCAGGTGAAGAGTGCTCCCAGTGATTACAATAACCTCAAATGTCAAAGGTGGTCACTAGCTGAAAGGAAAAGCAAAATACAGGGGTTTTAATCCACTGCACATTACGACGAGTGGCGGGAGCCCAAAATAATTTGCCAGAAAACAGTAAACAGCCAAAGGCGCGCACACACACAGCCAAATTATTGTGTCCAAAATCGACCCAAAATAATTACAAAATATCAAACAGACAGACTTGGAGAAAATGAGAAAAAGAAGAATGGTGTCTTCATTTTCAGAATGTAGGAACTACACCAAGTGCATTGACTGTATTTCCTTGGGGGGGGGGCAAAGCTGACATATTTTTTTTTGTTATTATTCCTTTAAATAAAGCCAACGGAGCACCAATTTCGTAAACTTATCAAGGCTACTTTCTGTTTTTGTTTTTTTGTTTTTTTTTTGTTGAAACTTTTAAATAGAACTGTTAGAACTGAAATGAAAGAAAATTCACGCACCTTCAGATGTAAGTTGGTATGAGCCAATTTCCTGCTGTAAGGTATGTCACAGTTTTAAACTGAACAGCACATGGCTATGGCTTAGAGGAGGAGGATAATCTGATGCAAAAAAAACATATACCCCAAGGAGTGGATGCCCGAGGAGGCAATACTTCAAACATGTTTCACATCTACAGGAGCACCACCCATAACTCTTTAATGATTTCAATTTAGCACTGTGTTGAAATAAACACAGCCAGCCCCGAGAGTTAGTGTGTGAAGCACTGACTGAATGAATAGCTTAGTTTGCCACGGAGGCAGAGCTTTGCTAATTAAGTTGCTAATCATTCACCTAACATTACTAGATTGAGAGAAGAACGGTGGAGAAATGCTTACTTTCCGTGCAATTAGAACTTTTTAACATTTTAAAAGAAACATATTTATATTTGTACTCCACTTCATGAACTGGCATTCGGAATTTGGTAAATTCTCAGTGTTTTGATCGGAGCCTAAAACGATGAAGTGTATGGATGTTTGATGCGCTGAAATATAATTTACCTCTACAAATATCTTTGTGTGTTTGGTTAGACTTAGGCACCATACTTGATTGAAGATGAAGACGATGAAGAGGGAAGTTAAAAATTCATATATACCTATTAAATTGACAGGTTATTTTTTGGTGGGTGTTTTTTTTTTAACACAAGGTTAGTTATAACTACAAGTATGAAGGTCAGTTGTTTATCAGTCATTACTGGGCTGCAGCTGCCTGTGGACATCATTACTTCAGGACAGCTGAGAGCAGTTGCAAGGCCACAGAGCAAAAGAGCGTGGTTACTAAACCAGACCGCCTTGTCTGAAAGACAAAGTTTGAAGAGTTGAACTCTGAGGCCTCACACACTCCATGCCAAAAATAAATCACTGGGAAAAGTCATAAATGTGGTTCACTGAGTAACACTCCAGTAACAAGCTTTTTTTCACACGCACACAACTTAAGACCTTAAAGAGGTCTTGCCAGGTGAAAAACAGAAGTTTATTATTTTTCTCACCTTCTTTTCATCTGAAACGGGTGGGAATAAAACAAAAATCGGCTTGAATGTTCAAGGCAAAGGGCTTTCTCATACAAGACTGTGACTGAAAGCTTTTAGCTTCAAACGGAAGGTCAGTTCCAATGACCTATGGTCAGTATCGATTTTGCAACAATTCTAGTGTTCAACTGCGAAAAAATGCACTCAGGAAACAGTATGAATAAATTGACATTTAGAAGTAGACTGTGTATGAAGTGAATGTTTCTATTTCTGTTCTAGATTAATTTATTTTTTTCAGTCTTGTTTTTTAACTTATTTTGTCAGCAATGTGGGAAGCTTGCCAGGAGCTTCTGACATTGTTGTAACTGCTGTTTCTTTCACTAAATTGTGTTTATCTATTTGTTCTGGGTTTGTTCTGCTTGCACTGGCCACTGTTTCCTCTCCCTCTTCTTTGGTCGGCTCCAGGGCAGACTTGGCACTTTTTTTGACTCACAGCCCTTCCAGAGGTGGTATTACAGTAAAAGCCAGTTTTTTTTCAAAAGCACTCATTCATTGTTGTCTGTACTGTATCCTATTGAGGGTTGCATATCCCAGCTACCATTAGGCAGGATACAACCTGAACAGGTCTCACACTTACTCGACTGAGAATCTCCAATTAAAGGGAAACTCCGGTATTTTTAAACCCAGACCTTATTTCTGGCATGAAATACGTTTATCTACTCACTGAGAACAGTTTGGCGAAAGTCGCCAAAGCTATTTAGATAACTCACAATTGGTGTATATCCATATAACGAAGTGTACGGGGCAATGATGATGCAGCCTCTAAATAAGGCGTCCCAGTAGAGGTGTGTGTAGAATTCCCTTTGTTAGCTCTCCTATAACTGCAAGTAGCCACATAACAGTAGCTATGTGCTTACAGAGCAATAGTACGCGTTCATTCATTCATTAGTCTTAAAAGTATTGGTGAAATAAAGATAGATAATGCCTTTTGTAAAGGCTGCATCGTCATGGCCCCGTACACTCCGTTATATGGATATACACCGATCGCGAGTTATCTAAATAGCTTCCGAAGGACGCGACTTTCGTCAAACTGTTCTCGGTGAGTAGATAAACGTATTTCGTGCCAGAAATAAGCTCTAGGTTTAAAAATACCGGAGTTCCCCTTTAACCTAACCGATGTATCTCTTTGGTATGTCGGAGGAAGCTGGAGCTCCCTGAGAGAACTCATGCATACATGAGGAACACATAAAAACTCAAAACAGTAAGCCTCTAGCCTAGATTTAAATTAATAACAATATTGCTGTGGCGCTAGAGTGCTAAACATCACACCATTGTATACCCTACCATCACAAAAGTATCTCAGTTGTATATCTCAGCTGAAGAGGACAACCCCAATTGGTTGGAACACTGTAAAATGTAAATAAAAACAGAATGCAATTATATGCAAATCTCAGAAATAACTTTTTTTTTTAAACAACAGAACACAGAAAGCATCACATTTTGAAAGTGAGATGTTTTACTATTTTCTGAAAACTATTAGCTCATCCTAATTTGATGGAAGCAATGCATCTCAAAAAAGCTAGGATAGGTCATATTTACCACTGTGTAGTATCCCCACTTCTTTTAAAAACAGTTAGTAAACATCTGGGAAATGAAGAGACCTGTTGTTGGACTATTAGGAAACTAATTTTGTCCCATTCCTTTCGAAATCAAGATTCTAGCTGCTTGACTCTCCTCTGACTTCTTATTCATACTTTGCATATAGTGATAAAACAAACAATCGATTTGTGAAAAGTCTTCACTGCAGACAGGCCAGTCCAGCATCTGGGCTCTACTTTGAAGTGCTGTCGTAATAGATACAGTATGTGGTTTAGTATTGTCTTGCTGAAATATTCAAGGCCCTCCTTGAAAAAGACACCATCTGGATGGGAACATATGTTGCTTGAAAATCTGTTCATACCTTTCAGCATTTATGGCACTTTGCCCGGTGTGCAAGTTGCCAGTTCCTTGGGCACTAATGCACCCAACTGCAATCACCGCTGCAGGCCTTTAAAATGCGAGTTGATAACAGGCCAGATTGCAACCACCCCTACCTCCCTTGCTTTTGTCCAAATGACACGGTGTCCATGATTTAAAGAATAACTTCAAATCTTGACCATTCAAATATGAACACGGAGCAGTTTTTCGTTTTGTCTCGGTCCATTTTAAAAAAGCTTTGGTCCAGAAGAGACAGTGGCTTTTCTGGATCACGTTCAAATATGGCTTCTTCTTGACATGACCGAGCTTTAACCTGCATTTGTGGATGGTACAGTGAGCTGTATTCACAGACAATGATTTCTGGAAGTGTTCCTGAGCAGTGATTTCCATGACAGAATGATACCTGTTGTTAATGAGGCAATGCCCAAAGCTGTAAGATCACAAGCATCCGATATTGATTTTTTTATCCAGGCCATTTGCACACAGAGATGTCTCCAGATTCTCCAATGGTATTGTGTGTTTGAGATGATCAAGTGCTCAAAGTAAAAAAAAAAAACAGTACCTTATTCTGAAATTGCTCCACAATTTATAGACAGTTTTTTGTTTTTACCGAATGCTGAATCTCTGCCAATCTTTACTTCTGGGATATTCTTTCTCTCTAAGGTCTCCTTTTATGCCCAAACATGTTGCTGGCCTGTTGCTCGTTAAGCTTAATTAGTTACAACACGTTCCTCTAGTTGTTTCTTTAAAGTACCACTTACTTTTCCAGTCTCTTGTGTGCCTCATCAAAACCTTTTTCAGATGTGTTGCTGCTGTCAAATTCAAGTTGTTTAAAAAAAAAAAAATAGTAAAGTGTCTCACTTTCAGAATTTGGTTTATTTTCTATGTTCTGTTGTGAAGTAAATGTTGGTTCAAGAGATCTGCAATTTAATAACTGATGTTTTTACGAACATTTTACACAGCATCCTAAAAATTATGAAACTGGGAATATACATAAGCATTTTTCACATAACGTGATAAGTCTTGCGTTTCAAATCCTGTAGGTGATTCTTTTTCTATGTTTTAAACATTTTCCCACAAAGAGCATCTCTACGTGAATGTGCACAAGTATGTGCTCACCCTCTGAGATGCTTTTGCATTGTTTAGCAAAAGCTGCTGAAGAAAATATCAGACAAGACAGCCCTTTACATTTATTTAATTATTTTCATGTCGAAGTTTAAGCACCCCTGGTGTGAGGAACTGCCCCATGCTGGGCGACTATCTTCCTTCCCTCCAGAAGGCTCCCACATGTGGTGCTGAAGCTATTTCTGTGAGATGCGCTACAGCTCTCTCTCCAAATCAGACAACATCATATGTAGTTTGAAGAGCTGTGTAATTTGCCAACATTTACTTTAGAATACCTGCACTATGTTGAATTGCCATTGCCTATCTTCAAATGGAATACCTTTAAGAAGTTGGCATTACTTTTCAGCATACTTTTCCTAGCAGGGGGAATTGAGGGCATGCACTACAAAAGGAAGTACTGCATTGTTGTATAACCCAATGGCACCGAGGGTAGATGAGGAATTCATAACAGGCTATTTGTTTTCAATTTGCAAAGTAGTTACTGTATTTCCTCATATAGAGGCTAAGGTCTTTATTTACTTCACCAGCTTAAGATATCAGGCATCTGTTCAGGGCAAGCCTTTATTATAAGAAGGACTGTGTATCAAATTCTGTAGCCATTAGTATGACTTGCCATGTTTTTTTTGCCTTATTTTATTGCCTAAAAAAAATTAATTTGATATGATTGAAATGCTACTTTTCTTACCATGGCTTTTCTTGTGAAAGATGTTCAAGGATGCCATATGCAACAGGTTAGTGGTCTTATCTGAAGTGGTTCAAAATAAGGTATCACTTTGAAAAATGCTAAGTATAATGAAATGTTTAATTGATCGTGGTTGTGTTATTTAACTGATCAAATTAAAATGATATAAACTGAAATTTTTCATGCTTCTATTTTTCCCCTCTTTCCCTTCTTTCCTCTTTTCCTGTTTAGCCTTTATTCAAGGCTGGCCATTATTCATTTGTGCCAACCCCTCACCGGTCCATTATAAAAGGTTTATAATTGCAGCCTTTGATTTATTTGAGGAAATACAGCAAGTTCAGTAAAACAAACAAAATTGAAGTGTGGATTTCACTTGAAGTTATCAAAATTGTCTGTTGATGTTAAAGAGAAATAAAAAGAACATTGCATCCTCACCACCATTCACTTTCATACATGTGCACATATACATTTTCAGTCAAAATTCATGATGAATTAATTACTTAAATTACGTAAAAGCACTTCAAAGGACTAAATCATAAAAATGTTGACATTCTTCTTGTGCAGACTACAAAATCCCAATGTTGGTATATTTTGCTGAGTTTCTGAGGCAGCAGCAATACACCTAAACAAACTGCACTCAAGAAAGAGTTAAAGGCAGTTCTGACAACAGAATACTGGGTGGGAACAGCTTGTGTTTTGCAGACTGCAAGCGGGAGAGTTAGTATTGGAGGAGGGCTCCTGGGTTTGATAAATGAGGCTGCGTGGCGGCTGCGGTACTAAACTGCTTTCCTGCTCAGCTGTGGTGACAATGTGATTAATATTTGCACGGCATTAGGCTAATTTATCATGGCCACGTGCAAGCCAATGGCAGAATAGACTGTCACATGGATGCCTGGTCTAAGAGAGGAGAGAAGGTTTGGCAATGAGAAGCAATTATTTCAAGCCAAAATAAACAAATGCATGCTGGAAATTTATAATAGGGGGAGGAGAGTCCGCCAAGCAAGAAATTCAAGAGTACGAGCAAGAAATGGAATTTTGCTTTGTTTATTTCACAAACATGTGCCTTAGGAAATTAGCTAGCTTTAATTGCATACATATGGATAAGAAATGGCTGCAAATATTACTTTACGGTTGAATTAAGATAGGGCTGTATCTGCGTCTGACTGTATGATTGTTGTCTTGTTTTTTAGAGCAAGCTGATTTTTTTTTTTTTGCAGCAATAAATGTGACGTAACAAAAATGGCCGTTGATCTAATTTGTCTCTCAGATTAACCCATTAACCTCGCTTCATAGTATAGCCCTCAGGAAGAAGACCCAAATTAGCCACAACAGAGTTTACAAAACAACTCAAGTAAACTTGTAAATATGATAAACATACAAGTTGCATAATAGCATAACAGTCTGACATTCAGAAAAAACTAAAGATATCTTGTAAAACCCATGAGAAAATGAAGGCAAAGTCCAATTAGGATAAAATTCCAGAGAAAGTCAAAATCAAAAACATAGGCAACTACTTACAGACAAGTAAACTCTTAATGAAATGTCTCAGGAAAGGACAAACAGCTGGAGTAAGGAAACACAGTGACGATGACTGAAGAAGAGAAAGCTGACTGAACAGAGAGTGTCCTCTAACAGAGACAGAGGCCTTTATTCCTTTCAACAACTCGGGATACCAGACCTCTATTATTTCAAATTCTCATTGTTAATAATATGGCTTCTCTTTTTTTTTTTAAACACCTCAAAACAGTGCACATAAAAACAGCTCTTTTCCATATCCATAGGTGTGTTCATATGCGAGTCAACTGAAAGTCTATTCATTCTTCTCCGTGATCAGGGCAGATGTCCGGAAAAAAACTGGAGGGCTTTTTCCTCTCCAGAATTTGCCTGGGGCATGCTGAAAAAGTTTAACTTTTTGGATGATTGTGGAGAAGAGACCGCACTGTGTGCCGGAACATTGAATAAATGAAGTGGAAAACAGGCACATAAACTATTAGCGGCACTTATCCAAAGTGGTTTAGAATTCAGGAAATCGAACGGCAACTTCTTGCCTCACTTTCTGCCTGTCCCAGCCAGTGTTAAAGGGCAGCCTCTAATTTTTGTTGTACATGGTACAGAATATGAACATGGAGAAAATACATTTGAAAATGTCAAATATCTTAATTACCTAATATCAGCTTGCTTATATTCAGCAGAAGAGGCTAGCTCTTTATGTGTTAAGTCTAGCTAATATCCGAAACTTGAAGTGTAGTATACTACTGACTTTAGCCCAATGACCACAATTAAACAATCTATTGTAGCTGCTTTTGCTGTCCAGTATCCAACTCATAACATTGGCTGAGTTTGTTGTACAAGATTATAAGGAATGATCATTTGCAATCTGTTTTACAGATAAAATTAGCATAGAGTATAGATAATGAAAAGGCTTTTTAAAAACGCCAAACACACACATTTGAAGTTTTGTTTTTTCAAGATTGAATTGTTATAACCCTAAATGTAAAAGGTATGTTGATTTTAATAGCTGGTTTACAGTTGGTTTCACAGTGCAGGTCTGAGGGTAACAGTCTGTCAGCAGCACCATAGAGGGTGTTAACTGGAAAGTATATAGTGTCATATATATAATGTCTGTTCAGGTTGTTTCCCAGCAAATAAACAAATAATTAAAAAAAGGTCCCTGGAATGTCTGCTAAAGGTCCCCTTGGAATGTCTTTCAGAATATAGAGGTCCCTTTTCTTTACCTAGAAAGTTATTTACGGGATATTTAATAAATGCTGATCATCCATACCTGGTTAAAGATCAAATCCATGCATTCAAATCAAAGTCAAACAAATAACTCACCATGCTATACCCCTAACCTGGTAGGAACTCAACATATAGGCATTATATTTCCAAGAGCAGTTGTGGTAAAAGATTTTTTTCTTCAGATACATTTGTGGCCGGGTGGAAAAGATATTTTCAAATCACGCCAACAGATGGCACTGTTCCTTTTGGGGTACCCCTGTGAGCGCAAGGAATGTTGGGGAACAGTGTAGAAGCATTGTCAGAAGTTTGATGGCTGGCGTTGGTGCAACGTGTGGTGCGGGGATATTTCCAGCGAAGACAGGTATGTTATCTTGAAGTGTGGACAACGGTTTGAGCAACAGTGTGACAGAAGCAGACCTGTCCATTTGTCTTTTGCAAAGCTGTGTGGATTGTTTTCACTATCTTCTGGACGGTGTGTATGTATTTGAGTTCACACCTTAATTCTAATGTTTTCCACATTCAAGTGATGTGAATAAAACTGTTTTTATAGTAAGTGAGATTTCACATGCTATTTTTTATATTAATAATTAACTAAAAGTTCATTAGCAACAACATTTTTTTAATTTTTTTTTTCTTCTATGGTACAATAAGACATTGACAGCAAAATCAGCCATCAACACCACGGTTACAGATTTCTGCCGAGCACTACCTTCTTTCTCAAAAAGGCAGGATTGGTTCCTCTAATGTTTTACATGGAACAGTACGGCTGCCTGACACTGACTGCTTACTGGGTGGAGCTTTTCTGCATGTGCCGTGAGGAACTGATAAAACAAGATGCTGGAGGACAAGTTAACACAACCTAGGTGGAGAGGATAAACTAAGGCTGGGCGATAAATTACAGCTGGTGGGCATTGCATCTGATACTTTCACTTGCATGTGGCCATAAATAATTTAGCTTCCTCTTCTTCAGAATTACTCACTTGGTCAAACATTCACAAATATATATTTGGAGGTTTCATCTGCTGGTAGACATTAACATTAACATTAGCTGAATGAGCAAAAAGGTATAGAGTCATGTTCCAAGCCATTTTGACTCCATTACAGAAGTATTTACAGTATAAACTTCAAAATATGATTTTTTTTTAGGGTCCTCGGATGGGTTTGTAGCAGATTTTTAACTGCTGGAGAAGAACTTCAAACAAACAATGTCAAAGATTTTGAAAATGATTAATTAGCAGCCGAAATTGGTCTGTTAAACAGGTAACCATGTAAACTTGAATATTTTGTTCCACCATGCCGGTGGTTATCACACATTAGCTCTGGCATAAATGTATATTAATAGTTTTCAAAATACATTCCTACTTTACTGTCTTCGTGGTTTAAATCAAGCAAGACCACGGAACATGAACATTTCAAGTGGTGAAACATGAAAAATGTGGCTTATTTAGATGCTGTTTATTATTGAATGTGGTGAAATGTATGATAAATCTCGCGGAGCTGATCTCAAGATGTCCCAGGGGGTGCAACATCTACTTGGAGAACCAATGACATGAAATTGAACCTTTTTTTAAAGCCAGTTTTTCCTCTACATGTCAGGTTGATGGGAAAACAAAGGTGACAAACAAAATAGAGCCATTTTCTCAAGGCACCTCAAAGAATCATGAATGGCTGAATTTCTAGTTGAATATACTTTTACAAGCTGGAGATCTTGTCACTTATGGTTTGTTGACATTACAATGAATATAATTGTGTTGCTATGATAAAACTTGTAAACCTATTGGTTTCTTTGAGAAGCCGTGTAAGTATAAAAATCAAGTCGCGAGGTTGGTCGAAAGTCCCCAAAACAAAAGAAAGAAAAGGATGATGTATCCATGGTACTCTGATGCCTGATAAATGGAGATCTTGTTCGAGTCTGTTGTGGAATTCCCATCACAGTGTGGTTCCTCACCTACAGTGCCATGTCAGTCAGTATCCTTTGTCTTGCTCCTCTGCTGCAGTGGTCAAACCAGCCAAGCATCTGCTACTTGGCAAAGAATCTGCTGCCACAGTCTGGAGCCAGTATTAAGATGCTACTGCTGTCAAGGGGCTCTGGAAGGGAAACCAATAGCCAGGGCAGTAACTCACCCTTTAAGACCGTTGCCTTGTTTAGGAAAGTAATCTACCCCCAAGCCGTTGCCTCCCTCCACAAACGATACATCATTGACAAACACTGGCACAGCAGTATTCACAGCAGTCGCACTCAGCCTCCCTGCTGCCAAGCATCGCTCAGTTTGGCCTTGCAGTCTGAAATATTAAACTTTGCCTTAAGCTGGGCCTAGAGAGGATGTCAGAAAGCAAGGGGATGCGCAGGGACCTGTAATACATGCATGTTAGTCTTCATGCAAGTCTAATGCCATTCCATTTTATTGTCAGTGGAGTGCTTCCAAGTGATGCTGGGTGAATCCAATAACCTTAGCTTCTAACTGTGGTCATTTCAGCTGGGAAAAACTTTAGCGAATAACTAATAAGGCAGTTGTTTTGATGACCAATTTTCATTTTTACAAAGCAATTCTATGAGTCTGTTTAAAGGAATACCTAAAAATGATATAAAAAACTGCGTTAGATATATTCATGTGGGTGTTATCCAGTTTTGATCCACATTCACTTGATAGTTTGTTTAGCCAGCTTTGAGAGCAGTACGAGCCATTTTATTTTTCTTTATTTCTGTGTTCCATGTTGTCATCATTTCTTGAGTGGATATAGGAACATAGGAACAACATAGGAATTGTTTTTGGTTGTGATTTTTCTGTCATGATTATAGTTTTGTTTTCATGTTTCAGGTTTTTGTTTAGTCATTAGTTTAACCATAGTTTTCTTATGTCATGTGTGTGTTAGTTTTGTTATGTGTTTAGTCATTACTTTTTGCTACGTTTCCCCTCAGTCACTCTTGGTCATCAGCTTCACTCACATCACCTGTGCTTTCCCTCTCAGCTGCACTCCATCACTAATCACCTCCCTTCAGTATTTAGTTTCTAGGTTTCCCCTTGCACTTTGCCAGATCCTCACTTTCTGTCAGGTTGGTCTTCACTGGTTTGTGTTCATAGTCATGAGTTCATAGGTCAAACCAAGTTTTGTTTTGTTTGTTTTCTTAGTCTAAGTTAATTTTTTTTGTAATCTGGCTAAGCTGCGCTTGGTGTTGTTTTGTGTTTGAATAAATCAAGTTTAAACTTTTAAAATATCTGCATCCGGGGCCTAAATCCCACCACGCCATGCACAACCACCCCTTGTTGTGACAGGAATATGGTACAATGACACTTCCTGGTTCCATTGGTTAACACAATGACATCACTTGGTTAGGGCTAGTAATCAAAACTACTTGTTTAAGGTTTAAATAAAATGAATACATTTAAAAAAAACCTTGGTCATCACTTCAGCATGTAGTTGCTCTCACAATCACTGGAGGGTGCATACTCTGTGAATATAATTACAGATCGTTATTGTCTGCATGAACAAATAACCAATGGGGTTGTTTTGAGGAGGAGGACTATCTGGTTAAGACTGAGGAGAACAGGAAGGTAAGAAAGATACTTCCACACTATTTAATCCTTAAAAAACACCATTGGTCATAACTTTTGCACTCTAACAATATTCAGTATTGTTATAAAAAAGGTCAGGTACTAAAGGAAATTAGATTTTGCTGCGTGCAATTACTCAATAATTGCATTTATGTTTGTCATAAACAACAGGTTGGCCATTAAATGCAGGCTAACTGTCCAAATGAGCATCTAAACCTTCAGGTGTACATGTTGCTAATATATCTTTGCTTCCTATTCCAGGCATCCTCTTTCATCAAGCTTGTGTATAAGCAAGTGCAACCAAGTCAATATACCCGGAAACAGTTTTAGAGAAACAAATGTTCAATGTCATACACACCTATTAGTGCCACGCTGTAGAACCAGGGAGACAGAATATATCAGATTTAACACAGCAAAATATGGAGGATGTCTCTTGTGGGATCGTGGGTATTTTCAGTTTTGTCCCATAGTCACAACTGTATTGCCACTATTGGTCAGTTGGATAACAGCATTTTTTTTCTAAATAAACTTTTCTATCTCTATCTAGTGTGGCAGGACACAAGTCAAGTGAAATCGATTCTATTTACATAACACCCGCTATTCTTAGACCCTGGGAAAACTCCTGTGGCTTCAGATGGTCAGTCCATTCCTGCTGGTACAGCAAAATGTATATTCTTCACCAACAGATCGATAAATTCAAAGTGATGCAGCAGTTTCTCTTGGAGGGTCTGTCCCACTGGAAAGTTGCTTTTCATTTTCAGGCCAACTGACAGACTGTAAAACATTTGTTTGCAGATTGGAAAACAAAAAGACAATCAAAGTTTATATTTTCTGAAAGTGTCTGTATGTTACAGATGCATAAATGCATGTATTACATATTATGTACAGACCCAATGCATTATTTTGCACAATTTAGATGAAAATTATAGGTTTTCTTTTTTTTGTTACAGTAAATAAAAACAAGCGGCTTCTCAATTTCATTAACAGAGCTGTTGGTGTTATAAGACAGCAATAAGAAAGTAAGGCAAAATGTGTTCATTCGTAACTTGACATCACATGCCATTGTTCATCAATGGCTCATTAGTAAATGTCAGCAGTGCTGTGGAGGGCTGTCCTACCAGTGTGACAGTGAAATAACTTCTCATAAACCTGACATGGTACATTTTAAGTACAGAAATAAACCATTATTATGTTGGATGCCCTTATTATATTGTCATGCATAATTGCTTCAGATGAAGTGCTTGAAGTCTTAGGAGTGTCAGTTATAAACAGGAAAGTCATCACAATCTTGTGCAGGCATTTTTTCACACTGTCGTGTGAAAATGCTTTGAAACCTCTCAGATTTATCTACAGGTGGATGGGAGACAATGTCGGGCTCAGTTGCCTTTTTACTTTACGCTATAATCCGTCATCTATGCAGTGTGTGATCAACACATCAACAACTACAATGCCATTCCCCCATTGATAAGGGGTGGGGTTTGCTCTGTGTCTCTAGCGCAGAGACATCAATGAGGATGTGTTGACACAGATGCACACTCTGACAGAGGTTTTGGCACATACATCAGTTTTGACCTTTGGCAAAGAACAGATGATGTGTTGTTAAGATCGGCAAATATGACATGCTATGTCACACTCAGCGGGGTTAAGAGCTGCCTGACAAACTGCAACAGATAGACATCTTCCTGGTATCTGACACTCTGTAAGTCAGGACATAAGAGCAACAGGAAATAAAAAAAATAAAAAAAAGGATGTTGACAACTGCACCGCAGACCTCATGTGTCTGTCTATAGTCTGGAACTGTTTCACTGCAGCAGCAGGCAGAGAAACAGCACTGAGAACATCTTCCCACACGTTCCTTGGCCTGTAATCAAGTGTGCTACACACTGGCAGACATATTTCCAGGCAAATGCCAATTGCTAATAACCCTAGAAGAACATAATCGGTGGTTCTTGTCACTAATACAGCTAAAGAAACGTTCCTTTACCATATTTTGCAGTACAAAATCAGATTAAAAAGAGCAAAAATTACTCCTCTAATAAGATGTATGTGGCTCGCTCTTCTTTAAGATGCATTGTCAATGCTGCTCATTTTGTGTGACCATGTATTTCATCTGTGCTTCATCTGTATTACCACAAGAGAGTCATTAATGTTTTCACATCCTGGCCTTCAGGATATCAAGGTGCTTTGAGAATTTGAGTGGACATTTCTATTTGCAAACAATTATATAGTGTATTGTGGTAATTACCGCCACTTTGCGCTCTGCATTACCTCAGTTTGTACTGGTAACAGAGCCTATGCCATTTAGTAGATGCTTTTATCTAAAGTGTCTTAAAATGCCATAACAGCTTTTTATTTTCTGTACATGTGGCCCCGCTGGGTTTGAACTGTAAACCCTGGATGTGTTACTGACATGCTCAACAAATCAAAGAGCAGTTTGGCTTCCAGCTGATTTCTTTTTTTTTTTTTTTTCTTTTATTCAGTCCAACCAGACTTTGCTCCATAGGAGTGAGATTAAAGTACACTATCTGGAGTCAATATACCAGGAGCTCAATGTAAGCCACACATCTGAAAAAAATAAAATAAAACTGAAAAATCTGTTTTCATAATAAAAATACAAAAATATCAATAATGTTGATCAATCAGGTTCCAACTTCCTTGTATTGCATTTGACAGAGCAGTTTAAAGGATGAAGCCTTTCTGTGTACCTTTTTTTTTTTTTTTTTCTTCTTTTTCTCAATTTTCACTTTAAATTTTCAGTGGGATTGGTATTGGGATCCCATCTGCTCACTGGTCATGTTATTGAATTGATAGGTCTTTCCTGAAAAAAGGTACGTCCTCTCTTTGCCATCCTGAAAAATTACTTCATAATTACCAAACTTTCTTTTGATTGGTGTAATGAGAAAAGTGTCCAAAATTTCAAAGTCCTCCTGTGCATTTTCTGTGGAGGTAATGACTCCCATCTCCCCAGGCCCTTTACCTGAGATCAGCCCCGTATCACCAATGATTGTTGAAATGTGCTTCTCATCTTTACATGTTTCTTTGGACCTGCACCAAACAGAATTTCCAGCATTATTTCCTTGTCCAAAGTAGATTAGTTAATTGATTCATCACTGAATATCATTTTCATCCAACCGTGCATACTCCATAGCCGCTTCTATTTAGGTCAGTGTAACTTTGTGTCTTCTGCTTAGGTGTTAGTAATGGTTTACTTTTATATAACTTTTTTGTTTTAATTGAATTTTTTTCTATTTTCAGGCATATTGCTTTGAGACACATTGATGTCTTCCATCATTGACCTGTATGTTTCCCTTTACAAAGTTCTCATCTTGTTTGTACTTAAACAACTAACTCTGGTCACACTCTGGATTCTATTATCTTCTTGTGGAAGTTTAATACTCCAATCAGCCAGCTGCAACAGCAGCAAGTTAAGCTCTGCAAAAACACTGTCTTTTAAAAGCAGACCCAATTTGCATACCTGTGCAGATTTGTTTTAAAAATGCAAATTACAGTGTGATTTTGTAATTGTTTTCTCTATTTCACCTGAAAAATAAAAATACATTTCAAGAATTCTACTTTTAAAAAAGTGTTCAGCTATTGTTTTTTGTCATATCTGTTTTACTTTTTAACAAAATACAATTTTAAATAAACTTTCTCGATGCAGTGAGTTAATTTTTTTTTTGTCAGGTGTTGTTGCTGCACTTTCTCATGACAACATAAAATTAAATTGTTAATTATTGTGAACATCACCACAAATATTTCCCAACCCATAGTTGTGGACATTATTTATATCAACACAAAATTAATAAAAATAAATAAGCTGAGCAGATGCTAAGATAAATTTACCCGTCATCCCAACACTTTTTCCTAAATACTCAGAAGGAGCTGTTCTGGAGAGCTGAATCCCTACACTGAGTAATATATCAATCACCATAGTAGAGAAAGAAAAAGAAACCAGCATTGTTCAGTAAAGAGACATATAGCAATTCAATTAGCTATATCAAATGACGGATTTCAAGAATGAACCACAAAACACAGAAATGCATGTATGCATACATATGATATATAGTATTTTCAGAAGAGTTTATGTCTAATAACCAAAAATTAAGATCAACATGTAAACAAAAAAAAGTAAAATGAGCAAACGAACTGTATCTTGGATACTAAATGTTGAAAATATGCACTGAAATAATATTTTTTCCCTATTGTCACCAAGGGGCTTTGTGAGTGATGACATTATGTTGAGTGAAAAGTCTAAATGTGCTGAAGAAAGCATGTAATATGTACACTTGTACTTAAGTCTAAGTCATAGTAGTGTCACAGTCCGTAGAAAAACCGTGAAATATTAAGATATTCCTAAGCTTTGTAGGGCAGCGTTCAAGTGACAAGAGGAATCAAGAGGAAACTATAAGATTAATGTGTGAACCATAAACATCTAGATGTTTCTAACGGTCTAACAGTATATTTTCTATGATGTAGATCTGACCATTCAGTGCAGTAGAGAACTGAAAAATCACCAGTGTGAGGGAAGTAGAAAAGGTACAATGTACCTTCCACCCCTGACCTCCTGGCCTGCATTTCTTGCCAAATAGACATAAACAACACATTGAAATGAGACATCATCACATCAAAAAGACATGGAGATGTAAGTCACTGACGTGATGGAAAATCAAACCTTCATATGTATTTGTGTCAAACTTAAGGGTATCAAAGATTTATTATTTCTAGAACTTTAGAGCCTTTCATCTGAAATTATGGCATGTCTGCAATATGGCTGTTACACCGAGGCCATGTGATTAGAAGGGTTGCTTGATAACAGTTGTGTACAGAATTATAAACAGCATTTCAAAAAAGTCAAGCAATTAGTCAAAACACAAATATAACAAGAAGATATAACAATTCATAAAATCAAGTGTGTGGGGTTCCCCAAGGATCAATTTTAGGCCCATTGATTTTTATTCTATACATGTTGCCACTTGGGGATGTCATCAGGAGACATGGCATTGGTTTTCACAGCTGATGCGGTTGATACACAGCTTTACATTATTGTGTTTCCTGATGACGTAGAACCAGTTAAAGTTCTTTGAAACTGTATTTCAGATATAAGGTCATGGGTGGCAGAGAATTTCTTACAGCTCAACCAGGGCAGGATTGAAGTTTTAATTATCGGTCCTGAAGACAGATATTCTTACCAAAACTACAAAGCCTTAAATCTTCTCAAGGTGTGAATTCTGGTAGAATAGATTGTTGTAATGCCCTGCTCTCTGGTCTGCTAAAAAAAAAAAAAAGTATTTCTTACTTACAATTACTTCAGAATTCAGCTGCACGTGTGTTTCAGGATTGATTTTTCAGGTTCTTTTAGTTGCTTATAAATGTCTTAATGGCCTTGGGCCTTCTTATTTATCTGATCTGCTTTTAAATCATGAGCCCTTGTGAACCCTGAGGTCCTCTGGTACTGGCCTTTTGGTTGTTCCAAAAGTTCGAACCAAAACTTATGGTGAGCCGTCGTTCCACTATTACGGACCTCATCTGTGGAACAGCGTCAGTGTGAGTTTATGTATGTATTGATTTTATTATGCAAAGCACTTTTTGCTGCATTTTGTATGAAAGAGTCTGTGATAATAACTGTATAATGTATAACTGCATTTAAGGGGCTGGTGAAAAAGCTGGAAGTAACTGATCGACAAAAGGTCCAACATCTGTCATCAATTAAATATCACTACTCACAGTATTATTATATATGAATTACTGACACATAAATCATTTCAGTTAACAACTGTCAGGTCCTCGAGTACACAGGACACAGATGCAGGGTCGATTCAAAGTCCATAGTGTTTATTTATAATAAACGACAAGTTGAGGATCTCCAAGCAGAGCAAACAAAGGGGTTGTTAGAATCCTGAGCACTCTCCTCAATAACTAAGTTTGAGGAGGGTGCAGCTATGAAATTTATCAAAATCAAATTCTCTCCACTCTAGGAGCAAAACAGAACAGGCTATGAAAAGATAACAAAATAAACTTTTACGCTCTCCCAATGAGGAGGACTTCAACAAAAGACGCTCTCTTGAAAACAGTGGCACAATGAAAACTTTATAAGAAAACAAAACTCTCTACTTCTAATGGAGGCTTCTATGAAATATTAACAAGAATTAAAAAAAAAAAACGCAACACTCCTCTATTGGAGGTTTCTATGAAAGGTTACAATAAATAAAAAAAAATCAATCCAAAAAACGGAGGAACAAAACAGGCTATGAAACTTACCGTGGGAGTAAACTATGGCTATGGAAAAAACTTACAACAAAGATGGCTCTGAAGGAGGATCGCTGAGACATGTGGCAACACACTGCCACAAGACAAGGGAGACGCAGACTATTTGAGCACAAGAGGAGCCAAGGGGAACAGGTGGAAACACTTTGGAATCAGGAAAGACAATCAGCCGCTTGACACAGGAGGAAGAGCAAGGTACCTGAAACGAGAGGGAAGTTAATATTTCAAAATAAAACAGGAAATGACGAGACAAGACATGAATCAAAGCATAAGTCGTGACAACATCACACTAAAACCAGTATGTTGTAACACCTCAAGTTTAGATAAGAGACTGATATTTTTATATGGGTGTGGCTAAGGATACATTAAATGCAGGAGTCTCATTGTGTAATACCACTGGTAAAATTACCGCTTTGATTATTTAAACTTATTCTACAAATCATATTAACAGAACATATTGTCTAACACAGATAATGATAAGATGAAATATGTGAAATTATAAGACATTTTCTCAATAATCATATTGTCTTTTATATTCTCTATCGTGGGAGGAATTTAATTGAAATGTTTCTGTACTTTAATAGTTCAACTCCTGGTGGATTCTGTTTCTGTTTTTCCAGAGAGTAAAATTGGCCTATGACAAACATTTGAAGTTCAAGGGGTCATGAAAAATATAAGTAGCCATTTGAACTCTAAAAAATATTGCAAGCAAAGGAAAAACACCTACAGCTGCATCTGTGTGCATTTTTTTCTACCACAGAAGAGGCGCTCTCTTCCAGGCTTTGACAGTGCTGACTGGAAATGCTGTTTTTTGGAAGTAATCTGAGGGATGGCGGAGGAGCCGGGTTCATGCTGTGGACTGTTTGAGAGTGATATGGACTGAGCGAGAACATCACAAGTCCCTGAGCTGGGGTTTCTGTCAGTCAGAGATCCCCACAGCTCGCCCTAGGGCCTGTTGGCAAAAAAAGTTCCCACAGCCTTCCACCTGCAATGTCACGTTGATTCCACAGCAGGATGAGCAGAAAGGAGGTTACTGATCACGTTTTCACGGTGGCTGTCTTTCACTTTCTGACTCCTTTTTTTTCCCCCCTTTTTCTTTTTGTACCTATAAAAATCAAAACTTAGCAACAGGACACAGGCGAGATGGGGTCAATCCTCTCAATTCCAATTGCCCACAAGGCTTAACATGTCTGTCAAAACCCGCCAAGGATAGCTCAAATAATGGAGGTTGCCATGACAACAGCTCTGCCACTTTGCCACATGTGTGTGGTGTAAGAAGGAGGCAGAGGCGCCACTTTGCTCACCACCCTCAGTTTTTTCTCACCTTGTTGTTGGGAAGAAATTCTCCTTCAACAACCTTTTAATGGGTTGATGGAGTGTTTTTTTGCTCTTTTTCTCTCTATTTAATTCCCTCATTCCAGCAGAAAACACTAGAAGATGTTTTGTCACAACTTGAGAGTTTTGCATCGTTCATGGAACTTTTCTGTTACTTTTTATGTAGTTTAATGGCCTCTTTTGAAAAGTTATCTATTTTGTCCATTAGCTCTGAAAGGATCAGCAGCTTCAAATGAATGTGAATAGAGAAAGAAAAAGTTACGTCATTATGGCTGCCTGTTATCCAGGTTCAGTAGAACAAGAAACACCAACCTTCTTAACAGCTGTGAGTAGACGCTGGTCTTTTCTCTTCAAGCTGACACACTGGCAAGTTTCTAAAGGAGGGCAGTGAAACAACGCATATGTGCTTCGCTGATCTAAGAGCAATCTCTTGTACTGTGTTTCTTCCTCTAATTGGTCCAGCCCCATTCTCAGGCATCAGACACCCCTACCGAGGTAACCAGAGGCTGTGCAGTGGTTCCTAGTGGAGAACTGGGCACTTGGGGTATTGAAGAGTGTGGATTCAGAAACATCCGGAGGGCATAATTAGCAGCAAATCTGTACGCACCCCCTATCACGATATTGATGGATTGTGTAGAATGTTATTTTTTATCGGATGGCAAGGGCTGGTGCACCCTCATTAACACTTCTCACCTCTGGACTACAGAGCAGTGGAAGTAAACAAGCAAGAAAAAAGAGGGGTTTTTTTTAAACGTTTTCTTCAAATGAACACACAAACCATCCATGCATGCCTGCATTTACTCTGAAGCAAACACACACCAAAATGCAAGCAGCAGATTCTATAGGTAACAAATCTCAGAAAATACAACCACCCAACCCCGTCAATTCTTCATTTAAACATTTATGATACATTTAATTCATGCTGTACATGACAATATGTTTTACTTGGTGGTTATAAGCTCTGCTCACGTAGCTTGAGGCATCAATTACTGATTTTGTCTAATCAAAACCAGAATTCAGTTCAAACCCGGGCCTCTTTCAGTAGCCAGGACTGTGTTAAACGCAACAAAAAAGGGGTGAGGGAGGAGGAAAAAAGATAGACTTACCTGTTATTAAACTGTGCTCGCCATTTTTTTCAAATGACACAAACATCCTGTTTGAAACATTTTGTTGATCTGGAGTTAGCATCTGTCAATGTGGTCTTTGTACTACTTCCTATCAGCCGTCAAGCTGTCATACATGCACATTTTTCACATAAACAGGGCAGTTTTCTATCCAGTTAAATTCAGAATGAATTTTATTTTGGTAGCGTGTAGTCACAGCTTGTCAAGTTAAGAGTTTGTTAGACTGTTCGCTAAGTTTTTACGGTTCCATTTCGAGGCACTAAAATAAGGCTTGGTACCATAGCCATTTTCGTAAATAAAGGCATGAGCCTTCATTAGAGAAAATACAGTAATTTTAGTGACTGCAGTAACCGAATGTTACAGCTTCTGAATATTATTTTTTCCACTCTTTTCTCTCCAAGGGAGGTAATTAATGCTTTAGCATAAAAAAAGGTTTGCAGCCCGTGCTTTCACTGCCTGTTTTCAATGCTGACATCTTTGCACATGGTGAGGACGAAGATCGTGTTTGGATTGTTCAGTTAGTCATTCATTCACTTGCTCACTATGTAGGGTTCACCATGTAGAGGACTCATGGGGATGGGGGCAACCAGCTGCTGGTGCATTTTGGACATGACTTGAATGCAGCGGTGTTTCATATTTATGCTCTGGATTTTCGCACTAATGTGTTGCGAGAACCAACAAAGGCAGGATAGGTACACACCAAATCTGAGGTGATGGACAGCACAATATTGCTGTTTTTGGTTGGGAACAAATTATAATTGACAATATAATGTATCTCTACAACACATGCATAAAACTGATAGTTTTTAATTTTTTCACTTTATTGATTCACTTGCTCTTTGTTGTACTGACAAGAGCTTCTTAGTAAATCTGGGAAATGCGGCCATTATGAACATGCTAATTTTAAATTAGCATGCCTCTCGCCTGTTGCCAGCTGGGATAGACTCCAGCCCATCCCCGACCCTGTTTTGGATTAAATGGGTGTAGAAAATGGGTGAATGGATGGAAACTATTAATTATTATTACCCAAGAAAAGCAATTTGAATATGTCAGAACAACTTGGTAAAAAGCAAACATTTCAACTTGAGATCCAAATCTGTCATTTAAAAAGCTTTGTTTTATGCTGAGATGCACTTTATTTTTCTAAAATTGAAAATGTACAGAGCTTTTTTCATTTTTTTTCTCCATTTTAGATGATCACTGTTTCTTTCTCACTTGTCCCAGAGACGTCTGTCCCTGTCGTTAGGTGTGCTAAGCTTCTGCTCATATGTCTTCGCTCTGTTGCCTCAGCCTGTTTGCAGTGTTAAAATGCAGAGAAGAAAGACATTTTTTGTTATGTGAAAATAGACTGCTGTCATCCAGTTTTTCTTGGTGCTCCAAAGTTTTAGTTGTTAGAAATGTGTACATATATTCCTTTCTCTCAGTATGTCCTCTTAACTTACACTATGGTATGAACATCATGACTTAATATTCCATTCATAAAGACACTTTATGACTCTTTAGTGTATGTGAAAGTACTCTAAGAAGGATAACAGATGTATCATGTATGAAGCACGTCAAAGTGTCTTTGAGCCAAACACTGAACCCCACATGACATCCATTGGTGTATAAATGTGTGGCACAGAAAAAAATCCCCGTATTGCCTATATCACTGTAGACTAAGACATGCTCCATGAGTGTATGCATGTATGTGTGTTGTGTAAAAGCATGTTGAAATAGACTAGAAAAGCATATAAAAGTACAGTCCACATACCCATTACCATATAAAAAGTTAATGAGATAAATTGAACAGTGCAAATAAATTGGTTACTATTTAAAAAGTTTGTGATAACAAATCATTACATGTCAATCCATCATTCATTCTATTTTCACTCCGATTTGCATCTTTTTAATGTGCAGGAATGCCTTCTTTGGCATATAAGGCATTGCAGGTCAGCAATAAATTTGAGTACAACACCATCTAGGGTAGGATTACAAAGAGCTGTGCTCACATTTAGATGGGCTCCATTCACTGAGCAGAATGCTCTCAAATTCTGAGAGTTGTTTTTGATTGGTTCTCTTGTTTGGACCAGCAGCGCCTCTCATTTGCCAATCATTCGAATGAGCACAGCCTTAAACAACCTTATTCAGTCAACCACACCAAAGCAGATGGCTGTGCTTGCCAAGACTGCTTTTTAAAGCTTGAAATTCAACAATGCTTTCCTTCTGTAATTAGAAATTGGTTCTAACATCACTGCACAGTGCCAAGCTTGTTTACTAGTCCTCACAACAGCTTTATCCAAATAAGTGCTTTGAGTTAAACTTGAGGAAGCATTTGCAGGCTGTGAAGCAGTTTTCAGCTTAACTGCTAAATTTAAATTAAGTATGAAAGCACAAAAAAAGGAATCAAATAGAAAAAGTTGCATTACCTTTATGACGTTTTAAGATATTGACATTACTACTACCACTAAAACAAGTCCTCATGCATCCTGATATATGTTTACAGGACGCATTCTGCTTCTGTCGTTTGTGGATTTTTTTTTATTTTAATTTCTAACATGCTCCGATTCCTTAGTGATGAAATGACCTTTCATCATTTTATTATCTTATGTTTCCGTATGAAATGACAAGCTTGGATTTTCTGATAGCAACATGAACACCAGGGGCGGCTGAATATGTGAGAGTAATGTGTCATTCAAGGAATTAGTTTTGCACTGTTCTCCAGTGAGATTACCTACATGGAAACACCAAGATCAAGGTTGCAGTTAACTTCTTGTGACTTAATGCTCCCTTATTTATTTTTAACAAGCCCATTACAAACACGAGTGTTGCGCTTCCTCCATTAAAGCTTAGTGCAGTCTGCAACGATGCAATTTTTATAACACATCTTACTAGACCTGAAGCCTTCACACAACTTTTACATTTTAAAAGAGAGTTATCACATCTTTTTCTTACAAGCTGACACAGTTCCCCAAAGTCTTGATGAAATGTCTGTGACATGTTTTGGTCAAAATACCTAAGAGAGAGTTTACATTCACTCTTTTTTTTTTTTAAAGAACAGAATTTACAGCCTATTCAGAGCAGCTGGTTTCATATAGTGACCCACTCCCCTCCACCCCTCTCTTTTTCAGGGTCTGTCTGTTTTGTGATTGGTGGTACTCAATAACCCTTGAAGCACATTATCACTGAATGAGTGAGCATACAGTAAATAACCTGAGAACTAACCCTTCCGTACACAACAAACCCAGCTCAGATTACCACACACAAACAGTTTTATTCTCAAATATTCCCTTTTCTCTTGTCTGCAGTTTGGCCATAGTCAGTCGGCACTGAATCCCGTTTTTAACTAAAATCTCATTGCAAATCAAGTGTCACGGGTTGTTAAAACATCATGCTTAGATTGCTGGTTAGACCTCGAAAAATCATGTCAGATTTCCTTCTGATCCTACACATCACTTTAACTCATGATGAGACTTTCACACAGTTGTGTTTCTGAGTCTGCAGATAGATGCTCTGAAGAACAGAAAAAGACAACTTCTAACTGCCTTTTTCAAGCTTGTTTGGTGTGGCATTTGGTGTGTGCACTTAATTTTCCTCGTACAATGCTTATTTAATTTCAGAAGACATCATAACAATACCTTAACCCAGAGTTGTTTTAAAGAAAACACAGCCAATGAAAACAATAAAGATGATACAACAATGTAGAATAAATCTGTGAATAATGAGTTGCAGTCACAATATGACAGTAGCTGGTCAGTGTGCATACTAAGCAGCCCGCTACTGAAATTCCCATCTGCAAGCTTTATTATAGTGCCATGCGACTGATACAAATGGCAACACGGAGACATTCCCGACCCTGACTGATTCTATCTCAGAATTATCAGCCTCGCTGGTGTATTCCTGGGTGAAGGACACGGTAAAAGGCTGCAGACAGTCATTGATCTGATGCCTTTGACTCTAAAATGCAATTAGAGGTTGGCCACGGCTTCGTTGGTGGTTATCTCAAGGCTCATTCAGATGTCTAAATCTGGATACACACGGTAATGATTATTTCCTAATTACTCAGGCTTGATTCCAGGGACTTCATGACTGCACAAAATCAATACAATGTGGTGTTTCTCGTATCACCTCTTCAATATATGTCAGTATTTTCTAAATCATAGTTTTTCTTGTGACTTTAACTGGTGTGAAAGCACAACTCCCTGATGGCTGCAGTGCATCTGCTCCAAGCAAAAGACGAACCCTCGAACAATGGAATGCTGACAAATTGGCCATGGCCACTGACAAAGTTCTGTGTAGTCAAAATAATTGCGTGTGCCCTCTGTAGTGCGTCTCCTTCTGTTTCGGATTTAACTGCAAAGATGAGGAACATTTTTGAATGTCAAGTCATTTTTTTTCTTGAATCCATATGGTAACACTTCTGACCATGTAAAATGTAAATAAATCCATCCATCCATCCATTGTCGTTCGCTTATCTGAGGTTGGGTTTCAGAGGCAACAGGTCCAGGAGAGAAAGCCAGACCTTCCTCTCCCCAGCAACACTCTCCAGCTTCTCCAGGGGGATCCTGAAACATTCCCAGGCCAGAAGGGACATATGATCCTGTTGTGTCTTGTCAAATATTTTGAAGTTTTCATATGAACGTGTTATGTCATTTGTATTATGAGTCTTGTCAGGCACTTCCTGTTTTATTTTGTACTCACCTTTTTTCCTTTTAATTTTGGACCATGACTTCCTCGCTTTGTGTGATTGTCTTCCCTGCCCAAAGTGTTTCCACCTGTGTTCCTCCTCATGTGTGAACAGTCCTGTCTCCCTTGTCTCGTTGTCAGTTCGTCTTGCATGTCTGTCAGGTGAGTTCAACCCGTCAAGTATTGTTAGATCAAGATCTTTTCCGTTGTGGTTTACGCCGTGGATTATTCTCCCTGTGAGCATCTTTAGTTTTTTGGAATAAACCCTTTTGAGTCCTCCTGAGTCAAAGGTCGTTTTGCAAATACCTCTGCCCAGAAAACCTCTTAAGGGAGTCAACCTACATAAAAATAATTATTTTCATATCTCATAAAGCAACAATTTTATCCATAATGGATCCTAGAAAACATGTCAAATGTTGAAAGTGAGACATTTTACTATTTGATGAATCGTCTTGAATGGCAGTGCCGCATCTCAAAAAAGTTGGAACTGGGGCAAGAAAAAGTTGGAAAGGGAAGAGGTGCTAAAAAGAAACAGCTGGAGGAACATGTTGGAACTAATTAGGTAAATTGGCATCAGGTCAGTAACATAATCTGGCAAAAAAAGAGGAGACATCACTATGCACAAAGGACACAGCTAGAAATCAATATTGAATGCCCGCGATCATCAGGCCCTCAAGCAGTCGTGCATTAAAAGAAGACATGATTCTGTCATGGGAATCATTGTTTGGGAAAACTGTGCCATCCAGAAATGTAGATTAAAGTTCTGTAATGCAAAGAGGAAGCCATACTTGGACCAAAGGTCATTTTGAATGGACTGAGGCAAAGTTCAAAATAGTTCTGCAGTGAGGAAAATCTAAATGGGAAATCATGGAACTTGTGTCCTCCGAAACTAAAGAGGAGAGGAACCATCTGGCTGGTTATCAGTTCAAAGCCTGCTTCTCGGATTGTATGGGCATGCGTTAGTGTCAGTGGAACTGGCAAAAAGCACATACTGCATCTATTACAATAGCATGGCTTCATGATGGGGTCCAGGTGCTGGACTGGCCTGCCTGCAGTCCAAACCTTTTAGCAACTGGAAACATTTGGTGCAGCATGAAATGCAAAGTATGACAAATAATACCCAGGACTGTTGAACATTTAGAATCCTAAACCATGCTTCTTCTTTATGCCAAATACTGTCTGGTAATGTGTTTCACATACCACCGGGGCTCCCACTTTTGGGATGAGCTGTGTGCTTGGCTTGCTCGTGATATATTTATTCACTTGTTTAGTTACTGAGCTGTCATTAACAGATTTTAAATAACTATTCATCCATAATTACAATACACTGATGATTTCAGTGGAAGAAGCACTTACTGTTAACAGGTTAAAAGGTCGACAACTGATCTTTTATGTGAGGACTGATAATACAGGTTTTTCACTACAGCTGTTAGGGAAGAACTTGTGCTGATTTAAACCGTATGTGATCAAGGGTTGAAATACTGTTCTGATATCAGCTATTGGCCAGGGTATCGCAAGCAAAGCTTTATGTGCCAAGTTGTGCATTAATGTGCTCTTTGAATTGCAGATAAACTGGGACATTTTTCACCTGAACTACCTTGACTATTGGGTTCACTCTGTAGAGTTTGTGTTGCCTGTGACGCTAAAATTCCCAGCAGGCATCACCTCCTGGTAGCAGTTCACCTGGCTCCTCTCCTTTGAACAGCTTCCAAGCTGACAGACCACGGTTGCTCCAAGGGTAGGCTTCGACCTATATGACTCTATTTTAGGCAAAATAGGTTATTATAGGCATTGAATGTGTTATTTTTCTTGTTTTTCTCTTGTGTTCTGATGTACTCTGATAATATTGTGAAGGATTATTACTCAGTGTGGAGCACCTCTGGAGTGGTTCCTATTCTGTTGATGCCCCGGTAATGTATTTTTCTGTAACACTGAGGTTGGCCCCATATAAAAGAGAAAGCTGTGAATGCTCAGGGTTTGCACACACAGCATTGCAAATACGAATTGTAAATGGTGCTGAATCTGTGAGACCTTCTTCCATCCTCACTCAGAGGTTTAGCATTGAGCAAAACTTGAAATATCAGAACAGGTGTCATGAGTTAGTCACTGAAGCCTATGAACACGATAAAAGAGATTTGAAAAATAGAGGTCTGTGTACAGCCTCAGCAAACTATGCTTTCATGCACAGTGTCATTTTAACTTATCACTAAGAGAGAAAAAAGCTGTATAGGATGAATGCTGAATGCTTTGATGAAAAAAGAAGTTGCAACTTCGGTTACTTATTAAAGCTCATATGGTTCTCTTGCATTTTGTTATATCATGGTCCATTTTGGTCCAGTTATTAGGAGGATGTTTATCTTTGTAACTGTATATAATTTTACACTCCTTAATAAGCTCTTTCCTAAAGCAGCCCACCTGCTAAACTCAACCTCGGCAATACTTAGTATTTCTGTATATTTAGTACCTTTCTATAATATAATGCAATGGTTATGTTTTTTCTGTATATCATATACTTATTTAGTGTTAATGTAGATTTTAGATTTCTGTAAATTATGCAGTTCTAGTTCAACTCCAGTTGTATATTTGTGATTAACAAATGCAAATTTTTTTTTTCTGCACTGGTTTCAAACTGTGGACACTCGTGAACACACTGACACTTTTCATCATCTGTTATGATGAGCTGCCATGCCAAAGCAAGACTGAAGCAGCTAAATGAACTTTCCAATTGTCAACTTAAATCCAAAAATATTTGACCAGGAAGCTCTGTGAAAATAGGATAGGAAGAGGACAGAGAAACATGTGGAGGAAGTACAGGCCAGGTTTTTAATCAAAACTTATAGGGAATCCCAGATCGCTTGCAAACGAAATGGGCAAGTTACAAGTTTGGAGCGCTCAGGAGGACACAGAAATATATTGAGAATGCAGTATTATGTTTAACTAAGACGTGGCTGCAAGAGTATAAACCGGACTCTGATGCCTCTCTGCCCAGCTTTAAGATGATACGAGCCGTCAGAGACATTAGGAGCAGTGGCAAAAGCAAAGTTGGAGGTATCACTGTGCTTGTTAACAATGTGTAATCCTCAACATGTCACTGTGAAGGAGAGGACCTGGGATGTTCAACTGCTAGCTGTGGGTTTACGTCCATTTTATCTACCAAGAAAGTTTATCTGCGTTATTTTGGTAGCGGTGTAAACATTACCTGGTGCCACTGCCAACGCAGTTTGTAACATCACCAGCTCAGTCTCAGTCTCATTTCTGAAATTTCTTCCTCTCAGCTACATCTCCGAACCTTCAACAGTTTGTTAACTGCTGCAACAAAGAAAATAAAAAGTTGGATTTATGTTACTTTGATGTTCCTTGAGATGCTATTTGTTGTGATTTGGCCCTATATGAATAAAATTCAAATGAATGAATATTATTCCAACAAGGACAAGGTGGACAGACATATTTCAGCAGGTTCAATTCAGATCAACATTCACCTGGATTATTGACAACCTGACAAGCAGACCACAGTTTGTGAGACTGAAGGGTTGTGTGTCTAAGAAGGTGGTCAGCAGCACAGGAACACCACAGGGGACTGTACTCTCACTGTTTCTCCTCACCCTGTACACCTCAGACTTCCACCTCAGAGTTCTGTCATCTCCAGAGATACTCGGATGACTTTGCATTTGTTGGGCATTTCAGCAATGGACAAGAGGCTGAGTACAGGGAACTGGTCAATCAATTCTTGAACACTAACAAAACGAAAGAGATAGTTTAGGAATACAGATACCTGGGAGTCTAGCTGGGTGGCAGACTGGGCTGGAAATGCAACTCAGAGGCAATCTTCCAGAAAGGACATAACAGACTGTTCTATTTCAGCAGGTTTATCCATCACTGTCTGAACCAAAATGTTGCATTTTTTCTATGTCTGTGGTGAAGCTTTGCAGCATCTGTTGGGACAGCAGCATCAGAGCCAGTGACTCAAAGAAACTAAACAAACTGATAAAGGGGGCTGGTTCTGTATTTGAAACTGCTCTGGAGCTGATTGAAGAATGTTGTTATTGAAGTTATTGAACATAAAGAACAAGTGGAATCAGTCTGAGGCTTCTTCAGCTCCACTGTACCATGAAGAGGTACAGAGGATCCTTCACCTCTTCATAATGAATGCTTATTATGTTTAATAAAAAATTAAAAAATACTGAGATAATATTTCCGTTTAGGATGAATAAATTATCTTAATTAAATCTAATTCAATTTTCATTTCATTATTTCATTATTAATAAACACTGATGAAAGCATTTAGCCAGCAGAGGTTCAATGTCAAACATTTCAGTTTCATAGTTAACATAACTTCAAACGAAACTTTAAAAAAAAAAACACACACACACACCAGCGGCAGTTGTGTGGAAAAGTCTGGCGTGAGAAAATGACAGCAGATAGAATTCATACTTCATGGCAATGCTTGACACATGTGAGATGAACATGCAGCTGTCTTAGTTAACACAAAAGTTCAACTTATATTACAGGTACTTTCTTCCAACTTGCTGCTGTGCAGCGTCATCAGTTACAGGTGCTCGACCACCTGTTACTGCTGAAGAAATCATTGCGAGGTCTGTGGCTCCTGGCAGACAACTCAGCATGACACATTCACCGTGGACAAGAACGGTGCTCAAAGAGAGAGAGACAGAGCTGCGTTCACGCGACATTTATCAGTTAAAGATACTTCAGTTCAAAATTCAGCGAAAATATTTGAACGCGTCATGCACAACACTGGCTGCAAGTTTATGAGGACATACTCGGCACATGTGTTTATGCAAAAAGCCATCTGAAATGTCCTCACTCATGTCTCATAACCACATGTGAGTTCTATATCCAATCTATAAGTCTATAAGTGACCCAAATTGGATATCAAAATCAGAATTGACAATCAGATTTCATGTCTCCACACATGTCAGGATCTTTGAGTGTTTTTGTGGGTTTTTTTGGTTTAGTTTTGTATTCTTGTTTCTAGTCTGTTTATTTTCCATGAGTTTCATTGTCATTTCCTGTTTCCCTCAGTTCCCTGTTAGTCTCCAGTTCCACACCCAGCTCCAGTGTTAGTTATCCTCAGGTGTCTTTGATCAGTAATCACTCCCTCCACAGCATTTAGTCTCCTTCTTTCCTCATTCTTTGTCAGATCCTCAGTCATTCTCGCCGTATACTCCTTGTTGTTCTCTGGTTGTTTCCTCCCAAGTTTTTTCATAGTTTAGTTTTGTTAGTTGTCTTGTGCATTTTCTTGCTTCTAGTTTTTCCAGCTTTGCTGTGATTTTGATTTTTGGAATAAACATTTGTTGAATTTGAAGTTCTGCATCTGGGTCCTCCCTTCCTGCTCCTCCGCTCCTGACAACACAGCTCTGAAAAAAAAAAAACCTGACATGAGTCACTTCTGTTAAATGTACAGTTTTTTTCACCTTCAGTCCCTTTTAGATTGCGAATTTGCGACTATAGCTTTGTGCCGTAATATGTCATGAGAAAGTTCCAGCCCTCCTTTAAGGTTTTGACCTTGAACCACAACCTCCTCCAATTAGAGGGCCTGCAGTGATGGCTAGTCACTGTCCTTCATTCTCCCGGCTTCCAGCTCAACGCCTGCCTATTCCAGGGCCAACTAGTGGCTTTTTCCACTGCCTCTTGTTAGTTCAATCTGGATTATGTTCTTTGCCTCTTCAGACCAAAGAACAAAATAAGACATCAGGAATGTGTGAATGGCTGGAGGGTTTTTTGCAGTTAATTAACCAGGTGTGCTCTCATTTCCCATGCTTTCTGTAGGAGATTGTATTTTTTTAGGAGGCTGACTTCCTCCCCTCCCTGCTTAACTGGGTGGTAATGTGAGCATAGCCAATTTAATGGAGAGGCAGAGATGAAAGCAGCACTCAAGATACTGATCTCAAGTGTCGGGTTAGATTTTTAGCTGTAACTGTTGTGCAATTACTTTATCACATTTGTGATTAACAGCATTTGAATTAACTTTTTGCTTAAGTTTGAGATGAAGTCTTGATCCCTCTTCATTCCACATTCTGTTGTGGACAAAACTGATTCAGTAGGTGAAAATATTCTCTCTTATGCTGTCTTGTCCTTCACAAAGTAATACAGATTCATCTGCCAGTCAGTTATTTGATACATTCAGAATAGTGGGTTGAAATGTAACCTTTTAATGTCAACTTCATACGTATTTTCTCATCTCATCTTATTCTAAATGGAATCTGTTTTTTTTATTTTCACATGTAAACTTGAAAGTCTTTCTTGAATCCCATTACTAGGAGCAAAGCTTATTCCTCTAAAAAAAAAAGTTAGCAATTCTGCAGGATTTTTTTGGGTAGGTCAGAGTCATGTCAGGTGACCCTTCAGTGAGGCTCAGGCTACATTTTTCAAGAATGTGGCCACAAGTGTCCCAAACCACATCTAAATGTCGACTTGCACATGTAGAGTTTATGCATATATAGAGTAAGAATCACAGACTGATCCTTTAAAAGAAAATAAAAGTTCGGGAAGGGAAACATTTAAAAATGCACCTCCACTGACGGGAGCTGAGTTTTCTGTGAATGGGTATATGACATTGTAAAGTGCTTTGCAGACGCTAAACAAGGTTAAAATCTGCTATATAACTGCAGCCCATTCACTATTCGAAGAGCTTTGGTAAGGAGACCTTCATTGTCACAGAAGTGGAATGACTGGTTACAGTGCGCTCAGTGGATTGATTTGTTAAAAGGCGAGTTGACAGAGAGCCAAGGATGCAGCCTGGTCTCAGGGTAAAACATGAAATAGTTACAGAAATAACTATTTCTCTAACTATATTCATCGGCAGTATGTGTGCTGATGAACACAGCACGACTTTTAAAATTTTAGTGGGAGGTTTGATTTGTGTTTACTTATCTTTTTACAGGAAGGTAAATCTCATTTGGTAAGCAAGGAAAAGGAGATTTTTACATAGAATGACATTAGAATGTCTTTTAACGCAAACCATGTTTTTACGACCCTAACCTATTCATTTTCAACACCTAACCTAAGCAAACAGGAAGTGAAAATCCTTCACATATTCTCCTTCAAAGCAGGACTGACCTTTGTTGCGCATTGATGTCTCGTGTGCATGTAGGGAGGGGGAAGAAGTTGATGTGCCTCTGATACGTCTCTGAGAAAGTAATGGAGAACATCACAGAGCCTAAGCAGTCTGTGTCTGTATGCGTGTGAGATGATAGGCCAACATCGCAGAAAAATGTACTCTAAACAAAGATGCTCTAATTCCATGAGGCAAGTTTGTGGCGTTAAAGCACACACTGATGCAGCAATGAGCTAACTCTCTATGTCATGCGTGCACCCCCACAGAGAAAGAGTGACAGATTGACGAGGACCGCTGTGTGAACAGGGCTACTGAAAACAAAAAATTAAGTGTCAAAGTAAATAAGATTTGGAATGCATTGGGTGGAGCCGATCTGTGACCACCTTGTGTACTACTCCACCATTAAATCCCTCCTGGATCAAAATGCAAACTTTTTCAAGAGCTAAATGTTAGAAACATACTTTTCATGACGATTTCACAAAGCGCATCTCACCGTCCACGAGCAGATAAGAAAATTGAGAAATATATGTGTCTCTCCACCAACCCAAAAGGTTAAATTTTCATGCCAACTTCACAAACTTCCTAAAGTTTGTGTTGGACGATCATTATCAACATTGGACTCTTCAGTTGACCTTTTACACCTGGCAATTTCACAAACTTTCACCAGAAATAGATGAAAATAACGACTGCTGCAACTGATGGTCATGGCAGGAAAGTGTCACATTGTTGGTAATACATGCCCGACTATAGGCTGTCTTAAGTGCTTGATTTAACATTTGAAGCTGAGTAGTGACCAAAGTTCTTTGTGTTGTGTGGCTGTTATTGGTTTGAGCTCTACTTCAGACGAGTAAGAGCTGTCAATCTGTGACCTTTACAGACATCGCAGCTTATTCTGTGGCTCAGTCGCCCACCAATCGGAACCCCACGTTGCCTACTGGTGTATGAATGTTTGTGAATGAGCAGAAAGCACGTAGTTATAGATTAAGACCTGCTGTGTGAGTGTGAGTGAATGGATGAATGTGGCATATGGTGTTGAAGCGCTTTGAGTGGTCAATTAGAAAAGTGCTATACAAGTACAGTCCATTTTCACACATTTTTCTTTGGTATAACTAAAACCCACCGCACACATTTAATACTACTTGTCTTGGATCAGGTTAACAGACAGTATTTCTAGTAGAGAATTACTCTGTAGACTCAGATGCAGTGGATGGGTTTCAGGGTGAAAGGAACATTGTTTATTCACGGTTCATTAGAATTTTTTGTGAGGTGGGTTTTGTCCCTTTGGGCACCCCCCATGCTTAGTAATGGTTCCTCTTTTTACTACCTGCAATTAGCCTTACACATTAATGTGCTTGCTGATGTTTGACTAATAGCTAGTATCTATCACAGCCAGCCAAGCAGGAGGGCCTCCTTTCAACTAACAGCGTGCTGTGTCATGTGTTTGCAGGAAACCCCCCGTCATCTCTACAAATGAAGCAAAATTTGTGACTTGATTATCTTGTGAGTGAGTACCACTTGATTTTGGATGTATTTCAATACAGGATTCACTTCTGTGGAAATAATGCACACAGAGACCAACTCTAGCCATAAAGTCATAGGAAGACTCCATTTCCACTGCTGGAGCTGAATTAGACATGCATTGTACATTGTGTGCTTTTTACACAAGTCAACTAAAGAAGCTGGCTAAAGAAAGGAAAGAATAAAAACAGTCAGCCCAGGAATGTTTGTCCACATATTGAATTAAATATGTAGCAGTTTCACAATCCAGGGTCAAAAATTGTGAGATTACAACGTTTTGTTATTTTGTCTCGGGCAGTCGTGTATCACATGATGGAAAATGTTTCCACTGACTACTAAACTCGAGTTTTTTTTAACATTTAAACCCAATCATGTACCTTCATTCTAACACTAACCACGTACGTTTATAGTACTACTATACACTGCTTTTTTTAAACGTAGAAAAGTAAGTCATCGTGGAAGGCGTAGAGTAAAGACTGAGGCACAGATTCTGTCGAACGGGATCTGAACCAGTGATCTCAAGCTTGAAGGTCACAGTTTGAACATGGTCACCTTTCGACAGAAGTGGAAAGGTGATCAGTACCCCAGTGGGAGCTGTATTGCAGTAGAAGACTGAAACAGAAAAATATAGCTATTGTACAATTTCTGAGCCTTTGATGTGAAATTGGTACATATTTTCCCCTGGACTGATGTATAGATTTTACCACTCAAGAACAGAAGCAATACCAAATACACTGCACTGTAGATATGTGCAAGCAAATATCCACAAAAATCCTCAATGTTATTTGAGACATTTGTCATATCTACAGTAAAGGTTTTAATGTCACACGTTCCAAGTTTTACAGTGTCATTTAAGCTGTTTAACAGCAATCTTAGGACAGAATCTGACTTGAATCATTAGCGGTTCCGATTGTATCAGCTCAGAGACTTGTACACACAATAAAAGACCAATTAACCTCTAAAGAATGGTGCCGATTTCTTCACAATTGTTGTTCGTGTTAACATACCACTAACACAAAGGGGAAAGAAATCTCCATTGCCTTTCATTTAAAACATTGTTTAAGTAAGAATATAATTGTGTTATTAGCATAGAACTTATCGGAAGGACCTATTTTATAGAATATTTGACCATGTAAAAGAGTATAAGAAAAAAGATTTTGTTAATAAATCAAATCATCAAATAAGTAGCATTTCCTGGCTGACGAAGGAGAAATTGTAACAACTTTATAGAGTTGGCAACCAAACCAACAAGCCCCCATTAAAAGGTCAGAAGCTAAACCTGACTTAGGTATGAAAAAATTATAAAAGATCCTTTTGTGTTATATCATATGTAAATGTTGTTTTGTTAGTTAAAAAAAAAAAAAAAATTAAAATACATTCAAACATACATTCAAAACTAAATTCAAACTTCTTGTTTTTATCAGCTTAGACTTGAAGGAATTATTAGAGAGGTCGTAAGGTCAATTCTGTCTTTTGATTTTGCAAAAAATCTTAAAAATCTTAATCCAGTTATTAAACTGTTTCAGAGAAAGGAGTTTTTACATTTAGCATTATAATCTCATGAAAGCCAGAACTTTCTGTAGCTCAAGTATTTATCAATCATTTAGGACCATTAAAAGCATTAAATACGGTCCTCCTTGCTTGGTCTGCAGTATATCAGAAAAGTAATCAAAACCACCGTCTAGTCATAACTATTAAATAGTTATTCGCCATTAATTAACATTAACTAGCAGTTAGCCAACTGAGAAAACAAAACTAGAATTGTAACCACATGAATGCATTGGTGCACTTTACATCCATCTCTCCTTCTTTCTTCTCCTTCTCGAAAGAAAAAAGGTTATTCTCTCGGAGTTATGAGGTCGGCCCATGACTTCTAATTGGATGAAGCAGGTATGGAAAATGGATGGATGGACGGGTCAGTTCATCTTTATGCCCAAGTGGACAATGAACATATGTACAGCACATACTTACTGTCTCTGCAACCTATTTTTTTTCTTCTGTAATATCATTTGAAACCTGTTCTGCAATCATGAAATGAAATGTTATGTGCAGTAATGCATGAATGTTTATGTAGATTATGTCAGTTCCAAAGAACGTGTTCTTCCTGTCCCTACAAGAGAAATTATCTTGAACAGAAGTAACAGCTGAAAATCTTGATTGTTTGAATTTAACGTCTCTTACAGAAATTAACTGAATTGTTATGCTAAAAATCCTTGTGCATCATGTACTGAACATCTGTGACTGTGAGCTAATGCGATTTGTAAGAGATTTCAGCAGAGCCTCCCATGTCAAGCTGAGACAGGAGATATAAGGACTACACCAAAGACATCATATTGCAAATACAATTACAAGGTGTGTTATTTATATTTAAAAAAAAAAACTGTCAATTTCTTTATGGAAATATATCTGGCATGTTTTCGTTTCCACAATAAGGTGTTAATTACTGTCTGATTTCTGGCTGAGCAGGCCCCTTCAATCACTGAACTGTACTGAGCTGAGACTGAGACTGATTGGGCCAACACAACAACTAAGCCTCATTAGCCACAGCTTCAAACCTGCAAGAGACTGTCATCAAGAGATATGAGTGTTCCTGCTCCTTCCCAAAGGGACAGCAGACTCCCACCAGAGCCACCATAGGATTAGGCTTTCAGGATAATAGTTATGTGAAAGCTGCACACCATGTTCACAGCCTAAGAAGTAGAAATAAAGGGGCTTGTTGATGCAAAGTTAAGATGGCGTCTCATTGTCACTAGAGGGTTCAAGACCAGTCTGGGACAGCTGTTTTTGCTTGTTTTCAGTTTAAGCCCTCTGATTATCCAGTACCTTTAAATGCAACCCAAATAGTGCTCTGTAAAGTATCACCCCATCATGAGTGTTCCCACACGTGTTTATTTCGAGGAACCACAAAATCCTCATAAGGAGAGAGGGTGAGTGTGTGGGGGATGATCTGCAACGTTCAGTGCTATCAGTTACTCATCCATTCATGACACTAGCTCAAGACTAACGTGACTGGCTGTTTTTCTTAGCTACATGTAAAGACAACACATTATGACAAAACTTTTACACTTTCTGGTTGGGTTCAGCCAAAATATTAACTTGGAAAGGGGTTAGAAAATGATCGCAGGTTGGACAAAAATACATTATTTTTACAACGTAATTGCAAGAGTCACACAATTTTTGCAGTTCACATGCAGTTATCCTCCCGAAGAGTACAGGTTAAATCTACAAATGTAAAAATAGGCCATTTTGGGCAGTATTAACAAATACCCCATTGGGACTTTTGGTGGAGGATAGTCTCTTTCCATTTCTTTTTCACTTACGGTTTGGTTAAGTTTAGGCAATAGTCTCCCAGTAATTGTGGACCATATGAAATAAAATGTCATTAATGTAAACTTATATAAGGTACTGATGTTGGGCAGTCCCACTTCCTTCTTATGCATCACTTCTGTCTTTAAGAGTGCAGGATAAATCACGCTCACACATACTTACTTGTTGCTTTTCTATCTTAGAGGTATTCAAAGCCCATGAAGTGCCCCATTCACAAACATACATTCACAGACCAGTGGCAGCAAAACTGCAATTCAAAGTTCTTGTCCGTCCTTGGGTGCAATTTGGGATTCAGCATTTTTCCTGAGGACAGTTCAGCAAGCAAAGAGGCAAGGAACTGGACTGTCAGCCCTTTGATTAGTTGACAACTCATTTTACCAAATGAGCCACAGGTGCTTATGTGGCAATAAGTTCATGGTTCTGCAGGCCAGTTCAATTCAATTTCGAATAAATTGAAGATATACATTATTTATGTTTGATAAAGTATTGTAAAACACAAACTGTCACTTTTGCATTACAAAGGCATTTTATTGCTCGTCAATAACAACAACATCAATTAAATATTCAGAGTAGATACGACAGGGTTTGACATATTTTGCAGCATGTTAATTTCTTCTGTTCTTTGAATAATTCATTAAACTCCAGCGTAAGTTCAGCAACAGCTATTGCACTTTTTTATTTCGATGCCATTTTAAATTTGTTGAAGCAGTTCCAAACAGGCAGGCTGACAATGGAGTATCTCTGAAAAACACAGACACAAAGTGTCACAATCTCAAACGTACATAGATTGTTTAAATTTGTTATAGATCTGACAGCTTCTCCGCTCATTAAGTGCATGTGACTAGAATGCGCAACAGCGCCCTTGTTTTTCTCCCTGTGGCCAAACAAAGAGTGCCTCCTGTTTGCATTCATTAGTCAAAGCCAAAATGTGGCTTGTTTGTAATCTACTGTCCCATTCTGTGGCATTACCGCTCAGTGGGACCAGAATTCAAAACAGAATTGACAAGATGACATCTAAACAAAAGCTGGAATTAGATGAGACGAAGAACGTCTTGTGAAGATGTTACGGTCACATCAGTGGGTGTGATGTTGACGTAAAAAAAACATTTCCGGAATCTCGGAAATATAGAAGGATTTTGGGTTTTTATAAAAACATAATTGGAAGAACACATTGCATGTGCAAAATTGAACTTCGACAGTATTAATAGCCCCTTCCAGCACTTTCGCAATTCCCACTGTTCCACTAGACCAGTTTTATTAGTTTTCATTAAAGACTGTGCTTATTTTTCTGTCTATGTACCCCTATTTGCAAAACATGTGCAACATGTGCAAAATAAACCAACTAATCACTACATTTTGGCTTGCAATAAATCGGCTCATGAGCAAAATATTTGCTCCCGTTCATCACTGAGAAAACCAGAGCAAACATCAACACTGTCTCTCTATCTTGATTATATCACACTATCCTTTTCAAATGTCCCTATACTGTTCAATAACCCAGCAATTATGCAAGCTCATGAATCTTAAACTGTCAGTTTCCCAGTGCACTACGAAGAAAATTATGACTGCGCCCTTTCTAAGATGAGAAGTTAATGAGCTTGACAGTTTTTGAAGTTTTGCAAAAAAAAAGAAAAAAAAAAGATGTTACACTGCAGTTTAATTTTGTATCACAAAGAGTAAAACTGTTTTTACGCTGGTTGTACACTAAAGAGCGCATGTGCATTCACTTATGAATGTCCAAATAATCATCAAAATGCCCTTGTGCTACATCACACAGTTGAGCGTGCAGCCCCTCTTCCTGAGCAGCAGAGAGCATCGTACAAAGCAGGGAAATGGATTTAAAACAAGCGACACGCCTGCCAATGGACTTTGATGAAACATCTTGGCAGAGGAAGATGATTTTATTTTTCCTAAGGGCCCTACTGTAATGGCATACAGAAATACTGTTCAGTCAGCAGATAAGTGGGGACCCATGTGACCACTCAGCTGAAAACTACAAATTACTTAAAGGCCCAATATTTAATTGTAGTAATGTGCCCCTGTTGGAACACTGTCACTCCTCTATTAGATGCTTTAATTCAGTGATTAATTACACTGATGAATATTTTAAAGCTAAAATATACCACATACTCGGAGGATCTAACCACATTTTATTAATTTATCTGAGTAGGTTATGATTGCCTACCTAAACTAATAGTATACTTTGACCATAAAAAAAGTTTTTGTGTATTGTTTGACAGAATGTGAGGAGAAAGCATGTGTTCGATATTGTAATTTCTTGAATGCGAACAGCCTGTTTTCACTCCCACCTCACCACATACATAAATATGTTTTTAATGCAGTGCTTTGCTCAAAGGAATCATTTTTGGACAAGCACGGTTTCTGGGAGTAAATAACCATGGCTATGGCAAAAATGGCAGTAAACTTTCCACAATGATATATGTTTCATTGTTCCTTCTATCCCAGATCCTCGTCATGACTTTCTTCATATCTCTCGAATGTCACCCTGTCTTGTATCTTTAATTTAGATCTGTTTCTAATTTTGTTTTAATTTTCAAATTTGTTGTGTTTGCCTCTCTCTGCCTGTCTCCTGTCCATGAGTCTGCACTTGGTCACTCCACCCACACCGCCTTGTGACAGAAGAATCTGGGGCTATATATACGGAAAGGCCAAAACACTAACAAAAGATGGCCGACAGAGATTAGCTATGTGTAAAAAAAGAGGTTGGGAGTTTTATAGAAAACACAAGGGGCCTGTCTCTACAAAATAAAATAAGAAGCAAACAGAAATAGAAGAGATATAACGTAGATCAATGAAATACAGAGGCAAAAACACAGCTCATGGCAACCCTAATCCTAATTGTGTACTTTCCCCCCCTAAACTTAACCAAGTACTTTTAATGGGTAACAAAATAGTACAGAAGTAGGAAGAGGGAAGTCAAAATGAAGACGGAAAACAATAGAAGCAAAAGAGAACATAAATGGAACAAAAAGTCAGTGTCAAGATTGGAATTGTGTTGGCTGGAGATGATTTTCTTGGTTGAGAGCTTATTTGCTACGCCTCTCTTTCCTTTTGATCTCTTTACGTGATGCATGTTAGTTATTGATAAATCAGCGCTGTGGAATCATGTTTTCCTGTCACTGTTTGCTAGTTCTGCAGCCAGTGTGTCACTTATCGCAGGAAGAGGAGAACTGGCTGTTTGCAGCTGTAGAGGAGCTTGTGTATGGAAAAGATGTCAATTGAAAACTAACCCGAAGGGCTCTTGAAAAGGTGGAAGGTGTATGTCGTAAGTCGGGAATGACAAATGTGCTGATGTTAAAGTTGCAGTCATTTTGGAATATTATATGACTAAAGAAAAATACAGCCGAAAGGTTAAAACCAACAGTTCTTAACTTCCAGTTAGATGTATAATTTAATTCACAGAGGGCAGGTAAACATGCATTTAAGAACCACATGCAGTCAGAACAGCAAACAAAATGGTATTAGAAAATTGGCAGTAATGGCTCAAATGCTGTGACACAACACAGATGATGTGACAAATGCTGGCTGAAAACTGGCCTCCTTATTAACTCTGAGGCGGAATATGAATGAGGAGCAGCTGAGCAGACACCTGCACCAGTTTCTAAGAGGAAAAACCACGTGGCGGGCAGGAGCCACACCGGCAGTTGGTCAGTAAGGACTCACAGAGCTCCCTGTCATTGATAACATCTTGAATATTCTGTGTTCAATGAAATGGTGTTGAATCTGATACAGTGCATTAGTCTTTTAATATGGGGCCACAGAACGGAACTAGGAAGGATATCCTTCTTACTTTCCATGAACTCTTTCCTCTTAGTGCCCGAGGACACAAAAGAAAACTGTCATCATTTGTATCAATAGCCATTACTGCAGTGATCTATTCACGTTCAAGGGATTTTTCTTCTTTTTTTTCCTGGTGCTGTATGCTTAACCCTGTACTGTTTTATAGCCGTGACTTACATCTCTGTCCCTTGTGATTTGTGCCACTGTTGAGTAGCAGTGCAGAAACCCCTAAATTTACCTTAAGCGTATGTTATTCCACCATAGCTACTATCTTTCCATTGGAAGAATGAAAGATGAGGTTTAGAGGATGGCAGTGACAGCAGATACAGTGTGTAATATGAATAAGAAGAATCTCTCTCTAAATGTATGGGACAGTGTTGCTGCCATGCATCAGCACTGTACGGGACAAGAATTTGAAAAAACATTGTTGCATGTTGGAAAAAGAGGCACTGATCAGTGTAAAGTTTTAAATAACACAACATCTTCTGGTAAGAAAATGAATGACAACATAGCTGATCTCATTAGGAAGTAAAGAGAAATAAATCTGATGCATAGATTTATCTATATTAATTTATTCATTTAAAAAATTCCTGAGGAATCAGGCTGGGAGATATGCATATGATACATTTAATATGGATGAACATGAATAAACATTGTTTATGAGGAACGTGTAGAGATACAGTTGTCAATAGGGTTCCATAATGAGACGAGAGCAGCCCGAACACAACCAGATTAGCATCTCATTATCAAGTTGAAAGTAAAACATCAATGCACATGAACATTTCTGACATTTCAATGTTTTTTGCAGAGATATTATGCACCACAAAGGAGTGTTTATGGGAGTAATGTTAATTTGCAACAAATGTAGGGCTTTGTATAGTTTGATATGCATATGAAAGCCAACGCTGCTCCATAAAATGAGGCGCCATCCTATATCAATCCTAGATACGTTTTTGACATATTAATCTGTTTTGGTGGTGTCTGTTGTTCATGTCAAGTATTGTTTATTCAAAAAGTGTTGATCCTTTGATGCATTTTTTGTTTTCCTGACACTGGAAAAAAATGTTTTTTTGTTTTCTGAGAGAGGCATGATGTTCACACTAAGTGATGCTAAAGGCAGGATGTTGTGCTGCCTAAGATGCCAAATACCTAAAGCCATGATGCAAATACTCTGAATGGCTATTTCTTTAACTATATACATGATTAATCTGTAGTTTAAACCACAAGGCAATAATCACTGCTTTAGTAACAGTATGTGGAGGCATCACGATGAAAGTCTACAGGAACCAGATATATTCGAGAATAACATGGTTAAAAAAGAAGCCTAACTTTTCTTTTTTTTCTCGAACACACTGATCTTAGAAGAGGCAACTTTTTAATCAAATCACAGTTTTGTTTTATTTGAAGAACTACAATGATTTGTTTACGAGACTATTTAAAATTGAAGAAAATCAAGAGCAGGGGGGTGAGATGTGTCAAATATGAGAAATTACAAGTAGGCATCACAATTCCCCGAGGGATCGGAACTTAATAACAAAGTTTGGACTGAAGATCTGGATGCAGCTCCTCAGAGAGAGCAGCCAGCTCTCAGAAAGTCTATTTATCCTAATCAGAATGCAGTTTGACCTCCATCACGGCCATTACAGGGCTTTTCCTTTAAACACCTGGTTTTGATTAATGGTGAGGAAACTTTACTTATTATCTTCTCTCGTCAGGGACACAATCTTAGGGCACGCTGACTATTTTTTAAAATTCATTTTACAACACAGCAGCATAGACTGTGACAGCGAAAAGCGAAATCCAAGACTACAAACTGCAGAGAGCAGACTGTGAAAGAATAAACAAGCCTTCGTACTCTTTTACAACCAGGGACTTGGCCTGAGTTTGTTTTCAGCTGTTTGCATTCAAAGCGTACTTTGTACCAGGAGACTTGGCAACTACTACTTGTCAGTTAAATATGTCAAATCCGAAGCTCACTACCTGTAAACTGTAGGAGCCGAAAGATATACTCTGCTTTATGGTTTCATTTGCCTGCTCTTTGCAGTGCACGAACGACTGCAGGGAGATTCTAAAACCCCACAGCTGCATGTCGTACGCATGTTTAATGCTAAAGGCGTCATCCGTTTTCCAGAAAGATGGACAGACAGGCAGCAACAAAGAAAGAAAGAAAAAGACAATGGCTGAATTTATTTGAAAAAGGTTCATTCTAACGTTGAGTGATGTCAGTACCTTCTCAAGAAATCGAAATAAAAAGATCGCTTTCTTTTTTTTTTGCTTTTATTGATATCTGATCACCACCCGTTCATTAGTTAAAAATCTAAAGCAGTGCATTGAACAAAAAATGTTGGCAGTGTTGGGTGATCACATGGGTTTTAAAAGTATTGCAGTATGTATCGCAGTGAAAAGGTGTCCCCAGTGGACGTGTTCTGCCAGAGTCCACAGCTCCTTTTCTCATGATTTTGAAACCCAGTTTTATACACTTTATTGTTTTAGTGATTGAGTTCAGTGATTAATGCTTTAGAGTTTGACAACACAGTTTTCTGTGGTGAAGACATTCAGAATGGATATTTGTTGCTGCTTTACTCTAAATTTTTTATTGAGAACGTCAACATCATTATGTTCCCCATTATGTGTGAAGCAAAAGGGCCATAAGTAACTCAACCTTTGTACGTCAGCTGAAGAGGTGAAAAGTAACTAACTCGATATTGAAATAACAAATAACTTCCATCACAGAGTAAATTTGCTCGTTACTGCTGCTCATCGAGGGATAAGTCACCACTTTTTTCTGTGAACTGATCAGAAATAAACAGAATTAGTTGGAAGAATGTTGTGTTCCATTTTTTTTCCCCATGAAAGCTTCTATCTGGTTTGCCAAATGCCAAAAAGAGCAACAGTGATTATTCAGCATGCAGCAAACTTTAATTGCCCACTGTACATATCACAATGTGTTTATTTATGCTTTGGCTAATTTTGGCTGAAAAACAAAGTAATATTAGTTTTGCTGATGAATATTTTAGTAAAAGTTAGATTGAGCGAGCAGAGCTGAATTGTGCATTATAGATAAGGAAATTAAATTCGTATAACTTTAGCTCGTGCATAGTTCACAAGGGGAGGGAGAAGGCTGGATTAGATTTTTTAAAGTTATCTATTGCATTGTTAGAGGAGCAAAAAGAAACGGTGTGGTAAGTTCTGTTGTCTTATACCACTTTGTACACCACAAAGCAAACAGTAATTGGTTCCATTTGAAGTTGAACATGGGGGAATGCGGCCACAAGTCTATTTCTGTCTGTTAGCACAACACATGTCTAGTTGCATGTGGCTAAATATCCTCTTTGGGGCTTTGTTGTTTCCAGATATCGATTCCTCCCCATGGATCTGCTTCAGGATCTTCTATTCATTTCACTTTGAGGGCCTCATCACCTGTGTAATTGATTGGAGTTTTTCTTTAATCACCTCAGATGTTGTTGTGTTGCTGCCATCAACAGTTCTGCCATCTTAGTTTGTTGGTTGTTGGGGTTTTGTTTGTTTGCTTGTTTTCCTGAATTATATAGACCTCATGAGTTGAATGTTTGGAAATCTTTCAGGATTGGTCTCATATATTTCTACAATTTGAGCCATCCTGATCCCAGAGTAATCATTGCTAATGGCTGTACAGACAGCATTAGGCAGGCGATAGCTGGCACCAGCTGCCTCTTTAGACACCTGTCAGATCTGTTTCAACCTCTGATCTGTATTCATTTGAGAAACTTGTATTGGCCTCACCTACTGGAACTCATTGCAAGGGAAGAAGCACATTCATCATTGTTATAAATCAATCTTTTCTTCCGTTTTAACATTCCTACAGGTCTGCAAGCAAATGACATTGTGATGATTATTTTGCTGTGCTAATAATAACTTTCTTATGAAAACTTATGAAAACACTAAACCAGATATGAATTTGTTAAAAATGTTTCATGTTTTGTTTTTTTTGTTTTTTTTTCCTCCTGAGACCTTTATCAATAAATAACTTTCTTTTCTACAGGCGTTTGTATTCAGATCAGACTACTTGTTTTTCTCTCCTTGTTTGGCTATGGCTCTTTTCATGGAGGTACTGAAGAGAGTAATTCACCTGTAAGGACAGCATTATTTATTCAACAACAGAGGACCTCAGAGGTTATTACCTTATTCATTCCATGACCACTTTCTAAAGAAAAAGAAAAAATACTCATTCATTCTGAGAAAAGCATTTAATACAACATCAGTGTTTGCATTGTTGGAACAAAATCATTTTGCCCAGACACACAAAAAAGTTCCAGTGGGATGTTTTGGGAAATTAATTAAAGCACTGGAGAAGTGTGCTTCTGACTTGTTTTGAAGGTACACCGATATTCATTATGCACATTCCCCGGCCTGAAACTGTCGTGGAGCTCCCGGAGGAAGAGAAACTACGCTTCATGACGTTGGTTTTTAGCCCGGCACGATACTTTTTTGCTTTATTGTGCCAAGTCACACACCAACAACTAGAAGACATTTTTGTCATAGTAAAAAATGACTTCTGCCTTAAAGGAAAAAACAAAAAAAAACAGTGGGGCAAATGAGCGCAAGTGAGAAAAGAGAGAGGGGTGCACAAGTAAGATATGGAACAAGATCAAACGTCAGGCTGGCGTTTACGACAAGAAAAAACTCGCATAGAAAATACTGTCCAATACAGAGGCCAACTTAGCCTTCTAAATGAATTTGTAAGAAACAAAAGATTAGCTCTCTTGTTCTGTGTTGTGTCACATTTACTTTGCTTGCCTCTGTAGGTAACGTGGGTTTGTAATCATGAAATGATTATGAACATGATCATATCTGCCTCTGCTCTGCATAGGTTGCAAATCAGATGAGGAAGAGGTTGATTCTCATTATAAAACAACTCCAAGAAATGTAAAAGTTAATGTATATGTATGCCACTGTTTATGCATATCATTCTATGTCTGCCTCTGAGATGAAGCCAATGTTAGCCACTACAGTCCCATTTCAGACTGAAATGCAAAAAAAGTTCTTGCAATTGTCACACCAAAATTTTGCAAGTTTGTAACTTTTCAGAAGGTTATCGGCTTGCTCATGGACCATGGCGCTGTAAAACAGTATTTATTACAGTGCATATGTACTGATTTCATACATACAACACATTCAAATGCTTCAAAAATATAAAACGTAGAATATATCACAGAAAAACTTGAATGTCTTTTTTTTTCTTTTTGTTCCTGTGTTTATTCATTACAGGCATCAAATACAAAAATTACAGTGTTATTTTTCTTCGGCCCTGTAATATTTCCACCCGTTTGGCTTGACGTTTTTTGTGACCTCTGCAGGTGTCTTTGTTGGCCTCTTCTGCATGACAACAAATTCACCTTTGCTGTCCATGAGTACTACGTGGATTGTTTTTTATAACAGTATACTTTTACTTCCCACAACTGAAACTGAGCCCGAGAGCAAAAATATTCACGAGACCGTTTAGTGCTGCTTAAATATTGGTTTATTATTGATTTGCACACTTTAATATTGGTTTGCACCAATCATATCGGTTTACAGTTTTGTAATCATAATTACTTTATTCTATTCTTATTATTCTATTTCTTATTTTTATGTCATGTATATATCTCTTCATTTTATTCTCTATTTTTGTTATTATTATTTTCTATTGTGTATATTGGTTTATCAGTGCTTACTGTTTGCTGCTGCATCAAAAGAATTTCCCCTTGTGGAATTAATAAATGACTTGGATTTGATTTGATTTAAATACAACACTCTATACTCTGTTAAAAATCCTTGGTAACACACCTAAACGAATATAAGAGTATATATGATCAAACCAGGACAACAAGAAGAAACATAATGAATTAGAAATGGGTTGTTCTTAAAGTGACATTCATGTAATTTTCCCGATCTAATTACAAATGTTAGTCCTCATTAGAAGCTGGTAATAACTGTTTTTCTTCACTACAGTTTCAATACCTTTTGTTGTCTTTTGTTTGTCTCAATCTTGGATGAGAAAGTTGAGCTGGAGAGTGATACCTGAAACCTAATTGGACAAATATACCTCTCTTTGATGACAAACAGATGCTAAATTACTCAGTTGTTTTCAAAGAACCAACAGCACATGTATCAGATAGAATGGATTTTTTGCTAATGAGCCCACAGTTCTTGTGGACACAATTTACTGAATTAGTATTTCAGGAGAGAAGTATATGCTTTTTGAATGTGAATCTGTTGTAGCCAGTGATTTAAGATGTGTGAGGTGAAAGTCACAAGAAAGTCAGTCATCAGCAGCCTTGACCATTAGTTGTTTTGTAGGGCTTCTCAACACATTTCCTTGCATGTGATGGCTCCCCCCATTAGCTGCTGCATGGACTTCTTTATCTTTGTCATGAAAGGAGTTGTCTGCTCTTCTTTGTGCGTTTCAGTAGAGAACAGGTATACGTTCTTGTGTTTTGTTTGTGTGAAGAATTTCAGAATTTATTTAAGACTGGCTGGAATCTTATTGCTGTGCAGTCTGGCAAATTTGATAACGATGTCTTGCACATTTACCCACTGCGCTGACATTTTTTTTTTCCACATCAAGATCAAATATCCTATTGCACACTGTATGTTAATACCAGGTGGAAATTTGGTCATTTTAATCTAAAATACCAACCAAGTCTGCCGCCATTGTTAATATTTGATAAGGCATTTCTGTACTGCTACAGCGAGACCAGAATACATTTTGTACACATGGCTCAGGTTTCTAGTCAGTTTCTGTGGTTTTGCTATTTGACATGAAAGTGTTTTACACTGAGGTCATATCCCAGAGTAAGAAAAGAGGAAATAAAAGTGAACAGACAGTTTATAACAAATGAGGGGATGAGAAGAAAATAGGTTTGAACAGTATTTTTAAAGATACAAAGATTTGCCTTTGCTGAGATGAATAACACCAAGTATTCTTACACTAATTTTTGATACACTAGATTCATCCAGTAGAAATCGAGAAAGGAACCTTGTCTAGTACAGGCCAACCTTACATTTATCACAGAAATGTCATGTCCTTCCCTCAGAGACCCTCACAGCTCATTGGCACACATTTCACAGCAGTGAACTTTGACCTGGGTGGACGTTTGCTGCCTGGTTGAGGAAACGCTGATAGGACAAAGACAGAGGCCCCCCTCAGCTATTTGAGCTACCTTCTCCAGTGCCTGCTTGCACAGTAGGTTTCCTCCTGCGCCTCTTTGACTGATGTGCTGAGAGCTAGATTCTGTCACTTAAAGGCTTGGCCAGGCAACACCCCACAGACCTTTTACTGGGCAAGGACCGAGGTCTGCCCCGGTGGTATGCAGAGAAACAAGAACGAGGTCACTTTCAGTTTCTGCTTGCTGTGCCTGACTGTTGCTTCAGTGGACACTGACAAATGCTGACTACTGGAGAGTACAGAAAAATTATTGTTTTACTACAGTATAGAGAAAAGTACAATGCAATATCAACTTCCTAAGTAATCAAAGTCTGGTCTTTTTCTACTGTTTTCATCTATTTACATTTCCCCTTTTCATCCATAAATGTTTCTAGAATCCAAATCATTGAACATTAACATGAAATGCTATTTGAATCAAATGATCTAATTCATCTTTCTGAAAATGCTGAAAAAAACGTTCTGTCACAATTGCCAAAGTTAATCAGTATGTGAAGCCTGTGGAACCCCCTGGGTTTATTATGCATGTGTAGACATTTAGTATATACTGTAATTTACAGTCTAAATGTTTAGGGGGACAGAAGAATCATTTGCTAAAGACAGTGAATGCATCATCTTTGGACTCTGTTCTTCTTGCATTTTACATTCTTATCACTCACGTTCTTGAGTTACTTATTCGCGGTAGGGTGTAGCAAAAACAGATGGTGATGAAAGTGTGTGAGAGCACAGAGCAGCAGGATGATGAGAAGCTCCAGAAATGTTTAGATTACAGTCACCTTTAATAGGTATAATATTAAGTGTGTGAGCGTTGGTCGTTTGTCTCGTTTGTCTTCGTGTGGCCCTGTGATGGACTGACGACCTGTCCAGGGTGTACCCCGCCCCTCGCCCAATGACAGCTGGGATAGGCTCCAGTAGTTTTAGTGCTAATCTTCAGCTGTATCTACGGAGGGCACTCACCCCAACAGGTGAACAAAAGGGGATCGAGAGACCAAGCAAATTTGTCCTGACCAGAGCACAGACAGTATTGCTTATGACTAACTATGAGCTAACAACATTTCTGGCTCAGTATCACAACGGTTCACAACGTCCCACCTCTACTGTACTCAGTACTAAACACTGTTTAGAATGGTATTTGGAAAAAATGTACAAGAATAAATATTTTCATTGAACAGCTCAATGAAAGCTCATGGAGAGACGAAGACCTTCACCAATCACTTCAAAGGTAATGAATAATCCCATCATTTGTAAAAGTGACTATGGAATATAAAACCTATAAATAACTGATCAAACTTCTTTGTGTCAGTTTGTAAAGACCTTGTATATACACTTCCAATGTGCACTCTTCTGGTAAATTGTCTCATCAAACCACCCACTGTTATTTTACTTGGCTGCAAATTAGATAGTATAGATAGTATTAATATACCAGATGTTGTCATTTCTCATTTTAGGTGACACACAGGTGTGACTAATAGTATTAAAGATGATACAGTCTCATCTAAGTTGAGCCCTCAAGACCTGCCAGTAAGTCAACAAGCACGATATCAGGACCTGATATTGGAAAACCAAAATGTAGTGAAGCTGGTATTAATGTTATTAGTTACACCTCTGTCTGCCAAGTGACCATATCCTCCTTGGGTAAGGCTTGTAACACTCTTTATTTTCTCATTTAGGTCATTAAATCTTTCTTGTACTGGAGGTAAACATCATAAATTCTTCCCACACTTTGGAGGTCACATTTAGGTTGAAGCTGTGGTCGTTTTGCAGGACTATAACTCGATCAGTACGTTTCTAATCTTTCATCTATTAAAGTATGTCTGTCCTTAAGAAAACGAGCACAGATTGAGAAACTGAGAGCACTGATTTCTTGAGAATCCATAATGAGGCGTTAGGAGATTCGTTCAGAAACACTTGCAACCAGTTATGAATGAATATTACTTTTACTCTATGAAAATTAAAAGTAATTCATCACAGAATTCCCTTAACTTCCTTAAGGACTGTGTTGAAGAGCTTAAACAGTAAGACATGATTTTTAGCCACTAAGGAAAATGGTTATGCCTTTTTTTTTTTAAATGAAATACATAAATCCATTGCTAAATGTGTTTCATGGAGCAGCTATTAAACATGAAATTGCTTGATACCTTTGTCTTGGCTTCTTTTCGTCACATACTTCTCCTTTTCTTGTTTTGTTGCATTTTCTTGACTAATCCGATATCTGTTTTAAATATAGAGAGAATCGTAAACTGTTCAAATCACGTCCAGTGTGTTTTTCATTAGTTATCAGCTCCAGGAGTCATTAAGCACTTTAAAGACCAAATAGGACTGCCTGAGGGTACCTGGGCTCTGGGAAGTTCCCTTGAGAACCACCTTCCTTCAGGGTTTTTCTCTACATTCACACCACTGATTGAGAAAGAAAATAGCCGACAACTGAGTCAAAATTATTTTGTATTTCTCTACTGCTTACAGGCTCAATAAATCCTTGCCTTTGCTTTCAGTTTTCTGTGGCTTGCTCCATTTTTAAGGCAAACATTGTAAAGGATTATTCAAATGGCCAACGATTAACACAATGTTTACATGGGTATGTTTTAATGATGGTTATGATTTGCTACACTCATGTGTTCCACCAGTGCGCACTTGCGCTGTCTGGATCAGTCATAGTGCAATTAATTTAGTAAGTAATCACTCTGAGGGAACAGCAACAAAAGACCCTACAAACATGCTTCTCTGCTCTCAGTTACTGAGGTGCTGACAAATAGTAGAATGTTGTACATCCTCCAACAGTTCAAAGGACAATGAAAAACTGACTACAGTCCAGAAGCACTGCTTGTTATTTTTGTTTCTCTGACATGATTTGCTTTTAGTCTCAGGGGAAGTTGCTGGGCTGGCGGTCCCGGTAGGATCTGCCTTTGGGTGGAGATTTACTGTTCAAGCCGTCCTCCACTCGCTTGCCTTGCATCTGGTAATCAGGAGTCGGGTTTATCAAGGCTGGAAATTTCAACAGTTATCTGCCAGATTGCTGTTGCTACCTGTTTGCTGCTTTGATCTGTTGGTGCTGACCCGTTCTCTTTTCATCTCTAGTAGTGGCCCTACAGAACTGTTGCTATTCTGGAAGTTAACCAACCTGTCCTATTGAACTTACCTGCTCTATCACCTGTTCTCTGTAAGGACTTTCCTGCTCACCTGCCTGCTTCAGCTGCTCTAAGATTCCTGCCAGCTGCTCACATACCTCCAGGCCTTCATTCACCCATAACTCGAGTAGGACAGTCTCTAATGATCACAATTCTTCTTGCAAACAGTTTTCTCTACTTGGACTCTCACTAACCTGAAATCTCCTCTCTGGCAGAGCTCCTGTGTGTGTGAACCTACAGTATCTGCCTGCCTCCTATATTCAACCCTTGGTAAATGAACACTTAGACTTGCCAGCTGTTGTCTGTGTCTGCTCCTTCGGTCCACTTTTTGACAAACAATGACAATTATAATATATCGGAAGAAGTTATATATTCTACTTAAATTTATTTGATTTAGATATTATTGAAGTTAACTGGACTGTATTTAATTAGACTTATTGAATTTGTTGGCTTTCTTTATACAGTGCTCATGACTTTTGTTGTGAACTCGTGCTATATAGATAAAGTCTGTAAATATAGTGATGTAGTGAGAGGAATCCTCATAAGTCTTATTCTGAATGAACATAAATGTATATAAATTTTCCGTACTCTGAATGATAAGCATTGTATCGATGGGTTGTCTGATATACCCTGACATTTTTTACCATAAGGTGAACAATTATTCTTTGTGTGGAAATTATGTAATCAAGAATTTGTAATATAACCACAAAAACAACTCGGATTAGTCATTATCATTTTTTTTCATTTGTCAAACTGACAAATCTTCAGCCATTATTTCAGGTATGTTGAATAAAGATTCCCTCTAGCCACAGTTCAGTTCCAACAAGACAAATGTATGTTATTGTTACGTTCCTTTCTAACAGTCAAACTCTGCTCATTCATATTTAAATGGCACCCCACATTCCCTGACTATATTTCACAATGCACTCAATACTATCTGCACCATTTGTAGCAGAGAACACATCACAGATCAGATGATGCCAAAGTCAAATGGTAAATTTACCATTTGTGCATTGTAGAAAAATCTACACTGTATATATAAAGTATACCAAACCTACAATTATACAGTATATAAAGAAAAAGAGTTATTAGGGTTTGTTTTTGCCCATAGGCTACCCAAAAAACTGCACTAGCTGGGCTGTTGTCTGCATTGTACAATATAATCATATACATTTATTTTTTTTTTTGTTTGTTTTTGACTTTGGTAAACATCCTCCCACGAGCTGGCAATGGCATACAGCATGAGATGCTTTCATTCCATAAATATCTTACTCTTTGTTTTCATATCTTATTTGTGAAGTCAATCAAAACCGTTAACAGCGTGACACAGCAATTTAGGCACGGTAATCAGTGTGCTATGATCAGTAACTGCTGTTTTTATATTTACCTATGCAAATACAACAAGTGTGCTCAATAGTTGGCATACCCTTGTGGTAAATTAATGAAATGATTTGCATTTTAATAGGCAATTGAAAGAGGCTTAGTTAAATAAAGAGATGAAGAAAAATAGCTATTACCCATTCAACCTCTATCTCTGCATCTACAGTTCAAAGAAAAGATTCAGCTGTGGTCTATAAGAGTCTGTCCTCTCTATGTAATTCTTTGTGTGGTGTGTGCCAGATACCAACAAATATGCCTCTCCTTATTCATCATTTCAGCTCTGTTGAATGATCTTTTGATTTTTTTCGTGATTTCCAAAATCTGACACATGTCCAGATTTGTAAAAGCAGATGTATGAACAGCGTTCAAATAGGCAGTGAGCAGGATCAGCAATAGACTAACCAACTTTGTTGAACTGGCGTAATTAATTTATTGAGTGATGTCTAGACTAGAATGAGAAATGAACCAAATGATGGACAAAATCAAGGTAAAGCTTTTTGACAACCTGTTTATGAGGTGTCAGTTTGGATTTGGATCAAGGCCTGTGGGGCTCCACCAGGGCAAGTGTTGGCTGATATCCAGTGGCTCCTGCTGGCCGCATGCTGGCCTGCTGAACAGGATCAGGGCTCTGCTTCTCTTTAGGTGGAGTTATCAGGTTGCCCTACACAAATAAGCAAGCTGAACAGAAACAAAATCAGTAGAGTCTGAACCACAGAAATAATAATAAAAAGAAAAAAAGACATCATGTTACCCGTATTCAATTTGGTCTTGACTTCATTGCAGGCAGTTTGAATCTTAAATATGTTTTTTTTTTTTTTTTTTTTATCAAATTAATTTAATTTGCCAATATAAATCCTATTTTGCATTCAAGGCCTGCAATTCATTCCAACAGAAGTTAGTTCAGGGGCAATTTAGTGCTAATAAGGAGGAAAATTACTTAAATGATCATGTTGTTTCAAACTGTTGATGTCAACAGGTAACAGTAGTAGTATGAAAAGCTTGGCCTCTGAAGTCTCTCCAGTTTGTCAAAAATCATCCAACTGTTGGAAAACAGTGACTAGTGAAACAGTGAAAGGAAGATTATGCATATTGCTCTCTTTCTACAGTGCATAATTTTTTTAAATGATTCTTAGAATCCAGACAAATCTCAGGACGTAAAATGACAAGGACACATACCTAAGCGGGATGCCTGGAATCTTCCATCCCACAGACACCACATCTTTACTTAGCAAAAAGAAAATAGAAAAGGCCTTATGTGCACATTATCCCAAGGTGGAATTGACTTCTCTGGCCTCAGAGGCATCTTGGATGGACCATTCCACAGTGGAAACAGTGGAAACAGTCTCGTAGTCACACCAATTAGCATTCAAGATCTTTCTTTTGGGCGCGGGGTGTTGTGCACTGGACCAAAGATGAAAGGCACTGTCCAGATTGTGTTCAGCATGTCAAAAAGCTCGGCTCTGTGGTGGTACAGGGTTGTATTAGTGCTCATGACAAAGCTAATTTACACTGCTGTAATGACAGCATGAGTGTAGAATAGTAAATTGAGATTTTAAAGCAACATTTGCTATTTTCTTGATGACATCTTTGCAAGGGATATCCACATATTTTTTTCAACAAATCAGTGCAAAACCCCATTCTGACAACACATTCCAAAGGTATGGACACATGCCTACAAGTCTGAATCTGAAGGTAAGGTTTGTAAGCAGAAGTACGACGAATATGCAGACTGCTACTGTTCTATTCAGCGATACCTTCACATCAAAGATCACTCAGCATGGTGAAAGTGGTTTTGCACACTCCATTTGAGCAGAAAGTCCTTCTGATCACAGCAATTTCTGCCTTAAGCTTAACTAACATGGCAAAGTTGTTGCTGGGCCTTGAGCTCGACCTCAGCCTTCTGGGTGGAAGTCTCTCTTGAGACTTTTGCTTTTACATTACATTCATCTAGCTGGGATAGGCCCCCCACGACGATGAATTGGAATAAGCGGCTATAGAAATTAATGAATTAATTAATTACATGCATCTATCTTTATATTGAGTATTTATACCCAATTGGTGTCTCAGGTGTTGAATTTGACCTGTTGTTGGTCCCACTGTAAAACCACTTGCCACCTCTTGTAGATAATGATTAGTCCTCTATTCCATGAAGTAACACCTATCATACTATATGATGTATGTGGTAGCAATAGGGGGGGGGGGGGGAGTTCAGTGGCAGCTGCTTAATGCTAAACATGACTTTAAGCATCATGATCTTGGGAGGCAAGATAGAGCAGGTTAATGTACAAGCAAGACGTTACTGTTTGCATTCTTTTTTTAATTCTTTTATTAAGTGATGGTAGGAACTTTGTCTTGTATCCATACTGACAGGGGGCTACTGGTGTGTAAGCATCATATCTATATTCTTTTCTATGATGCACTGAACCAGTGTGCACCACACAACTATTGAGTGACTTCTGAACAAAAAATGAACTCTTTGGAAGACAAATAATAACTGTTACATCTGTTACCCACATTGCAAAGCAAGGGGCCATCCTAACAGTTTTAGTTCTGTCAGAACAGATTAATCCCAATAACAAAGAAAAATAAGCATGTTTCACTTACAATCGCGGAAGAGGAAAATTCTCTCTGTAGTCCTTTTCATCCTCTTTGGAGTGTTGTCCTAAACCTGAAGTCATGACTCAGAGGCTTTCCAAGGGGACAATGACTGCACACATTAATATTCTATTGCTCTGCCTTTGCCATTCTTGTTTTCATGTTTGCCCCTGTGCCTCTCTCCTCCTTTAAGTCTCTTTCTTCCTCCCTTTTCTTTTTCCTCTCTCATCTCTTATTCTCCCCTTTTTTTAGTTACACATGCAAAGTCAGCCGGATTATCCATGCAGTCCTTTTAAACGAAAGCTTGCTTCATTCCTTGTGACACGTCATTTGTTTTGTTTTTGTGGAGCTGCACAAATGCTGATGCTCCACTTCTTGGCCCAGCCACCTAGCACCGTAGTATCCAAAGAACCCTGCTCATAATGTGCCGTGTGTAGACTTAATTAAGTGTTTTAATTAATTCCTTATTTAGGTCCACTGTAAATTAGACTGACGTGCAGATCGAGCTGTGCCTGTGGGCTAACGTTTGTGTTACTCTGGCTGGAATAAGACAAAATCCTCTGGTCTTATCTAACTTTTTTATCCCCCACTATAAAAATTACCATCATACATTCTGATTCATTCTTATCTTTTGTGTATGCTGTATGTGACAATACTATTGTGACATAAGAAGAAATATTGCTCTGATCTGCTATAAGTACAGACAACTGTCTCATTTCATTTGTAACTTCCAGACTGATAACTACAACTGAAGCAGAATCCAAAGGGTTTTCAGGCTGCTTCCTTAATCCATGAGATATTTGGTATTCTGAAGGCTCGGAGCATTCCCCTAGGCTGTTTTTGGTACTCAACTGAAGCTTTTTTCTATTCCTCTCTCCAACAGGGAGGTCATAGGTCGGACTTGACTGCAGAGCAGCGTTCTTGTGGGGCTCGTTGGGATTCCGAATGTTGCTCACAGATACTTCAGCAGGGCAGATGCCTGTTGACACAGAGGCTCAGTCAAATTTACCTCACAACAGCACCCACACTAGGAAATGATCAATGCTGTCTGAAAAAGTAGCAGCAAATTCACAAAATACAATAGTAAAGTATTTAGCACAGAGTGTTAAACACAGAGCTGCCCAAAAATCTAGTGATGGCATTTTGTGTATTTCATCCAGTTATTTACATATTTTTCCACTCACTGTGTGTGTGTGTATATATACATATATATATATACACTGCCTGTCCAAAAAACACTCTAATATTTAGTTGGACCACCTTTAGCTCTGATTTACAGCACACATTCACTGTGGCATCATTTCAATAAGCTTTTGCAATGTCACTACAATTATTTTAATCCTGGTTGCATTCACTTTTTTCTTGTAGTGATGATGAGAGAGTCGGACGGCTACGCAAAGTCTCCAGCACATCCCAAAGATTCTCAATGGGGTTTAGTTCTGAACTCTGTGGTGGTCAGTTCATGTGCGAAAATTATGTCTCATGCTCCCTGAACCACTCTTTCAGAATTTGAGCCCGACAAATCCGGGCATTGACATCTCAAAATATGCCGGTGCCATCAGAGAAGAAAAAATCCACTGATGGAATAACCTGGTCATTCAGTATATTCAGGTGGTCAGCTGACCTCATTCTTTGGGCACATAATGTTGCTGAACCTAGCCTGACCAACTGCAGCAACCCCAGATCATAGCACTGCTCTCACAGGCTTGTACAGTAGGCACTGGGCATGATGGGTGCATCACTTAATCCACCTCTCTTCTTACCCTGATGCTCTCATCATTATGGAACAGGGTAAATCTGGACTCGTCGGACCACATGACTTTCTTCTAGAATCTATTGCTCCAGAGTCAAATCTTTATGCTCCCAAGCAAATTGAAGGCTTTTCTTTTTCCAATTAGCCCCACTAATAATTGGTTTTCTTAAGGCTAGACAGCTGTTTAGTCCCAATCGCTTGAGTTCCCCTATATATTGCGCGTGTGAAAATGCTTTTACTTTCACTATTAAACATAGCCATGAGTTCTACTTTTGTTTTTTACAATTTGATTTCACCAAACGTTTAAGTGATTGCCGATCAAAATCATTCAAGATTTTTCTTTCCAACCACATTTCTTCCATCAAGATGATGGTTGAAATGAGAAATGAGAAGCTACTTATTGCATCGGTTAGGGTTATATAGCTTGTTGCCAGCTGAAACATAATCATCTATGTAGTGATTATCCAATGGGAGGCTCTTACCTCATCGCTTAGTTAAATCCAGCTGGTAACTTTTGTTTGGATGGGCTGTGTATATAGATATGTATATATATACAGTATATTGAAGCGCAATACGCAGGTAAAAAACCTAGGGGATCCAAAGTGTTCAAAAATATACAAGTACGAGGCTTTGAAAAAACTTGTCTCTGTATGCACCACAACAGCTTTTGATATCAGAGTTATCAAAGCAGTAATGTAGCATGGGAATGAACAGCAAAGATAAAAATGAGTTTAACAGTAAGAAATATGGCTCTACTCAAGAGTCATGACAATGAAGAACATGACAGACCACAGCCTTTATCATTATGAGCCTGATAATTACCAAAGAGACCAGAACAGGACAAAGATATGAAGATATATTATCCGTCAGATAAAAAAAAATCAGTGCCATGCAAAACAGTGGAAAAAAGAGGCAGTATGCCGCTGCGTTAGCGAAATGAGCTAATAACCTCTGCTAACACTGTTTTCACAGTACTGTGAAGATTGCCATGACATGTCTGAGTATACAGAGGTGGCTGTTTTCTAGTGGAGTATCAAACAGGACACATTAAAGATGCTAAAGCCCATGGATCAGTTGGTGGGATATCAGGTGTCACACACTGTTAAACTAAGCAAAGCTACGTTTTGCGGTCTGTGGAAAAAAAATTGAAGTCTCACTTACATGGATATCACACCGTTATCACACATCTGTACAAATAACTTATGTGGAACAGTGACCCCGATAAAGCCCATATGCTGAAGTACTTGCATAATTAAAAAAAAAGTCTAAATCACCAGGTACTGTTTAAGTAAGATAGTGGATGCTGACAATCATAATTATTTTGTAAATTACATTAGTTTCATTAAATCATGATCCGTGACGTTTGACTCAGTGTTCAAAGCCAGCAAGTAATGGAGAAGCATAAAGGCTATTGCTTGTTGCAGTACATAAAGTAGTGGATATGGTTCTTTGAGTAATTCCGTCAACACTTATCTCCGGTTTGATTCATTGTGTGTCATTTAGAGGCGTTTCATCACGCTTTTCTTTGATATTGCCAACGTTGGCTCTGGGGTAAAATCACATTGGATGGCTGAGATCCATAGCTGTAAATCTATCCTTAATTCTCTCTCCCTTGCTCTTCTCACTCCTGTTGTCTGCTTGTGCGGCTCAGATGATAGTTGACAATTTAATTGAAGAACCGCTGTGGGAAGAGAATAGGAATTAGATTTGCTTGCTTCTGCACTTTGTTTTTCCACTATATGTCTCGTGCACAGCCCCAGACAACCTTTCGTGTTTTGTGGGCTTCTGATTGGGTGAATGTCAGATTGTCCTTTAGGTTCCCTCCTACGCCCCAAGTCAGGAATTGTTTGTGACAAGTTATCGGGCCTCAAATGATGCCTCTAATGGTGAATTAGTCATTGACATGGCTTTTCATGAGCAGTAAAACAAGGGCTAGCATTGTATGTAATAAAAGATTCCATCTACAGCTAGTGCTGTGGCTCGTTGTGATGCAACTCTGACTTAAAACTGTCTTCTTATGGCTTCTGATTGAGCATTTTAATGAGGAAGCAGTATAGTGTGTGTGTGTGTGTTGGGAGGGGTTGCTTGTGTGTGTCTGACTATTCACAGGCTTAATTTAATCAGCCATATTTGACTTTGGTCTCAAAGCTAGAGATCTTTATGTGATCCTTAGTAAATTACATATAAATGGCGATGATAATGCTCCTATGTGGATCACATGCAGTTGCTTCAGTACGATGTCCAACACTTGAAGTGTTGGATATCTTTGTTGTTTGCACGGTGGCGTGGTGGTTAGCACCGTCACCTCACAGCAAGGGGGTTCCAGGTTTGATTCCCAGCTGGGGCCGTTCTGTGTGGAATTTGGCCCTGTGATGGACTGACTACCTGTCCAGAGTGTACCCTACCTCCAATGACAGCTTGGATAGGCTCCCGTGACCCTACAGTTGCATTAAGAGGGTATAGAAAATGGATGGATGGTAAAGTAACATCTACAAAAGTGAAACAAAAAAATATCAAATGACAAAGTTATTCTAATTTAAAGAAAAACATAAAAACAAGAGGTTATATTAGGAGTTAACATTACTCCTCAGCTGCTTCTTGGCATTTAATTCTAAAGCCAAGTTTAAAGTTGCAGATAGACATTTTCAGACATTCAGTTATTCACTTTCTTACCAGGATTGTTTTGCTGAGTTAATGGAATGCTTTTTGTTAAGATACACTGAGCAATGAAGTGTTTTAACATTTACTTTGTCAGAGAGTCATCTTTTGTGTATTGAGTGCAGATATTGGGACTGAAGTGACTACCAACTTTGGGGCCATGGGTTGGAAAATGTGTCTTCCAATGATCTATTCAAATTTGCAGCCAACTCGGATATCGTAGGGAGAACTTAGGTTGGAATTCTGCAGCCTCCCAATCTTTCTCTCCATCCACTGCTAACATCATGTTACTTTCATTGCTCTTCCGAAAATGGGAAGTTGGAATCCTGAATAGCGTGGTCTTCAACTTCTGCATGTTGAAAGTATAAAAGTATACTTTTTGTAAATAGCAAACTTTCATCACGCAGCTCACTTAAGAAAGAAATGAGTAAATAATGCTCTGCCCATACGTGGTCCAAATGGACAAACTTTACCCAGAGTTCAAAAGAGGGAACTTCAAACTTTTGCTAGAAATTAATTAGAAATTTAGTGTTCCCATTTGTTATCCATTGCAGCATCAATAGCCAAGAGCCTTCAAGTGAGCTTTGCATGCCAGCTGCTTTGTTGTCAGCTGTGCAAAGCTGCATCCATTGATACACTGGCCCCCAGCCGAAACAATATAAGAGCTCAGTGGATAAACTTTATTTTTGAGTGCAGTGTTCCTGCAGTAGTTATCACAAAGCTGATGATGTTATTAAAACCACTTTCATCAGACTGTTTGGGCCAATTCATATAACTGTGTCTAAAAGTGAGATCAGTGCCAACTGTGTTTGGCTGAACTGTAGATGGGAGACATGTATTTGAGAAAAAAACTGGTTTTGTGATTATCTGACTCCTAACAAAGTTAGCATGGTAACAAGCTGACTGAAATTACGCAGTACATTCGGTGCATTCGGCCAGTGCTAGAATTACCTTGGAGAAAAGCGTTTTATGTTTTCAGAAATGCAATTGCTTTTTTCTATTTTCTTGTCTTCGATAAAAGTTGAGAACATTCCATTGTCTCTCAGTGCAATATGAAATGAGATTTGCAATAGAGGGTACAGTGAGTATATAGATGTAGACAGTATAAAAAACATTCAAACTTTTGTAATAAAAACTGTAAGCATAAATTAAATCATGATTTAAAATTCCCTTTGCAGCATATTCTATGTGAGCTGAGTCATAAGACAGTTAAACATGTTTTGAGGGCACAGTTTTTGCCTCTTTACTGTGGTTTCTAAGAAGCTCACCCCTTCAATTTATAACTTTAGGAAAATATTTGACTCGTAAAGCTGGTGATCCACAACTTCCCAGAGAGTAACTGATGTCCAAAATTACGTTTACATTGTAGTACAGCATATGTATTACACAAATCACATATCACACTTACAATTTACAATCTCAACAACAACAACAAAAAAAAAGATACACCCTGCAGAGGAATATTGGTTAGTTAATGTGTGTGTCGTGTCTTAGGCAGTTTGTTGTAATTTAATTTTAGTGACTCTGCTTTTGATGCTACTCAATGGTTCTTGATGTGGTCCAGTCATTTTGCTGTTCTGTTCTGATGGAGTTTGTTGCCTAGGTAATGTTAGACATTACATTTTATGATTTCTTTTCATATCATTAGATTTTATTAAATACTCTGAATATGGATGCTATAAACAGGTGTAGCAGTGTTAATGGTGTTTTAAAGATGGCCGCATTAACAGACTTGGAAGATCTTATTTATGTGTCTTTAAGAAGACAACCAGTATTAAGAGATTGCTATGACTTTCTGGCAAAAAATCATAGTTTTATTTTTCCAAGAGCTGTCAAAGAAAACAACCAACATACCCCGGTCTGTTGATACATCAATACAAGAAAGGCAGAAAAGTTTATTGACTGTACAATTAGCATTTTGGAAGTTTCTACAATTAGCAGATTTTCTGGTGACAGGTGAGGGTGTCAGGATTGGGTATAAAAGGAGCACCCACCAAAGGCTTTGTTATTAAAGCATGGCTTTATAGACACACAGTGTGTTCCGTTTCCTACAGAAAATGTATTGTGTATCATGAAGAAAATCAGATAACGATGACCACCACTTGTTAAGCAGCTTGAATCCTGTACTGAATAAGAATGGACACAGATTCTTCGAGCAAAACTACAATAATCGTTTTCCTTAACTCCCTAATGAATTAAAGAGTGTAGAAACAAGAGAACCTCTCTGCCAGTGTAATTATATTACTTTCATACAATGGAGTTGTGACCTGTCCATAGTGGGAATCATTGACTTGTCTGTTGTATTCACAGTTACTATGCCGTCTGTGTGCCTTTGTCAGTTATTTGTAGGTTTGAGCTCCTGCTGTCACAGGAGTGCAAAGCATGAAGACACCAGGTCAGATTGGAAAGCCCGGTGAGGCTCCCGTGGAAAAGGTTTGAGCAGAGCTAAAATGATTGTTGTTTCTGACCATTTAGTGTCTTCCTGCCAGATATGTAAGGATCCACAGGATTAAATGTGGATTGATGTCCATTCGGGGCTGCTTTTGTCTCATCAAGTATTGCACTCTTTTAAAAGCACTTATACCTTGGTTGGTTGTGGTCATTTTGGCTCTACTTATGATTGTTATTTTGTGATGTTCTGGTTATCTTGTCTCTCCTGTTGGTCATCATGTTGTAGTCTGATTTTGGTTATTATCTGGGGGGGTTTTTTGGTCCCAGTTTTGAGTCTTTTAGCATCAATTTGTAGCCACTTTGTCATCTTTCTGTTTGTGTTCTTGCATCTAATTGTGGTTGTTTTGTGTCTCATGGGTCTTTTAGCAGCACTTAATGTTCCTTTTAGCCACACTTCTGCTTTTGTAGCTCTTTATGACAATTCTGTGTCTTTGTTTATTGTACATATCAACTGAGTTTTATTTATGTGTTCGGTATTCTGGATAAGACTTAGGGCCTTTTAACTCCCCTGACTCTGTTCCTGATAGCCCTGTTCCATAATCTGTCCATGGTTTTAATACTTTAAATAAGCTTTAGTGTAAAAATTCTGTTCTGAGCAGTGAGTCACATATTGTTGGGCCACAGAGTGTTTCAAACTAAACTTTTAATGAATCCAATTTACAGATGGTACACTCATTGTTGTCCAGGGAACATTTCAGTTAACACCAGACATTGTACTCAGGTTGCAATGGGGCAGAGTTTGACATTTTATTTTCTTTGCACAATCTCATGAAATAAACTCTTCCAGAACACTGGGTGGCTGGAAAACTGGTCCTGTAGGCATGCAGGTCAATCTTCAAGATATCTCTTCTTATTTCTGACCCCCTCTTTTCCTTTTCCCACCTCTCTCGTATTGCTTCCTTTTCTTAAGTTTTTGTTCATTGGGTTTTTCCGTACTATTGCTTTTTTAGGTTGCAAACAGCTTCAACTATCTGTTGTAAAAAATCTGTGCAGATATTTTATAAATGTCTGACATAAAGCTGATGGAGGAACATTTCCTTACCTTGACACAAAGGTGGACACAGCGACTGAGGGTGTTTTCTCTGAGAGCACGAGAAGTCTGACTTTACTGCAATTTTCCCTCGGTACACCTGTTTGTAGTAATTATTGTCAAATATTACACCCAAAACAATTCAAGTACTCCTCTGCAAATCTATCTCCTCTGTTCCACTTTCAAATTATTCTCAGAATGACTGTCAAATTGCACACCTGAAAGCTGTGAAGCACACAACAATTGCAGGTACCTACGTAGTTATCATTCATATTTACACATCATTTAGAGCAAACACCTCCAACTGTTTACCATATAATCTTAAAAAAAAAACACACTTGGGCACCCAAATCAAAATGCAATATCAATCCCACCATGACATCCCCATTGTTTTGGAAAGCAAATTACTCATATATATATATATATATATATATATATATATATATATATACATATATATATGACCCTTCTCTACACTCTCTTGGCAGTATTGCTCTTTTAATGGCATACTTGTGAGGCTGTTTTTCAGTGTGTGATAGAAATGTGCCAACATTAGACAACTCTCATCACTTTCTCTGGGACCTAATCCCTGCCTCGCTGAAAGCTGTTTATATAATTACCCATTCTCTTCAAAAGATGGGATGAGGGAGCTCTGTGCCTATGTGTGTGGAAGAATCTGTGTGAAAGAATAAATGAGAGCAACAGAGGGGTGGTTTGGCTTAAACAGAAGGGTTAAATATACAGAATCAGGCAAACAGACAGCTGGCAGCAAGAGACCAAAGTTAATGGTATTTTATGCCACGGGGTATCTCAGATTGCAGTGAGAATGAAAAAAGGAAAAGAAAGCAAAACTGGAACTGCCAACCATAATTTGATAATGGAGCATAATAAATATTTGAGGGGAGTGATTCTGTCATTTTTGTAACTGTGGAGGAAACATTATTAAGCTATCAGTGATCAATTTGCTTTAGCGATTAGATGGAAAAGCGATCAATTGAAAGTAATTTCAAACTGCACAATGCAATTTCAGAGGCTATTTTGTAGAGAATTTACTGTCCCCATACATACTATTAATCAATATAGTGTCAAGAATTGACTTTTGCCAGGTTTTTTAAACATAGTATATCTTTCACCTCAAGTCCTAAAGTAGAGCTACTTTTATTTTCAACAAGATGATTACTTATTCATTTTATGCATCCAGAGCTTTGATGTTAAAGTGCCTTTGTAGCTCCATGAAACATGATGTAATTTCCAATACTAATTGTAGCGATACTACATGCTTGTGTCAGGTGGTCTCAATATGTAAGAGGCAGCCTGATGGTGAGAAGATTTGGTAAAAGTACAAATTTATCCTCAAATTGACCCTTTTTTTTTTTATTCTAAATGGCAAATCTAGATTTATGTCCGTAGACAAAACTGAATAGAATAAGAGAATCCACAGTCCACCAATTATTGTCAAAATGGTGACATTTTAAAACTTTGGCACTAGGAATTTCAAAGAATTGTTTGATATCATCCATTTTGTCCAACAAGTCCTCCAGTGAAAACACCCCAACAGGTCATTTGTTCATACCCTAAACAAGACCCATTCGGTTGGGTTTGGATTGCAGAGTCAGGGACAGCACTTTCAACCACGGGAAGTGAGTTTAACACCCAGATGAGACGAATGTTTTGGGGGTTTTCTGGGTTATGCTCAGTCAATAACGCAACACTTTACTAAGACATTTCAGTCAGTTCCTAATTGGGTTTAAACAATGACATTACTCTTTTAAGGACCTGAAATCAAAACTACTTGGTTAGGGTTAGAAATCGATCAAGGTTAGGGTTTCGACTGTAGAGAAGATGAACACAGCCTTCAGACTTCCCCGTCAGACATTCAGTAAAACACATTGCAGTTCCATACCACTGAACAGCACAAGGTTCTGACTCCCAAACATTTCTCAATCCAATAGAGTTTTATAAAAAACATCAACTTTAAAAGCTGGGTAAATACATTTTTCCCACAAATCATTAGACTTTATTAGCTAAACTTACTCCTGATCAGTTTTACTGGTGGTCCCACTCAAAATAAGTGATTAATTTTAGAGATATGTATCCTGAAAGATACATACTTTTGTCCAATCAGCTTTCATGTATCAGTTTCAAAACCATTCTCTCTCTCCAAATATGGTCCTAATACGGGTGATGTAACACCAACTCTGTCCAGAATTTATTTATATTTATATATTTGTTGATCAGAGATGTGAGTGGAAATTACAACTATATCTCAAACCTTTGCAGTTGAGGTCAGGACTTTGGGAAGGTCCCAAAAGCTTAATATTAACTTGCTGCATCCACTCTACAGTCAGCTTTGATGTGTGCAGGTTTCATCGCGGCCTTGATATGAGCTGCTGTTCTCTTAGCTCGCCAGTCAATATTTCTCCTTGCTTCTCCAAGCCGAGAGCATTCCAACCGTTGACAACTACAGGTAAGACACTGACTACTCATAAGTACTTCACCTAACCCACATAATTAAAAAAAAAGGATATATACAATCAAATTTATTACATTTATGTATCTCAAATATCAGCAGTAATTGTAGCACAGAATCGTCTTACATTCAGTTCAATGCGCAGCCAACAACCCAAGGATAAAATCATACTTGAAAACATAGCCAAGTGCGACAATATACAGCCCTCTCCAATAAATTGGAGTATATCAGAAAATCCCCCTCTTTAATTTTGGCAACAACATGGCCTTTTCTCTGCCTCTTCACCCAGGCACATTTTGTTCCCTGGTAATAAGCATTGAGCTCATTACCAGAGCTTAGAATTACTTTTGTTACACTTCAAGATACCTTGTTGCTCCCCAGTGCTTCTGGTGCATCTGATTTCCTGGCCACGTGGGAGAGTTCTTTTATGCATAAATGTACTCTGTAATTCCACAGAGAAGAACCACTTTCATATCAGAAAAAAACATGTTGAACTCATTTCTGCCAGGGATCAATCGGCCAATCAGTCAATCAGGATTATTCCACAGCTGCAGCAAATTTGGGTTGCAGCAAAATGGATCCATATTCAATTTAATTATGTTCACAGCACCAGAGCCAGGATCTTTCGGTGAAGCAAAGAAATGTCAGGATCACACAAATTAAACAGACAGATTGAACGAGGGGTTGATGTGGACCTAATCAAAGTGACTGAAAGTGGCCGAGCAAACAAACACAAGCCTTTGATGTAAGCCTGGCTTTCTTTTTGCCCTTGCTATTGAGATTAAGGAAAATGAGATTGCTTTCATGCCTTTGCAAATATCTACATATTAAGAATTAATTTTCTCTTGGCCTAAGATGCAATGAATAATAAATTGGCAGAGAAGTTCCCCATCTGTGAAGATAGGTAGGAAGCATGAATCCCTTGAACGAAAACTCTGAGACCTAAAGTCTCCTGGAAATCAGCAAACTGTGTATTTCAGAGTATTCTGAAGATAAGACTTGTTGATTGATAGTACCAAAGGGCATGACATTAGTCATTTTCTTTACACTGGTAATCCTAGTAAGCATAACATCTGTACATATTTGTTATGATGAAAAGCTATATGGAAAAATGCCTACAAATGCTTATTCATATTTCTTTCTTCTCAGGCTGATGCGAATCATTCAGTGAATCATTTCAACCTCTATCCAAGCTGGATTACATTGGCCCATGCAGGTTTGTTAATTGTGTCTGATGGTCAAAATGGATTTTGCATGTTAATGGGCTTAACAGACCACTGGGTACCGGTTTGTTTTCCCACTGCTATTCCCATTGTATATGTTAACTAGGTTGTCTCTTTACACTGTGGTTTTTATAATTGTGTGTAATTACTGCTAATTTGCAGTGGAAAAAAGGGGGATCTCTTATGTTTGTGGTACTGTGGTCCTATTAGGCCCTGTTTTAGAACAATAAGAGTCCAACTATTTTGTGAAGAAGCAGAGAACTGGATAGAGAGTATCATATATGCAAGAGGCCATGTAAACCGACTGAAAAAAGGCACTGCTGTGCTAGCAAATGTGGGAAACACCACAACAATTCCAAATATACGTGCAAATTACTCGAAGTAAACTGGACTATTTATGGTCACATCTTTTCAATGGTAAGAAGCTTTGCTGTGTCAGGAAATATGGTGTTTTTTTCTGGCTCAGTTTACAGTCCTCTCCCTGTAAACCCCAGAGAATATGTTTTTGGGGCCATTGTCATCAATATTTTATATGCCAGATCAGCAATGATATTATGACCACTGACAGTGAAAAACCTTGATTATCTCACTCCATCAGGACATGGTAGTGGGTGGGATATGTTAGGCAGCAAGTGAACCTTTTTTTGTTTTTGAAGTTGAAGCTGAAAAACAGACAAGTGTAATGATTTGAGTGACCTTGACAAGGGCCAAATTGTAAAGGCTAGATAACTGGTTTATAACATCTCCACAGCTGCTCGCTTTTGTGGGATGTTTCCAGTCTGCAGTTGGAATAAAAACCAGTGAAGCGGTGACAGGGTCAAGGCTCTCTGATGCACTTAAAAGGTGAGGGCCGGTCTGTGCTGTCTGATCTGATAAAAGAGCTGATGAAGCTCAAATTGCAGAAAAAAAATAATATTGGTTCTTAAAGAAAGGTGTCAGAACACAGTATATCACAGATTTACACTTACACTGGGCAAATGAGCAGGGGAACTGGACCGCGGAGCAATGGAAAAGGGTTGGCTTAGTCTGGTCAATTGTGTGTTTTTTTTTTAAATCATGTGGATGGCTGAACCCATTCATGTAGCTTATCTTGAGAAGACATGGCACCAAAGATGCACATGAGAAGAAGGCAGGTTGGTGGGAACACTATGATGCTTTGGGCTGCTTCTGCTGAAAACCTTGGGTCCTGCCATTTTTGTTAATTTTACTCTAATGTACCACCTAAATAAATCTTCTTGTTGATGAAGCACACCCCTTTATAGAAATGTTATTCTTTGGTGGCAGTGGCCTCTTTTAGCATGATGATGCTACACTGAAAAAATGATTCAGGAGTGGTTTGACAAACACAACAATAAGTTTGAGGTGTTGACATGGCCAAAAAAAAATCTCCGGATCTCCATCTATTCAGCACCTGTGGGATGTGCTGGACAAAAAAGTCCAGTCCGTGGAGGCCACACCTCGCAACTTACAGGACTTAAAGGATCTGCTTCTGGAGGCTTAGTGCCCGATTCCACGTGAGGCATTCAGAGGTCAGGAAGAGTTCATGCCCTGAAAGGTATGAGTAGTTCTGACAGAAAAAGGTGGACCTACTTAATATTACTCAGATGATCGTATTATTTTGACAGATTAGTGTATAATCTACAACTTGAGAATAGAGTTGTTATTTTCTAAATGTGCTCATATTGTTAGCTTACAAAGCAAATATCTGATATATTTGCTGAAGCGTTTTATAGTCATTTGCTTCTATGTTTTACTTTCAGAAATATCAGAAACTTATTATTTCCATACATGAGCCATTTGCGCAAGGAAGCAATATATGTGAAGTTTAGGGTGTGAGTTACTATGATCAGTATGACGTATATGGGTGTTTGTATGTATATACAATATTTAGAAAAAGCTTACTCCTTGTTTGCAGCGTGATTTCATGTGTAGGGTACAACTTAACAGCGAAACATCTGTTGCATCCATCAGTGCTCCTAACCTGACTTGTCTGTGCAGGTTTAATTATTGCATTCCCCAGTGCCCCCTCCACACCCAGCAATGACTCATTCTGTGTGACTGAGACCTTCTCTCCGCCCATATTATTGCGCTTCACTCCCATGTAATTCCCTCTTGCAAAAGGCGGATCAAAATGTTTTCAGCTGTGTGATATTTTTATCCACCAACCAGCCTGAGTGTTAATTATAGCAAATATTCATACATTAAATTAAAGTCCCTGTGAATTGGCAGAGTGCAGCAGACTGCACTCTCTGACACAGCAGTAATGGTTAAACCATCACAGAGGTATTACCTCCACATGGGTGCTCCCTCTGAACTTATTATCCTCAGCTAAGTACAGAAAATTGGAATAATCATGAATTCAGAGGGTGATATACATGGGGGAGTTTTGTATTTAACTCTAGGTTGCCATTAGTTTTTGTTTTACACCCAGAGTGAATATCAACACATGAAAACACATCAGCAGTTATTCAGTAGTGAAGTGTTGTTAATAACTGATTGATTGGTTGACTGTATAACTAGTTTTATTCTAATTTTGTTTTCGTATGTAAGAGGTCACTGGAGGAAAGCTATATATATATATATTATCACACTGAGTGCAAATTTAAGTTTGATAATCAAGTTCTTATATTTCTCTAAAATCTTTGCATAAGAGGAGCCATAAGAGGGGCCATAAGAGGAGAGCAAGTGGAGCCAGGTGAGGTTGCAGTGAGTAAAAAGTGTATTCATTGTAATGACAATGGGCAGCATTAAACCGGTTTGCAATAATCCTCTCATCGCACTGGGCAAGCGCTCAATGACAATCGAGAGTGACCTCAAGTTAAGGGCATATCAAATTTGATTTGATTTTACAGCAATGACTAAACTGGGACTGTTGCATAAACTTTTTAAAAAAAGATGAAGATTTTTTTTTTTTTATCAGGTGCAATCAAGCAGTATTGTCAGCATAGTGGCATAGCATTAATGACTTAAAGTGCAGTCCATAGATGGAAACGACCCTTTTTGTTATCAACAAAGAGAATTCTAAGAAGTAAAGGAGAAGAAATAGATTGGGGTAATAACAGAAAAATAAGTCCTCAATGAATACCAAGATAATGGGTGAATAGAGAGTCATGTGTATCATAAACATTGTACCTGTGTGTTCCCTTTTGACCTTTTGTTCAAATCTAAGATATTCAACCAGTAATGTTGAAAGATGGAGGTAATACAGGTTATCTAACATGCTGCTGAGATTATAGCTACGCATAGCAACGCAACCTCCTAACTACACATATCGATATCCAAACGAACATCTGTGGGGTGTGCTGGAACAAGATCAATTCCCGTTAAAACCTACACAACCGAAAGGATCATAGCGACCCATGGCATCATCGTCATGCCTTGTCAAGACATGACCTTCAGATTTGGCAGGTGGTTTAAATGTCATGGTTGATTGGTATTATCTTTATATTTAAGGTATCAGAATCAGATCATTTCCTGGGTAGTTTTTGATTGAGTGGTTAAATGATCAAAAAGTGTCTTTCATGAATATTTACGGACACAAATATTTGTTGAGATGTCTCAGTCTGGACTGAAGTCTTGAACCAGCTGACTGTAACTGGGTACCATCCTTAAAACTGCACTGCTAGCTTGGTAAAGAATGGATTTGGGGTTATAAACAGGGATCCAAGGAGGTATGAAAACACTGCATGTAGTTTTTCTATCAGCAAGCAGCTTACATAAGATGGTGATAGAGAGGTTGCGTTGGGGGGGACTGAAATCAGGGTGAAATTATTGGAAAGGGAATATTTAATCAACACCTGAGGCGCAGCTCTGACAGCAAAATAATCTTGTTGCTTAAACATGGCCCAAATTTTAAGGTAATGTACCGCATTGACTCCACATTCATACATCATGAGTAACAATGTCAGGAGGCTGGTCATTAGAACATGACGCAGGACAGCAAATATTTGAATAGCTCATAATTGCAAGTGAAAAGAAAAGATAAGGATTACAATTACTGTACAATAAAGAAGCCTTACATATGTCTGCTGTACAAAAGCAATTTATCAATCCTCCTCTGACAAAGTCTAATTGAAAGAAAATGACCCAGTCCCTGGCAGATTGTTTATTGAGCAACTAATCTGTGCTCCTCCATCTTGCCTATAAGGCTGTAGAAAGGAGTGGAACTGGATCAATGTCCAATTATGGCTGTGAGTCTTTAAACCACACACAGTATGCGGTACATTCCACCCAGAACATGTTTAACATGTATTGAAAAGGGTCCTCATTAATCAACCTCAATAATGTGTGAGGGGTGGGAATGGTGGTTCAGTGACAATGAAACAACTCAGGTTGCGCTCCTCACAGTATGCTGCTCTTTAAGCAATTCTCTTTGAAGTTTTATTCAGGGTGTAAGGTTCTGCCTTATCTGTGAATTAAATATTAACCTCCAGACCGTTGGCTAAGTGTTTCATAAATATTGCATGGTGTAGAAGGAGTAATTGGTTTCCCCATCTATAATGGTCGTCACTCTGGCCCACAGAACAGGGATTGGCTTTGCAGAAGATGGCAGCGGAGCTCATAATGGAATTCCACAGATCTCCTCAGCATTCTGCATCATATCCTTGGAAAGACACTTACTGGCTGCTAATTTTGTAATTGCAGAGTCATTTTCAGAAGTGCCACATTTTAGTTTCTTGGAAAAATCATTACCTGTAATCTGTCAGCTGAGTAATTTTTCTAATATCCTCTCGAGATATCACAATCAATAATTCAATTCTTCATTTTTTGTCACTTTGTGAGAGGAGGTGTCTGCATCTCTAAATCTCAAAAGGTGATTTAGGACACCAAAAAGATTTAGGCAGCTTCCGAAAAAAAAAAAAAAAATTAAAAAAAGAGGTGCTTTTAGCTTATTCCAGGACTCTAGATGATGTGTCCTCTCCTCGTCTCTGACTACTTTATTCAGGAGTAGGAATCAATATTTCAGCAGAAGCGGTCTCTCATTTATGTCAAACTTTGAAAAAGTTTTCTCTTCAACCACAACCTATCATCTGTTTCTCAATTAGAAAAATTAAATTCGATACCAAGATTTTCTAAACCCAGACCAATTAGATTGATCGATTTAATTGCCTAGAAGAAAATTTAATTAATTTCAAATTATGCAAGAAAAATCATCAAGCAGCAATGCAAAAGATGCATTTTTGAGTGCATTCTTTCCCAAAAACATGTGCCAAGTAATTCTCAATCCCAAGGTGTCAGATACTTCAGTTTTTATAAAGTCCTGTGGTGCCTCTGAGATAGATGAGGTTTGATCTGGTTCTAAGATGCTCTGATGACAACAATATAATACAATACTTACAATTCAGATGAATGAAATGTGGTGGGGAGTTATTTTTCCTGTTTTGATTAATTTTACTTGTTGTTTTTATTTCACTATGGTTGAGGTGTCACACTCACTAGGTTTAGGAAACACAATTAGCTGTTAGGCTTAACCAAAATAAAACTGCTTGGTCAGGTTTGGGAATATATGGCAATGGATTAATAACAATACATCATGTGGGATGATAATCAGTTGCACTATCTGCCAGTGCCATGTTGAAAATTATGCAAAATGCTTCACTCTGAGTCTACTGCTTTATCAGAACCCTTTGGGGTAATGCTCAGATTGGAGATACTGGTTTCACCAGGACGGTGTTCTGATAGGAGTCCAAACAGAGAGTCTTAACCAGGTTTGTTGTGAAATCAGATTAAAAAATAAGAAAAAAAACAAGTTGATTTCGATCAGCAGTACTAATCTGAGGCGGAAAACTGGGAAGAAAGCAAGTGAATTAGAAAGTAAATGTATATACAGGGGAATGAACATGATTAGATTTTCTGAAATTTTAATTTTATATGTCGGATCCTGTTATTTTTTTTAATGGGAAATGGAACAGAATGGTTCATTAAAATCGAGCGACATGAGAACCGCAAGGAAAGCCACTGCTTGTATTTACTAAGTCTGGACTCAGCATCATTATGCCTTCTGCTATCTCTCCAATCAAAAAGGCATCAGCATAGCTGCACTGGGTCGACATGTTCAAACTCTGCACGGCTCTGCAGTTTTGTATCAAACAGAGGATGGTCTGAACTTTTGGATGGAGGGGATTATGGTGCTTGGCTCACATTTCTGTAGGAAGAAAGGCTCATCTGTGTCAAGCCATCCGCTGTCGAGAGTGGCCGTGAGAGCTCATCCTTCTGTGGAGAATTTTTGGATCCACATCCAGCCCTGTCTTTTATCTTGCCGCTTGCAGATGTCTCAGTCAACGTGAGGATGGCTATCTGGGGCTTGGTTCCAATACGGTCTTCTCACTTTCAGGCTTTGACTGTGTGCATGTGTTAATGTGTGATTTGTTATGAATAGTAGCACACATGAAAGCATTCTGAAGGCACGAGGACAAGAAAATTAACTTGTTCTTCGGTAAACCTGAATGCCAGGGAGATATATTATGACAAATTATTAGAAATATGTTCATGTGAAAACACTCGTAATTCTGTCTCCCCTCCCATCATGCCAAAAGGCTTACAAAGGCTTTATGAAATCCGGATATGAGCAAAAACACTAAACTTGTTGGGAGATTTTCACTCTTTTGCTCAGACAGTGAAATAGATTTGATGTGACTGGCAGACTGTGATATAAGGACAGTATGGCATCAGTCAATCTCCTGCTAAATGCTATGAAAAATCCTGCCTGTGTGGATGACCTGCAGGGAACCCATCTAATAAACAAGTTAATGCCCTTGTCCTCACATACCACTGGTCTGTCCCATTGCCGACATGCCATTTCTGTTCTGTTAAATCTTACATCTTTATATGTGCAGCACGGTGTCACTTCAGACTGACCCCTGCAGCAGTGGAATCAGTGGAAGCAATCACTGCTCTCAATCCCTGACAGCATGTGAGAGACATCACAGCTCCTCTTACATGACTTGATCTTGTTCATTCGAAAGAGACCACAAACAAAATCCAATGAGTTTGATGTCTCTACGGTCTGCTTAAGTGGAATTTATGATCGGTTTTGCCTTGAAAGTGTAGCTCACACCTCTAAATCCCTTTGTTCACAACTTGCGTCATATGGGGCAGGAAAAGTGAGCTGTGGTGAAAGTAGCTTCCCGCTTCACTGTTCCAGAATGCTCGAGGGCAAACGCTAGCTTTCTCACATGACAAAAGACATCTGGCAGATATTCATTATTCCAGTAAGACTTCACCCAGTGAAACTCCAAGTGAACACACATGCCTGGTGATCATTTTCTCCTCAACTCAATTTCCTTATCTATATAGTTACTGTAAAGAGATTTTTTTTCTCTTAGTTTTTCATTCATAATTGTTGAGTTCAGATTCAGATTTAGTGTATTATTCAAAATCACAAATTAAGATAGAGTTTGCAAGGAAAGAACCATTCGTGGCTTTGTTACAAAGACATTAAAAGTGGTTCCAGTTCCACCTTGTAGTATTTCTAATCTACCTGCTCTCTTGATAGAATGGAAAGTAGCTATGTTGGTGCAAAGCACTTAACATTGCAGTCTCATGATAGAGACTTCAAAATTGTACAATGGCCACATTTTCCTGATATTTTTCCCTTTGTTAAAGAGCCAGACGTAATGTAATATGTAATAACATGTAAGTTTGACATCTTGCAGTGTTCTTGCTACATGATGTCCACATCTTGCTATGGGATAGTTCATATTTTAAAACAGTTCATTTTGATACCTATAAGGAGAAGGAGGCGTTCCTCTGCCGACTTCCATACCAGAGATTACACGATTGCAAGACCTTCTACCTGCCAAAGGTTTAGACTAAAGTTAATGTACATGGTTCAGTGTAGAGATTATGAAATACCTAATTGAGGCTTACACATTTTACAGTTCATGTATAGCATCTATTCCTACTGTGATATCAAATGATGCTCCTAAAACGCAAAACAACAGGTTACTTATGCGTTGCCCTTTCGTGATTTCTGATCAGTGATTGTGACAGATTGTAAAAAAAAACAGAACTTACCCATTTTTTTGTGTATCCAGGCTTTTCTGTATGTTCTGGGGTTGTGTTGTTGTTCATTTATTTTTTTCAATATGCTACATGGTTTTAAAGACTGCTGTTCTTTCATAATCGCTGGTGTCCCTTAGGTGCACGAGGCATTTGGCATCTGTCCACTGAAGCAGTGGAAGTGGTGTTAGGTTACATCCCTTTTAAAAGTGACTGATTCAATCGCAGGATTTCTCCAATTAAAAAGTAATTGGTTACATTACCATATTACCACAGTTCCGTAAAAATGAACTCATTATAGAGTATTTTTGCATAATCGAATATAAACTCTATATTTGCTCTACCTCATTAAGGCAGGAGCACACTGGTGGTGAGTGACACGCCTCACATACTGTAACCCTGCACGTCAGTACTGCCTGCTCCACAGTCGTACAATGCACCAGCGTAACTTCTCAATTCTGTCCTCTTTTCATGCATTGGTTTTTGGAAAGATTTCTCATGCTGCCTGCTCCGTGCATGCACACCCTGGTTCCAGTCCCATAGCAGGTCTTCTTCTGTGGTGCTTCAGCACTTTTTATTATGCTTTTTCTAAAAAATTAAAAATAAAAAAAAAAACTGTTTTATAGCAGTGCTCTCACGTATCTAACGTATTGGTAAAATTATTGAGCAGAGATTTATTATCGAGGGGGAGAAATGACCAGAGCTACACGACCCATAGCCTTGATTAAATCCTATTAGACATATGACTCTTCAGGTGAGTCAACAAGTTTAAGTTTTGCAAATCCACACAAAAGTCTAAACTAATGTCCTTTATATGGTAACTGTTTTGTTGTATAAAATAAATATTTTCAGCTCTGTAAAAGCATTTATCTTTTTCTAGTTGAAGTTCATGCTGAATCTCTCTTAATCGTATAACTCTGCCACCTGCTGACACAAACTGTTAGGGTACATGCTTTGTCTATTTACTGGGAAGGTATAAAACATAGGAAAAGTATGGTACGTTTAGGTTCTATGTGGCTGAAAAACCCAAGAAGGTGCCCATGTAGCATATGTGCATGCAAATATGGAATACAACTACACTCAAAGAATATGCAGTCTCTAGTGGTTTTGGGAGCAGCTGCATGTAATGAGTAAAAATGACATCCATGATGTCTATCTCTACTGATGGAAAAAACATATACTTTAGCCCTAATCATGTCCATTTCTAACCCTAACTCAGTTATGATACAGCCTGAAGGCAATGTAAATACAACCGACCTGTAAAATAGCATGCATAAAGATGACAGAAGCATTTAAAAAACAATGTATTTTAGCTTGACCCATGATCGTTTCTCTCATGGTCCTAAAGTAATGTTTTTGTCCAGACCCAACCAAGAGGTGACAAAGTGTTTCAGTAAAGTTTTGTGCCACTGATGAAATGGTTTTGATCTCGTGTCTCACAAAGGCTTATGGTTGAAAGAGCAGCATTTAGATGCTCCATCCAACCACTCATCTTTCCTCCTTATGTAGACTTTGTGGCTTGTTATATGATAGACTTGACAGTGATGTCAGCTCTGATGTGGAAACGTTTATATGAGGTGTCTTTCCCTCATGGTGCTCGTCAGGGTGATATTTCAATCGACTGAAATATGAGTGCTCTTTAGGGCGCAAACAAACAACAGATTCTATCATTTTAGCTGTGTAGATTGTCCTTCCGCTTTAAGGACATGAGCCAAACACACGTGCTCAGCCTGTAGCTGCTTCTTCTCTTATGAAGTGGAGTTCTTTGCTATTAACAGACACTTGTTATCACACAGGCACAATATTTCATATTTCAGTGTGACTGTTCTTGGCCTTTTCATCCACAAATTGAAAATAATGTGAGAAAATCCACATCACAAACATCATCTCCTCGACCATCTTGCCAGATGACTGAGCTGCTCATGTGCATTGATGTGTGCAGGACTGACTGCCTGCAGAGCAGAAGAGACACAAAGCACATTGGGGATTTTCTTTTAATGCTTTTCTTTATTTTCTGTTTGTTTTGTGGATGAAATGCACAGGCTGATATGATTAAATGTCAGCTATAAGACGGTTCATTTGAGACAGTGACTCTTAACCAAATACTCGAATCACAAAAACCAACAGGCAATGTCACTAGTTACCACAAAAAGTCATTTAAGTACTCAAAAGCATTACTGTTGACCGCATTACCCTCAGCCTTGCTTATAAGCAAGCGATAAGGTTTTTATAAAGCTGCTGCTGGGAGGTGATGGATAGTCGCAGGACTAATAAAAAGTGCATAGCTTTAAGCATATGAGAGCAGTTTTTTCATGTACTTATTCCCTTGTTCCCTTATTTCCTTTCAGTGTCACTTGTTGTTTGATTAGGTTTAGAAAAGGATTGTTGTGCACAGATTTTTTTATAAAGAATGCACGTTACACTGAAAAATTTGAAGGACTCAAACTGCCATAATCAAAAATAAAAAAACAAAAAAATCTCAACCGTTAAATAAAGAAAATATGCTAATTATTGCAACTTGAATTAATACAAAATAAATACATTTCTTGCCTAGTTTTATTCATATTCTCAATTCATTCCCTCATAAATTATTTATTTCTGTATCTGATTTTCATTTTGACAATAAATGTATTAACCTCATTCTTTTGATTATAAATTATTGACATAATTACTTCTCTAATATTTCCCCTTTGCATTATTTCCCCCAAGTGCATTTATTTCCATGTCTTTAACTCAATTTCTCTGTTTTTAATTTCCTGTGTGCATTTCTGTTTTGCCATGCAAATGACAGGGGCCGTCTTTCAAGGTGTGTCACCTTCTCACCTTTTTGTTGATCATCAGGGTGCAGAGATTCACAAAAAGCTGCAAGAAACTGGAGGTGACAAAAATGGCTCTTCCTCTCAAATAAAATACAAATACCGTTTTGATCAAATGGACTGCGATAACTCGCAATAACCATATAATATCGAGTTGAGCTGATTGCTAGTGCCATTAGCCTGTGACCGGTCTTTATTGAGTCTTTTTTTTTAGTCAAACTTTACCTTGAATAACCAGTTCACCATACATATAACGTAAAACTTCCGGTCTCTGAGGCCACGTTGCGAGACAGGCCACCCATGACACACCCTGAAAGACTGCCCCACTCATTTCCATAAAGAATCAGAGACACAAATGGGAACGTAGAAATAAGGCACATAAAGAAATATTCTTGGGTAAACACTTAAGGAGAGAGTAGCGGGGAGGAAATAATACAGATATGAAATGTGTATAATGATTTTCTTAAAATGAAAAGAAAAAATTGTAAAATCACCAAAAAAATACTTAGAATTAAATATATGAATGAATATATTTTGGGAAATAAATAGAGGAATAGGAATGTAAAGAAAAATACAATGGCCTTATCGGAAGCTTAAAAGGTATAAGCATAAACGTTGGCAAAGTAAGTTTGCAGGGGTGTTTGATTTCAGTTGCATTTACTGGCCTTATTAAATATTTTTTGTGTTAACTTCTGATTGTGTGAGTTTGAGTCTATCACTTTAAACCTTTGCATAGCATACTTGCTGAAATTAACTGTGTTTATTTGGTGCATTGAAAGCCAATGCTAAAGGCTGCCTACTGTGTTGATTTGTGATGCCAGGGGAGAAAATAATCGTTGCTCAACAGTACCAGCAACTACTTTTCTAGTAAGGCTTTCATAAGGTGGAGCTTCATAATCAATTGGTAATTATTGTTGTAGAGTGCATAGTTTTACCATACTGAACTGAGTATGACCCTTTTAAAAAAGAGTTAAGTACTGCTATGTTGGCTTTTAAATGCCAATACGCCTGCTATAACAAGATCATAGACTTCTTTCCAACTGCATAAAGCAGCTTGTTTACCCCTGTTGTGCTGGTACCACATTCTAATTATTGCCCCTGGGAACAACTCTGTATACTGCTACAACAGGAAGGGATAGCATGCAACTATCATATGAGCTGTGGAGGATCGCATTACTGTCTTACTTTCCTAGAATAGTTTATTTGTGACTGAACGGGGGGAGTCAGCCCTGCGTAGTGGGATTGAGAGCTGGTTGTCGCCTTGCGGACAGGTAAAATAGAAGGACTTTTATCCATAGGTTGATCCTCCTGACAGTTTTGGCGGTTCCGTCTGACACGTTTCGGTAGGTAAGAAATGTTTTTAAAACTTAATTTGGGACTGCACGCACTCTTGCAGCTCAGAGCACAGCATATTTATTGAAAAATGGTATGTCCATCCAACTGTCGTGTTTTCGTTTCCACTGCAGATCAGACCAAGAAGCCAAAAATATCCTGCTGCAGTCATTTGGCATGGGACAGAGTGAAGACAAAAATCCAGATGTCACCTGGTGTTAGCAAGTTTTTGTCCAAAAGGAAAGGAGTTTACGACACCTAGCTAGACAGTAGGAGTGTACTTCCACTGCCTTTTCAATGCCACATCTGATAATCACCACGCAAGCACATTTCTATCCGCATCATCAAGGTCTAACCATCTTGCTAATGTCATAAGAGTGCTGATTGAAACAGACTCCAGCCTCATACTCTTGTCTTATGAGCAAGTGGTGCATTTTGAACTGATTAATAACCTGCCACATGGAGCTGTTGGATATAATGATTGATTAATTTGCCCAGACCGGCATTTATCCCAGCAATTTCCCTGATGCCGGCACAGCCACTAGCAGCCACCCTGATGTCAACAATGAGATGGACCATGACTATTTCATCACAAAGCAAATCCCAGCTTGTCAGGGGACACAAGTTTCCAATTTCACAGATATTACCACATATATGAGATCAAGCTGATATGTTATTTTGACAGTGTCTAGAGATGATGCTCAAGACTTGATTCAGTGTTTCTCAAATTGTTTATTGTCAGAATGAATAAATTCACCATACCACTGTCCATTAATTTCAGATGCAGTTAAGTATACAGCTTTAGGTTTACACTTCAGCCCTCTAAATAGCAGACAAATTTATGAAAAAGCAGATGGCTGACAAATTAAAGAGAGAACAAAGAGCTTGGTCACAGTCATCCTCCAAAACAGCTTTAGTACTATGGTATGCACCATCTCTGTAAAGCTACAGAAAGGAGATTTTGAAGTCCAAGAGAGCTCTACTGGCTTGTGATGTGCATTGTAAAGCCTGTTTTCAAAAGACTGTGTTTGGACCTTTCATTGTGCACACAAATGTTGTGACGAATTGATTTGCTGACTGAATTATGTCCCAAAGCAGCATTGTTTACAATATTTGTATAGTTCAACAAGAGATATAGAGGTGCCATGCAAGTTTTGAATTGCAAGAATGTCTGAGATGCAGGTGAAGCATGTACATAGTCTTATCTGTGTAAAATGAGTCTGTGATTGTTAGAAAGCATTGCGATAGTTGGCGAACATTGAATATTGTCTGAAGATGAGTGTGAGCCAAGGCTGGGATGCAGCCAGGGGCATATAAAAATATGTCATCTAAAATGGACAGTGAAGTACTGAGAAGGAAGACTGATATTATTAACGTATAATGTAAATAGTAATGGACCACGAACAGAGCCCCCTGGCAATCCATTACTGATCATAAGATGCCTTGACAAAGCACCATTAGCAACAACAGAGACAACATTCTGAGGCCTCATGCATGAGGAAGCAGAGGAATTTCAGTTTCTTTTTATTCACCTATTCATATTTCTCCTTTACTTATGCGCTCTTTTCAATACATACAGTTGGTGACAACATCAGACCTGAGGGCGAAGGTAAAGGTAAGGAAAAAGGAAGGTAAAGGAAAAATTAATTGTCACGTACCTTGAAGAGAAGAATTGAGGATTGAATATAAATAGAATATTGTAAAGATACTTAAAGGTGAAATATATTGTTGTATATATTGTTGTAAAAAAAAAAATACATAAATTAGGTCATTATGATTATTCATTGTATGTGGCTTTGCATGTCCCTGCTGACATGCGATTGAAGAAGCCTCTGTCTGAAGACATTACTCTTTGATCACTATATTGTGTAGAGGGTGTGTCCATTATGTTTAGCAGCATTCTTCTTTGCATAATCAGCCTCAGGAGCTACAAAGTACAGTCTGAAGCACAGAAGCAGATTTCTTTATCAGTTTGTAGCTGTCATTGAGTCAGAGACTGAGACTGAGACTGACTCAATGAGACTGTACAAAGAAAATTGCAGTTTCCATCACAGAATTGTAGGAAATATGGAACATCTTGCTGCAAATATTTAAGGACCTACATTCCCCCAAGACATAGATTAACAGGCATTTACAAAAGTATTGCTTTGTCATCTACAGTTCATTTCATACAATGACAAATGGGAAACAGTGAACAGCAAATGCACGGTTCCCTTTTTTTGCTCAAAAATGTTATATTAAATGCTTTTGTTAAATCATTAGTGAATCCTGCATGTTCATGAGTTAGAACTGTAAACCAAGCAAACTTAACAAATTGATGGGAGCTTTTGCTCAGGGTACCAGCATATGAATAGGGCCACACTACAAAACTATACACAAACCTAACTCAAACCATCCAAACTTTCCATCACTAAATGTCTCTGTATTTAGGAGTACTGTGACCTATCATATGACCTGCATCAATGCTGAGATGACAAGCCTTACTTTAGTACCATCGCCTAACTGCAAGAGGGTTCCAGCTTCAACTCCCAGCTGGGGCCTTTCTGTGTGGCGTTTACATGTTCTCCCCAAGTATGCGTGGGTTCTCTCCGGGTACTCCAGCTTCCTCCCACCGTCCAAAAACATACATGTTAGGTTAATTGGTGTCTCTAAAATTGTCCTTAGTGTGAGCGTGTGTGGTTGTTTGTCTCGTTTGTCTCTGTGTGGCCATGTGATGGACTGGCGACCTGTCCAGGGTGTACCGTGCCTCTCGCCCGATGACTGCTGGGATAGGCTCCAGCCTCCCGCAACCTGACTGACGGATTAAGCGGGTATAGAAAATGGATGGATGGATGGATGACAAGCCTTACTTTATGGCACAGAAAATGGCCAAAGATAAGACTACTGATCACTTGACAGATGCTATATCCTGATAGCAAGAGGCCATGTCCCTGAAAAGAGCCAGTTACATATCCAGCAATTCATAAGTCAGCACTGGTAACTTAGAGGTCAACAGTGGCAAACAATTCATTTGAACTGGGCCACACTCATGCATCAAAAGCAGCGACTCACTGGATCATCTTTTATCTCAGCTGGGCATTAGTATGCACAGTTTAATGACTAGCATCTCTATGCTGTTAACACACTGGATTAAATACTGCCTAAACTGGAATCTTTTTTTCTAGGCTGACAACCATCATACAGACAACCTTTTAAACCATGTACCGCTTTGGTTACTAGCTTGCAGAAGCTAAGTGGGTCATTAGTGGCTGAATTAGCTCTTCTTCAGATTGTGTGGTAGTCTACCACCACCAATTGTTGACTTGGCTATGACTGCAGCCTGTGGCACCTACCATAAAGCAGAAGTTTTTTGCTACAAGGCCTCTTTTGCAAAATACATATTTGATCTACATAAGATTTCCAGATAAATAAGCAAAACATTACAATAAAAAAAAATTAACTAAACTGCTAAGGCAAAGAAAAGGTTACTTTCTCATTTGACACCGCTGGCCACTCATTTACCAGTGCTGATTTATCATTGGATGGATCAGTAGTTGGCTCAGACAGATATAGCATCCTGCTACAAGCACATAACCTCTGCTGAGTGCTAACTAGTTTTAATGTTGACCCTTTTACTGTGTCATATTGCTTGACTTTACATTTCAGCCTTTCAGTTCTCATAAGAAGGCTGACTTCAGTGATAGATGTAATAGTTTGCTACCACCATAAACTTTATTTATACCAGGATTGTATTTCAGTTCCACTCAGTTACTCTGGATTAATTAAGAAAAAAAAAAATTGCTACTCATTCTACTTTCTTTCTGTTTCATGTTGGTCTTTCTTCTTGTCGGTCCTGCAGAGGAAGTCATCAGTCACCTCATTGTCATTTACAACATAACAAAATTCTGTCCTGTGTAAGCTTTAGCTTTGAAGTATACTACCTTTAAGCCCACTGAGAGCAGGAAATGACAGTCTTCGATTGACTATAGTGCTGCAAGCTTTATTATTTGCCTATCTAAAAGAAAAAGCATGCCCACCGGTATCAACACTACCTTAACCAAAATCAGCCCCAATCTCTTTTCAATTGCACTTTTATTTTGAGAACAAAATTGGTTCAAATGAATATGTTAATTCACTTTATACTCGTTTGTGATCTACTGCAGTATGTTAAGCATGAGTCAAGTAAGGAGAGAGACATTTGTTCAGATATAGAAGACATGCTCAGTGAGCAGCAATTAAAGAAAAGAAAAAAAAACATCATCTTCAACTGTCAATTTTACACAATTAGTGATAAGATGCTGGTATTTCATAAAATGTATGCGAGCCAGATGCAGCGCACAGCAAAAATCAATTGCAGTGCTCCTCATTAAGTCTCTTTGACCTTCTAACAGTTTATGTTGAAAAATCGTGGCGTTTATACTTCATGGTGTGAGTGGAAATAATCCCTTGAGGTATTTCAGCCTTGTGCTGACTGACACAAGCCTATCACAATTGTTCCCATTTCCTTTTTTTCTTTTATGATTAAACAGAAGGCAGCAATGGTTTTTAAGAAGGTTCAGGCTAATCCTCTGAAGGATGGTGTTGATGTATGAATTTAACTGCCATCCCTGTGAAAAGGCCAAGTAGGGGCATGAAGGGACGAAACAAACCGCAAACTATAGCTTAGTTGTGTCTTTTGAATTTTTCAGCATGGTAATGATGAATAAGTACACATCAAATATTAATGTATTTAATATCATACATATTTTCTTTCTTTTGGGCATATTGGATGCAGTTTTTTTGGAGCTGACCTACGGTGCGGTTAATTTTCCTAATTTTGCCTCTACACCACCACAGTGGATTTGAAATGCACAGCCAAGATTGGATTGAATCATACCTCATGGAAGAGTTTTAACAAAACTCGCAATAAATGTTGTGGAATTACAGTAATGTCTACAAAATCCTTTTTCACAAAACAAAACGCAGCAGGACAAACCGACATAACGTCAAAAATTGGTTACTTTAAAAACAAGGTCTGTCTGCCTTTAGTTTTGGTTAATTGCTAACCAAACTCGGGGAGAGGGGGCAAGCCTGTGTCGGCAATCAAACTTTCCACGGGGTGGATAAGTACTGCTGCAGTCATGCTGCGGCATATGGTTTGTGATATGATTAATTTGATTGGTGTTTTCAGTTGAGTGGACCAAAAAGCTTGCATACACACAAAAATGATTTGTGCTTGTACTTGCGTTTCCACATTAAAATATTGTAATGCAATCTAAAAAACACATGTCTCTACCCTAGGTCCCTATTAATCTTTATCAAGGATACAATTGCGAGATGGTCCATTTTAGTTTTCTCCTGTGGCTTTCCAGGCCTCGTAGTGTTGTTAAGATTGTCAGTAAATTGACTCAGCGCTTCTACTGTTTTTTTGGAGTTTTTTTTTCTTGATATGGCAGCTTTGTTTTTTCAGCCCATTGATAACCTCATTCACTAACATTTAGTGTCTTTCTCCAGCAATTCAGAGTTCCCCAGAACAGCTAGAGATTGCCAAAGTGGTAATTGAAGGCAGGTTTTTTTTTTCCCCCTTGAAGTTAGAATTTCTTTTTAATGTGTTTGTGTGTAGTTCTGGGTGTTTTACTTCAGTAGACAGCAGTCAGAGGGATGTCAGTTTGGAGACTCGGATCATTTAACGACAGACAAGCAAAAGCTAAAGACTACTCAGAATGAGTCCACCAGAAAAGTGAATTTATCACAGTCTAAAACGACTCAAATCTGAATATGATGTCAAGTAAGGCTATGTAAATGTGCACAATACAGCTCCTGCTCAAATTAGGTTTGAGTTCTTTAGATTTAAAAAGATAATGATTCTTGTTGCCACAAAATATCCTGTATACCACTGTTCATAAAAAGATGTGAAGCTGCGAGACATACAACCTACAGTGTGTTCTATCTCCGGAAACTGCCAGGCACAACAACTAAGTTTTTTGAAGTGTTCATTTTTCATGTGCAGCCTTCAGTCAGAGCCTGGCTCCCATAAATTGGCACTCAGTTGTCAACGCTTCGATAACTGCTGCCACGTAGGTACCTAAAAGTAGTACTGTTTGCAATAACAAGTCCGTCTGATTAAACACTTTCAAACAGACTATCATGAGATCACATCTTTCTCTTTAGAGTTAAAACTTTCAAGTCAGAGAGGATTGTCTCCTCTCATTGCAGTTTTTAGCTTTCCTGCATGTTGCTGCCATGATTAAAAACCCATTAAAAAGTCCATCAGATTGTTTAACAGTGAAAACAAGTATCATTCCTTTTCTTTATCTGTGGATCCATTACAACTTGGTACAATTTGATTAATATCTAGGGTATTGTTTTCACTTTGAAATAAAATCTTTTGCTCAGTTATCACGTTATCCACTAAGCAAGTGAATAACAGCAGGCATTATGCAGATTCTTTTTTTACTAGCATTTCAATGCTAATATATCAGATGCAGGCAATGATTAAGCATCTCAATGTTAAGCATTTTATGTCTTTATGTCTGATGTGAGGTGGCCAAAATATGTCAGCAGTGATGAAATTGAACAAAAGTGAAGATATTAAAAAGCACAAGTGACATGGTTAAGTTTCATTTTCACACATATTCTTTCCTTTTAATGCTGCTCTTTCAGTTAGACTGACAGAGTATATTGCACATGATTTCAGGCTGAAGCCAAGTTCAAAGTACCTGTCTTTCCTCTTTGTACTGAGCGTGTGACTGCATGGTTAAACAGGGGAGATTTTCTATACAATATCGTAGAGGGATAATCTACAAGGATCTTTGGAGAAAATAGCGACGACTCAGACCGGGTTTTTCCTCATTATAATCTGCCTTCAAGGTCTAAAAACCACACTGTGTTGGCTTTTCTCTGATGATCATTTGGGGAATTGCACATTTTACCTTTCTTTGGAAGGTTGGAGCACATGCCGATGGTAAATGTCAGATGAATAGTCATTCAAGATGAATGAAGTGCCAGGCACAGTTAAAAAAGAACTCGTGTATACCTTGAGGAAAACCGAGTGTCATTTTTAATGTTCTTGTCATGTCTTTGAAGGTGATATTCTTTACATTTGAAGATAATTTCAGGGTTCCATGAGCCCGAGTGCTGTTTGAGAAAGGTGTATTTGTATACGATAAGAACAGTGTTACAGCGCGCTGAATGTTGCTGCGACAATAAATCAGGGAATACGATGCCTCTCAGGAAGACTTCTAGAGATCTATATCAGTTTATCTGCACCATTATGTAAACAATAGAAATACAGAGGGAAGATTTGTACATTGTTGTTTGGTTTTTCTTGTCTAACCAGGATAAATATAATGTATAAGATTTAGTGTTCTTTACAAAAGTGACCCGGCCAAAACAGGCACCAGCTTGATCAGCACAAATTACACAACGGTTACAAAATCAGTTACATGTAGTTCTGTACTGTAAGAATAAACTAAAACAATCATACACATCCATAGGAATGTAAGAAGAGTTTACCGTCTGTCATCGCAGGTTCAACTGGAGCAGTTTTTGAGTATTTTTGCCAAAACCAAAGGGGTGAACTTGGAAGTGACATCAATTGCTTAGTAAGCTACGCTAAGCTGAAAGTTAGTTTTAGGTACAGTATCTTGAAGGTGTCCCTTTTTAACCTGGTTTACGTTTAGAGTTTTGTATCAAATCGCTTGTTAAAAAGCTCCATGCTTTTACAAATTCTTCCCTTGATGATCTCCCAGACAGCAAAATCAGGCTGAAACAACATTTTAAATGGCTTCAGACAGAAGTATTGAAAGTAAGTGTTATTATGGATCACTGTCAGAGCTACAATAAAAGCACTTCTTGTCAAGTTAACAGTTTAACAGCTTTATGTGCAACTGTCATGGTATAAACTGAGGACATATTAACTTACTCATATGCTCAATTAACAATTTCTTGCAGTGTTCCTCTTTTGTCTTTTATTCCAACAGTTTTTGTTCTTCATAATGATTTTTATATTGTTCACATATCTCCATTCATACAACCTGCTTTTCTAATGACTGAAGTGTCGCAGGGGACCTGGTACAGAAGAGGCATCAAATTCTGCGTAAAATGTCGGTTTTATGTGAGCGCCCACAGAGCCTAAAGACAACAGCCTGAGTTAACAAAGAAAGGTCATAACCACCATTATAGTAACCGTCATCTCTGAGATGTTTAGACCGCCTGACACAAAGACAACCTGGCTGTGTTGAACTTGCTTTGTAAAACATCCTTCGGCTCATTCAGATTCTGCTAGTCCTGCAGCTATTTACAAGCCGAGAGAGCAGCATAAATGGCCTTTTTTCCCATTTTAGTGCAGGTTGTAGATATGCTTTAAAGGGACAAGTCTTAGGTGCCAAAATGATACCTTTTCTGTTTGATTGTGAGTTATATTGATCTGGAAACGGGGTGGTAGCAAACCAAGCCATCTATGAATATACGTATCGTTGAGTTTACAATGCAGACATCATAACTAACATACGATGAACACTGATGAGTAAGGGTTTAAGCATTGTGATGACCACTGGTGCTCTGTGGTATTAGCAACAAGTTTTTCACCAGTTGCTCAATATGAGGCGTAAACTATATTCTATTAATAATTATTAATAATTTACCGAGTGTTTATTGGGATACAAACACAATCTGAAAGCCTTGATAACTATTAAAGAATTAAAGGTTCAGAGTTAAGAAAATCATAAGTTTTGTTAGCATTTAGAGCAAGCTTAAACTCACACAAGGTTCGCTGGACAAGCTCAAAAGCTTGATGTAGCTGACATGTAAAGAGTGGTAAGCTGTGACCGCTGAGCAGTACATTACAATGTCATCTGCATGAAAATAAAAATAGCATTAGAGACGTTTCAATCAAGACGGTTTATAAATAAAATGGATGGGTATGGTCCCAGGACCAACCCCTGGGGAGCATCTTTGTAACTGGCTATGACACCTTGAACCTTCATGCACTAAGATAAGATAATTCTTTGCATTGTTTGTCTTTGCTTTAGTATCCTGTGGTCATTTGTGTCAAAACCCATGAAATTATAATAAAATTGTTTAATGATGCAGTGAAATCATGTTTAGGCAAACTGTCATATATAATCATGCAGTTTTTACACTCATCATGTTGGACTTGGAACTCTGCAGGCTCAATCATGCTGTAACTTTGATAAGAATGAGTTACAAACTAAATCAGTTATCATGCTGGAAGGCATTTTAATATCAAACTACCTATAACTTACTACATTATAAATCCCAGTTAATTTAAAGGAACGCAGAGTAACAATCTCACACTGACGAAACATGTCCAAAGGCAACATGTTTGAATTTAGCACTAGCAGACTCCTCAGAGTCAGATATGATCTTCGCTACTTCAGTGGAAATATTCAGCTCTGACCCTTTTTTATTTAAAAGAAAAAAATGGATAGTTGTGTTGAAGCCTTTGGGGATTTTTCTTTTCTCTTCCTGCTATTATGTGTGAGCAGCAAATGTTAAATGTGCTCTAATATAAGTAAAGACTGGTAATAGCTTATTGAATTGTGCATGTTAAGACAAATTACTGAAAATTATGGTCCTTTCTACTCACTCTTAATGCATCTGAAGTGCAGTGGGGTGACATCACAGGGTCAGAGACCGTTTCCTCCCTATTTTTTGACAGAGATTGGTAACATTACACATGCTGAGCACTTAACGCATTTAAAGCTATCTGCCTGAAGTTCAGTGGCATTCCCTTGAAGCGGAGGTTAGAATTAGCCTGTATCTGGAATTCATCGGACATGTCTTAATAAGCAGAAATCTCCATCCCAGGAGCACATCCAGCAGGAGTGCTTACCACAGCACTCATATTAGTGCACCAGAACATGCATGAGAGAAGACGTGAGCTCTAAATGAGGCTTAGAGCCATGCTTTAGCCTGACATGTAAGCAATGCATAGTTTTATCACTGACGACTAAAACATTGTGGCTTAGGAGCTTACTCGTGCATTTTTGAAGGGTCATCTCACTCACAGGCATTTTTTTTCCTTGTTATGTTCGGATACATGCATACATGATACATGCAAACTGTGCGCCTCCCTCTTGGAAATACTTCCCAGCTATTCTTAACCTTCATTCCCTATGGATGTTTGCAGTTAAGTGTTTTGGGTTTGTGTCATCACCACAAATGCTGGGTTGGTGAACATGTGGGACACATATACCTTGATATGTTGCATGCAAACTCCTGTTTTCATGATCAATTTAATTTTTAAGAAAAAAATCATTGATGGCAATCAGTCTGTAAGATTGGTCCCAGTTCCTTTCTTTTTAGACTCATAATCCTAAATGTTAAGTTAACTGTGAAAAGTAGAATTGTCCATTTTCTAAACTGCAAGCACTCAAACACCACTCTGAAACAAGTGCTACCAAGCTTCCTGGTACCCCCTTTGTAAAAAGAGAATTTAATTAGGTGCTTAAATATTCAATCACCACTCTCATTACTTAAACCAAGAGGCACTCTGTTCGGATTTGACAAAAAGCCAGGGCTCACAGTGCATGCCTGGTGTTCGAAGATAGTAGTGAGTCGCTACCGTTCAACTGAAACACTGCTTTTTCCTGAGGACAGGAAGCATACACCAGAGAAACAGGCAGATCCTGCTAATGAGCCGTGAATTTAGTATGAAATGCAAGGTCCTCCTCATTAATGTTACAAAAAAGGGCCGTCAAAGAGGTTGCACTTACAGTCTGAAGACGTTTCATCACCCTTGCTCCTCAGCACAAATGGCTTACGTTGAGTGTCAGCTGATTTTCTTTATTTTTTTATCCTTAAAAAACACTGTTTTGTTAAACATATGAAGCTGTGATAGCGAAGAACATCAAAGCTGATTAAACTGTCAGTTCTTTTTCACAAATCCTAGAAAAAGTTCTTTCACCAACTCGCACTGAAGAGATATAAAGTCATGTAAAAAAAAAAAAGAAATGTATCCCTTTTTCAGCTCTAAGATTTACCTATCTGGATATGAGAGGGAAAGAAAATCTCTTGGTCCTTTCCAGGTCTTAGAATTAGGTAACTACAACCTAATTTGTTAGGTTGTATTGATTTTGTTTTAATTACGCACGATGCATTATACCGTATCTTAATTTAATTAACTAAAACTAATCCAAAATGAAGAAGCAGTGTGATTCAGTAGATTATAGAATCATTTTGAGTACAACTTGAATAAATCATTTCCTATGTGATGTTATCAGTCTCTCACATTGTAGTGGAGGAAATTTGGTCCACTCTTCTATATAACATCAGTTCACTAAGATTTCTCTGCAATTATTTAAGCACAGGTCCCTTAAGCTTTTCAATAAGGTTGAGGTTTGGACTTTGACTGAACCATTACAACAAACAGATTCTTTTCTTTTTCAGCCATTCTGCTGTTGATTTGCTGCTGTATTTTAGCAGATGGCCTCACATTTGACTCAACAATGCTTTGGTATACAGAGGCGTTCAACCGGTGAACTCAGTGACTGCAAGGTGTCCAGGTCCTGTGGGTGCAATAAAAGCCCAATTTGTCATCCGTCCACCATCATGTTTGACATCTGGCATGGGCGTTGTTTTCCCAGGGCTAACGTTAAATATAACTCATTTTTAAACAAATAATTGGCAGGTGATAGGATGAAATATTTGTCTACAGCCACCTGCCAAAAAACTACTCCAGATAATTGGTGCTTAACTGGCTCATTTCTTCTTTTTGACCAACTTTTCCTCAAAACCAGTGACAACAGATCATTTCTCCCACTACATCCACCCAGCAGGTCCTCTGCAAACAATCTTATCTTTTCATTCATTCCATTATTGTAGTTTCTCCGAGTAATCTCAGCCCTCAGGAGCACTGTTTTCGTTCTGAAACGATGATTCTTGATGATGTTTTACAGTAAAGATGCCCAAACAAAGCTATGAAATATAACTCAATGCTGAAATCCAGTGTTGTAACGAGCTTTAAATGTATAAGGTGTGTGCTGCTGCTCTATTCACGGTAGACAGGAAAAAAATTTGTCTACTCAACTCACCGATTAGAGATGTTTTTTGTAATGAAAAAAATCCCCTGGAGTATATTTGTATAATTCAGTTTTTTGACACATCAGCTTGTTATTAAAATATGTGGGTATGTCACATTCACCACTTACACTGCAGTAAGTAATAAATACTGCAAATATAGATCGCTGACTGAATCTTTTGCTGTATTTAATATTGGCCCGTTGCTGGCATCCAGTAGTGTTGAAATGTTATGATTGTCAGCCCATTTGGAATTGTGAGCACTGATAGCTAATTAGCCTCTATGGTATGAAGCAGCACATTAATCATTTAGTTATTTTGTTTTATATTTTCTTTGAAAAAGCTACTTGCTGTTGTGGTATGATTGGTAAAGGCGATGTAGATACTGAGTAGATATGTAATCATTACATTTAACCATCAGAGAATTGGTTGGTACATCCTCTGATGATCAAGACAGGAGAGAGGGGAGCAGCAGATTAAAGCAGAACAGATGAGGAGCGCAACAGCCAATCACCACAATAGCTCAAGCATTAAAGAGGAGAGTAAAGGAAAGTCAGTGCTAGCTCAGTTTGCAATAATGCAAAATTAGCCCTTGCCACATATTCAAAGAACAAGCATTTAGAGCAGGGTGAGTCAAGTAAAAAAAATTCAGCAAAGTAGTGGCAGAAAACAATCAAGCACATAAATACTTCCACACAGCTGACAGCAACCTTCAGACATCTTTTAGTCATTTTACTCTGAAATTACTTAAATACTGCCCAACTATGAGTGAAACGCTAAAGATTTCTGGGCCCCCGCTGTTTCAAGACCCTAACAAGGCCTCTGACGTTTGGTATGTATGCGTTTTATGCTGTTTGGTTTTCACCAGACTTAGTTGGGTGCATTATGAGCAGACTTCTCCACTTTGGTCTCATCTGTCCAAAGGATATTGTTCCAGAAGTCTTGTGGGGTTTTTTTTTTTTCAGATATAACTTTTCAAACTTAAGCTATGTTGCCAAGTTCTTTTTAGAGAGAACATTGTAACCTTGTAATTGCAGAGGAAGGTGTCCAGGTCCTATGGCTGCAAAAAAAAAAAAGCCGTACTTGACAGTTGGTATGAGGTGTGTGTGCTGATATGCTGCATCTCTCCTGCCAACCCTTAGAAACAAGCCATACTTGATTCGTCTTTTTCTAATTACACTGACATTGAATTCACATTCAGCACGCTGACTGATGCCTGCAGGGTCTGAGATGTAGATCTTGGATTTTTTTTTTGCAGTTTCTATGAGAATTTAACTGTTTGACCTTGGGGTGAACTGGCTGGAACGTTCACTCCTGGGAAGGTTGGCAAATGTTTTGAATGTTTTCCAATTGATCAGCCAAATGTTTTCCTCACCATAGAATGATTGACTTTTAAGACCATTTCCAAATTGTTTGGAACCCTTCCCATTTTGATGGGCAGCAACAGCTGCATCTTTAAAATCATTGTTGATGTCTTTCCTCCTTGGTAGTGTGTTAACACACACCTGACTGCTCCAGACCAGCAAACTGACAAAACTTCTGCTTTTGTAGAGTCACCGTTGTTCATGGTGAGTTCATCGAGTGCATTGAATTAGCAGCACCTGGTTGTTACTTCCCCTCTTAATTCCAACTGAAGCAGTAAGGATGCATTTCGTTTTTCACACAGGTTCAAAGTTTAGTTTTTGTTCAGTAAATATTGAAACTGTGAACTATTTCATGTCTTATTCATCTGAGGTTTTGATAATCTAATTTTCAGACGTTGCTAGGACAAGATGATAGGTTTCGAAATGCAGTTGAAAGAGGGATGTTCAAAAGAAAAACAGATCTGTGCACATAAGCATCAAAGTAAAGCCATTCTTACAGTGGTACATAATGTCGATACCACCTGTATTGTTTTGGCAACCTCCTCTCATTCCCTGAGCATTATAGCTGCAGTTTTGTGAAACCTGGTAGCATCTCTGAGACTTGCATTAGGTGTCCTTTGGTGTTGAAGTGAAGCACCTGATGCTGCAACATACTGGAGTATTTAATGCTGGCAGCAATCTCTGCCATATCAATAAGAAAAACAAAGCTCGCATCAGGAGCTCGGAGGGTTGACGGTTGAATCGGTGTCAGTCACTCAGCTCTTACCCATGTGATACTGTAGTGGCCTTGAAGACCATAGTTTGAGTACATTGTAAATCGTATGTGGCACTTTTTGTTTGTCACTGTGTTCAGTTAGGCTTATAAAAAGACGGTACGTGCTGCACGTAAGTCTGACACCAAAGAGGAAGTATGTGACGTATTGTTAGAGTAATTAGACTCATCTGGCTGCTTCCAACGTGAAGGCTAAGGTCAAGTCTTTGACCGATGTGGATCTTAAATCCGACTTGTGTGCGGCTTGTTACACTATCATACTTTGAGGACTTTGTGGCTGATTTAAAAAAAAATTGTATCATGTTTGATGGACGTCACATAGGTGTCTGACATCTCTATTGTTCCTGTATTGGATGCGCTTATACTTGATGGTTTCAGCAAACACAACAATGCATCTGCAGTGGGGAAGAACACCAAAATACGCATTATATAGTAAAGTAAATAAGAGCACATTGCAAAACAGACTGGTGTACTGACTGCTGACCTCCACCTATGATGAATTAAGTAACTGAGTCTCTCCCAACTCTGCACTGTGTCCTTGTCTTTATTTTGCTGATGTTTTCATAGGCTGTTCATAGCCCACTGCAAGATGAACCTGCAAGGAAACTGGGACACATGGCTGCTTCTTTAATTAGGTTTAATTAGGTGTGAGAAATAGCTTTTTAACACAATGTGCAATCTACATCAATATCCTTTGTCAATACCAGGCACAAGGCTGGACAAAGGAGGAATAAAGTTTATAAGTACAATAACAATAAAACCTAACAAGAAGGAAACCAGAGAAGAGAGGGAGACTGGCTGACTGGCAGCATCACACGGGGTAGAACTGGATCAGGTGAGCCAAATCTCCGTGACGGCTCAACTCCGCCCACACGGCTCCTGAAGGGACAGGATTGCCCAGATGGTTGTCATCATACCTGACTGTCAAGAGTTATTCTTGTTTTGAAAGAAAGGCTCTGAAAGCTGGATTTAATTCATATTATTTTTTTCTTTACCTTGGTTTTGAGGAGACTCAGTGAATGGAGTTGAAGATTTATTTTATAGTTATCTAAAAGTGATACCTTTGTATAGCCTAAAAGCATTTAGATGAAAATATAGTGCTATATGTACAGTGTGTATGTGTCTTGTCAGATATGTAAATCCTGTCGATATGGATATGAAGAGCTTTTCCTTTTTTTCTTAATTCCACCTCTGCTTGCACTGTATGTGTTAAATCACTGAAATGGTAAGACCTTTTTCAGGGGCTGTTAGCATTTTGAAGAAGTGCCTATTATGCAATGTGTTTACGCTGAGGGGGGCTTCTCCTCACATCCTCGCAGTTTTAATTTGCTTGGAGGCGGCCAGAAGAATATGAGAATGGTCTGGGAGGTAAATACTGAGCTTTGTGGCTCCTTCATAGCCAGAAGCTTATAATTTCCTCGAAAAGCCAAGCTGATATTTCCATTTTGTTTAGAATGTACGGTCAGTGTGCAGCAGAGAGACCATGTCACCGTGCTGGAAAAAGTGGACTGATTACATAGGTTCACCGATTATACATGTGGTGCTAATTCAGTGGACAAGAAACTTCTCAAACATTTCTCAGTTATACGATAGATTTCCTCAAGAATCGGAAATGATGTTCAGCTTTGTAATAAATTTGTAAATAATTCATTCATTGCACATTACATTGAGCCTCACATTTTGTTTAATTTACATGAGGTATTCTATCATAGTTATTGTGCATGATTATGCTGTTAGTGACAAATAAAACACAGTTGCGTCCTATTTCTACAAAAAAAGATGCGACACATTAAGAATTTATACCTATTAAAAAACTGTTTTTTAAACATTTAGTTTTTTCACATTTTTACTGTAGATATAATATTATCAAGACACATCTGTTAATTTATTTAAGATTAAATAGAAAGCAGTGTTGATCAAAAGCCCTCTAAATCTAAGCATTTTTGCTGTTTTATAGAGAGAGTCAGATCATGCTTAGAATTACTACTGGATTTGGAACATGCAAATCTCTACAGTGTCTATAAACAGTAAATAGAAATATACACATAGAAAAAAAAAATAAAAAACAAGATTACTTTAGATTGCTTTATTTAGAATCATCAAAGCAAATTAGTTTGTTTCCCCAAAGAGTTTAATTAAGTATTGGACAGTGGCATTTATAAAAATGAACATTTACATTTTCATATCTGCAACCTTTTGAATAAAATGACAAGAAAGACGAGAAAATAGTTCCAGAACAAACACACCCTTCAACGTATCGATTGCGTGTTTAAGATTGTGTCTTTTTTTTATTATCTAGTGTGTGTAGGGGGCTGTGACTAAGTGGGGAAAACACATATCTCAAGTCTCCTGGCTGACTCACAACCTACACCAGCGAGTGTTGGGGGGGGGGGGCAAAGGGATTTGTTGCAGTTCCCAGAGCCCATTTTGTGGTTGGAAAGCTGTCTCTGCTTCTTGATGGCAACGGAGTATTAATTAGGCCACCTTTAGACCTGTATTTACTTCAGCTGTCACACTTTTATGGTGAAAAAGTTTTTGTTTTGTACTGGGTTACCATGAGCTGGAGTCAACCTAATGAAAACTTTAACAAGACTATATTCATGAAAACATGAAAGGAGGGGACATGCTTGCATATTTGCATTTATTTTAGACTATGTAGTGCCAATAAACTAGTCTTTGTTCTTTCTTGCAAATTCAGTTAGTGTTGATGAAGGTTGAAAATTATTTTCTCTTGAGCAACGAGAGCTGTGCCCAAAACGTAACCTTTTAGATGTGGAACATCTCAGTCACTATTAGAAACAGGTTGATTATTTCAGGTAAGAAAAGCACTACAACTTTCAATTCCTCAGGGGACAGACGCAGGGGCTCTAACCTCATTTCTGCCAACTTTAAGCTCTCTGACCCTTCAGAAGGGGCAGGATGCTGTAGCTATTCATCCATCTCCTCTGTTAAAGATCTCTTATCCCATTCCATCATTTCCCCATCACCACTGCAACAGCTTGTGCCGCAGAATCGGTCCCTTGACTTGTTTAAATTCAGTCTCTGTATTCAAAACAAATTGGTTTTCCTGTAGGCCCTTGATCGTCACCAGCTCCATAATAATGACAATGATTCCACATGCTATGGCTTCTTCTTCCTCTTCTTCTTCACAGTATTCTTTGTGCACACTGTCTGGCCAACACTTTCCTGCCTCCACTATGTTGGCATAAAATACAACATGTGAAAAGGCCTCTAATCAGGAATAGAGACTTAATAATCTTACAACATGGACTAAGGGTAGAATGTAGGTATATTTACATGTGACCTGGAATTTACATTTCAATCTGCAGTAGTATTTGTAATTTGTAATGTGAAACTTATGCCCATGTCAAGGAGCCACCCTAGACCCAGGCACCAATGTTCACCTTCCACTGCTGTAAATCACTAACTGGGGCTGGAGCACAGTCCCATACCTGCAACTGAGACGGCATTAAATTGATCCTAAATCATTCTGTGTGTGCAGCTTTTCTTTCATTTATGTACCACACTGCAGCCAGAGATGCTACTGAGCAAATCCTTGTCTGTCTGAATTTCTTTGTGTGATCTTAAGTGTATTCATCTCACACCTGTGAAAAAAAAACAAATATATGGTTTCCCAAAATGATAATCTACTCTTACAAAAAGTCTATTGCACATTTTGTTTGTGCATTTTTAGCAATAAGACCAGAATATGAGTCGAGGGAAATTCTACAAAGTGAAAATTGCATCTGGCAATATGGTGGCTGCTGCCATCATGAGTTTTTACCCTAAAGCTTCTCTTGAATGACATTATAGCACTTGCGGTAAGCTATACTGTAAGTTTAAGCACTGAGGCAGAAATGGGAATATTAATGCGTACCATGTGCTGTGATCTCCTAAGGCTTGTGTAGCATACAGATCAGATCCTCTCTTTTCCTCTGCACACAAGAGGATTTCATTGTGTAATTCTACATCAAGGATCATTGTCTCGTTCTCCCTGGTTGGGAAATACTGACAAGAGTTAATGTATGTAAAACCTCTATTTAAAAAAAAAGGGAAACTGTTTCTTTGCATTCTTTAATTTCCTTGGAGCAATAATAATCAGAATCAATGCTTATTTTGCTTTATGGTAATTTTGAAATGTTCTTCTTTCAGCTTTATGTGTCTAAACCAAGTTTTAGCGATGGTTTAGGTAGGTTCACTTTCACTAATATTTGATGAGACTGGGTTTGTTCAGTGAAAAATGTGCTCTGCCAAATGGTAGAGCAGGATGTTAAAGGGTTCACTTTGACAATCTATACCAGCATATCTGTCTAATATTACCTATCAAGACAAAGACAAACTATCATCTGTTCCTGACCAGTTCTTAAAACAACGACAAATGACATATGCCGTGACATTTAGTTAACACAAACAAAATGCAAAATGAAAAGGCAGCACGTAAACGAACTAAGCACCACCTTTCTGGTATCTTTTAGAAAGGGTGGGACCTATCTGGAGTCCATCATTCTACATTAAGAAAGATTATTCACAAGTGGAAAACATTTGAAGACAATTTAGTCTGCAAGTATGGAAAGGGTTGCAGAAGAAAGCATCTTCTCTCTCATGGCAGCACAGCTTAGATTTGTAGTTGCATCTGAACAAACCGCAAGACTTCTGAACAATGTCCTTTGGACAGACCAGCCTAAAGCGGAGATGTTTGGTCAAAATCCATAGTACCATGTTTGGTGAAAACCAAACACAGCATATCAGTCCAAACACCTCATACCAACTGTCAAGTATGGTGGTCGAGGGCTGATGATTTGGGCTTTTCTTTGCAGCCACAGGACCTGGGCACTGTCCTCTGCGATTACAGGGTTACAAAACAAGCTCTTTTACCTTTCTTGCCTCATACTATTAGAATATTTACAAAATAAAACAGTACTGGATCTACAATGTCAAACATTACAGGATCTACAATCACCTAACTGAACCAACGTGAGCCCCAGACAACATGTTGTCTGAAAGCAGCCTAAAAGTGGAAAGTATCTCAGTAATGATCACACCACATATTTAAATGATGCAGTTGACTTCTCAGTAACCAGAGAACCAGACAGTAACCATGAATGTGTGGTGTGATCACGACTGAGATATATAATGATATGCTTCACCTTGCTACTATCCATCTGTCTGCCTCTAAAATGAGCCTCACTTCAAAAAAGCATGCTTCTCGGTCCACCTTGTTTAATGAAAAAGCTGTGCAACTGATGGGTTTTTGCTGAGAATATGTTTTGATACAGTCCATCTCAGTAGTTGTCGGTGGGATAATTCTACATTTTAAGAGAGTGATTTTGAATGGCACCTCTGGGAATACCAGTTTAAAAAGCCAGTATCTATCTTGGAAAGGCCTGCTAAATGACCAAGTCATGGCTTTAACTCCCTGAGCAGAATTAGAAATAGGAAGGTGGAAGACATTGACATTACTGAGGAGGTAGCGAGGAGGACTCCATCACCTGAGAGCAGGATTGGAGAGGAGGGGCAGAGCGATGGTGGTGATCGCAAAGAAAGCCAGGCAGGGGGGCTTAAGATTCTCCAAGAATCTTACTCGCCATGTTATCAATGTTTTGAACACCATTATAATACATGGATTTGAAAGAAAATGTCAAGATCATGGAGACATTATAAAGGTATTTGAGAATACAGGTAAATCTCACCACCTGTAATAAAAATTTAAAATAAAATAGAAAGTTGATGCAATAGCTGAAGAAGCACTAGTGCCTTTTAAATTATCTTCACAAATGCAAGAGTTCCCACTTTGCTACTAATTAGCAGACTTGAGACAATTAATGACTTTCTTGCAATTAATTCAAGCATTTGCTTTAGCGTTCCCTTTTTAGTGTTAGATTGGCAGAGATTTCTCACTGAGTTTTTGTGTCGCTGGTTTGTTTATGCAAATATTTAGAGAGTGAAAGAAAAAGTAGATGCATACTATTATAATTACACCTCTCAAGAAGACAAAAGTGTCATTGTTAAACACAATTATTCAAAGTCAGGAGAGTATGCTTTAAAAGTCTTCCATTTATGTCATGTGTTTAATTCAGCATGACGGCACTTTAATGAAGTCAACACGTGATAATTAGCAGCAGCAACACCTTCCTTTAATTGATGCTGCAGGTTAAGTCTTAAGGTCTGCTGCTTTTGTTTACAGGAAGATGAATTTTCAGGCATTTGCTTTCATGTGTAAGTGCCGGGTGACAGTTGGGCACATCCTTTGGGATGCTTCTGTTTGGATAACAGTAAAGCATAAATGTCAGAAGCAGAATTAGTACGGTGCGACTTACAGGGTGTGATTTATTTTGTTGCATCAGTGTCTTTATATCTGTGATCCTTGACTGCTTGTTTAAGATCTTTCATTCAAAATGTAAACACTGCGGATTGGTTAACACTAACATGTAATGTACATGTGGAGACGTTAATCCAACTTTCTGAAGATTTGTGAGATACAAAGCACATTCCTAAACTTTCTCCTGATGCAAAAAAGCTGAAGATATGGTGACAATAAAACCTTAAGACCTTGGTACATCAATGCATAGAGGCAGTATTCTTTTTAGGATAATTTAAATGATTAATTCTCTAAGTCTGTACTTTTAATAAACACCTAGTATATGACATAATGAACACTTCAGTGTGGTTTCCGTTGTGCATAAGGGTGGCACGCAACTAAAAATGCTGAATATATGAGCACCTGGCACCTGGTATTTCAGTGTATCCAGCTTCTCGTTGCGAGATAGAATTAAAAAAAAACAAGAACAGGTGTACCCAGAAGGGTCAGAACAGTTTTGTTGGCACGAGGGGGATCTACACAATACTATGCAGTTTGTTTAATGCTGGGGCAGCTTTGTGTTGTGTAGGATTTGCTAATTTTTTTCAACGGATTGATCATTACCAACCTTACAGTTTCTACAATTAATATAGGTAACAACTACTGACTCGTTCAGGGTGTACCCCAACTCTTGCCTCTTTATGACAGTTGGGATAGGCTCTAGCACACCCCAAGAGCTGAACAGGAAAAACAGGATATAGAAAATGGATGGATGGATGGATGTTTGACTATGTTTAGAATCATTAACCAGCTTTAAAAAAAAAGACCTTTGTCCTGGTTTATCAACATGAATGTCATTGTAATGTTAGTGTTATTTCATGATAAAGAAAATTCAGAGATTTGCAGAAAAATAGAGAGATAACTGACCTTTTTTTTTTTAACTTAATGGTTATGTTCATCGAAACAAAACAGTTTCGACATTACTTTCATGGTTATGGATAGACATCCAAACTACATTGGTTTGATTAAAACAATCAAGGTTAACCTCTTCAACCCCGGAGCACAGACCTCAGATGACGTCTCACAAGTGTTCATTTTATTTCAATACTAAGATGGTTTCTGCAGAGTTTGTAATTGCAGAGAATATTCAATTAGTTTTTGGCATGCCATTTTTGTGCAGGAACCCCAGAAAGACTAAAGCCTAAAATACATTATTTTTACAACACAGTTAATGCACACCAATTAGTTGGTTTTATCTGTGACACATCGACATATGTTTAGGCTGTCAAAATACTTTAAAAATATCACCCTTTATGCCCAAATATGTTCTTTCAACCAAGCAACTGTTAATAGACACCATTTTGACACCTCAGATATTGCCCTCACAATCACTATTAGATCTTATGCTCTTTAAATTTAATTATACATGTAGCTGCTGTAAAAAAAAACAAAAAAAAAAAAAAAAACAAATTGATGAGATTAATTAGTCTTGGAAACGAAAAGTGTGCCTCAAACTGTCACTCTCTGCAATATGTGCAAGTTGTGCAGTGTCTAATTAACCTGCAAAGGCTGTGAAATATGACAGAAAGGACAGGCGCTGCCATGACCCACTAATTTGGTACATCCCACCCACCCCTCTATTAGAAAGGTTTACTGAAATGAGCGCTGAAGACTGAACTGTGGATTAACCCCAGTCCATCCCTTACAGAACTTTATGGACCAGCCTGCAGCAGCAGACGAGCAAACGCCTGCATCTGGCGCAAGTGAGTTACGACAGCACAGGCGTATCAACCACCCACCAGGGACAATATCAAATGCTGATTTGATGAAACACACACATGCTCGCGCACCGATTAGTAGCCCATATCTTTGGTAGGATTAAGCGAGCAGAGTCGTGCCATCACCTGTGTTGGCGTGGGAGTGATTTACTCAGATCTGTGTATGTGGGGGGTTGATGCTGGTAGTCTGTGTGCATGTTAATGAGTGCATGTCTGTGTGTGGGAACATTTGGATTTCTTACTTTTTTTTTTTTTTTACACTAATAGATGTAATTTTCTATCAGAAATCCTGAATTCAGGACTGCTTACATTTAACACTGCTGTTAATAATCTTTCACCTTAAGTGTCACCATTATGTTGCTTAAAGCCCATTTCTCACAGAGATGACAGCAGAAACTGTCTTGTTGGGAACATCAACTCGAGTCCTCTGAAAAGCAAAATTTTAAGCCTGACAAACCTTGGCATACTAGGGTTGCATACTAAATCAAAACCGAACTAGACCCTTCCACAAGGAAAAACATGTTAGTTTTGTTTTTAATGGGGGGTTGATCAATGAAAACTGACATTTTCCCAGACACAAAAAATATCAAATATGTGGTTTTTTTAATGAAAGGCAAAATACTAAATAAGTATACGTCTTACATATTTTTATCTAGTCTTCACTTGTGCTATTCCAGCTCCAAACATCATTAAGAAGTCTTGAGGGGATCCAATTATTGGAATAATTTTGTGACATTGTGGTGCTCCACCAGTGTCTGACTGCCCTTCAGCCAGTCAGTGTCAAATATCAGTCACATAACCCCCAATCTGTCCTCGCTATTCCCTCATTTAAGACCCCTCTCTGCAGACCCCTCACCTTTGATAATGGCCAAATTCATCAGCAGGGAACGGCGAGGTCTTAAGGGCAAGGTGGATTGGACGGAGCTATCTTTTTTCTGCTGTTTTTCTCATATCTGGTGAAAACCAGCAACTATCTGTTTCCTCACAGTCACTGGCTGGCATTCCAGCAGACAGCTGCTGTGTGAGGGCGAAAGAATCATGGCTCCTCAGCTTTCTGTTAGACTTCTTAAAGGTCAAACCCTACAGCTCTTGTGACTTTGTATGGCTTTCCATTTAAACCCACACTGCTTCCTCTGTGCTATTAACTGTATTAAGTAATCCTGTTCAGATGCCAAATGATACTCCATGTAGTGCATATATATATTGTGAATTTCCGCGTCTACTTCAATTAGTGGCTACAATCTTCACTCAGTGCTGCAAGATCTTGCCAGATATATATATATATATATATATATATATATATATATAAACTCTTAAAATGTGTTCACTTGCAGCTGAGTCCAGTCTTTTAACCCATTCTTTTCTGTAAGTCTTCACATTTCAGCCACCAAATCCTCAGCACTGTTGCCAAAGTAGCTACAGAAACTCAACTTGCCCTTTTTATTAGTCTCACTGACCGATTGTCAGTGTTGTGTATCAGGCAAGAAAGATTGGAGAGGAGACAGGGTATGACCTGGCAACACTGTCTCCACATGTAAAATTTTTGAGTTAAGGTTTTAATCTTAGTCAGACATGGCTGTTTGCCTCTGCCTCTCTTAAAGCACTTCAAGATACAATCATATACATTTGCATTGTCCACAATGCTTCCATCTATTGTGTGTTTCTTGGTAAAGAAAAAAACTGAAAAATAACTTTTAAAATCAAGTGCACAGTGTGTCAGCTCTGTTCCAAGCTTTTCTTTTATTCTATTTTTTTTATTTATTTATTATAGTCCCAGGATATAAACGATTGTTGTAAAGGAGAATCTGTAGTTTTCATCTGAAGATTCAACATAGTGGGATGTGAGAATGACTGTGACCTATGATTGCCATTGAATACTTTTAATCTTGCATTCTTTACAACTTTTGCAATTCAGGTACATATCTTTTCCCCTTGTGCAGCTGACATCACTGTATAAACTCATGCTCACTGTGGTTTAACATCTCATTATAATCACATTGCACTGCTTTAATGGAATATTTGACTTTGATATTGTCACTGTCAAAGGCAAAGCTGACATCATTAGCATCTTCCTTTGAACCTCTTTGCAGGATAGCACAGCAAGGAATCAGTCATTTTTGCACTATGTAGGTCCCCAGCAATCAGTAGGAGGCCATGTACAAGCACTGCACACACAGGGGTGTTTCTCAGCAAGCCTGCAGTTTGTCTTGTCAGTTATTTGACTATTTCTGTTTTCTTTGTTATTTTCTTTTTGATATTAACTGACACTAGAACATTTCTGAGAAAATAAACAGGTTTTATGCTAATTACCCTCCAATGTGGATTTTGTGTCTATGACAAATATCCTTGAAAAAAAACTTTGTCTAAAACATTTTCTGACTCTTCAGTTCACACAGTCAAGTGACAACAGGATATAAGCTCTGGAGTGTAATGGTTTTCTGTACATGTCAACTTGCATGGCATTGAATGTCATGAAAGTACAATCACCTTTTTTTTTGTGAACTTATAATTGAACTTGCAGTTGATATACATGAACAGACAACAGGCTTTGCTTAGTTGTGATAATCTTCATTTTAAACATTTGATACTACAACACTTCTGCTTTGAAAAGTGAGCAAAAAGCCTAAATAAATAAAAGGTCACAACCTGCAAAATATACTGAAGCTACAAAGTCAAAGCAGGATATTAAGCTAAATCCTCTCAATGCTTTTGTCCTAGATTGAATTTATATATAACATATAGTAAATGGTCAGTATAGAAATATGAATAGTATAATAACAAATATTAACATATTTACATTCGATTTTATGAAAGACTATAATTCTGTTAGATATTCCTTCAAAAATTCAGGGTTATAGGGAAGGTTATTATTGCAATTTACCATTCAAAACATAATTGTAACATACTGTATATGGAGCAAACTTTAAACATTAAATCATTTACTGCACAAACTTCATTTGTAAAACAGATGTGTTATTGTTCCTCAAAGGTTGTTTCAACTTGCTAACATCTAACGGTCATCCAAAGTGCAGACAAAAATTAGCATTGTTGGATGTTTTTTTTCCATCACAGGTCTGATGACATTGCATGCATTCCCTTTATTCACTTTGCTGCTATTTACTTAAAAAGAATGCCTATATTGCCCATTACTGCATGCATGGTGGCTGCACAGATTCTGCATTCTGTTACTGATGACATACAATTTCACCATTCTAATCCCTAAGTACCAAGTATGAAACAGTAGAAATGATTGAAAAGCATTGAAAAGCACAAAAACTTAGCATATCTTAAATCCTTGCAAAAGTAATGCCCAATAGTAAGCTATAAAACAAGCTGTATCTTTGATACATCCACCATGCCATGATGTATATCATCTTGGATGTTCTTCGGTACAGTAAACTGTCCGATGCAAGAGTGATGAGGTGTAAAAATGAACATTATAGCAATTTCTCCAAACTACTTAGACAATTCTGAGGTTCAAATCTTTTTTTAAATGGGTGTAAATTTGCTTCTCTGTGACTCCATTCTAAGTAACTGTCAGCTGAGCCCCTTTCAGAATTCCTTCGATTCTCCAAACTGAGAGGGCTCTGACTGCTGTCTACTGAAGGTGTGACCATACCACTTAAAAGTAGGCTATCTTACACATATTCACTGAAAAACAGATTTCCTTTTTAACCAGCTAGTATGTCTACTAGTATATCTACTAGTATGACAATATTACATTTGTCTTTAGATTGAAATGAACTTCCAGTGATGTTAAACTCCTCCCTATTCTTAAACTAGCTCAGAATATTTTCTGGGTGGGAGATGTTTCAAACAGAGATGAATAATTTGATGTCATTCCATTTTACTGTTTGTCACAGATAAAACATTATTAGTATTGGGTTTGTTGTATTTATTTGTTCATTAATGAAAAGGTCAAGTCAGAAATGCAACAACATCTCAATTTCTGCTTCCCTGAATTGCAGCAGAAAACAACCATGAGCTTGTCCTATGACCTCCCTTTGTGCAGTCCAGAGTTAGAAAATGACAATAGCTGGAAACCATTCTTACATGTGTGCAGAGTGCAACTGACTGAGCCACAGAGAAACATAACTATAGGTCTGCTTGAGGCTCACCTAAGCAAAGAAAATAAAACCAAACAAAACCCTGCACAACTGTGCATCTGCAGCAACCATAAAGCTCTACTGGGACCACTGCAGCTTAACCCAGGTCAGTCAGGTGTTACGATTGCTAGTCAGAAGAAATAAATTTACTTTTTCCCCTGCATAAGAGATTCTAAATGGTCCAAGTTCTTTCACTTTACTTTCAGTCTCGATAATGTTTAAAGGTTCTCTGTTGCTTCCACTGCAGCTTCAGTGCAAAATGGCAGCGTCACCACTTTGTACAACTTGTCAAAGATGAGCACAGATTTAATCTCAGCCCAATGCTACAATTGCTGTGACATTTTTGCAGCATCGTAAACGTTCATGTGGTGAACATTAACCATCTCTGGCTACAGACTTTCAGTTCACTTGCCTTCAACTCTCAATTCTAGTGCAAAAGTATTTGCCTCTTACACTTGAGGCACATGACAGTGACCTCGACACAGACCTCATCTTGCAGTCTTCTCATGACATTTAAACTGGCCTCAAGGGAAGGAACAAATCAACTAAGATGGAAAGAGAAGAAGAGCTGTAAGAGGGGGACCTTCGTTTGAAAATGGTTCAAAAGGTACTGTAGAGCAGAGACCACATAGAATGCTACAGGGTCAGTCGCTTTTTATCTCTGACTCTATAAGTGATGATCTCACATAATGCAGTGTCAGATAGGCTGTGATTGAGATAGTCGGGCATCACTTAATGTTGAAAGATCCAGAGAAAGTTTTAATTGCATCTTGTTGAAGTAAATGTAGTTTCTGTTGTCAAAGATAACTGCAGGCTAAAAGTACTGACCAAGTTAGGCTTTTGAAAAGGAAGGATTTTATGTAACTATGCAATTGAGTTTAAAGAAAAGTCTTTAAATTGTGTGTTAAGAAATAGAGAGTACTTTTACAATTAGCTTTACACAAACACACACACAAAGAAAATATTAGGAAACAGGAAACATTTTTTACAGTTAGTTCTAAAGTCAATAAAAGTCCATGGTTGAGTGGTATTTAAAATATCTTGCACTATATCTAAAGATTCCAAAAGTACATTCAACTTTGATATCTTTGTTTGCTTTTGCATTTATAAAGAGAAGAAATATTTCCTGACTCTTGTAATCATTTCAATTCTGTTATTAAAACATTAAAAAGGTACTGATCAGAACCAGAGCCTTGAAACTGTGGCCCCATCTCTGCCGCTCCACACTGAATCTAGCACTGTTATTATGGAAAAGGGACAGGTGTAACACATTCACCATCTGCAGGTTGACAGGCATGACTTTCCATTAGGATTTTGTCATCGAGCCAAAAACCTTATCTGTTTCACTGAAAATCCTGTGAATTCTGAGTTTGTTTGTTTTGCACCCCTCCACCTCCCTTCTTTTTTTTTTTTTGCTCAGCCGTGAGACAAGTTGAACTTTTCACAAGCTGCCACATCTCTAGAGATGTTGATGCATCTTGAATCTAAAAGCAGCAGACAGCTGGTTTTCTGAGGTTTTTCTTCAACACTTTCAAAATAAATAACAGTATTGACTGAAATTAAGGGGCTATATCATTTTTGCACTTCTTTTGCATTATGTGTCTCAGAATTCTTCTGATCTGATAGATTTCTTTCATGTGAAAATATGTTATGAATACAGATTTGTGAGGAGACCAGTTCCTTTTTTCCCCCAGTGGTTTAGTGTTAACAGTCAGCAGCTCAACATTCTTTGGATTGACATATTTCTAGAAATTTGGTCAATATCAATATTAATAAAATTACTTTTGACAATTTTTCTTTTTACAAAATTCTGTTGGAATTTAAATTAAAAAGAAAATGTGGATGAAATGTGAATCTTCTCAACTCCATATCCAACAGAGAACTGTGGAAGGACAACACAAAAACTGCTCAACCCAGGAAATCTTGCTGCTTTTTTATGTATTTACTGACATCCACATAAGTTAATTGGCAATATTTATATGACTGAGTATAACAAGAGTATCCCAAAAAAGCTGAGTCTATCATAAGTAAAGATGTGGGCAACTAGTTCAACAAATTCTGACCATGTCAGAGTTTCAAGGAGTCCCCCTCTTTGGTAAATTATATTTTTAAGATTCATAGAATATAGGTGATATCTCTGTATGTGTGGAGCAAGGCTAAAAACCATAACCACTACATGAAAATCAGATATGAGTCTGTCTAGGAAGTCACAGACTCAGGAACTCTTCTTTAAACCACTGTTAATTAACACAGTTCACTGCATTTATAAATAATGTCACTATATGCTTTGGTGTGCAAATACAAAAATCAGACTTAGTGCTGTCAAAGCAATATGTTAACATAAACCTGTTGAAATAATTGTTATTCCAAGTTAATATAATTTGTATTTATTGTAATTGTAAAATAACAATGCAATTTATGTAAACAGCAACATATAACTTTTCATCAGTTGCATCATTATTTCCACTTCTGAAACACCGCACATGCTGTCAAACAATTAAATAAGTCATCCTACAGTGTGGGCCCATCTTGACACTTTAATTCTACACAGCATCCCTTTTACATACGACAGCTGTTTACATTTTTACTATTTTCTCAACCAAAGAATGTTCATGTTGCAACTAACTGGTCTAAAAAATATGATTAAGGATTCAAATTATTGCAAATTAATTACGATCAGGAATCATTATAACATTTGTTGACAGTAGGCCATTGTAAATCCTTCTCGTTTGGTCCTCCTACACTATACTTTTTGTTGAATAAAAGGCTATTTAAGCAGTGACTTGATTCAACATCGGCTTTTGGATCACTTCAAATGGGGTGTTGAGCAGACCAGGCCAATAAATTGGGATCAGCACTCTTTCAAGAGATAAGTCTGGCCAGGACCTCCCTGCCTCTATCTTAATTCTTTCTGAACTATCTGAAATAGATCCCTCAATATTCTGTGTGAGCCAAGTCTGCCGTCTTCATTGCGACATCCATCTTTAAAGTTCTTCAAAGTCTTCTATCAGGGGGAAAGCCTGAGGGACAGCTCACTGCAGGCCGGATGACCCACATATTCTGTGTTGCCATCTTTATTCACTTTGGTCTTATGCTCTTTCTCTTTCCATTTAGTAGGGCCTATCTGCTTCTTTGCAGGCTTCTATCTCACAGCCCATCCATCATTTGCTTTTGTGCCATACAGTGGATCTGTCTTAATATATTTCTCTTGGCTTACCAACTGTGCTCCATCACTGGGGGAGGACAATCCAGAATAAAGAACATTTGATTTAAGTTAGAATTTTAAACAAGAATAACTACAAGTTTCCCAGCAACAGCATTACCTTGATATAGCACTTATTCTTACATCTTTTTTGCCTTTGCATAAAAATGTTCACTTGCATTACTCACCTCATTCTGCACCTTACAGAGATGTGCTTCTTGAATTTAAACAGTTTGGTTTTTATTTCCCAATCTAATCTGTCACATACGTATATCTTGATTCAGATGTAAGTGTATATATGAAAAGTAAAGTTTTGTAGTGTTGTATGGAGAAGACCAAAAACTTATTTAGTATAGATAATGAGTAACTACTTTTTTTTTGCTTCTGGAAATAGTTCAAAGCCATTCTTTCTCATCAATGCCTCGCACATGGAATGCAAAATCTGCTCATAGTAAGGATCATATTATCTGTTTTCTATTTAAGTTAAAGTCATTGCTTGGCTGAGCCGGCCAACATACTTGCTTAATGTTTATGAAGTAATCATTACATTATCAAGTAATTAATTTTCCTTCCAAAACTAGAGTCTTTCTACAGTCTATCTTCCATCTATCCATCCATTTTCACACATTGAAGTTGGGTCGCGGAGGCACCAGGTCCAGGAGAGAGACCCAGACATCCCTCTCCCCAGCAACACTCTCTATCTCTTCCTAGGGATCCTGAGGGACATACTCCCAGTAGGACTTGCGCAGAAAACCTCCAAAGGGAGGCGACCCGGAGACATCCTAACCAGATACCCGAACCACCTCAGCTGACTCCTTTCAATGCAGAGGAGCATCCAACTTCCCTCCGGATGACCAAGCTCCTCACCCTATCTCTAAGGCTGAGCCCAGTCACCCTCCAAAGGAAACCCATTTCAGCCACTTGTATCCACGATCTCCATCACTATAGACATCTTATGACCATAGCTGAGTGTTGAAACAAAGATAAACCTGTAAAACCGAAAGTCTCGCCTTCTGGCTCAGCTCCTTCTTCACAAACCCCAATTCGTCTGTCCATCACTCGTGAACAAGATACCCAGATACTTAAACTCCTCCGCCTGAGGCAAGGACTCATCTGCAACCTAGAGAGAGCATTCCACCTTTAACCGGTTGAGAACTATGGGCTCAAATTTGGAAGAGTTAACCTTCATCTCAGCTGCTTCACACTCAGCTATAAACCGCTGCAGTGTGTGCTGAAGCCAACAGAACCACATCATCCACAAAAATCAGAGATGCAATTCTGAGATTTCCAAACCAGAGACTCTCCTCTCCACAACTAAGCCTTGAGATCCTGTCCATGAAAATCACAAACAGGATCGGTAACAACGGGCAGCACTGGCGGAGTCCAACACACACTCAGTGGGGTTACATGGCTTTGTAAAGAATCAAATTAATGCATAAATTACAAGACTGGGTTATTAAGTTCATGTATACACCTTAGTCTGATTAAAAACTGGACCGGGTGGAGTTCCTCGCAGTGATATTAAGACTCTGAGATAACTCGGTTGATAGTCGCTCTAAACGTGCTTGTATATGGGGAATTGGACTGGGAATTGGATTTTGCGTTCTGCGCATGCTCGAGATTTTTTCCCGGGGTTCTGACCTGGAAGTCGAAGGAGACGATCGGCAGCGGCATCTTCCGTCCATAATCATCGCAAACAAGAGCGCCGTTGCGCATTGCGTTTGTGCAATAACCATGCTCATCACAAACAAAATGTAGAGGGATGTAGCTTCATCTTGCTCTTCTTCCGCCATCTTTCTCAAATGCCAGTTTATTGTTGTTGTTGGTGGTGGTGAAGAGGTCAACCGGAAGTGACTCTATTACGACTAGTTGAAATGGGTACAGAGCCACCTATCGTACCGCGGTATGACATGCCTTGTGCCAAAGATTAGATTTATTCACCGCCTACTATAGCTATAATCAAATTAATCTCATTATGTAGACCCACTGACTGTAAACAAGTTCGACTTAGTGCCAAGAATGCGGACACTGATCTTGCTTTGGTTATACAGGGACTGGATAGCTCGTAAAAGTCTGTCCTGCACATGTAAATATAATCTTCTCTTTTGAATGCTCAATCCTGCCTAATTCCAATGCTTTATTTTTATAAATAATTGATTTGTGCACAATCAATGTGCAACTTGTATCTCTGATGGCATGGTGTTTGTAAGGAGGGTTTCCTGGACAGTCGTTCTGTTGTCAGCAGGACCAAGAGTCAAAGTAGATGAGGCTGGGGTCAATGACATTGTAAGCATCTATTTCGCTGTCACTCTGACCCACCATTTGCTGACTCAGTCACAAACTTTTGAACTCTCTTGTAATTTTTCCCTCCATGGCATTAAAGATGGCAAAGATATTTTCCTCGATATCAGTGTTGTGAAAATTTAAGCTCTAAACGATATTTATTAGGCGATGTGAGGCGATATGGAGGAAATAAAACTTTCGTAATACTTGTCCACTGAGTTTCCTCAGTGAGTGTACTGATCTTTAAAGTGTAGTGAATCAATAAATCAAAGAATGATCTATTTATTCATTTAGATCATATATTTTTTTTTTTTTAGCAATTTTGAAAACCAATGGTTTTGCTAAGACTCCATTGTTTTGTTTTTTTGTTTTTTCATTTGTTTTTCATTATCTAAAGGGGAAAGTTGATCTTTAGAAACGGTCTTTCAAAACCATTCAGTCCATTCTGATGAATCACAGTCAGAACATAACGTACGCCCAGTCAAAATTATTTAGTGCCCTGAACCCTATCTGTTCAATAAGTAATTTCACCCTTTGACTTGTACCAATTTATAGAGCAGAGGACGAGTGTTTGAATGTCATATGTAATGAAAGAAGGAAGGAGGCTTATGTTTGAGGTTGATTTAACCTGAGATTGTGTGTGCGCATTCTGTCAAATTTAAGAAACCCACCGACAAGAAATATCACTTCAAAGTCCCTCTGATGTCGTGATACAAACAATAAAGGAATACTGCATTGTGTTGCTGAGATCCCCTCCCATCAGGCCATTAGAATGCACAGTCACATAACTACATAGGTCATGTCTAGCTGTCTTTGTCTGAAGCTCGTTTGACATTGCAACCTGTCAGTGTCAACAGCCGGTCAGCCGGACACTTTTTATGTGACAGACACGGGTATCTTTCACTTCAGAATCCTCAGACTGAATCAAAGTGAATCATGGCAGCAACTCCTCAGCATTGGTCCTGCACATCTCCCCTTCTCTGCTTTGCTCAGTTCATGGCCTTCGTGATTTGCACTTTTTAAAAATGATTTTTTGATCTTACGTGTGAAACAGTTTGCTTAAAGCTTTAGACAGACACCATCTTAAATTGTGCAGACTCCACATAGTGCATCAGACTCACCTTTGCTGTCCTGAAGGGACCGTTTCAGAGCAGGCCAGTGTGGAAATCTGTAAAAACACTGGCAACTAACAAGAAAAGAGATTGGATCAATATTGAGGTAAATCACACAATGGAAAGCAACTTTAAATCCTTTCACTGGGAGGATTAGAAAATTCTTGGCTCATGATAGCGTGACCAACAAGCTCCAAACCTTCTTGACAAAAAGAGTACCATTTATGTATCCCAGAGAGACCATATGAGCTTTCCAATGCAATGTAAATCTATCCTGATCTGCTAACTTAATTACGGAGATGCATGCAGACCAGGGATACTGTACCTCATTCTGCAGCTCACAGACACAAGGGCTTATTGAATTTCAACCGTTTTTATTTCATTAGCCAATCCAACTAGAGCTAATTTGTGTCAACATTACGCCCCAAAAGAAGAACATCAGTGTTTATCTTGTGTGGATAATCAATCAAATCAAGCACTTCCATCCATCAATTTTCTGTACGCACTAAATTATATTCAGGGTTGTATTTTGCTTCAATCCAATCCAGCTGACATTGTGACAGAGGCGGGACACATTGTTGACAGGTTGTCAGTCCATCATAAGGCTGACACAGACACACCCACACAGTCAAAGCCATGGCAAATTTAGAATCTGCAATTAACCGAACGAGCATGTGTTTGAAAAATTCCACAGAGGTACAGGGAAAACTTCCAAACTCGTAAACAAAGGCTCCAACTGAGATTCAAACCGGGAGATACACGAAAGATGGGTCACCACACCAATGATGGGCTTGAATGTCATTCTCCTCTGAGTCCTGTGCTTGATCCATTCTCCAGGAGAAGTAAGTACAAACTGTAATCATAATTTGAATCCCCTGTAGGACTTTTACATTAGTGTTTTTTTCTGTTTGTTTTCAATTAGATGCTTAGATTTTGGTAGAAATATACTCTGAGAACATGAGCAATGTATCCTCTGAAAGTCATGTCACCAGCAGAGAACATTTAGCAACTACTTAATGGCATCCATGCTGGACTTTGTGGAATTGATGTTGATCAGACTAACACTAACTAGTAACACTATTGGCTCCTGTCCATATGTGACAAGTTGGGACTAAAAACAGTTCAATCAGGGACTTTGTTGTACTGAACTGTGATTGGCTAATGTCTACTTTTCTCAAAGTACACTATTTTTTAACATATTTTACATCTTAACTATGATCTGTATGTAGTTATTGTTGTTTGATTAAACTATAATTGCTTCACTCTGTATCTTTAAAAAAAAAAAAAGTTTTCTATTGGCTAATCATCCAATACTTAACATCCTTACAATGTGTTTTGGGGTCAAATGGATAAAGTGCTCCCATGCTTCTAGTATATAAACATCCTCTGCCAGATCACTGATGCCGCTGGATGGGAACAAGTTTGAGGGATTGGTAAAACTGTTTTAAAGAAATGATCTAGCATTGTTATCGGTGTTGGATGTAAGGGAAATTATGTTTTGTGTTCCTATATGGATGTTTCTGTGGATGTTGATGTTGTGGTCCATGTCACATGACATTAAACAGTTCAGGACCTGCAGTTGTTCTCCTCTAACTGCACCATCCAGGAACCATCCATGTGATGACACAACTTTACCCACAAGAGGTTTTTATTTTCAGAGCCTCGTATCTGTTATCTGCTCAGCATAGTTATCTCTCTAGAGAGGATAGGAATTTATTTGATCTCCCCTTCTGGCAACTCATTTTCCATCCACACTGACTGTCACGATCTACATTTTCACAGGCTCGAAAACATCAAAAGGAGGTGTTGAAGTCTAGTTTTCACACAGACTAGAATATACTGAACTTGTGTTCAATGTTTATCCACAGATGCCAAAAAAGTTACTGCCTTCCTAATTTCTGAATTACCTGAACAGAATTAGCAGGACATACCGAAACAGCTACCCACAGGCACTGGAAAGTGAAAGAGCTAAGGAGAGCAGACAAAAAAAATCTATTTGGGAGAAATACATTAAGACAGATGCTGGCCATAGTTAAAGGCCTGTACTCCACTTTCTAAATAAAGAAACATTGCTTGAGTCACCATTCAAAGTCATGTCACCAATGAGGTGGACATTCACTATGTCATGAAGGAGATGTTTGACATTTTGCTGTGTCCATGTTCAACATCTCCTTATGCATGTGTCTATAAGATGATTTAGCCACAAATGTGTCACAGATCATGTTTTGTTAAATCTTGTTTCAGGTCTTTTCATGTTTTCAGGTTTCTGGTCATGTTTTTCCCCCTGTCACTTAGTCTCACTCATGTCACCTGTTTCATTGTCCTCAGCTGCACTCACTCACTAATCACCCTCCTCAGTATTTAGTTTCCTGGTTCACCCATGTTCATTGCGGAATCCTCATTTTCACTACCCTTCATGCCACAGTCGCTATAGTTAAGTCTGGTTATTTATCCATAGTCTTGGTTTCCATAGTCATGTTATTTATCCATAGTCTTGTTTTTGTTAACGTTAAGTATTTTTTATATCCGGCCCTGCTGCGCCCTTTGTTTTTGCCTTGCTCCCTGTTTTGTTTGTGAAATAAACCTTTTTTGAATTTTGGAAAGAACTGCATCTGGGTCTTACCTTCACCTCTGTTCTCTGACAAAATGCTTACGAAGAGCTAGGAGGGGCTAGGCTGGCACGTTAGTTGACCACCTTCAATGCAAGAGAACCAAAGTCAAGACTACTGCTAAAATCATTCACTTAATCATTCATAAAATCTTTCACTTTTCTACTTTGGTCTTATTCGTGAATAGTGAGGGTTTAGGAATCAAGAGAAGGTGCAGAAAATTAAACGTGGTTATGGGTCACACTCTTCACTATTCATGCAATAGGAATACATCTCACAAAACTTTCCAGATATCAAATGTTGCCGCCATGGTTACACTGAGATGATGTGATCATCTACAGCCAAATGTGCAGCAGTTTACAGCAGAGTCCTCTCAACTTGGTTTGCAATCACCACAGCCATTTTATAGTTGTAGCTCACTGAAGTATTATAACTACACTGGTTACTTTAGGGCTAGTTAACATTTTGTAGCACTCTATACCATCAAATGATACATAAAGAAACCATTCTTCATTTTACTTACTCGCATATTTAATCTCAGATAGTTTTCAGCTATCTGCCATGTTTAATGCACCTAGCAACAGTATTTCCTGCTCATAGAAACATGAACATTCTGAGGAAGTGGCTGCGTAGTTTTTGGAGTACATGACATGCTCCTTTCAGTTACACTTGGGCATCTGAGATTCGTCCAAGTAAATATCAGTTAACACTGGATATTTGAATCTGATTGTTAGAAATTGGGGTGGCGACTGGGGAAACTGTCTAATCATAACGGTGACCGTATGTGACAAGTTGAGAGTGAGAACAGGTCGACTTCCAATGTTTCAGTCAGCACAGTGTGGTTATGCTGATTTTTATCTACACTCATTAGAACGTGTGTGTAGATGGATACCATGTAGAGAGAAGGGAAAAGTGACAGCTCACCCAAATGTACCCCAACTGTGTTTTGGGACTTTAGTAATCATTAATGACCTGTCACTGGATGCTCTCCTTGACTTTTTTTCTGTGATTATTATTTAATGTCAAAGGTGGATGAGATACAAAGTGTACATTGGACTGGGAGAGAACTGGTTTTTTTTTTTTGTTTTTTGTTTTTTATTTTGTTGCCTTGCAGTGTCAGAACTATGGCAACTTTTCATCAACCTGTACAAGCTGCAATAATATCCTGTCATAGATGGAAAGTGATGTAGCTGGTGTGGATGAGGTGCTGAGATTTTGTAGGGGGGGAGAGCGTTTATTGACTAAGGGAGTTGAATTTGAAGTGTGTTCGGACAACATCAAATTGCTATTGGAGTAAGTGTTGACAAGACATCTAAAGAATCAGTCATCTGATTCTGTGCAGACAACACAGTCAATTCACTGTGGTATGATAGCATATCTTCGCTGTTGACCTTAGCTTGCCCTCAGAAAACCATACCAGTCCCACTTCACTTTAAATAAATTTGTAAATATAACACAGACTGAACATGACAATAGTTGGGCCGTTGAACATGTTTTGTTGTTTTCCCTCTATTATTCTCTCCAGGATGGACAGCTTCTATTATGGCAGCTTGCCAAAGCGAACCGCATTAAGGTCGGCGTCTCTCTGTGTTGTGCGGGGCAGTCGTGCAGAACTTGCTCAGTGAGGCCATTTGCAGTGCATCTCCTGGGGAAGCATCTCGGATTTGTGTAATACGTGCCAGGCACACATTTAGCCTATTACATAGTCTCCTTCGTAAGCATGTTTTGTGTTTGATATCAGCTCCAGTATACAATATAAAAGTGTTGTACAGATGAATTTTCAATTTGCAAAAATCACTTTTAATATATTTCAGTGCAAGAGTAACACATATCTTGTATTATCTTGATAATTGAATATCTTGGAATTAGCATTTAACATCCAATATGAGGCTGGGTGTCAATTCAATATTGTTCTGTAACCAACTTTCCCAATTCATGTGCCATCGTGTTCGATAATAATTCTACTTTGTATTATGCAGAGAAAGGTGTGAAAGGGGGAAACACTGTATGAATACGGTAAGATTCTTTCAATTTAAACATGCATATGATTTATCAACCGGCTGAAGATGTGCTGATGTACATGAATTTACAGAACAGAAATCTGGTCATTGGAGGAGGCAAGGCAAGGCTCCAAATTTGCTTCACATTTTGTTGAATACATATATTCAAATTCCTCATGTTGCAATTGTAAAAACAAAAAGATCATTGTAAATAAATTTCAGGATATTTTTTTATAGACTACGTATTTTCAAATGGAAACAACTTCTGAACGGGAGAATTCTTAACTGATATCTCTAGAAAACTTCTCTTGCTGGCTACTTAAATAACTTGCCATGCAAGTTCACTAATATTAAAAGGAGACACCACCTCAATGTTCCTGGTTTCGAATACTGTCATCAAGACCAAATGTGCATACTTGGTGATTTCTTTCTTTTCACTCCTTTGAGAGAAGACTTTTATGGAAGTAAAATAGCTGCAAATCTTGAAATTGAACAGTGTACAATACATTTGCACTATTTTTATTAAGCCAGAAAGATATAACTGAACATTGTAATCCCATGAACATTAATCTGTGTAATTAACTAGATTATCTTTCCTTGCAACTTCTCCAAGCACGTTTCTACGATATTTATAGTGAGAAAGAAGATAGGAAGTCTCCTGCCATTTACCTGCTGGTGGCCATCTTTAGACACTGCAGCAGTTTTCAATCAATACCCTGTGTGGTGAAGACACTGATTGTAGGCCAGGACAGGAAAAGAACACCACAGATTGCTACCTGCATGTGCAGATGGTGTCATGTCAGTGGTTAGACTTCTTTCTTGCTCAGTGTGATACATGTTCTCGACAGGCAGTGGTGGCAGACACAGCAAATGCAAAAAGCAGGCAGGGGTAAATCAGATTAGCGCAGCAAAGAGAGCCAAATGGCACTTCCGAAGCTGCGGAAGTACCTGTTGTCCTGTTGTAATTCTGTGAATTTCATTGGGGGACTTTATTTCCGTCAGCCTATGGGGCTTGGAGGTAATCTGTTTTAAATTATGAATAACAGTATGTTTGTGTTGCAAGTTCTATTTATACTTATAATTCTTACATAATGAAGCAAAATTGGAAGAAAAAAAGAACATCAGCGTTTTATTCTGACCTTAAGAGACCACAACAAAAATAACTTCCTTGTCCCTAATGTCAGACTGAATATGAAGCACACAGATGAGTTGCATGACAATGGCAATGATGTTATAAGGGCTGACAGGACAAGAGCAAGTCAGCAGTGCTAGCATATGAGAAGGCCAGTGTGTGCTGCTTATCCGTGTTCCTACGCATGTTTAGACCATTACCATCGCCGTCCATCTTAGGTTCTTAGGATCAAGTTAAGTCAATAAAGGGCAAGATCTTCATCAGATAAAAATACAACAGCAATTAGACCATGTAGATTGTGACAAAAGATTCAGTGACACCGTCAAAAAGGACGCTAACAAGCAAGAAGGCCAGTGCTGAGAGCAGCAGACATGTTCATTCTCTAAGTGCATGTCATCATTTAAATGTCAAGGCCTGATCTCGGTCCACAACAAATTTTTGAGAAGGCATGTCAGGTTACACAAACCCAAAGGCAAATGATTCGTCACTGCTGAAAGTGACATACTTGCTACAACAGGCCAAATGTGATGAAACATTGCCTTTTTGTATCGTGCTAGCGATGAGAATCTGTTCTAATTTTGACATTTTACAAAATAGAGTTGAGATCTGTAATATTATTTTATTGTCTCACTGGAGTGGCCTTTTAAAGAGCTTTGTGCTGTCATTGCCTCATAAGTATGACCCTGCAATCTATACAGAGTCATTCCATTCACAATCACAGGTACATCAGAGGCTGTACGCTTTCAAAAGAACACTATTAAAGCCATTATCATGGCTCGCTGAATTTCCAACTCATGGTTCAAGCTGTGACTCACACTTTTGAGATTAAGTATTTTCCTTGCATACTTAAAAACACTTGAAATCAGTAAACAAAAGAAAAGTATATTTTTTTTCCAAGGCCCAATCAGGAAAAGAAAAAAAATAGCATCAGAATAATTCAGGTTCTCTGCATGTTAACAATCACATCCTTGGTTTTGTATGATTGAGAGAGACCTTCACAGATAGAGGTGCAAATTGGGAAACAACATAACCTTGGAACTATGATAAATTGTACAGCAAAGCTGACTGTTTCTAGTGAGAGCTTTTTATTTACACAGTTAAAAAAAAAAAAAAAAAAAGAGGGACTGACTAAAATTAAATGTAAAAATATAAAATGTAGAATGCAAGCGATAAATTTAGACCTGCCTTAGGCTAGGATTTTTTTTTAATCAACCTCCAGAGCACTGACCCTCTTAGGTGCTGGTCACAGATCCTGATAACATGTCATTTCAGGGCAGACACCCGACAACCACTCTTAATCATCCCAGTCTGTTCTTCCACACAGGCAGTGTTGACAAATGAGTTCTGTTTTGCATAGTGGACCCAAAAATGCTATGAGCCAGACAGGTTTAGGTGAAAGTGTTGATAAGACGGATGAGTCATTTATCTGAGCATGTAAAGATATGGCTGACACACATCCTCATGCATGTCCAGGACCAACTGCAGATATCCTCTGCCATCAAAGCAAATTAAGGCCAGGTGAAGTCACTGTCAATCAGAAAAGCTGTCTATAGTGGGGAGTCAAAGCACATACAGGAAAAACACTAAGGCAACCAAGGCTAACTATTGCTAATGAGCAAAGATGAACCACACCTATGTAGCAACATACAACCACAAGACCCAACAGTTGGGACGCAGAGTGAAACATTTTACATTTTCATGAGAAATATTAGCTATTCTTGGATTTGATGTCAGCAACACATTTCAAAAAGTTGGGACAATGCCATGTTTAGCAATGTGTTGCACCCCCTCTTCTTTTAACAATCTGTAAACATCTGAGAATGGAAGGGGACCAGTTGTTGGGACTTTTGAATAAGGAATGTTGTCTGATTCTTGTCTGATATAGGATTCTAGCTGCTGAACAGTCCTGGAGCTTTCTTGTTATATTTTACGTTTCATGATGTTCCAAATAATTTCAGTTGGTGAAAAGTCTGGACTGCAGGCAGGCCAGTCCAATATAGACACTCTTCTACCACAAACCTAGTTGCAGTATGCTGGTTGCATTGTTTTGCTGGAATGTGCAAGGCCTTCCCTGACAAAGACGGAATCTGGATTCTTCTCGAAAACCTGTATATACCTTATCAGCATTGATGGTATCTTTCCAGATCGGCAAGTCGCCAGGTCCGTTGGCACTTATTCCTCCCATTTCATCACAGATGTAGTCTTTTGAACTGATAGCTAATATCAAGCCGTATAGTCTATATAGGTCCGTATAGGTTTATTATTTTAATTTCCAAAATAATTCTAAATTTCCACACGTTTTCCACTTTACCTCATTAATTTAATTTTAAATGAGCTTTGGCCCACAGAAAATAGTGGTGAGTGTGGATGATACTAACAAATAACTTTTACTTTGTATTACAGTGCGTTAACCTGTATTTGTGGATGGCACAGTAAATGGTTTTTCACAGACAATGCTGCTAGAAATGCTTCTTTCATTTACATTTCAGAGAGCATTTAAACTTTTTGTTGTATTTGGAGTTGTAATCTACTTCATTTTACATACACAAGTCTTTAAATGTCATAAGGTTGTGTAAGGTTGAGAGAAAGTGAAAAGGATAAGAAAAAAACTAATAGTATACCAGCTAAGTCTGTAAGTTGTAAATGCAGTGTGAAGTGCTTTTGGACAGAAATAAATGGACTCTGGAATAATGGGAGTCTTTCTAGTAGATGACTAACAGAATAAAAGACATGAAGTAAAAGCCTTCACAATGACAGTGAATGCTGTTCCTTTGGTGTAAAAAGCTACAAACAACAAGCATCTAGCAGGTGATGTTTTGAGCTTCACGTTTGCCACAGTCTTTGCTCCTGGAATGACTTTTGAAGATATTTATTCCCAAATCAGAAATTAAAGTACCTTTTTTTTTTACTTTGTTTTCTGTCAATTGCTTGTTTCATGGCTAATTCATTAGTTGTATAATCTTTGTTTACGCCTTAGGTCAAATCAGACGTAACACTATCTCAGACTTGCTAATGTTGTAAATTATATTCTATCTGTTAAGGACAGCAATGTTTATTGTGGTAAAACAGAAGCAACCCTTGCTAGGGCATGTAACACTTTCCATTTTTCAAGCCAGTAGCATTCCAATCCAATCCATTTTTATTTATAAAGCATAGTTTAAATAAACACAAAAATTCCCAGAAGTGCTGTAAAATAAAATAAACATGAATAAATAGACTGTCCACCCCAGATAAAATATCTGTACATGAAAATCAACAAAAAGAGGTGGGAAGAGTTTTAAAATTAGACAGTAAGGAGGTCTGTCTAATGTGCAGCGGCAGTTTCTTCCATAATTTTGGAGCTGCAACGGAAAACGCTCGGTTCCCTCTGAGCTTCAGCCTCGTTTTGGGAACCCTCGGGAGCAGCTGGTCAGCTGATCTGAGAGATCGGCTGGGGGTGTAGGGGTGCAGAAGTTCAGAGAGGTACAATGGGGCAAGACCATTAAGAGATTTAAAAGCAAATAAAATAATTTTAAATTCAATTCTGAAATGCTCGGGTAGCCAGTGGAGCTAAAATCGGTGAAGTGTGCTCAAATTTCCTTGTGCCAGTTAAAAGACGTACAGCTGAATTTTGGACCAGTTGAAGACGTGCGAAAAAGGACCCACAGACCCCCATATAAAATGCTCTGCAGTAATCCAGCCGAGTAGTCACAAAGAAAAGGTCTTATTCTTGCCAGCTGCCTTAGCTGGAAGAAGCTTGCTTTCACCATAGCTTTAAGTAGCGTTTTCCGAGACGTGCTTCAAATGTCTTTTGGTGTAACTCAAGCAAAATTTGGAACAAATGACTGCCATTGAAATAAACTGTGCGACTTCATTTTGTAGACTAGATTTCAAAACCCATGCTCAACTAAGGTTTTTTTGTTTCACCTTGGAGACCCCTTTCAGTATGAATTATCTATTTCACCAATAGGCAGTGGATGAGACAGAAATAGGACCTTGCTAGGGAAAATTGGGACAGGGGAGTTTCTAAAAGGACTAACTCGAGCTGCATTTACACTGCAGATAGAACACTAAAAGAAAGTAACAACCAGCCAGCAGTTTGTAGACTAGTCAAAAATACATAATCCTTCCATTGCATATCGGCTCAATAAGACCCTGGGCTTTGCTGTTGGTCCATTCAGCTATATATTTTTTTAATTTTTAAGGATAATGATAAGAAGTATTGATATTGTTATGGAAGTTTTCACGTTTCCTTCCTAATAACTGATGAGAAATGAAATAGAGAACTTCTCTTTTTCTGCCGGCCAGCTAAGTTTTATTTTTCATTGCAAAGTAAAGATCAGTCGACACCATTCAGCGGTAATGGTATGGAAAGATGCAAACAAAAGGAAATCAGAGCATTTATACCTGAGGGGGGCCCTGTCAGCTTTGGGTGTGTATTGTTTGACCGTCACCCCTCTCCCAACCCCACATAAAAAAAAAAACAAATGCATAATAAATAAATAATGGAGACACTTCCTCCAATGGTTACAAGAATCAGAAAAGAGTTCCCGTGGCCTGAAAGGACTCATTTTTATTGCAGTTTCTATCTTGCTTGCTGTGTGATTAGCTTTAGACAAATTTTAAAAAATGACACATTTTTAAAATCTTTCCTTGTTTTGTTTTTTAAATAAATTGTAGAACTTAGTGATGTACACTTTGACTGCAATAGATCCTGACAAAGCAGTGAAATGTGTTGTGTTGGGAGTAAGACCTGCCTCCTATAATATATAAACTGAAGGACATTCACTGAGGATTTTCTTGTTTTGCCTTTCTATGGCTTCCCAATGAGGTGTACACATGTTGCTTCTGGTCACAATTAATTCAGTATGCTGGTGCCAGTGTACTGATATTCATAACAAAATGGAAACACAACTATGACTGTGGGTACATAATTATCAGTTGGCATTGGGGGCTTAGAAAATAAAGTGAGTGTGGATTTAACTTGTGTATGTATGGCTTATTTAACCCTCAGTGGTGTGTTGTGGAAGCACACAGCCTGCTTTTCACTCTTCAGCATTCTAAAGTGACCATTAAATGGTAGCGTTGGCTGTTAATATTTGATTTACATTTCAGCCAAGAATTGAGAGTGTTAGTTCTCATGCGCACTCGTGTATTTTTCCAGACCAGTTCAAATTCCCCCTCACTGCTCGCTTTAATGAGTACAAATCGAAAGAGCTCTGATCGTTTCACTTTTCCACCCACAACAACACTTTGTACATCCATAGTTATATACATGCAAACATCTGCCAGCTAATTATATAGCACATATAGTCAGCTTGCTGCAGCCAAGCGTCAAGTTTTTTAGAGATACCAGCACTTGTTTATGTTGATCTGTTACACAGTGACATGTCGCTGCTCTCTGCTCCTCAAACTTCTGAATGAGAGCACCAATCTGCTTGTCATCTCGCTTGTCAGGGAAGTTGTCAATCAAAAGTGAAAATGGGCCACTTTTCCCTCTCAGTGACAGATATGTTTCCGTCAGCTGCCAAGCAGCTTTGCAGAAGTCAAATTGGTATTAAGACGTGTGCAATTTTACAATCAGATGGAGGAAAGTCAAATGAAGAAGTCACAAGTATGAGAGAAGCTCATCTATAGTTTGACATGAATTCGACAAAGGAAATTGCAGGCAATAGTAAGAACGTACTTTAAGCCTTATGACTGTCATGGTCCGTGTTCTTCTATTTCTTTTCTATGTTCATGTAACGTTTTGTACATTTGTCTCCTTTCTTCCTGTTTTATTTTGGTAATTCCTGCCTCTGTTTGTTTCTCTTACTTACATCTTCTCCTCGTGTTTCATGACAATGACTTAACACTTAGATTATTTGATTATTTGTTACAATGCTGGCAATTTCAGTTCAGGCTGTTGCATTTTGTTGCATGCTAAAGTTCACCAGCTTCAGCACTAAACACAAAATAAAGCTGACTGGAAATCTTGACCTGTGATGTGAATATACTGTATTATGGGTGCGTTATGTTAAGATGTTATCTGGACGCATGAGGCAGGATACAAATTGGGGACAACACATTTTTAAAAACATTTATTCAATTAGATTTAATTCAAAAGGATACAATGCAAGACAGTTTGGCACACTGTGATACAGTTCTTAACATTTCTTAAACAGACATTTATTGACCATTATGAATGAGTCAATTTCTGTACTTGTGCCATTGGTAAGCTACTTTGAAAAATATATATTTAGTAGAAGATAGGGCAGTCAAAAAATGTTTTATGTAGTTCTTATTTGACTTTGTTCTTTACTTAATGCACCGCAATACTGTCAAGTGGGTATCCTTTATTGCAGCTCTAATATATGTACCTTATCTTGTCACCAACTCTCTACAACACTACAAAATCTTAAGCATAGACTGAGGAAAAGATTCTGTAATTACCATTGCCAAGTTGCAGCTAATCTGTTGTTGTAAAACATCTTTCGTGTCTTCATTTGGTGTGTTGTTCGTACTTTGGCTAGGTGTATTAGTTTCAGGGACTCGCCATGTTGTCTCACTAGGTTATGTCATGCTGCTACTGTACTTAACTGATGTTGCACAGACATTAAATATTCCCTTCTTCTTCTGAAATCCAATGAAACTGTTTAGCAGATGTTGGATTTGATGCTGCAGTGCGTTTCTACAGATCGTCGGACGTGCAAATTGTGTCGTTCAGGGACGTATCAACCAATATGTGCGCCATTGTCACTTCCAAACGGGAAACGGAGGAAGCTGTGGCCGAGAGTGATTCAAATGTTCCGTACCAAAAAAAAGAGCAGCAACTAATTGCATTATGGTCATCAGCAAGAATGTCTCTATGATGTTTGATCTCATTTGTACCATGACAGAATTGAGAGGGAGAAAAAGTTGGAAGAAATTGCTGCAGTGTTATGGCTAAAAGCTGCTTATCAGTTGGCTTCATTGTTAAGATTTTCCACCAGGTGCAAGATGGGGAAATAGTCTCAGAAAAATCTAGTTGTGGTTTTACAAATAATGAACCTGCAAAATCTGGAGTCTTTGACTTTTAAAAATGGCACTGTGTGAGTGGCTGTCAGGCACTAGTCTTTAAAAAATCTTTTTCAAGTTTGTTCAAAGTTGTTTAGTGTCCGGGCCGCATTACTTAATCAGATTTTAATGGTATAATCAGACCATCAATCAGTTTATGACACATTTATTCAATAAGGTGGGGAACAAATGTAATTATGTTTTAAATTTTCAAATCGGATTCCAGTTCATATCCATATAGTATTGAGTGATTATTCAACATCTCCAAAGCTATCACCCTCACATGCTGTACTGTAGCTAGATATCCTGACACTGATGCCTTCACATTAAATTTATTTAATAAAATGCAAACATTGCAAGAGGTGCTTTTCAACTGTTTTCTTGCTTGCTTTGCCATATTTATGTGTGTGCGCGCATGAAAACTGACTTTGGCTTATTACTCAGCCTTGACATAGCGGGAAAAGGTAAAAGGTAAAACTTGACAGAGTAGTCTACTAGCATGATGACAAAAATGGCAGTGGTGGTGAGCCACTTGAGTCGATTCAAGCTGACAAGAGGTGAAAGAGAGGTAACACCCTGGAGAGGCCAGCAGTCAAGAACAGGACTGACATAGAGACCGACACCCACCGATGCTCACATTCACACTACCATTTTGTGTCGCCAGTCAGCCGAACATGCATGTCTTTCGACAGCAACAGAAAGCCAGAGGAGTTGGGTAAAAAAGAACAAACAAAAAAGAACAAGCAAACCCAGCACAGAAAGGCCCCCGGCAGCCTGTAGATTTGAATCCGTGAGGGAACGTAACCGCTGAAGCAATACATCCTCCTAGAGTTATTGAGAGAAATTAGTAAAACACAACACATGATGCTAAATAATAGCTGACAAACTGATCCGTTTATTTTTTTTTATTTATTCATCTAAAAATCTATTCAGCTAAGCTTAATGGAGAGCATCAACATGTGCTATGTACAGTGGCCACACTGCAAAAGCCACGATGCCAGTGCAAAAGCTATAATCGCCATTATTGAAATTAAAGCCAAGGGGAAATGTTCAGTGTGATCAAACTAAATACATGAGCTGGAGCGAAACTATCAGTGACCTTTATGAAAAGATGATCCGTTTGAACGGAGCAAGGAAACCGTGCACTTTCACCATGTGAATGCATACAAATGTGTCCACACTCTGTACAGGGCTGTACGGTATGATAATGAGCTTTATTTGCCTTTAAGGACATTGTGGCCAAAAAGCCTACTTTACACTGAACTTTTCCACTGAATCTCTATTGGCTGCTTTCTACAACATAAAAACAACAATTTGTCTTATTTATTTTTATGGCCTAAGATTAAATAAAGTGTAACCATGTGGGGAAAAAACAACTTTTGGCCAAGTGTTCATTCTTTCTACTCAATGTTTGTCCCTTTTATAAAGCAAAAACAATAAAAAATGTATATAGATAAAAAGATAAAACCTTTGCCTTGATAAGAAAATTAATAGGTTGGTGCGCTGTTATAAACAGAGAAGCTCGTGCTGAGGGCAGTAGGTGACCCTGATACGTGAAATCAGCCACAAAACAATTTTGATATTTAAGGAGGCTGATTTAATTGAACATATGTAAAGCAATTCCATGTCACTTAGAAGTAGACACTTTAAGATGTAAATGTGTTCATTGTTTTTATGTTACTGTTGTTCGAGTATAATTTTAAGTTCTTGATGATTGTAAAGCTGTACTGTACAAACTTGTATTGTCCTTCTCTTGGCCAGGACGTCTGTGCAAAGAGATTTTCAAACACAAGAAAGTTTTACTGGTTAAATAAAGGTGAAACGAGAATAAATTATAAACCTGACCTGATCTGCATGCGAACATGTTTTTGTATTTAGCTCGGTCGGCAGAAGCTCTTTTGTCTTTTGAGTTATTTCCATCTATCTTTTTTTTTGTCTTTGTACTTTTATATAGCATACTAAAAGCCTCAGGATACATACTCATTTTTAATTTAAGCTGAAACATTTTCCTGTTCACACTGAGACCTTTCTATTTACCATGTACACTAAATGTTAACCAAGGTTTTATGAGCTAAATTACACAGGCCTTCATGCTGTAGTTCAAACGTTGAACTATAAGTGGACATTTTTTATATGAGATTAACTGATAAGGAGTTTTTTTTGCACAAAAAGTTGCACTGAATTGATTATATAGCATTTTTGAATATGCTAATTCATCTTTTTAATCACATGAAGGTTTGGCAGTTTTTAAATGAAAACTCTGTTTATCCCCTTTCAACAGACACTTATCAGTGATCCCCACTGTGCTAATCAACATAAATCCACATGAGCTATGACACAATAGCTCGGAGACAAACATAAAAGTGTTCAGTTTTACAGAGAAACGCCAAATACATGACTGAAACGTTTGCGTTAACACCATCAAAGACGAACCAATTCAGAGCAGCATTTCACACTGCAAACACAGACAGGGAGAGCATATATGGAGTCAGCATTTTGAATTACAAGCAGGACAAATAAATCTGGGCAAAGATGAAAAGACAGGCTGAGACTTCAGAAAACCCAAAGAAAAGGAAATTGTGGTGGTTTCTGATAAGCAATAGAAAGAGATCAAAAACACACTGACGATGACCCTGTTACTGATGTTGCTGTTGGGAGTTATTTCTGATGCTGCTTTGCATGGAATAACATGATGTTACCATACCGTTCTGTCATGGAAAAACACACAAAAGGACAGCTGAAAAAGACAGCATGATCACCTTTCACTACTAACATTAACAAGCATTAAATGCACTTGTGTTGCAGATGCGTCACTGTTTACCTTGTGCTTTTTTCTTAGTCCTCATTTAAATGAAGCATTGACTATGTTTACGACATGTACTGTGGGTGTTGTACACAACATCAGAAAGGCGCTTTGAAGCTTTGAAATGTCAGTGCATTATATTGAGAAGCGACATAATGAGGCTACAGTGCATCTTGTCTGGTTCAGTGCCCATGACTATGCGAGGCTCAGGTTAGTGGTTAGAAGTAAATAGACAGGCATGGACAGTCTTCAACCTGTGCCAGACTGGAAAAAAGGACCACGGGATCACTGTCACATGCAGAGTTTACTGGGTGCTTCTCTGCTTCATATGCAGCCACATTGCACAATAGGCAAACACACACACACACACTTGGCAGATGAGTCATTTGCTTTATGAGTCATATCGTCTCCTCTTAAACTTGTGTGGGGCTTGATTTAAAAGGAAAAAAAGGAGGGTTATATACATTTTCATACTGTACTCCTGCCCAATACTGATGACGTACATTTTAGCAGATGGCTGAAAAATTAAAGTGTGAACCTTCAAGTGTATTGATTTAGGGCCCCAAGGACTGAATATTTTATTCACAACTGTCTTTTTCTGTTTTTAAAAAATATTGAGTGTTTAGTCATGAGTGAGGGGATATTTAACGTATAGACTCAAAGTTGGTCTTGTAGCATTTTCATTCAACATGCTTCAGCTCTTTTTGTAATCTTTTGCAAACAAAAGGAAGCCGTGTGTAACTCCAGCATCATCATCGAGCGTCTCAAGTGTTCTTGAGGTTTAACAGATATATTGTACATTTGCAGAGGTGCAATGTAAAGCTTAAAAGCAGTTTGTCATTGACAGTTCGTGTTTTAGGGGCATCGCTTTTTTTTGTTTGTTAGTTTTCTTTTGTTTTCTTATTGTATGTCAATTGACTTCCAATGCAAATGTACAGGTGGGATCTGATGGGGAAAAGGTGTGAACTCTCTGTTGCATCACATACTTCCCCGTGCATGATGCACTTGTTAGCTTGTTCAGAGTTCACGTATTTATTCTGCGGCTTAAGCCGGCAAAAGTCTATTAAACGTGAACAAACCACTGCATGATACATAAGCGGCCTATTACCAAGATAAGGCTGCACTGCGATTTGTTGTATCCAACATTTAAGGTATATTTTGAGAAGAATGCAGTCCTGCACCAGGACATGTAAAAACTATGTTTATTTACAATGCAAACTGTCAAAGTTTCTAAAAAATCATTACATACCAAAGTGTGCCTTTTAAAATCGTAACATGCCGGCTCTTTGCCCTTCATGAAACTGTCACGCTTAAAAATTGCTACATGGCTGCATTTTCCCCTGCTCAGTTGTAACATGCTTGAGTTTTGCACAAATGTTTGTAAAGGATTTAAAGTATCTCAGGGTCTTGTGTGCGAGAGAGGTGCAGGAGATCGTCAGTCTGCTATGACACAGACATTATGCTGGTCCGTCTCGGTGATAAGAGGTGTGAGGCGCAAGGCAAAGTTGTCGAATAACAAGTTGATCCAAGCTCCAACCGTCACCTAAGGTCATGAGCTGTGGGTAGTGACCGAAAGAATGAGACGGAGATGAGGCATGAAAATTCGCTCCCCCCATAGGAAGGATAGGATAACGCTTAGGGAAAGGGGCTCAGAGTTAAGTTGCTACATCTCCACAAGTAAATGTGCTTGTCGAGGTGGTGTGGGCAGCTGGTCGGGATGCCTCCTGGACACCTCTCATAACAGGGGTTTTAAACATGCCCTTCTGCAGACTCGCTGCAGAGATTATATCGATATGTTTCCTCCATGTATGAGCTGGAGGGGAAAATGGATGGATGGATGGAAGGTCTCACATATCATATGACGCAAATATTACATGTTCAAAATCACTTACTAAGGTTTAGGAGTGGGTGGATGATTCATGCAAAGACTACAAAGGTCATCTCTCCTCCGATCCAATACAGTCCAACAACTTTTGACTTTGCAACTTTCCTGTCAGTCACAGTTGATTAAGGTTAAGGGTAGATAACACATGATTAAGCTGAAATATTATTAATCCATTATTTGCTTGGTTAAAGGTTTGCTTTGGCGTCGCCTGAACGTTGCCCGATACAACAAAAAGTAGGCAATAAAAAATGTTACCATCTCACAATTCCTGCACCTTTACTGTGCCAGACTCTCTGGCCTGGGAAGAAAGAAACAAAGAAAGGAAGTAGAAGTTTCTCGAAATCTATTTTTTAGAGGCAAGAGTAAGGTTAAAAAATATTAAAAAAGGAATTTGTTGAAGTAAATCATTACCAAACCTGGCTATTAATTATAATGGCAGTTTCTCCTTCCAACAGTGATACATGCTTGACAGGCAATAGGGAAAAGGGCAGTCTGTGTCGGGTGGTGGAGGGAGCTGAGGAGGGCAGGGTCCTGCTGCTCTCCCTGGGATGGCTCTCTCATAATAATTTAATGTACTTCAGCTTTTTCAGCTGTGGTTCAGGAGGTATAGTTGGTTTTCTACTAATTTGAAGAGAAGAGGCTCAGTCCAGTCGCTCCTCCAGTCAGCATATCAGTGTCTTTGAGCAGGATACTGAACTTGTGGGTCTGAAGCAAGTGTGCTGTGGGGTGACTTGAGATGTCTCTCCAGTGGTAAGCCTCAGCTATGTATTTAGCAGTTTTGATCACTTCCTTGATTTGTTTTTGAGCATCTGGTAAATAAAATTTATTTTGGATGGAACACGTCTCCTGTTCTAAGTAAAAACGAACCTGAGTGCCTTTTGTTCTTGTTCTCTGTCTTTTAACTTTGACCTACCTCACTGGAGTAGCTGGGCTCGCCAGCATTTATATCTTTTTCTGGGTATTTGCTTTACAACAGTGACGTCTATCATGATACTGACATTAAACAGACACAAAACAGCTGTTGCCTTGCAGAAACTGCTAAAACTGTGACATAAAGTCTTGCTCAGTCTAAATTTGTATTCTCTGAATTCACTGTCGCGTAACTCGTGAGTAGTCAGACGGAGTTATTTGTAATACCAGTCTTTGGGGAAATGCCATTGGTAAAAGTGACCATATTGAATCCACACTGATAGTAGCTCTATTTACGAAAGACACCACAACTCGTTAACCATGTTTGCTAAATTCCTTGATGCATGTAGGATCCTGGTTAACATCATTAATCTCACACATACTTAGCGAGTGAGCATGTATTTCTGTGTGCATTACACCAAATACTTAAGAATTTATTAGTTTCTGACTTTGGAACAGTCAAAACGATGCAGAAAAACTACGTAGTTCTTCAACCACATCATAATCATTTAGTCAGGTTTTCATAGTAGGCCTTAATATTTCCCCACCTCCATTCCCTGAGCCTCTCCTCAAACTGTTTGTACTGTGAAAGGTCTCCACCTCCCACTGTGAACCCTCTCCAGAGGGACTATAGGTGGCCTTAGTCTGGGGGAAGGAGAAGCACCAGCAGCACAGATCAGCTCAAACCCACTACCTCCATGCCATGATCCAACGGTGTTAATCACTGCACCACCGTGCCTCCTTCTAGTCAAGATCAAGAGATTTTCAGTCTAAGCTAAGATTTCAGTGACTTCAGTTTCATGTTTGGCATTTTTCCCCATATTGTTTGTTTCTCAGAATTATTAAAGTCTCAGTGAGACTGAAGCTTTATTTGAACCATTCTTCCTGTTCTTAATGAGGTAGAAACCGTTCTGCTCCCAGAACTGTTTTTTTTTTTTCTTCAAGGAGCAGCACATATTAACTAAGCTCATACTAGAAATTGGCTAAATAGAAAATTAATGTAAAAAATGTGGATGATGAATGGATGATGGAATAGCAGCCAACACAGAAACTATATTCATAATTTTCTTTTCTTCTTGTGTGTGTCCTCACTTGCTGAATATGAGATTTCTTCTGTTCAACGGTCTATGGTTGTTTTCTTATACTCCTCCTCATGATGAGCTATATATTTACAATATGAGATAGATGTGGACTGCAGGCTGGGCAGTCAGGCATACACTGTCTATGAAGCCAGAATGTTGAAAGTCGTTCAGAATGAGGTCTGGCACTGAGCTACTGAAATAACCACTTACCTCTCGGGAAAAGACGTCACTTTAATGGTAGCATGTGTCTCTTCAAAATTCCAATGTACGCTTCTGCATCTGTGTTACTTTCCTATATATGCAAGTCACTCATGCCACAGAGATTGATGTGCTCCCATACTATCCAGTTGGTGGATTTTGCACCTTTTTGCTATAACAGTGACCCATCTTACCACGGATCACGCGTCCGCTGTCCTTCTGTCCATCTTAGATGAGCTGCTGTCCAGAGAATTCAGCGGTATTCCTGCACAGAGTTGCTATGGCTTCCTCTTTGTTATATACAGTTTCAGGTTGCATTTCTGGTTGCTGCGGTGGACTGTGTTAAGTGGCAGGGATTTTCCAAGGCACTCGTGAGCCCATGTGATCACAGGTGCATGATGTTTTTTCATGCAGTGATGCTGTGGGGCTCAAAGCTCTTGCACAACCAACCATGGTTTCTGGCCTTGGCCTTTAAGCACTGAGATTTCTCAGATTACCTGACCCTTTACATTGAATTATGCACTGTAGGTTCTGAAACATCAAAGTTCTTTTCCAATCGTTGAATTCTTACTCTTTTTTTGTTCAAACCGATCAATGATTCGTTGGTGGTGAGCCATAATCCATCCTTCCTCAGACAGAAGTCTTTAGTGGATGCTCCCTTTATACCCAATCATGACCAACTAGGCTACTGATATTTCAAGAACAGTGTCACTGTTCCATAAACTTGTCTGTCTGTCTTTGTGTCACTTACATCCAATTCTAGATATTTTTATTCAGTTTGTTTCTAAATGGAATTAAACTGGATTTAATTACTGAAATGTATGTTCGTATTTGTGTCTGTTAAATAAGATTAACAATGCACAATTAAAGTTCTGGTTCCATTTCAGATTAAATTTTTTCATGAAAATGGGTTCGTAGTTGAACATGTGAAACGATTATGCTATCTACAGGATAAGAGTACTGACTTGGTCAAATAATATCTTATCTACTGTATAATTAGCAACATATTACAGAGTCTGTAAGAATTTTCTTATAGTTTTACACAAATTCTCTTATGAGAGGTCCAAGAAGTATGAATGACCTGGAAAATAAAGTGTTATCTAACTTGAAGAAATAATCCATTTTTGCTTATATGACCTCAGTTCTTTGAGGCATGCAATCAACAAGGTGCTGAAAACATTCCATTCTGATCTTGGCCCTCGCAGACTCTTGTAAATATCACACAATGTTTTTTTTGTTTTTGTTTTTTTTCTTCGTCCTAACCATTCACAGGGAAGCACGCAAGGCCCAAGAGATTAGTTGCTTCTTGAGGTTGCTGCTAACATTGTCTGGCGCCAGTGATCAAACCACTTTCAGGGTCACTTACGTAACATCTTTTCACCATTCTGACATTTTATTAATCAGCAAACAAACTTACTTACATGCAACTAGCTGCATGTATCATTAAATACTTCTTTAACATTTGCTGTTTCTTTTTTTTTGTATCTGCAGTAGCTTCATACATAATATTAACCAACAAATAGCAGTCTGCATTACAGGTGACTGGGCTGGAGTTGCACGCTTTGTCAGCCAGTGTGTAATTTTGTCATGCAGTCGAAACGGAACCTTATTTCATTTCTGTATCTCAAAGGCCATATTTCACACATCAAACCTCTGAGCAGATGTTGGATACAAAGGCTGAAAAGATGGCCTTTCTATCATATTGATTAAATACAGTAATTGAGCAGAATTTGGGGCTTATTACACTCCCTCACACGCATTCACTTGAATGTGGGAGAGGAATGATGATCAAAACCAAGCAACCTTTTTGCCAAAGGTGACCTTGACCCGTGAGAACATCCGTGGGACTCAAAGTAAAAGCAAGGCAATTAGAATTATTTCCTGTTCACTTGTATTTCTACTCCCTCATTAATAATATCCTGAATGACAGACATTAAAATGCAGCCTGTTTTTTTTTTCATGCTTTCAGTTAAGTTCAATTTGATCCAGATTTAGAAACACAATTTCACAGTCTCATGTGCACAAAAGGAAATCTTTAAAAAAAAAAAAGTCATAGTTATGAACAGGTGCAACAAAGTTTCTGTTCAGCTCTTTTTCAATTTCACATTCAACCTTGTTAAATAAAGGCGTACTTATCAGGAAATTAGGTTTGTAGGTGGGTAAAGTTCATTTGAGGGGATATGAACTGGTTCTAAAAATGTTCCGGAACATACTGTCAAAGTGCTGAATATGAATTGAGTGTAAGGGTTGATATGACCCCCACATTCATTACCTTTGAAGTAGTAGGGACAAATACCTTGAAACACTTCCTTGAAGCAATAGTACATTTGTAGTATAAAACTGTACAGTACAGCAGAATTTGTGCTTATTAAGTGTGTGTTATGGAGACTGAATTGGTCAATTTTGGCTCAACATGTTTTGTGACTGAACGACTGAAAGACAACTGAGGGGGGCCAAATCGATGCACGCCATCTGCGTTTTGCATTAGTTTATCTGACATGTGTTTTGTTATCCGATATTTTACCGACTCAAATTCCATTTTTAAATACGTGAAGTGGCTAATCAGCGTATGAACTGAAACAAAAACTGGTTTATAAGATTCCCAGTTGAACCTTTTAAGGACACAAAGCACCAGGAGAGATCAAAAACCAACCTTGAGACAGTGCAACACATAGTTGTGTACCTGTTTCATCAGCAATCATACATCATACAATATAACAGGGCTCAACAGAAAAACTGCAGCATGCCTCCTCGTTCCTTTGTTCTGAAGAGCAGAAAAAGGCCTTAAAAGAAATCCCACGTCTACATTTGCCCTCGCTATGAACCCACATGTGTGCATATTGCTTTTTTGTTTGATTCTTATCAATCTAGACTGTCAGACTGACTGGAATACAACTTAAAAAACTTTATTCCAAACTAATTTCGCATTGCTTGGAACTAGGAAGACAGCTGCCCTGTTTAGAGAACCATGGCAAGATGTGACCAAAGGTTGAAATAACAAAATCAGTTCAAATCTTGTTTAAAGCAAGTCTGATGAATGACAGGAGGGCATTTGAGAGCTCAGGGTCTGTTGTGCTTTAAGATTCCGAGGATGGTTTCATACCCAGAGGCATTCACTTTGGTCGGAGACTTGAAATCTGTGTTTTCTGTCATATGAATTTAATCAGGCCCAAACCCCACGCAGGGCTGTCACAGGCAATAGATTTGTGTGGAATCTGGGTGTGAGAGAGAAAAGGGCGGGGTGTCAGTGTGTGGGGGTAACATCTGTTTCAAAGCAACCCGGGGCCCTTGCCTGTGTGTTTGACCTTGCATCAGCAAAGTTGGCCGGGGTTCTCTTCCATGGACAACACGTCGCCCGTGGCATAAACAAGAGGAAGTGATGATTAAACGCAGTCCTGTTGCTTCCAGGAAAGAGCAGCATTACTCGCCCGAATCGCACTAACACTTCTCCTTACTTGTGCTTGGCGCACACATATCCATTCACAGACACACAAGCTGATGCCGTAGTGCTGAGCTCCATATTTCCTTGCCGGAGGCCTCAGAAGGAGCACTTGAGTACAGTCGTCTGGCTTGCACGATTGCAACGTGGGGTCAGCTTTTAGATACACAGCTGCCCACCCTCACATATCCCACCCAACCCCAGCTGCATGCATCTGACAATTATATTTGTGTGCACTCACACATGGAAGCGCAAGCGTAAAAGGAGCACATGTGTATCCACAAGCACAAATGAATACCGAAGCACCAAAACACACAGACACAGACGCTCAAACAGCCCTCCAGGCTTTATTTGTATAAACAGAAGTTCTGCTGAAGCTGTGCAGCCGACCTGCTTTTCAGTGTTTGTGTCTCTGTTGTTTGTTTTCTTTTCCTTTTTCTTTTTTTGTGGTCTTGAACAACAGCTGTCTTGCTCCTGTAGATCTCTCCTTCTGTCACTGTGTCTCTGTTTCCCTCTTCCTCTTTGCCTTTGTCATCTCTGTTTCCCTCCCAGCCCCCTGTCCTCTTTTGCTCTACCTCTGCCTCTTTGTCGGTCTGTCTGCTTTTTGCAGCGTCTCATTACCGCAGAGCGTGAGGAAAGATTGCTTGCCTCCTGTCTCTCCTCCATCCACATCCCTCTCTTGGTCTTTACCTCAGCTAACTCCTACATCACTCCCTCTTTTTTTTCTTTTCTATACTCCACTTCATCCCCTTGCTTCCTCTCTTCTTCACACCCCCCAGCATTCTCCTTACAGTCTATCACAGGCAGGAGCTGCCTAACGTTTTGCATCCCTGCAGCATCAGGGCGAGGAGGAGGAGGAGGAAGGGAGAAGAGTGTTAGCGGGAGGAGAGCAAAAGCTGGCACTGATGTTGGTATCTGACTGGCGCAGGGAGCACACAGCTAAGTGGAATCAGATACACTCTGCACTTCTCCAGTGCACTGCAGCCCCCAAATCCTCAGGGTTGCAAAAAACTGCACCCAACTTCCAGTCTTCCAATTAATCAGTGAATATGAAAGAATATATAAATAAATCATCAAGAATTGTATCTTGATTACAAAATGGCTACCTTAACAGATCAAAACAACATGAAAAGCTTATCCAACACATAGCCTGAGATAGGTGGATGTGAGAATGCAACAAAACTCCAATTATCTGTTGATTAATTGATCAACTGAAAAATGCCCTGAAGAAATATAATCATCTATCTTTAGAAAGTATGAATGAAAAACTTCCAATTCCAACAGTTTTCTGATTTCAACTTGTTCAGTCGGAGGATGTGCTGCTCTTACAGGAAAGAGTTTCACAAATGTGTTTGTTTCCTACTGTGGATAAAGCAAATCAATCAATCAATTTCAGCATTTCGCCGTCACCATCTTGGTCTTTTGGGAGCGAGATGTGACATATTTGGCCTAGAAAGTGGAGCTAAAGAGTGATGTGTATATATAACTGAGGAATTCATTTCAGAAGCATGACCAACATACTGATCAGAAGAAGGGAATCTAATCAATGACAACATAATGACCTAATGACTGGAAAACATGAAAAATTGTAGTCTACTAGAGTCAATAAATGTTTTAGACCCAGCAGTCAGCAGCCATCATTGTAGGCTATTCTTACAATAAGGGTGCAGCATGTTGGAACAGTTTTTAAATGTAGGTAAACCACTTGAATTAATCCAGTTCTTATCCAATTGTATCCATTACCATAGCTTGAAGTAATTTGCTTACACCCAGTGACCTGGGGGCTACACTGTGTTCAGAATTGGTCCGGTAACTACCATTTCCTCCCACAGGACATGCCTGTAACTACAAGAGCATGACTGGATTGCATTAACCTGTATTCTATAGGCTATGTTCGACAATCTCTGATATATTTTATTATTTTGACTGGACTCACACAGCAGGTCTGAGATTGAGCTCACAGTTGTCTTACAGACAGTTCAAAAGAATCAGTCATGCAGCTTTTTGTTTGTGAGTTGCTGCTGTCGGTTTCTAAACCTCCATGAGGTTTTGTTACCGTCAATGATGAGTGGAGCTGGAGCAGATAAATCATGTGATTCAATTGGTGTTTAAACACTTTCCTATTTATTTAAAAGCCAGATGTTCGCAGGTGTTAGCTGGTTGTTTGACCAGTGAAAAAAGGGCTTAATTTTACCTTCTGGGACTTCAAAATTTGGCCTCCGTTTAGACTGCAAATGACAATGTCTTTCTCTTGTATCCAGAACCAAGCCATTTGTGTATCACCATCTCAACATGCTGTCATGGCAGTTTGAGGTGCTTATTATGTAAATGCAACAGCATAGGTGTCTGTACTCCATTAGTTCTGCTCAGTGACTACCTCCGCCTCCTGCAGAGCCTCATCATTCTGTGCCTGCACATACATGCAGAACAGCAAGGAGCAGTGAAAGCATAACATTGAAGCCTTGAACAGGTTGTGTCAGGAGTGGATTTTCTTTAAATGCCATTACATCCCAATAACTTTACTAAAAGCCTACAGTCAACATACTTTACAGCACCTGCTGTGATTACTCTATAATAGAAGATCATAACTTTCTCAGATATTCAGCATCCTGTCCCCTGATGTCCTCTAATCTCTTAACATTTTCGTCCTTGTTTTTCTGTCTCCCCTTTTCTGCAATGACCTCCCATTAGCAGAGATGCCATGTTAGGGATGAGTGTTTTGAGGCAGCAGGAGCATGTTCTCTGCAGCTGCTAAATGTGAGGGCCCTTTGAAGCGTATACATCCAAATTTCTTCTTCCTCACACACTTCCCATCACACCATCTCATTGGCACTTACAAAGCTATGCATTTACAGTGCAGTCGACGGTAGGTGAGCTCTGTTTTCATGCTGTGTTTATCTGACTTATGGGAAGAAAGAAAAACAAGGAGGCATTTTTAAAGCACAACGTGGCCCCCTGGTGACAGGTAGCGGTAGTAGCTCTACAAAGGTTTTTCCTCCATCAGCCTGCTGCCCTGGTCTGTGCTTTCATTCTGCTCACACAGCGTCTGGGCTTTCGCTGTCAAGTCTGCTGTTGATTTAGGGAAGATACTGCACACTGAAGTTCCATCCTAAGCCTGCAGAAACGTATTTGGACAGGCAGATGGTTTACCATGACAGTGAGCCAAATTTCACAGAGGGTAAAAACATTTGCTGTGTGTTTATGGTTTCAGTAATTTCAGTTCAAATCATTACCTTGTCACTTTGAGTGGCTCGGCAGAGGCAATACGGTGCCAAAGTAACCTCCTGATTCCCACCATTAAATTTCACCCCAACAAGGTCATACACAAATTACAAAACAAATGAATAACTTATCTCTAGCACTGACATACGACACTGCAATGAGCTGATATAGCAAAATATTAACTGGACTCTAGTAACAATACTAAAATCCTAAAGTTTTAACCAGTTAAACATTTCTGTTCGAATCAAGTGCAAGTGCCAACAATCAAAATGACCAAGTAGGTCATTTGTTCAGACTATTAAATGACCCATGGGGGCATCTTCTAAACTACTGCCCCCACAGGTAACAGGAGGGAAATACAACTTGTGTGATCTTGTTTGCTTTAACAAGCTACAAACTCCTCTCAAAGAATAGGGAGGGGGGTAAACACTATCCAAAATATATGTATATTTTTTTTAAACTGATAGACGGGTAAAAATTCTGGCAATTTTACCGACATTCTGTCTCCCAAGGCATACAGTGTGTTTTGTGTCCTCAATTTAAAACTGAAAATCGTGCTCTAATTTCCTGCTTTGCCACCATCCACTCTTCAAACTAAATGACCTACTCATGCAAAATGGTGAAAATATAGTCTGCATTTTCAAGTAAGAGATTTTTTTCTTTTCACCTCATTTAGTCTGATTTTGCTCCTGGTGAAAATGTCAGAGTAATTCATTGCAGAAAATTACATTTTTAATCCGCCGTTCAGCTGTAGAACATGTAAAGAAATGTCTGCGTTTAAAGCTGTATTCAGGTGGCGTGGCCTGCGTTCTGAATTTTAAGTCCACGAATAGCTAAACAGGACTGATATGACGAGTATTAGGCGTTTTACAGCTTGTTGACATTTTCTGGTGCCATCTCATTACGATTCTGAATAAAAATCCATATAAGCCTATTATTCAGCAAAAGTCAAATTTGAACACAGCTAAACCTTGAATGGCCAAATAAATTCCAGATTGCATTTTGAAGCTGCCGTGACATAATGAAAACAATACCTCACAGAGGCAGCTAGGCAGACGTGCTGACACTGCCAGCGCCATCTCCATGAATTGTTTTCTTTCTTTCTCGAAGCTGGATAGCAGGTTTTTTGTCAACATGAAGGAATGTGATCTCCATTGTGAGAGAGCTGAGAGTTCGGGGGCATATCATTATAGAGATATCTCACAGTATTAACAAACAAGAGGTAAATCCATGCACCTAATGAATAGTGCACACAAAGGCACACACAGTGCGTAAAAGCAGGAATCTCTTTAATGTCATTATTAGCAGATGAAGATCATTGTTCCTTCATTTACCCCGTATCCGTAATCAGCTCTCTACAAGTCTGACATCTGCCACTGAGGGTAGCAGCAGCAACACAAGATTCATGACAAAAGGAGTAGCCTACTGCACACAGAACAGAGGCGACTTGTCCGCTTAAAAAGTACCAGAGCTAATGAGAAAGACAAACATTATGAGGGCAAAAAACAACCAATGCAGAGTCAAAGTGCATGCGTCCGATTACGTTACGGGTGCTGCTGCACGTTGCTCAAATAAACCTAATGTTAGCTGGACAAACAGCGGCACCCATAGGCCAAAGAGTGAAAGTGAATTGATTTGAGGCTTCAAGCTTCTGCTTCATGGCTCAATAGAATTTCAAGTTCACACGAGATGAAAGCATCCACACAAGCCAAGCACCATTAGTTAGCAATCATATCGAAGATGCTATTGAATGCATGTCATGTTTTATTAAGAAGAATGGTTCAAGGTAAAAGGACATGATAAACTCGGTAATTTAATCACCGATTAGGCATAACGACTGTTTTACCAAATAACATTTAGCTGAGGCTAGAAAAAAGTGGGTGCAGCAATCAGAATTAAAGCATTTGACATGAGGAGCCATGAAATTTATTATTTCTTAGCACTTGATGGTGATTGACTGACTTGGAGACATGTTTCAAGCTTTTGCACTTTAGCTGATCCTGTCATCCAGAAGTATTGTGGCAAAGCTGGTGGAGGGCAAAAACACCAAATTCAGCTTGGTGTGGGTCTGCTTTTGGCAGTTAGCTCCAACTTTGCTTAAAAAGTTTATCTTTAGAACTTTACGGCTGGTAAGTCGGTGATGATGTCCCACTCGCTCATTGATCTGCGTATGTGATTGGTCGAATAACAGTTTGTCTCAGGTCTTGAGGCACTGTTTCCCTAATAAGAATCAATCGTGCACATCCTTGCATGTTCTTGTAACATCGTTGAAAGTGTAACGTTTCTTTTCACTGGTGAGATTGCTCAAAAAAATCTGCTCTAATGTTATGCTAGCTCTATTTCGTACATTCCAATGAGAGACATTTCTGTTGCTAACTGACAGCGCAATACAAGACCTCATAAAACTGTGTCAGAATCTTAATAAAGGGCATGTCATCTGTCCTTTGAAATAGATTTTTTGTAAAATTTAAGCTGACAGTATTTTTGGAAAAGATATTTCCTGATTTTTTTTTCTATTTTGGTTGTGTGGAACTGTTCTCCTTCTGTGACAATATCAGAAGCGTGGTGGCACCACCGAGCTGGGTTTTAATGATAAAACTACTGCAACCTGCTATATTTAAACAAAATCATGCCTACTGTAAAAACACTGTACACACACGAGTGACGGCCAGCTTAGTCTGACACAGAGGTTGGACCTGATGACATAGTTGGCTTGGACCACAACAATTGTATGAAAAATGAATCATCAAATATATAAAAATTTGACCAGATTCTTGACAGGGGCAAGAATAGCATAGAGTGGTTAAACACCATTAAAAAAAAGTGAATTACGCACACCTCTGTGATGACATTGTCCAAAAACTTGTCTTTGGTAGCATCATTCAAAATTCACTGCTGCTAAAGTCAGTCAGTAAGTCTCTCATTTTAAAACCTAATCTAGATCTTCACTTGTCTACTAAATGTAATTAAAGTAATTTTACCATTGTAGTTAATAGAGGTGAAGCTCAACATATCAGGCCTCAGTTTGTCGTTGCTTATCGTCCACGCTTCAGTTTAAGTTGGCTCTGAAACTCTAATCCCAGTAATGTGAGTCCTGAGAGACTCCATTACAATGTTTGCTTCATCCAAACATGTAACCGAATAAAACGTGATGATGGAAAATATCAGCAAGATCATAGCTCTTAAATTTTATAGAAAAAGTTCATTGAAAAAAAAAAGATAGAAATAATATAAATGAAGCCAGATATTTCAGCTCTACCTCTATATGAGATTTAGTTATTAACAAGTTAATGCCATACATTTGTATTATTATGTATTATTTGTATTAAAATCTTATTTTGAAAAGTAAAGTAGTTAGATAAAGAGTACAATACTTTCCTTTGAGAAACAGTGTGTTAGACCTTTGTGTAGTAAAGCCGAGGTTCTTTGGTTTTGTAGTTTAGTTTTATATACCTTCTGAAAGCAATTTATCAAACTAAGTCTGGGGAAGCATGACTTTCAAAAACCTCTAGACTCTTTGGGTTCACAAATTTACACTTCATTCTCTGCTTCAATCACCGGCCGGCAGTGACAGAGGAGCATCAGAGGAGGAGAGGAGCAGAAGTCGGCTGATTAAGAACATCTAAAATAAAATGTATCGGAATCAGTCATGAAAGACAACATTTTTCCAGCAGGAGGAAAGCTCAATGAAGAATCTGCAAGCACTCCTGTGCATTACCCACAAGCTTCCACTCACCCGCCACCCTCTCCAACGCCCCCACACCACACCTCATTCCCCCAACAACCTTCACAGCCTCCTCGCAAGATGTTCGTGTTCTCATCTTTACGTTTTTTTCCAGGAACATCGAGGGACAATGTGGCACAAGGTGTTTTCTGTACCATCCTGTGTGTTACAGGCTTTTTTCAACAGATAGACAAACATACATTCAAGCAAAATGAAGTTTATGCGGCCTGAGAATCTCCCAAAACACTCCCAAGGTAGTTTGAAAATTAAATAGTTGATACCAGAAGCAGGCTGTGTTTTAAATGGTTCTGAACGAGCACAAGGCTTCAGTCTAAAATTGGTATGGGTGGGGTTTTTTTTTCTTGTATGCTGACTTTAAGGCATAAACAGAAAATAGTCATTATTCTTGTATATCAGCATCAGAGGGGAATAATTATCATTTAACAAGTCCACATTCCAGTCATCATTAATGGTGAAAAACTAAGCAGAGACAGTTAAATGCCCCTGCAAACATTGGCTTACATAACCTATCTGTTCCCTGTTTGAGGACGTTTTCTATTCATTGTTAGCTAATTAAACTTTTAGGAAGAACATTCTGTCTGCCTTTAAATCAGGGTCTGACATAAGGCCAAAACTCATTATGGCTGAATTTGACATACATCACATTGAGAGCTCTTCCTAATGTTGCCAGGAGCAGATGGGAGAGTTGCAGCTTAACCGCTTTCGAATTTTGGAGAGTAAAGGCCACAAAAAAACAATCTCACAAAAGATATTTTCAAACATTTTCCAGATGAACTGATCCATTTCAAAATGTTGAACTTTAACTTATGTGTGGAAACACTAAAAACTGACTGCCTACGAGTGCCCTAATGGTGATCTGCTAACAATTAACAAAGTACAAAAATCAGAAATAAGCATGACCTGGAAAGAAAATGTTTGGAAATAGAATGAAACGCTTTTGGTTAGATGAAGGTCTTATCCAATAGATTTCAGTTTCTATTTAGAACTATCCTTGACTTTGTCACGACTTCGTGTCGTTTTGTATTTGGTTGAAAGAGGTAGAACTGCTTGGATTGTCCCTTCAATGGGTGCTCCAGCTATTTTAAGCCATTTGATGCTTCTGATTCACAATAAGGCTCTTCCCTTCCTGAACTGCTGAGGCATATCTTTTGCAGCAGAAGCAACTCCTCCGCAATCTGCTAGAAATCATAACTGATGACAAAATGTTATATGAGCAGCTGTTTTAGCTTATGGACCTTCAAATGTGAAAAGAAAAAAAGATAATCGACTGCAGAGTTTTGCTAAACAATCATCTTAAAGCAGTTTTTTGTTTTTTGTGTGTGAGCAATGGATCCTGTGTAAGGTTCAGGTAATCAGGTGGCTTAATTCGGGGGAAAATATTTAAAAACACATGTACACCACCTTCTCTGTGACCACATTGAATACAGGGCAATACTATGGTACAAAAACTCATCTTTGTATTAATGAGGCATTTTAGATATCTCATGAATGATTTTGAAGATAGTTGTACAAACACCTATATTAGAGTTAGGGTTCCTTGAAATACAATCAGTTGCACCAGTTACCCTTAAGTTACTTCCTTAAAACAACCACTCACACGGGTAACACTTTCTACACTTTTCTAAAGAAAAAGAACAGACCAAGCTGTGTTAGTCTCCGGGAAGTTGTCCCTCGACTCCGCAGCCACACAGAGAAAGAGGAAGCAATCCCTGGTCATCTTCCTACATTTAGAAAGATGATGAATAAAAAAAACTTTTTGTCCTCCATATCCCACAACAGCAACAACAATTTGTGATGCTGGCTCAAATCTGTTTAAAGATAATTAAACGGTATGGGATGAGTTCGGAATGAGAACGTGTTGGAGTGGTGATGTCTTCTACTGCAAATTCTGTGAACGTATTCAATCAACACCTTTGCCTGTTACAGACTGTAACACCAGCAACAGTGAGTCAGTATTTGAGCTAAAGTTTTCATCAGGCATCTCAACTTCGCATTTGCTGTCCGTCCTGCTGTGCAGTACTGCTCTGCACCGCCGTGGAAACAAACCTGTCAGGGCAGTGTTGATGCCATCGGAAGCTGCGCGGCAACACTATGCAAAGCATAAGGAGGAGAGGAATTTCATTACACGGCTGTCATACCAGGCCACACAGTGTTGGCTCGTGCTTCAGACCATTTCCTCTCATTCACCCCAGCAGTCCAATAATTCTGACAAGCTTTTCTTTTCCTGGGTTGGCAAAAAGAAGGGGTGGGTTGATTGAAGCGTCCTATGGCAAGACACAGAACCCTATATTGCATCTGTTATGCTTATGGGTGTCAGATTATAGATCAAAAAGGTTGCATAAATATAAATATGTATATATATGTTAAGAGAAAGAGTGAAAGAGAATAACTTAAGGCATATTAAACACACAAGACGTGCTGCATGAGTATATACGGGTGTATGAGAAACCTTAACATGGTTCAAAGGCATTGTATAAGTGTTCTCTATTCAACATTTTTTTGGCAAAGCCTAACCAACTCTGAAGGATCTTGAGGCTAATTCAGTAAGGGACTGGCTCTGCGTTTGGTTTATGCTTCACTTGTTACCCCTACGTTTTCCCACTGGACTATTCATGGGGCCTTTTTTTTAATTATCTAGTGAGGTTGTTATTCAATTTTTTTTACATGCACACAGTCCAGTGGTGCTCATATAATGAAACATCCAATTAATACTTCAAAGTAGATCATTAAATTGGTTGAATAATAAATAAATGTAATCTAAAGCAAAGGAAAAAAAACGCATTACATGAACACGTAAAAGCTTGGTAATTTCGGTAAGAGCTGCTATGTTCCTGACCCCACTGTAATCTTTGATAACTGGAGCGAGCGGACGACGAGCAAGAGGTAAATGATGTAATATCAGAAAAAAAAGGTCCAATACTCTGCAATGAGTCTTTTAATAGATACTGTTTCTCTCATCTCTTCTTTTTTGAAGCTTGAATGTTATAAGCCTAAATAGCAGCAGACTTTTTAATAATGTAACTGTCATTCTCAAACGAGTTTATTATGCACTGTTATCATGTTAGATGTGCTAGAAAAAGCAATAGCCGTGACTTTACTTCTCACTTGGTGTGAGAGGCTCAGATTTATTTTGCCAGGATTCAATACCATCATTTGGTGCTCTGCTCCCTCTCTCAATGCATCTAATCCTTTTTTTTACACCCACACTGACGACTGGAAAGGGAGACACAGAAAGAGATGGAAACAGGAGGAGAGCATGTGAGGGAGGTGAGTGTGAGAAATGAAGTCAGAAGGCTGTGAAAGGAGGATAGAGGGAAGGATATAGGAGGGGAGTGTGCGTCAGCAAGGAGAATGTGGGGGAAAGTGGGCATCAGGACAGAGAGAATGAGAAGGCAGGGCCTGGAGGACAAAGGAAGTCTGAGAGGGCACGAGTGACAAATGCTGAAAGTGTTGGGGATGGTCCATTTTCACTGCGGTTTGGCAAGTCAATTTCATCCTCTGTGGGAATGCAGCAGGACGGCACAGCGACAAGGGTGCAATTACCAAAAGCCAAACCATCACCTGCCCAACGAGGGCACGTTTTACCAGCTGCTGGCTTTTCCATGAGCTCCTTCCACTCTTTTTCACTTTGCCTCTCTGTATTTTAGGTCGGTGTGCCCGTGTCAAAAAATCTCAAGCACTCCTCGCACAAACAAAGAAAAATGCATTTTTAAAAAATGTGTGACGATGAACAGCTTACAGTGACATCAAAATGAATGCAAAATTTCTGCCACAGAATTCCACTCTCAAATCAGTCTTCCGGCGAGGAAGCAGCAGCAAAAAATGAAAATGACTTACACTTCCTATGGTGCTTGTATTTTTCTCAATTGTCCCATTTTACTTGTCCCTCATTCGGTCCCACGCAGCCATAACTATCATCTTGTCAGTAGAAAGCAGTGGCACTAGGACAATTACGTTAAAGGGTAACATTAACCGATGGCATCGACATCTTTTACATCCTACTTGTTTATCAGGTTGATGACTGACATGAATACTTTAAAAAAATGAGTAGCTCAATTCATATTTAAGCTTTTTGCTTTCTTGCACCACCTAAATATTACTATGATAAAATACTAACCCTAAAGATAGCAAGAGGATGTGTAAGATGTAAGAAATAGAGACTTTGGGTCCTGTGGGTGGTGGGCTGGGGTCTATGTGGAGCCGGCCTGCTCCCCACGAATGCGATCAGTTCCCATCAGACTGATGTCTGGGAGAGGTTTGGGTGAGCACCGCAGACAGAACAGTTTTCTCAACTGCTTTTGATCATTATCTTGCTCAAATGTCCTTTTTAGACTGATTTCTTCAAATATGCATTTTTACATTTTTTGAACGTATGAATGATTTTTCAGCATATCGGTTTCTTGGTTTTACCCATAATAATATGGTCCATTCTGCTGCTGTTAACCTATTTGAGTAACTAGCAGATGTACAAAGTTCAGACACGTAATGCCTTGCAGAGGAACCACAGATACAGCTCAGCACATATATAATATATTTGGTTTTACATATTGTATAAATACTGCTTTAGAGTTTGTGGTTGATCCTGCTTTTGTATTTTCCTTTTAATGCATACATAAAAAACCCCTTTCCCCCTTTCCTGCTATTTCTTTATGGTCCTAAGTTTTTCATTAGCAAGTACAGCAAGTTGTAAAAACATTTAAGCACACCGTTTCCTAAAATATCTTATTTATTCAATATACAGTGGCAGCAATCAAACTACATTTAATCCGTCTTGGAAACAACACAATGTATTTTATAAGTTTAGAATAAATTCAAAGGTAAGAGTAAATGTACTTAAAGCAAAACTAGCGCCAGAATTAAACTTTGGCCTTTTTGTGAATGTACACGAGTCAAACATTCCCTTTAAAAGCATAGTTACGATGGAAGCGCCATTTGTGAGATCAAGTGTATACGTTTTTGGGGTGCAATTGCCTTTTTAATGGGACATTATAGGGCACTCTTAAGTGTCGCGTCAAAATCGCTACTTTGAAAAATCCCTCGGAGGCTCAACACAACATGACACTTTCCCCGTATGTAAAGACCTGGGTCTCTACACACGAACCCAAACGTGGGTAACATTTTTGTGTACAATAAGTCTGTTAAAATAAAGGTTTTAAACAACACACTTCTCGCTGTCGGAATTTCCGCTCTCCGCCATCTTTGTAGTCCAAAACAGTCGATCGCCGAATGAATGGACTCCAATGGAGGGAAATCCCATTAAGTTGTTTTTGCAATGAAACGCATGACAGTTTAGCCATTCATGGCATTATCTATTCAAATAATTGTTTTGTCGTTAGTGGAACATTTTTTTATCCTTGTATGTGGCAGTAGAGCCTCATATAAGAAGCAAATACTAAAATCAAAAGCCAGAAAAGTCCATTAATTCGTCTACATGTTGCAAAACACATGGCTAGGGAGTTAGAAAAGTCTGCATGGTTATGACTGACACATTTTACATTTCATGGGTCACAATTTCCAACATGTCAGCTGCATGGAACAGCAGGGATACACTGCCACTGACCTTAATTGTGCATGTTTTCCATTTGTTTCGTAGTTTTCTGTTTTAAATAATTGTGACTTTAATATCTTTGTGCCAGGTGAAACAAGAGGCCGACTTGAGTTCCAGAAGATTCTAAAGGTTTATTGGAAACTATTTTAACATGACAGAAAACAGCTGGCATGATTTTACACGTTCTTGTCTACTTGCGTATGCGTTATAAGATGGACAGTCAGTGGCTTGGGAACAATGCAATTTCCCCGACAAGTAGAACAGGGTGAAAATTAACTGATTCATCACATTGGCAGGATTATTAAAATCAGCTTCCTATTTTCCTATTTTTCTCTATTCAGTGAAAAGGAAGTCAAATGGCATTTACTGAGCATATAAGGCTAGGCCAGGGATAATAGAAAATTGCTCATGAAAGCAAAGAAAATGTCATGAATGGAAGAAAAAAAATCAAGGCTGAATCCAGCTCTAAGCCATTACAACAGTGTAGAGGCAGAAAAAAGGAGAAAAAATGTAGGGCGCGAGAGTGAGTGGACCCGATTAAAGATTATCTGGGACCTGAAACAGTCGATTCTTGGGAGGCTGGGGTAAAGAATAGCATGCCATCTTGAAATGAACAACTCCATCTGATAGTCTATATTTGGCAAGTCGCACACAGTGGGTGGACTGAATCCCACGTCTCTCTTATCTTCCGCTCGTGCAGCTAGCAGCACATGGCCGGCGCTCCAACCTGCGTCCCTGGCAAACAAGGAAGCAACATCCCCTCCTGCCAGCTTCACGGCTGACTGACCCCCTCTTGCTGCTTCATTTTGTAGCCTAATAAATAATGAAAGTTTGATTTCTCAGAGGGGTGTCTGCACATTGTGCACCTGGACACCCTGCATGTTTAGTGGCAGGCACTGAGAGAGTCCGCCAACTAAACTCAAAGAACCACAACTGCTTTCTGCCAACCACCACATCAGGCTTAGAAGAGAGAGGCATTTTAACTAAATGCAAACTGTTCTTCATGGTACTGCACAGACTGGCAAGCTGAATTTCTTCACAATAAGGTTCTGCTGGGAGGTGTGACCAAAAACAAAATACTGTTTCTCTATGCAAAGAAGTGTCACAGCTTTGACCCCGAGGACGAAGTCACAAGCAAGATGTAAAGATTTGAATGAGAATGCTTCTATTTAAAACTCTGAATGTGCTCTCACCTTTACCAATCTGCTGAGAAAATGGAAAACAGAAAAGAACATCAAAATGGAAACGTAACCCTAGAAATATTAGTCACTTCGTTAAATGGAAACATTAGTTTAATCGTGATGAGGTTGTTTTATATCCCTAAACCTGAGGTAAATTGGTAAAGAAGACAGTCTGTGATATTCGAGCTCATGTTATTTTCCACAAGAAATGGTGAGATTTACTTTTTTTGTTGTGTGTATTTCCCCTCAACTTCCCTCTTGCACTTCTACTTCAGTAAGCAATTTCCTACATTGCCCAGAATCACTTGAAAATCCCCAGAGAACAAGCAAGAACATATTGAATTCAGCTGTGGGTTATGTATGTAGGTAGTGAGAGCAAGGCTGATAGCAATAGCATTTTTAAAAAAAAGCAAAAGCTTTTGCACATGGGTGAAAGCAGCACGCCTAACACAATCTGCGACGCGTCTCAAGGCTGCTCTGCAGCCTGATTTACTGACAATACTGTCACGGCATAAAGTGTTTCTTCAGCAATGGATTTCTGCTTGTACAGTATGTGGACAATGGCAAAAGTGTAAAGGCAATCCCACACTTTGCCTGTGAAATACACACAAAAGACTCTTTTTCAGATGGCTGTAGTCATTTGAGAAGGAATGCACACCCTCTTTCAGTAGGGAAGTTGTGCATATCAGGACATTAAAATTATCTAATTATAACCTCAGATGAAAACGCACAGCATATTATCTATGACATGTGATACTGTCTCATTATTCATTCAACAAAAACTAAGCCAAAATGCTGAAGCAGTATGTGTAAAAATAAGAACATCCTTACAGTTTCTCTGTGAATTAAGATGATGAGTAGCACTACCTGCTGATGATCAGTTAGATTCATCATCATCAGGTGTGAGCACCTATATATTGTTGCTTCCCTTTAATTAGGGAAGAGGTATAAGGCATTTCTCGGATATTCTGAGCCCATCATTCTACATTAAGAACGATTATTCACAAGTGAAAAATATTCAAGTCAGCTGATAATCTTTCCAGTAGTAGACATCCAAGCAAATTCACTTTAAGGTCAGACTGTGTGATGCTCAGAGAACGAGCAGAAATCCCAAGAGCTGCATCTCAGACCTTACAGACCTCAGTTAGCATGTGAAATGTTAAAGTTCATGCCAGTGCAATTTAAAAAAAGACTGACCAAGTATGACTTCTTTGGAGTGGTTGCCAGGAAAAAGCCTCTTCTCTCTTCTCTGCCTTGAGATGATATTTAATGTGATTTGGCACAATAATGTATAAATACATATTTATTACATATAAATAAAACCGAATTAAAAGAACATGGCAGCACAGCTCAGGTTTGCAATTATGTCTAAACAACCCACAAGACTTTTGGAACAATGTCCTTTGGACAGACCGGACCAAGGTGGAGATGTTTGGTCATAATGCACAGCAGCATGTTTGGAGAAATCCAAACACAGCATATCAGCACAAACACCTCAGACCAACTGTCAAGCACGGTGGTGGAGGAGTGATAATGTGGTCTTATTTTGCAGCCGCAGGATCTGAGCACCTTGCAGTCATTGAGTCGACCATGCAACAATGATCCCAAATGCACCAGCAGATCTGCAACAGAGGGACTGAGGGGAAAAAAGATCAAGATGTTGCAATGGTTTAGTCAAACTCCAGAACTCAACCTCACTGAAATGCTGTAGTGGGACCTCAAAAAATGCTTGTGTAGTGAGGTGTTGTGAATGCACCTTCGGAGCTCAGTTAGGCTCCTCCGAGCCCCCCCCCCCCGCCCAGGTGCAGCATATAAGGCCTCATCTGGCCCACTTTCATCAGTTCTCTCTTGCTATTCCCTGAGGGTGGCTGCCCTGTTGGTGTGTTAGGTTTGGTTTTCTTTTGTTTTTGCCTTAATTGCACCTTTTTGATCTTTTGTTTTCTTTGGCCAGTTTTTCCTCTCATGTTCATTTGTGTATGGGTTTTGAGATATTGTTTATCTGCCAGTTGGATTGTTGGTTTTGTTAGTTCTGTTGAATAGTGTTAAACTCTTATTCTTTTGCATTTTAGGAAGTTTCTTTAGTTTCAGTATGGACTGGGTGTCTCCTGGTGGGAGGCTAGGAACCATGGTTGGTGAGGAGGAGCACTTTGCCAGTAGTCTGCCTCCCACTGAGGCCCCAGCCCACTAATTTTAGTCTTCTATTAAAATTTTTTGTTGTAGTTGGTCATTTTAGTTCATTTGTGTGACAAAAATTAGCTTTCTTATATTTTATGTCTGCATTTTCTTCTTTCCCAGCAGCTTTTATCCCTCGTTTAATCTAGGTGTAGTTATGATTATCGGTAGTATTTTTTCAACTTATTTTCTCATTTAAACCTACTGTCTCCACCTTACTTTGAATGTTACTCTGAACTGAATGTTGAATGGAAGAGTGGACCTTAATTCCCCCACAGCAATGTGATGGAATTATGTGTCATACAAATAACGACTACTTCAAGTGTGCTTCTATTAGCTTTTGAATCATGGAGTGTACTAAGTTATTTTTACAGTGTTTAAGCACGTTGCTTAGTTTTTTGTTAAATGAATAATTACACAGTATAATATGACATCTGTTGTATTCACAGCATTTTAGGAGCAGGAGAAGATGAGAATTTTTTTTTTTTTAATTCTCATCATATGTAAAACCTTAGGAGTGAACAAGGGTGCACTGAAGTCTTTGTTATGATTGAGGAAAACTAAGAGAGGGGAGGTGGAGCCGGAGATGAAACTGAACTAAGACAAGACTAACTGATAAAGACAAAACATGAGTGTAACTAAAAGACAAAACAACTAAAGCCTGATAACAAACCAACAAGTCGTGACAAACTGGACTAAAACAAAAGCTGATTAAGAACAAGAACCGAGAGCAACCAAGGATGCACTTTGAACAACAAGACAAATCAAGAGAAGAAACAAACGGCAAATAATCTTAACAAAAACAAATGACTGAAAAACAGATGAGAAAACCGAATAGAAACAAAACTCAGCAAAACTAAGAGATGAAAGTCCAAAATCACGAACCATAATGGTCTCGCATGCTGTCATGTCCTTGTCCTGTTGGAAGAAATTCACTTCCTTGTGTGAATTATCCAGTGAATTCTAATCAGCAGAGCCTTGACCAATAACCAGATTAAATGCAAACTGTGGCCAGACGGATGCTCACTGAGCATGCAGGTAAGGTCCAGTCTGGCTGTTCATTTTCCTGCTGACCAGGTATCAGTACTCTTTAATGAGATTCATTCATCTTCCATTCATGCTCCTCCTGCTTACTTCTTTATTGGACTGGACTGCCGATGGCTATTATTCCCCATGGAATCTATTTACTCACCATTTATTTCATATTACACTCACTTTGTATCAGTGTGAAGCAGCAGGGGAGTACATTAAGCCCAGCATCATGTTTTAGCAGCTAGATAGCAGATAAGCAATAAGCATAGAGACTGAATAGACTGCCTTGTATATTCCCTGAGACCAGATGAGGACTTAAGTCAGTGAAAGTCGTTTGCATTTTACTGCTTAACAAAATAGTACAGTTTTTGTTCTGGTCCACATCAATACAATGGATTTTTAATGTCTTGACTTTGCTCCAAACTGGAGCTTACATATTTTGGCATTTAAGTCATTCAGCCCTTTACTTGTGTCAGTGCTGCCACTCGCACCAATAGGAAGCATTACGATGAAGCCTGCATCTGGCCACGCAAAGTCCCCAATTGTAGTTGTTAGTTTTTGATTAATAAGTTTAAAAAAAAAAACGCTTTATTTGTGATATTAAGTCTTAAAAGCAGCATAACAACCTAAATAGTTGGTGGGTTGCCAAAGATTAGTTGTTTTCTGAATATCCTATAAAATATCTACATTTTTTTACATTACCAGTAAGCAGGTGAGATAGTTATGTAGTGGGATTTAAGATGAACTTTAACCATAAAACACACAAAACCTTATGCTAGCAGGTAAGTCTGCCATCATAATCGTACATCTTCAATCATTTGTCTTATTTTCTTCAACATGTCATAGATGTTTACCATAACAGAAGTTTTCAGTCACAATGAGACGTTAGCTTTAACCTGTGAATGTATACTCCCCACTTAGATGTCACAACTTATGTGAAGAGTGATACTGCTGATAGGTTTTAACGGGAGGTCTAAGCTACATAGGTCCAGTTGTTTTTAACCTACAATAGATAATCTCTCCTTATCCATTTTACAGCCACATTTGATACGTGATAGCGCTGCCATAGAGGCAGGGAAGGAAAAAAATAGCTAAAGCACCATAGAGGAAGAGCTGACGTGGTATCCAAGCCACAACGAGTGGTGACGTGACCTTGTAGCACCAAACTTTCATATATTGGCATGGCTACTAAGTAACCTATTTTTGTTATAAGGATAGTACACAGCTTTGCATAAAGATGAAGATAAAGCTGTTTTGTTTTCTCATTATTTGGTTCTATAGAAAGGAGGAATTGGTAACACTTGCTGTGTTCTACAGTATTTAAAGTGCCACTGTATGACTTCTCAGGACAATTGTACTGTTGTAACTATTCACAGGGAATTCTTTTGTACAGAACAGTTTTTCGAATTGTAGATTTCCATTTTCTGACTCCATGGCCAATAACTGTTTTGGCACACGTGTTAAAACAAAATAGAAAAGTGGTGTTGCACTATTACGACTAGAAAAGAGCAGTTTCTGAACAGTTTCAATAACATCAGTGTTAACTAACTCATTCTTGTGAGGCTGTCATTCACTCTCTTTTATCATTGTGATCAAGCCGGTGTAAGAATTTTCAGTTTTGCTGGGCTTTTTCAAATCTCACACTAGTCTGGTGAAAGCAACAGGCATTGCCGCATGTCCTGTTAGTTTTTCATTTGTCTGTCTCCTGTTTTGCCACACTAACTAATGTAATTTCAGACTCTGTCACTCCCTACTGCTCTGCATTACTTGCTGATTTCATTCACCTGGTCTGCCCCACCTCCATACTCACCTGCTCCTCATCAGCAGATCAGCTCCTCAGTGTATATATGCCGGTCCATCTCCCTAAGTTCTTTGCCAGATTGTCTAGTGTGTTTCCCGAGCTATCCAGCAACCTGTCATCCTGATCCTGATCCTGATCCTGATCCTGATCCTGATCCTGATCCTGATCCTGATCCTGATCCTGCCTGTTCGTGCATTGGAGCCTTTTTGGACTTTGGACCTTCCCTTTTGCCTGCTCCTACTGTATTTGTTTGCTACGCGGGTTACTACCTGGTTGAACACTGTTTCTTTACCTGAACTGTTTTCTGTGTTGTGCTATTTGGTTCTTGCCTGCCGTTTTGTGACACCTGACATGTCCCGTACAACATTTTAAAATTCTCTTGTGTCCCCTATCCACAAAGGCCAAATTTGGCTTCCATTTTAGCTTATTTTGGCCTCAAGGTCATTGCCCACCATTTTTCATCTTTTTCATATGCATTTATTTTTCCATCTGTCAAAAGTCATTCCACACCAAAAGTTTGTACATTGACTTCAGTTTGCTTTCTTAAATAATCCATTGGGGATATAAAGGAAAAAAAAGAGGTAAAAGGGAGCAGTGAGGAGGATTTTGCAGTTCTCATACTTCTTCACAATAGAAAAAGTAAATACTGGGTCCTTCAGATCTGTTATTAAGAATGAAAAGCCTTTTTTTTTTTGTGCTGATCATTGAGCTGCAGACTTGCCCTGTTTCAGTTGGAACCACACATTTAAAAAAAGAGCACTAATTTCCGCAACTTAAATAACTCTGTTCTTTGTGACATTCTTAGTCATCAGGTGCTTGCTGCTGGGAAACCAAAAGAGTCAATTTGTCAGACGTCATTGTCACAGGCAAAAAAAATGGTGAAGTCTGTGGAAACATGGTCGGCATAATGTGACAATTTAGTTTTTTTATTTGAACGACAAATTCAGAATTGGTGACCATTGCAGTAGCAGAAATATGACCGGCAGAAGTACTGGAGAATTTACAAATGAAAGCATTGGTCTTAATGCGATTAAAGTCACAATTGCAGCAATCTGGGAATTCATGTCCACGGATACTGTAAATTATAGAAAAACAAGTATCAAACATGAACATGAAATGTATTGACAAGTAAAACAAGAACTGATAATATTAGTTAGCTGCAATATGAATGCACATACAAAGCCATACCTTTTTCAGGATTTGTTTCATAAAGTATTTTTTTCCGATTTGGCTCAAGCTGAAGTTCAATTATCTGAGTTAATGCTTCTTCATATTTTTCAATCACACCTCAAAGAATAAAGATACAGCGAAATCTTCCCCACATCAACTCTCCTCCTCCCATTCTCTCACATTTCAGACAAAAGACTCAATATCCTGATTCCAGCAGACTTTATTTGATTGATCTGATCTTGAAAAAGCTGGCGCATCTCAGCACTGTAGGTCACTGAGAGCTGTCTGGTTTATATCCTATTGGTGTCAGCTGTAGCCGAGGCAATGTGGTGCATCAGAAAAGCTCTGGGAATCATTACCAATTCTTCCTTTCAAAGGGGGATTAAATATTATTTATAGGGCAGGGGGTAGACTTAAGTTCACTTCAATTGCCTCTGCCCCTGTTGTCAATCTGAATGATACGCTCACAGGCGTGAGGCCTTTATTAAAGCTGGATGGATTGAAGAGTTGAAATTCTCAATTTCACCCCAGAAAGCATGCATGATGAGCTGCGACCCACGTTACGTAATTCTCTGGGAACGAGAAAGCAAAATTGACTGACAAAATCCAAACAATTAGAAGCCCTCTGTATATTCTGACTTGTATATAATCCTCTGAAAGTGACAACGGATTCTTTTTCCACTGATCTATCTCTCATTTCTTTATATTTTGACTTCTTGGAGCCAGACTTTCTTGAAATATTTCACAGCGGTCTTGAGCAATAGTTCTCAGGGCTTTCTGAAGGTCCTTCAAAGATTTTCTGAAGGTCCTTCAAAGATTTTCTTTGGACCTTTTCTGCTTTTTCTCTAATTTGCAGTCCTGTCCTTGTTCTTGACCATTTTCAGAGTGTGTTTTTTGTTTGTTTGGCTACTTAAGAATTAAAACAAAATGTAAATGTATTTTTCTTGAATACTCATCTTCAGTGCAGATCCCACATAGAACATTGGGGTTGTTTCTTTTCCTTTTTTTTTTCCCGGCTCTATCCTCCGCCTTGCCCATTCGTCTTGGGTTATGGTGCACTAAAACACACTCCACTGCCTCCACTGACCCTGTCCTGCATCATAGACCTATATTACAGGCTTGGTCCTGCATAGGCTGTCTGTATGACTGATTCTGTCGTGTGCCCCTCCTCTCCTATCCTCACAAGGGCAGAACTCTTGAGTTCTTGTGAAGTTTTCTGCGGGTGGCAGCGCAGTGATGTGCTATAGTGGAGTCACAACTCACAACCATTGTTTATGGAAAGCCTTTTAAAAGTCAGCAAAACTTTTTTAAATGAAGACATGTGATTTTCTAGATGGCATCTTCTTTGAGAGAATCTCTGACCAAAAGTGATTCATCAAATGCTACCTTGAGGCTTTGCTGTTTTATTTGTCCACTGTTCTTCTGTGCCATGTTAACAGTTGAATTCGTTTGACAAGGACTGAGCAATGAGGATGGTAATGTCCTTCAGGGCAGCCAAGTAGGACTGATCTCTTAGATGTTTACTGTGAAATCTTTTAATCAGTGAAGCCCTGGCAACCGTATTCATTTTGTCTGTCTGTTTGAATACTACTCTGGGAGCAGAATGGGATTTAAAAGGCTTGCCTTTCATTAGTGATTCTGTTCAGCACTTAGCTACCCATCTCAGGATTTGTGCATCCGTCACCTGCTTTCTCGTTAGTGTCCTAATCCTTTGTCATGGGACCTTGACTTCATGAGCGAGTGTCTTGCTCACTTTTTGGATCAGGATTTAATGGCGGCAGAAGTTATTGATGGGCCGTACCCAGGCTCTGTCAGAGTTCATTTTAGTCAAGGGTCTTTTGATGTCTCCTTCTGCAGATGAGGTGTGGAGTTATTACCTCGTCGTCACAGGCTCCCCCTCCCCACCACACTCACGCACACACAGACACATCATTGCTTTGCCTTTCTGAGTTTCCTGCTGTCTGTCCTTATCAGTGTGTCTGCTGTCAGAGAGAGGGGAAGGGAAAACATCTCGATACAAAGAAGCCTTCGAAATCCCCGATCCACTGAGAGTAATTCCACCATGACGCTAGCAAGGCTGTATCAAAGGTGTCACTTCAGTGGTTGACACAAGCCATTTGATCTCAGATGGGGTCATTTTTCCAAAGACCAACTTGACAGGGCCTCTTTCCAACTTACAGAACCCGGGATTTTTAGTACATACATCAGTGTTTTTTATACAACTGCTCTCAAATTGACACTTTTGTTAAGCTATTCTTGAAATACGACAAAAAACGCTGAACTTTGTTCAGGCTATTTTTTAATAGCATCCAGAATTTCCCGCAGAAATAATAATATATCTGTCTATTCCTATCTCACTCTAGCCCAAAACTAAATGTAATTTGAATATGAAACATCTATTTGTGGTATGTTTTTAAAAAGCCACTAGTTGAGTTTCCATTGAGTTTTTTTTATGTAAAATTTAAAGAATTGTGCTTTTAAAAAAGGTTGATAGAGTTTGAAACATTGAGAATAGGAGGAAAATAACACTGAGAAAAAGATTAGATGCTTGTTTGAGGTGGTTTTATTATTTTCTTCAAAGAAAGAGTTGGTGGTGCATATGGGGATTTGGAGAAAAAATACACATTATTTATATTTTTTTACAAGCACAGACGGCTGTCATCCATTCCCCAAAAACCTAGCAGCGGTATCCATCGAAGATAACGCTGCTGATTGGTTGAAAGTTTGCTTGAGCTGGGAGTAACGACAGTAAATTTTGTAACAACAAGAACAAGGGGCCACAAAAAATATAGGCCAAAGAAGCAAGAATACAACGCTCAGACTACACTTGTACTAAACAACTTTAATTATTGTAAGACTTCATGTCAATATTACCTCTGTCATTCAAATAGTGGTGCAAAGCCAAAGGACCAACAAAGGTTCATCAGCACAGCTAAGAGTAACTCATATCACAAGTGCAATCACTTGTTTCTATACAGCCCATACTGACAGACTGAAATCCTCTCTCCATTGTTATACCCTAGAGGACAAACTGGCCTCTTCCTCAGTTTTTAAAGTTTTTTACAACAGCTGAGCCTCTACTGCCACCTGCAGCCTCTAATCCAGTTAATGAAAATTAGGCTAATGCACATTCTTTATGAAGCAAATCTTCCAATTTTCCTTTTTAATTTGCTTTGCTTCCGAAATCCAGCTCTTGTTGTGGCTTTTACATATTCTCAGATAGCCTGATTATAAACTACATGAATATCTGTGCAGATGTAAAAATAATAGGCATGAATTATGAATTATTTGCATTAAAAACAGTCCTCTAATCAATATCACTATTCAGCTCTCGTCTAACGCAAACAAACCTACAGAGCATATGGCCTGTGTTGTTCAGTCTAATTTTCCTGAAGGCCATTAAACTGCCTTATGTACGAGGTCACAGTTGTCCGTCATACTGTAGAGAGAGAGAGGAAGAAGGGAAATGGAAAGTCGATGGCAATGTTCAGGATGACTTCGTCGTCCTCGCCATGATAAAGTGACATTGATAAACTCAGATTAAGACGTAGATGTCGGGCCTTCTCTTTGCTGATAATGCGTGGTCATTTATTCACTCTGTGCAGCTTATACAGTAATCTTAGCTCCATTGCTCTCACGTATTTATCCATGCAGTACAATAGCATTATACTTTAGCTGTCATTGGATTACATGGTTGTTGGGATTCTGGGTTGATCACCTTTTTGTGTCTGATTGCATTTTATGGACATTCAAATGACACTCATACTGTGCAATCAAATAAATGCAATAAAAAATGTTTTAGTTGTTTATTGCAGGTGACAAACTATATTCAATAAATCTCAATTTAATTAATAGAACTCTGCAGTTAAAATGGCACATTAATCTCAACCTATGTAAATCACCTTTCGTCTTGTGGTTGATCGTCTTGTAATTCACGACATACTTAAGAACTGATTTGTGATCACATCTATGCACAAAGCTTAGCTTTACAACATAAATCTGTTTTAACTCTTTTCCATATTTCCTGGCATAAACTGGTCTTCTTTGTGACTCACTTCCCTCCCAAGAAAGGCTGTTGGTTTAGCACCAGTATGTGGCAATAATGAGATGCCATAGTGATGATAATGCATTTGAAGATAACACTTTAATTAAGCTTAAATAAATCAATTTAGGAAGGCAAAATTAAAATTATTCAGCTATGAACAATTTGAGGCAGTTGCGTATTAGCAATCTGTAATTAAAGTGAAATGTAAAATCCGTTAGTCGTGGCTCATTAAAGGCAAGAAATTCACTCGAAACTTTAGCAAAAAAATGGTTCAGGAGTTCAGGCAAGATACAAGTGTGTAAATACTAAATATAGGCACCAGAGTTTTCAAGAACCAGTTTTTTTCAGGCTAAGTGGGGAAGATTTGCTGTGGTCCTGATGGAGACTTTGACAAGCAGCTTCATGGGCATGAAGCTGTGTTTAATTGCTTTAATGCTCTCTAGTAACTGCATCTAATCCTGCACTTAATTTCACAAATTCTTGTTTCTCATGAATCATTGACTGCTTATCCCTCAGAGTCATGTTTCCATGGTAAAATATCACAAAAGTTGCAAACAGAGCGGACTCTGTCTTTGGGCCATATGTGGAATGAGAAGCTCACGCCAGCTACGTGTTGGTAGGAAAAGATATTTGCTTATTTGTAATACCCAGGGCACCACTCTGACCAGCCATGCTGGAAGGACAAGAGCAGGGCAATAAAATGCAAGGACATTGCCCCCCACCACCGCCACCGCTCACCCATCATGCCGCTCTCCCCTCCACACTCACAATGAGGAGGGAAATGATGCGTTAAACACGATGGAGCCACTCATTCTATAAAACAGCGCCATGAAGCAGAGGAGATATTGCCAGTGAAAAAGGCAGAAATGACATCTCGTTATTCACAGTTCTCAGACACTGTGCCTGCAGTTTTATGACTAAGCGCTCCACAACTGTGCACATTAATGAATCTGCTCACAAATCCCTCCACATAGCAGATGTAGACTAAAACATTTGAAAAGATAGACAGAGATTCATCTTTTTTTTTTAAATTGCCACATAGCAGTTGATGTAAATAGTCTTGACAATATTCCTTTAACTCACAGGACATAAAGATGTGGATGCAGGTTTAATCTAAACACAGATTCCATTTTGGATCTGGTTTACAGTTTAGGATCTTTTTTTTGCCCCAAGTCTTCACTGTGTCTCTGTGTACGTCAAGCATTAGGAGATTTTAAAAGAAAGGGTCAGTAGCATACTGTAAAGATGCAGTGTTTTCGGCAGGGTTCTAATGTGAAGGGCCAAAGGCAACTGGTTGGGGCTTAAAATTTAATTGCATGTGTGTGTGTGTGTCACCTGAAGTAACCACATACAGCAGAGCAGACACAAGTGGCATTGAAAAGAGTCCAGTGATAATCAGGAGTTAAATAGGGAGTGAGTCATTTCAGACTGTACAGTAGAAACGTGGCCTTCAGGAAAACGTATGTACCCACTGTGTTCTGATTGTCAGGAGTAACAAGGAATCTGTTTCTTGGGAGGGTAGTTGCAACTTACTTTGCAATATGTTCAGTTGGTTTTAAAAGACAAGATATACATTTGATCACTTGTCCAAAATGTGGAAGTGTCACAAACCATGTCTGTAAATTGTGAGATGTAACATCCAGTCTGTTGTTTTCTGACAGCTTTCATGGGAATCACTTCACATGAATGACAAAATGTGTAAGCTGTGACTATATTGATTTTTATAACTGTTTAACCATGCATTTTGTGACATGTAGACCTAATCGTATATATGAATGCTGGGCATAAGCACCCATGGTTGTAAATGCAAAAGTAAGGAACTGTGAGTGGAAGGAAAGTAGAAAAGCACAATGACTGTTGAAAACATTGTGTAGGGCAGGTCTGAGAAAGCAATCTGTAGCAATAAAATGTTCAGTGTCACAAAAGCTTGAGGTTTGGCAGCACCCACCATCCTACTCCTTTGTCCTTATAACCATTTGTGGCCAAGTAAACACTACCGAGACGTGGAAAGTGGATTTCATCATGCTGTAACAGGTATCGAGATGTGGAACCCTGAAATGCTGACAATTCAAAACTTAAACTGTATCTAAATAAGATAAATATGGTGAGCCTTTGTGAAAATGCAGCCTGTGGACCAATGTAGATGTTAAAGACTCCATCATGAAACCGGGTCGTACATGCATATCTATTCAACAGGAAATCTGTGGCTATAAAGCTTTATAACTTCACCCTCTGACAGCTACCTTTAATGGACTGAGCAATAACTAATTAGTAAGTTATGTGCACCCACCCACAAACACACAAATGTACATAGAGTATGTACATATATATATATATATATATCTTTCTAATTTTCTATATTACAACTTAGTTTGTCTGTTTTGCTTATGTTATACATTTCTATTTCAATAATTACTGTATAGTTGTGTAATTGCTCTGTTTTAACTTGTGTATTTCTGTTATTACTTCTTAAATCTCCAATGGAGCACCGTATAAAGTATTTCTGAATCTGCATTCTCAGGCTCATTATAATAAGAAAGTCTGTTTGTCTTTTTTAACTGAAAATCTATTGCATTGCTTTTTATCTATTTAATTAATTACTGAAGTTCATGCTTGTAATTATAGATGCAGTGGTGCTGATATCCACCGGAATGTTGCTCCGCCGCTGTTTTGTCCACCCTTCTTCCTCACATGAACAACCATAAGTAAACAGTTAGAACTCACCAGTGGCGCTGGGAGCTATTAGGAGACAGTTAAACGGGTGATACTGGTCTGTGCTGTGTTCATGTCATTACAGCAAAAAAGACTGCATTCAGTTCAGTTCTACCATTTGATATTATGAGCTCATTTCAAGATGTGCTGTTTTTTTGTATTCCTTTTCCCGCAGCACCTGGTGGTCGGGGAGCTTTATGTTCACTCAAAAGTGTCTCAGCTGAGAGACGATAAAACAACGGGAAGTTAACTTGCTGATATTTAAGGTGTTTGATAGACTACTAGTGTCAACTCCTGTCATCGTAACATCTGTCAGAAGCTGTTAGGGGGTGGTGTTTGACACTGTTTCCGTGGTTTGATGAACATGGATGGCTATGACGGCCATCCTTTCCCATCATGCCTTTGCTGGACTGAGCAGACACGAAATCATAATGTCTGTGTTTGTAATGTGCCTAATCAGAAGGTGATGGTTTGTTTTGGTCTCGTTTTGTCACAATTATTTTTTTTTTTCCCCGGATGAGCAGCATTTCTTACAACAGACAACATTACATTTAAATGGAAGAACAAGTGATGTCTTATGAAGAAAGAGTAGAGAGGCAGTCCTTATCATCAGAAACTGCTGTATGAAAGACTGTATATGGAATGCAGGACAAGCTGTGAGATGGTATTAAGCCACTGGCTCCCTGAAGGATTTCCTTCTTCATGTGCAAGGCATTAAAGAGTCATGTTGATCATGTACATCATATAATGGTGTGGACAGTCAGAGCTGGTTGATTTATGAAAACTTCCCACCACAGATGCAGTGCTTAGATAACTTTGGAAAGAAGTAGTAAGATTAATTTTTCACACATGGATGTGCAAATGACTAGCATGCATGGTGATAAGTGCTCGAGCGAAGGAGAGGATATCTAACAAAAAATGCTTTCAATTTCATGCTTTACTTGGAATGTTTTCACTTTATGAACTGTGAATTGGATCATAGGGCACAAGAAGTAAAGAATGAATGAATGTACACCCATTCTGACGTTCAACATTTTCAATTTCTGTGTAAGTTGATGATGCTGAATGAGACGAATCAAAGTTCAAATGTTGTGTAATTTGTTGTCAAAATCATGTCAGAGTAAAAAAGATGACTGCTGAACAATAACAGCAACGTTGCACTGTTCTTCCTCAGGTTCTCAGCTAAACACCCCCAAAATCTGAAATAGATCAGACGATCTCTCTCTATCTATAGTTCTCCAGAACACACACACACACACATATTTTCAACTAACGATCTACTTGAAAATGTTCAATAAGGGATTTGAAAAGGACTCAGAAACAATAAGCAGATTCAGATTTGATAAACTGGTATTAAAACCCCATCGCTACCTTCAGCTCAGCCTACACAACTGTGCTCCTAAAAGATTCTGTGGCATGAACCAAAAAAAAAAAAATTGCCTCCCAAAAAAGCTTCTCACAGGTCTAAAGGCTCCTGGGAAATGCAGGAGTATCAAGTTAAAATGTTTGCAAGTGCAGTTAATCTTTTTGCTCTGTGGACAGGAAGCACCAGGTATATTGCAGAAATATCTCATACACACACAAACACAACACAAATATGCGCGATACTCATAATACGGAGGAAGCCGAGCTGAAATTGAAGAGATTGAAGTGAAAATTGAATTGCTAAACCTCATTTGTCAGCGGATGAAGAGCTGATGGAAGAAGAAAACAAGAGCTGTGGCAGACTGAGAAACACCGAAATGTTTTCTGCTTCCTTTTTTATCGTATCATTCTTGTAGATAAACCTTTACTTCTTCGTGTTTGTAACCGCTTGTTATAACTGTTGGCTTGAATTGAGTTTAGTCCATCTAATTCTAAAGAAGTTTTCTCTGGACAACACTTGGTTGTCCTCAGTAATTTCTGGTTTTCAACGGAGCAAATGTAAAAGACAAAAGGCAGTCCTAACTGCCCCAGTGGACAAAATAAAGATCTGTCTCGTTTTGTCATTCTGCCTCCTGCACCACATTGCCTATGGGCTCGCAGAGTCTTCAGTCATCTGTGAACAGGCTCTGTTATTAAAATTTTGCTCGACATGTCGGGACAGCTGATGAACCTGCTCATGGCTGAATGCCTGCACAGACAGCACACAGAGGGTTTGTTTCCTTCATTTTCATTGCAGCCTCAGATTGTATTTATGCAGGATTTAAAATAAAAACCGCCTGCTCATTAAGGGTAAAATTGCCATAATTGTCCGAACCGAATTCACACTCATCAAAATGAGAAAATTAAGTGTGGCAAATAACTAGCATTTCAGAGACCGGCAAGGCAGACAGCCTGCCGCTTTCTGACAAGACAGGTACATTAAAGCTCGGCTGTTAGTAGTGCACACAGCAATAGCGTCAGGGTCTATTGATTTAGCAGCCAGCTCCTGGCATAATCAAAGCCCATCCCAGAGGCAGCACCGTCACTGCTCTGCTGCACTCCAATCATATTTGCACTTGATCACATCCCAAAGAGCTTGTCACCTCAGTGTTTTGTGACGCTAAAACCAAATATACACACCCCCAGCTTGTAAAATGGAAGCTGACCTCTCTCCCTCCAGGTAAACTGCAGGCTCCAGTGCCCTTTGAAGGAGATTTTGTTTCACAATGGAGTGTTTGTCACTGCTGTGCATTATATTAAACCAGAAACCATGTGGAACCCCCCCCCCCCAATAAAAAAAACACATTTAAGTTTGAGAAGAGTTTGTGGAAGAGTACATTTTCAACTTTTTAGACCTGTCAGTGTCTTAACCGATATCTTAACTTGACCCTGTGAGACTGGAAGTAGGTCTGTGAGAACCCGTTAATAAGCAGTACCTTCTTTAGAGTATTGATTCTGTACCTTACACCACAAAGATGCCAAGTTTGTTGGTGCTACAGAAGGGAAATAGAGTAGATATCGAACCAAGATCAAAAACACGAAACTGTACAAATCCCTCCAAACCCCTCCTCCTGAAAGCATCTTGTGACTGCCCCGGTTTGTCTGACCATCAAAGAAAAAACAGCTTGCTTATTGTTTAGTTTCAGCCAAATAGGTACAGTTCACAGGGGAGCAAGGCTTTGATGTGCTGTGCACTGTATGCTGTTAATTGAGTTTGATATATAACATTAATTATTAAAGAATGTTGTTCCATGATTTAAAAATGTTTATGAGGCAATGTTTTCAGGACTGTGCAAAAAGTTAAAAGCCGCCCCTCGTTTCTTCATATATCACATAACTATGGTTCATCCTTTGAGTTAGATACCCTCTTTTATGCTTGGATTATTCATAGATCATTGACGAGTGGCTCAACAAACAAAAGATATATCTCACCAAATATTCCTCTGAAGTTTCTGAGGACTAAAAATCTCTGCCCAGAGAAAGATTTTAAGCCAGTTTGCTTTTTCTGAAGCAACATATGAAGAAAGAAAGTGTGGCGCCCGACTTTTGGTCAGTACGATATATATATACTGCCTTCTGGATACATTTATTTCACTGCTCGATGTTTGCCAGACCATAAACATGGAAAAAAAAATCAGATTACCAAAAGCATGCTGTGAAAATGAGATTTGCCGAGAGATAGCTTAAGCTGTCTTTAGTGTTCAGCATCAGCGAGCTTCAACCTATGCAAACTCCTCAAAGCAAAGCAGTATCTCTTCCGTCAATCCAATTAGCCCAGAAAGGTCTCATTTAGCTTCCGGGCCGCTTACACTGTAACATCTGTAGAAGGCCATTTGTAATGCATTTGTTCACATCTCTGCTGCCTTGTCTCAGAATTTACAGGAGAGTTTTTGCATCGCTTGCAATGTCGGGATTCTGGAGACAGGTTGATTCTATTCAAGCCGTTTCTTTTGTCCTAAGGGAAATGCGACCTGTTGGATCAGAAAATATCAATGAGGAAGTGCCACAGCTCTGTACCGTCACGGTGAAATGGAGCACATCACATGTAGGCTTGACCCTGTCGAAAGAAAGTGATCAATATGTGGTCAGATGGATTCATGGCAGATAGAATGCCTCCAGGGAATGGCTGGCAAAAAGACATCTCTGGTAAACTGTGTACGAATTACCATTCTAGCCAATGTGCCACTTTCTGTCAACCTGCATCTGGCTGGCAGGGCAAGTGATTGATGACAGCTGTCAGTTTGCTATCCACTCCACCTCGTCACCCCCGTCGGACGCCACCTCTGCCACAGTAAGAGTCCATTTCCCTCTTCTGGCAGGTCTGACAGAGGAGCCGCAATGAAACGAGATCTCATTCACCAAGTTGACAACAGCTGCCCCGTCTTTCCTTTAAAAATCGCTGTGCAAAGAACCTAAAGCATGTGGAGGTTACGAGAGGGATAGGACGTATGTTAAGAAATCAATCATCACATTTCTGAACATCTGAAGTCAGATTCAGAAAAATTTGTGGGATTTCATGACTAAAAGTGTCGCATAAAGGCAGGAATGTGCATATATATTCATTTTTGTCAGTTTTATAAAGCCATATGTTTGTCTAGTATGTATGTATGGTTCCCTATAAATCTCAATCATCGTGAAACTGTATGCTGATATCCGAACCTGATTTCCCCCCCACTTTAGCCAATAATGGAGGCAGAAACTGTTAGAGTTTGTGGATTTTTGTGGACTTTGGTTTGGTTTCATCTTGGTTTTTCTGGGTTTTGTTCTTCCCTGTTATTTAGTCATGGGTTTTTATTTGATTTCTGTCTTGTCAAGTTTTGATTTGTGACTTTGTTTATCATGTCTTCAGTCTGGTTTTTCTTTCAGTCATGTGGATTCTTTTTCTTCCCTTAGTCTTCACGTTCTGGTCATTTGCTCCACTTACTACTTTTCATTCAATCACTCTCCTCTGTATTTAAGCTCCCTGGTCGTTTCAGTCATTGGCAGATCCTTGCCGTAGTTTTGCCCACGGTATGGCTTCAGTGGTCCATGTTTGTCCATGTCCTTAGTCACAATCAGGTTTTGTTATTCCTTAGGGTTTTGTTTTCTCACAATTTAGTTCATGGTTTTCCGGCTTGGCCGTGCCATTTGTTATAGCTTTGAATACATCAAGTTCTGCTCCTCCTCAACTTCCTGCCAATCCGTGTCTGCCTTTTAGATGCTCTCGCCCACCCTGACAGATACTATCTAATTAATAATGTGCATATTAATACATAGTTTGTAGCACAACTAAAAAGCTTGATAGCACCAATAAAATCAAAGTGCAGTTTTACTGAGTGTAAAACTGTGACATGGTCTAAATTCTGAAATCACAAACCAAACGAAGACAGTCGAATTTTGAAAAAGCAAAATAAGCAATCAACTCTGTAAAGTCAGAGCAACAGACCCTGTAGAAATAAAGATGGGAGTGGGGAAGAAATTACCCTATTACAACACGAAAGAAAATGGACAGCTCCTGCTTTATCTGCAACAGATGAACACATATCCTGTACAGTTCTACAGCCGTGATAATAAGGACGGTAACACAGATATGTACATGCAGCATGGTATGTTGGCTGTTTTCTTAAACAGCTATTGGAAACCAATTGTGATGATCAGAATGCCCTCTAAATACTTTTTTTTATTTACAGCTTCATTAACAAGGTCTTTAACAGCTATTATGTACAAACGTGATCAAAGGCTGTAGTTATATATATCATCCTCAATTAGATAAGAGTCATTTAAAAAAAAAACAATAATAAGACACAAAATTTGAAGGAAAAAAATACCACAATCATGTTGTTTTGGTCAAATTGTCTTGTGTTAAATTCTGTTGACTTTTTTCTGTTTCCACTTCATCATACCAGGCTTTAATTGCTGCAAAAACGTGTGTACGATTGGACTGAAGAATGCATGAGGCGTGCATAGTCATCACATCACATCTCATTACATCACAAACACCAACCTCGGTTCAAGATTGTTAACTTAGCCCTTCTATTCACCAAGCATGAATCTGATTTTAAGAGCTAGCTCCTCTAACATTTGCATTGGTGCTGTATCTAACCCAGTTAACCTTATCTCATTATCCCTCTGCATCCCTCAAACGTAGCACAGCCAATGTTTTGCAAATTCTGGCATCCAAGAAAAACTCATTTCCATGAGACTCATGGCTCTGCCTAAATCAGGGATCCACTTCTTTATGAAACTGTGATATTAGACCAACTCTACGAATCCTTATCAGAAAACAGATCCAACTCCACAATTCAGTACAACACAGTTGTGAGTATTTATTTTTCCATCTTAAGGAAACTATTGTCAAATATAGGCCCTTTTTTAAACCTGTCAAAAAGCCAGCTAACACTCACTAACATCTGGCTTTGGAGTTCAATGCCAAAATATTTAATCTGCGTTTGGTGTCATGTCAAATGATCCGACAGCAATCATGAGTTTTTATCGGCTCCAACTCGGCTCAGCAGTAATGTGAACACAGCGCCGGCATACACGCACCAGTTTTCTAAGCGGGCTACAAGAATGGGTACAGTTGACTTCTCTCTTTCCAGAAACGCATGTTTACCAAGTGTAATATCTCACATGGTTGGTCTGTAACTTATAGATACAGTAAGAAACGACTGATTTGGCTTAATTTTATTTGCCTGCAAGGCGGCTGCCGGCTTGCTCTCAGTCCCGCTGTGTAGGGCTGACATCCAAATAAAAAACCAACTAGCCTAATCACTTGAGAAAGTTGTGTTTATCAGAAACTATGATCCAACACAGGCTGTAAGATAACAGTGTAATGCCACCCCTTTGTGTCATAGACTTGTAAACTTACAGGCTTGTCCCCTGGGAGTTAGTGGTAGTTTCTGGACTATTATGGATACATTGCAGCCCCCTGGGCACTGATAAGAAACATGCAACTAGTAAAAATGGGAAAGAATTTAACCTTGTTATAATGGGTGTACCTGCATTTGAAAAACATTTTATTTTATAACGTTTCAATGTTAACCTCTTACTTTGCTCAGACTCTCGCAGCCATTACATTGTGGGAACGAACCGGCAACTCAGAGATTTAAGGCTAATTTGTTAAGGAAGAGACTGACACTGGCGGAAAAAAGGGAGTCAGATACGCAAAGTAAAAACCGAAGGGCTGCTGAACATTACAGTACAAAAATGGTTTTGCTCCAAGTGAACCTGCCAGAAAGCAGGTGGTTTTCTGGCAGGTTCACTTTCGCCAAGTGAATGTGCCAGAAAGCAGCTGAAAGGCCATGAATGTCATTAATTAGTATGAGTAACATCATAGGGCTCAATATCTACATCAAAGAAAGTAGATTTACTTTAATTTTGCTGGCAGCATCAGGAGCACAGCATTGTGGGAGGGTTATGTTGTTTTTTTTTCTTTTTTTGTTATTCATTTCATTTTTTTTAAAGGTGCCCAGTGAAACATTTGCACTGACACATACAGAGAAGAATTGCCGACACACATCAACAATATTCATGCTGAATGGAAAACATAAAATACAAGGAGGTAGATTTCTTTGGGCAATAAACTTTTTTTAATGAGAATTTTCTCATCATTTGTATCCCCTGTAGAAAATGGCATCTGCTCTTTCTAATAACAATCTTTATAACAGGCTTTTAAAATTTCACTGGTGTGAATCGTGGCACTTGCCATCTGTTTTTTTTTTTTTTTTTTTTACCTGCATCCTCCACATCAACTCCAAACTCCCTCGTTTGTAAGTTGGCTGGGAGCCACAGAAACTCCATTAAAACCACAACATCTACCATAGTTGCATGCCAACTTAGATTACCTTACACTGTATCATAAAAATTGCACACCTGAACATGACAGAAACATCATGCTTCGTACGGCAACATTTCTTAGAGGACGATATGTACATATATAAGCAATGATATGAAATTGTCAGTGAAGTGTCACTCAGAATTGTTCATAACTGTTTGGCCTCGACAGAGATCATGATTCAAGGGATCAGTGATTGATGATTATCCATAAAATATCTCCATATATGCTAGCAGACTGTTAAAGGGGCAGACTGCATGATGATGAATCTACCGGTCTATCAATAACTCATGACCCTTAGACTGTGTGCAGACCAGATCTACTGTATTATGCAGACTTTTATACGCTCACAGGACATAAAGCAAACCTAATGTGAAATAAATTTGTAAAGTATGTCTTCTTCAATAGATCAAGAGATGGAGGAAAACCAAAATGACTTAATCATTTATTTAATAACCAAATTTCAAAGATAATACAGTTGAGCAGATTGTGTTGCATTTGTGTTTTTTTTTAAGTCCTGGTTGGGTTACGTAAAGTACTTGTAAGCAGTCAGTGTCTTGTCTGCATTTAAGAGCAGTCAGAGCGCTGTCAGCCTGGAGAGCCGGCTGAGGAATTCTGACGGGAAGCCAAGCGAACAGCAACTTACAATAGAGGCTCAGAAGAGCACATCTTCGCCACCTAAAACAATTCAGACCTCAAACGTTTTGTCACAATTCCTCAACCAAAAAACTTAGATGTTGCTCCGTGTCGTCGTACGAACAGTGGCTGGTCAACGTATCCTGCATCCTATCAGTCCTATGAGTCCGTCAGCAGTCGAGTCAAACTTGTTGGATAGCGTTCGGCTGGGTAGTATGTTTGCAACATTTTAGAGATGGTGTTTGTGCTTTTCCAGGTATTTCATTACTTTTTATTGTCTTAGTTGGTATTCTGGGATTAGACTGGCTGAATTCAGAGTCACAGCTGATCAGAAGTAGGTTACAATGGGACGTAGAGCAACACTAACGTTCTTCGGTTGAGAAAATAGTGACAAAAGAAAAAGCTCTCTGATGCCAAAGTGACGCAGTGTAAATAACACAATGCATAGCATGTGCTCAAACTGCTTTGAGGTCTGACTGGTTTTACATGGAAAAAATACTCTTCTTTGTCCCTCTTCTGCGAAGCGTTTAGCTTAGCCTCCTCTGCAGATCCCAATCACAGGAAGATCTGGGAGGGAACAGCCACAAGACGCCACCTTCTTGTGGGGAGAAACATAAAGATCAGATGCAGTGTGAGCTGGGTGGCAGGTGAAGGCGGGGGCCCGGTTGTGCCCATCCCTGGTGTCAGAAACTGTCTCTCGGGATGTGGAACAAAACCTTGCTCGAGGTAGAGGAGCCTGGTGTGTGAGGTGGAGCAGTACAGTTTGGCTCATCTCTACCCACGGCTGAGTGTGAAGTGGTCGGGATGAAAGTCAGCCCTTCCAGGTCTGAAGCCATGGTACTCATCCGGAAAAGTACAAAGTTTTCTCTCAGAGTTGGAGTCTGGTCCTTGCCTCAGGTGGACGCTTTAAGTATGTTAGGATATTGTTTGCAAGGGATGGCAAGCTAGAGTGAGAGATGGACAGACAAATTGGGTCTTTGTCATGAGTCCCTTGTGCTGAATAGGGGGCTTAGTCAAAAGGCAAAACTTTTGATTTACTGGTCCCGATCTTTGTTCCAGCCCATACCAACGGTCATTAGATTTGGCTAGTGACAGAAAGGCTGAGATTGCAGATACGAGTGGCTGAAATGAGTTTCTTTTGGAGGATGGCTGAGCTCAGCCTTGGAGATGGGGTGAAGATCTTGAGCAGCTGGAGGGAACTTGGAGTAGACTCGCTAATCCTCCACATCAAAAGAATTCACCTATACTGTATAGTTTATACTGTAACTATAAAGCTTCCCTTGGCAAAGTAAATGTGTTAACAGTATTACAATTCTGCTGCCGTGATGCTGGACAGCTGAGGTGGTTTAGGGAATTTAGTCAGGATGCCTTCTGGGTCAGACTCAGAAGTCACTGGAGGGATTGTATATTAAAGATAAACCCAATAGGTTTATCAGGTTCCCCAGGAGGAGTTGGAGAGTGTTGTTGGGGAGAAAGATGTCTGGGTGTCCCTCCTGCACCTGTTGCCCCTGTGACCCAACTTCAGATAAGTGGATAGTAATGGATGGATGGATGTTCACATTGGTCTCCTGTTAGAATTCTTCCATCTAAGAGCTCTCATACCAATGTCTACTGTGGTAAGACACGATTTACTCATGACCACTTGCCTAATTTAAATATGTATATATACATATATGTATATATATACACCTGTAAAGTTGTGCTTAGACCGGTATTCATATGGTAAAGCAGATCCCTCTTAAAGCACAAGTCATCGAGAAACACTCCAACAGAGAATACCATCTAATCAGAATTGATAAGAGTAAATGCACTGATTAAGTTTTTCCAAATGGAATGAAAATCAAGTCTTTACAGAGGATGTGGTTACAATGAAAATAACTATACAGTTGAATTTAATTCTAGTGATATTCCATATTTATCTGTTCTGTTCCAATAAAACATTCAAAGTATATTAACAAAATATGCTTGGCAATCCATACAAATATTAATTTAGCACCTTTTGTTTTCAATAAAATCCATTATACTGATTTTAACAGATGCACATGTTTACATCCTCTGTAACACAGATACATAATAATGAATGAAAGGTTGGCTTGGGTTACACAGCTGCCAAGTGAGTTTTAAAGATTTAGTGACTTTTTAGACCCTTTTTCATCCAAACAAAGGACTTCGCGAAACATCAAGCAACATTAAGAACTGCAGCTACTTTAACTGGAAGTTTGTGTCTCACACTGTCCATCCTTATTGTAGGCATGAAAAAAGAAAGCGACACTATAGGGAGAAAGAATTTTGATCAGCGATCACTTCTTCCACTGGAATGAATAGTCAGATCCAGCCAGCAGCCTTCTAAAGCAGCATGTCAGGGAAATCCATGTCACACAGATAGAGGAAAGAACTCTTTGATGGGCCTTGTTGTTTCAGGTAGCGATTTGGTCTCTTGCCAACCACCCAGTCACAGCATATCTTAAAGAAAAAAAAGCTTTTTGACTGACTTATCATGTATTCTCGATTAAAACTTCCATCATCCTCACCTAAGTAGAGGCAAAGTGCCTTCAGAACTGTAACTCATTTCACTTCAACATCCCTTGAAGCCTGTATGAAAAGATTTTATTGATTAAACCATTACATTGAAAATATATATATATATATATATATATATATATATATATATATGTGATTCACAATATGTAGATTTTTCAATTAATTTTGTCAATGTTATATGACAAAAATCAATTCAAATATGCCTTTTAAATATGACTTTGTTTTTACAAAAGGGAGAAGTATGAAATGCTGTCACCTCACAAAGGTCTGTCCAAAATTAGATGTGCAGTGACTGCTTTGCTGGTGACCTGAAATTACTGCTTTACCTGGCCTGCAGATCAGGAACACAGAAATCCACTTGGGATTTCTGATAGTCTAGACTGTTCAGCACCACTGTCTTCCCACTGCCACATAAACTGGACAAATAACAAAAATAAAAAGTTGGAGGCAAAAAAAATAAGTTACTTAGTACAGTCACCATGGAGACATCAACCTTGGTTAACCTATAAGAACTGATGCAAGTATGCTTATAGGTTGCATATCTAGCGGGAACCTAAAATCTTTTAAGTTAAAAAGCAATACCATCATCAAAAAATTATAATTCTGTTCAGGGTATTTGTTTGTTTAACTTTTACTGCTGCATGCCCATATCAAACCTTCAATTGACAGAAATTAAAACAATACTAGACAATTATGCAATATTCATCCTTGAGAGTTATGATTCAAACCGTTGTGTAAACTAGCTAATCACTGCAATACTGTGGTAAGAAATATGTGTGGAAATTATATGGACTTGCCAAGATAATAGTGTCCCCAGTGGATACACGATCAAATGTGTGTGGGGCGGATCTGCCATAAAAAGGAACATAAATACAAAAATAAAAATGAGCGGCATTTTAAAAAGACTTTGGTTAAACAATTACCATCTCTATGCCATTAGAGTATTACTTCACCACAGAGTCCCTTGTGTTCAAGTAAACATCTTAATTGTGCCTCTGGTACATGTGCACACAAACGTGATTTATAACTAGATTATTAAGAAATAGAAAAAAAACAGTTTATATAGCAGTCTACAATAAAACAGCCACAGCAAACAAAACCTTAGTAGAAACAAAACATTTCAACAACACAACCGCTACTTACTGTCACTTCCCTTCACTGACTACTGCAAAGGTATTTGTATTTTTCACACTAAAATGACGGTTTCTGATAGAGTCAAGGAAAGCAGCTCATTTTCTCAGTTAAAGTCACTCCTGACAAGCTCGCCAAGTTACAGCCATGACTCTCCTCCACAATTTACTACCACTGTTTGTTTCAGCAGAGAAGACGTCGTGTGATGCAAATCACAGGCATCAGTGATGCCGAGAGGGAGCCCTTGCTGCCTCAGAAACTGCCGGTGGTTAATTTCGCAAACCAAACACTACAAGTGCTTGAAAGATTTTCCCACCAGAGCAGTCCTATGATTGCACATAATGAACTCTGAGCAAACAATCAACCATAACCATCTTGATTATTGAATACAGAATAATTCACAGTAAGCTGTAAAGTCGCCAAACGCATTCCTCGAATGTGCCGTTATCGCAGGGCGGTGGAACAGTTGCTTTTCTTTTCTCACACTTTTGTCTTTCTCTTCATTTAACTTAGTTTTTCATGCTTATCAGCCGAATTCTGGTGTCTGAATATTAGGCGGCAAGGAGTATGTCCTGGCTTAGACTCTCGGACTGCAGTTACCTTTACAGCCAACTACAATAAAGCAACTCGCCAGTTTCACATTTTTCAAAATCAAAACAGAGTAAGAAAATGTAGCCCTTCTTAACGTATCAACAAGTCAAATAGCCTACGAACCATCTATTTACACAGCAAAAGCTAACAGAACACTTAGTTAGCTTAAGTTAAAATCACGACAACACACAGCTCAGAAGTATAACTACTAAATACTTCTTAAATTAAATTATTCTAAAAGCAGGCAGTTTAATTCTTTATGTCAACTGAAAGTCAACATAATTTTTTTCAGAGAACATTTCTATTTGGTGGAATGTTAAACATCCATTTGATATTTGTAGAGTATATCTACGGTCTTCTAGAAAGTCAAAGCAAACCCATCCAGCTATTTATCTTCTGCACCTCCAGCTGTAATGCTCCATATATCTGAGGGTGAAATGATGCAGATACTCTTTGGACTCAGTTGCTAGTATCAGATATGGCGAGTTTTATGTGTGTGTGCGTTCCCGCTGGTGGCTTTTGTCGAGGGGGATTAAAGACATAAATATAGCCGGGGAATCCAATAACTGTGTGCAGTGAAGGGGTGATATGCATCATCTACACCCCGCAAACATAAAATGTCAGCAAGAATAGCTGAAGCTGTAACCTTGACAATGACAATAATGTCTATTAAAATAGAAATAATGATGACTTTACCAATGGGATTACCCCATCTGATCTGTCTGTGGAACAATGTTACAGTCACAAGTGGCTGAAATCATAAAACCTACTGTAGTACCATCCTAACACTATGGCAACCTGACATCGATCTTCTCGTAAACAGTGTATGATTTTCAGTTGCAACAAAGGCCAACTATGAAAACACAAGACACAGAGAAATTCTCCTTAAAACGGAGTCACAGTGCATTTGAATAGGGTCATCTCTCCTGTTTGTTAGCAATAGCAGCAACATACCTGACGCTGTCAGTGCTTTCTTATTCTTTTTGTTTTAATTGCTGTAGATACCAGTTATGCTTTGTTTAGTTGACAAAAGGAGCTTGCACACAAAGCTTAAAATTGCTGCTTTAGTTGAAGATTTATACAATATAATCTTCACATATTTTTGTATTTTTTTTTAAACTTAGTAAAATGTAATGTTAAACCAGTTTCGTCTGATCCTTTGCATAGTGAATCATGCCTTTGGGTGAATTTCCGTAGGCTTTGATTTAAAACTACAAATTTTGCCCAGAAGTGTGTTAATTTCTGAGTGATAATTTTGTTCCTCCTCACATTTCTGTTAAGCTTCTCATAAAAATTGTGGCTGTGAAGTGTGTATTTAGCCAAACTATCTCTGTATGCTTAATTTGTTCATGCTTTGGCTGGCAGATGCTACTTTTTCTGCTATTGACAAGCTATTTACTGACTTGGATTGTGGAAATCAAAGCTGATGATTTGTGCGCATGTGTTTGTCTGTGAGGGAGCCTCTACCAACAGAGCTAATACTGCACACCTTGTGGCAGGTTAGATAACATTCTTGCAACGGTTTATGTGGTTTTTCCAATTGCTGATCACTGAGATGTGTTCAGTATGGATCCAGTAAAGCACCCAGCGCCCAAATATGGGTCTATTGAGGACATAACTGAGAATGCAGGATACAGAGAGCTCTTGACAAAGTCTGGGTTTGAATCAATACAAATGAAAATGTCTTTTTGAAATATAGCTGCAAGCTCCTGCTTTTTCCTGATTTGGCTCTGCCAGCGGATCAATGTAACAGGGTCGTGAGGGTAGATCTGCAAATACAAGTTACTTAAGCATAAAAACTGATTCTGGCCAAGTTTCATCACAGATTTGTTCTCTTAAAAATGCCCTTCTGCGCAGTTATCGATCAGACATGTTGCCTTCCATCTTCAGATTTGTGTTTTTAACACTAATTGTTTTTAACACAGTAATTCCATCAGCTCTGTGTGTTTCTCTCTGTTTGTTCACTTTTACTCAACTTCTAGGGACTGATTTGTTTACCCAGTTTCATTTTCAAGACCCGTTTTTTTTTGTAAGGGACAAAAACACAAAGCTCTCATCTTAAATGGTATAAGAGCTTGATTTATATTTGACACAAACAAAATAATAAAGTCTATCTCAACTAAAAAATCAAGTTTTCAGCCTTGTTCACATGTCACTGAGATATGGCTTACAAGAAGATAATAAGATATATTGAGATATGTGTTACATAAGCAAAATCAGCCTCAAGTGCTATTTCTGTGGATTTCTGCTTTGAATCCGCAGAGCACTGTCAACAGTCTCTGAAAGGTGAGATTAAAGTCCATATATTTCACCTTAGATATGAAAAAACCATCCTGACTCACTTTGTTGGGCTTTTTGCATATGCTGTAAGGTACTGATGAAATGAGAAGCTGGCGCAAGATTCAAGCGTTTACTGTCATATATACAGTACATGTCAGAAACACGTTCCTGTACAATGAGATTCTTCCTTTGCTGTCCACAAGAAGGAGAAGCATTCACAAACTAGGTGGAGAAGAGAGCTAAAGCAAAGTGAAGTGAGGCTGAGAGCCACCAGCCAGTGGAGCAGCAGGACGGGGCTGCCCGAGTAGTGCATTCCTATTAGTGGAGACGGTGACAGAAAGTTAATACAGTACCATTCTGATACTTGCAGCCTTGTATCATTTAGCTTCCTCGTCTTAAGAATCGGTCCCTGGTTTGAACATTTACGGCTAAATTAGAGGTGCTAAACAGAGCGTAGAGTAAACTGAGTTAGAGTAAAGAGGGCAGGCAGTGTCATCTACTGGCAGGCAGAGATAAAGGGAACCAGGAAAGTCATATCCCAAACCGTTATAAGGCAATCAAAGGTTTCTCTATGGTGAAAAACCTTGAAATGTACAATTTTAAGAAGTTCAGATGAGATTTTAGGGTATTATTATGTGCTAGAGTGGGACTTTGAACAAGGGAAAATATTCAAACACCTAATCTTCACAGCTGCAATATTAATATCTTTGAAAAAATATTTGAGGCTGCACTGCAGTTAACAGTGTAAAAGTGTGGGGTAATCTTTTCCTTTTTCTTTTCTATTTTGAATCACACATCGTTTTCAATTACTGTTTCATTTTCTTCAAAGGCCTCCCTCTTCAGTCACTGTGCTCAGATAGCTGAAGCTTTGTTTCTCCTACTCCATGTTCACCTCCTGCATCGGCACAGCCTCATCTTTTCGATGCCTGTGTTTTCATGGGGGAAAACCATCCTCCTCATGGGCATCTTTCACTTTTCAAATGTTAAAGGCCTCCTTTTCAACAAACCTGACCTCCTCTGCTTTTCCATTAGTTTTCTCTTGAATACTTTTCTTTCTTTCTTTATGTTCTCTTTCTCCAAGTGAAACACATTCCTATTTTCATTCATATCATCACCCTCTTAGGAAACCTCTCTCTTTTCATTCTGTTGATGATGTTCCATCTCCAACTCCCCTCTCTTCCTGTTTATCAGCATGTTATTTGGATTCTGCCTCTAACTGGCCTTCCACTGTGTTTTTTTACCATCTGCAATTTTCTTGAACAAAAGAATAATTCTTACACCTAACCTAGATGTGCTGTAAACAAACTAAAATGCAGCTGATTGTTCGATTACTCATCTCTCAAATGAATAAAAGGTCTGAGTAAATCAGAAACTATAAAGAAATAATATGGTTAGATGAAGGCAAACATTACAGTGAGGGGACTAAGGACTCGTGAGGATGCTGAAAAAGGCAGATGTACAAGTGTGTGTGAGTGCTTGCATGAGGAGATTAATGCATCAGCATGAACAAAGACTGAGCATTGGACAGGTTTAATTAAGGGTATCAGCTAAAACGGTAGTAAATAACAAAGCTGATATCAGTTTGAATTTGGATTAGATTTATATAGTTGAGAGGATGTATTGTGGTAATCAACAGAAAAAAACACAAGTCTGTGTTCAGGGTAATTAAAGCTGCAACATATCACAAAGTTTATTCAATTAGCTCGGAGCTTTGCAGAGTGGCCAGTGATATACGGCATTTAATTTGTCTTTTCTCAGTAACTATTACACTAAAGGTGCCTCCTGTCAGGAAAAAAACTCTATTCTTATCTGTATAGTTGCTGGATCGGACAAGATTAAACACCCTAACCTGATTGTCATGAGCCGTGTGTTTTTGTGTTTTGAATCTGTTGTATGTTCTGGGTTTTCCTTGTTGGTCTTTAATTACTTCCTGTTTTTGTAGTGTTTCTCCCATGTCTATTCTGTTGAGTTTTACACCCTCACCTTGTTCCACCTGGGTTGTTTTGCTGTCTACCTCACCTGCCACATATTTTGTCATTACTTTCCTCTGTATATCGACTCCTGGTTCACAGTTGTGCCTTTGTTGGATCATTTCATGTCTCAAGCTCCCTGTGTTTCCTCTGTGAATTTCCAGTTTATTTTCCCACTGTTCTCTGTGTTTTGGATGAATAAATGCTTCGAGACCATCTGTTAGCTGCGCTCTTCTCTCCATAGTCCTGCGCTAGGGTCCGCCATTGCCGAACCCGTGACGAAATGATCCAACCATGACAGGACCCAGAGGGCTATTCTGCCCGCAGCCTCATCAAAACAAAAAAACAAATTATAAAATACTGTGCTTCGTGAGAGAGATGGAGCCCAGGCAAAGGAAGCAGGACATGATGGAAATGTAATGTTAACTTTCTGGAAGAATTTCCTGAATTTGTGTGACGAATTCAGGAAATTCTGGTCGCCACAGTTGGACAAAGATTTCTACTCTGTTCACTCCTCAGCCAAATCCAAAATTGTGTAAACTTTGCACTAAGGAGCTCGCAGGATAAAATCTGCACAATGTCTCAAAGTAAACCAGATATTTGCGCTCTAACATACAGCTCCTGCATGCAACATCGAGATTAGTGGTTTTCAAAGTGTGAGGCGGGGCTCCCCGGGACAGTCTATCCAGTTTAAGGGGAAGCTTAGTGAGGAGGTGAGGAAATATTACATCAGTTCTGAAAAATAGCATAATTTCTGTGATGTGCTTCAGTTTAGATGGATAAGTCCTGGAGAAATTTGACGGTTTGCCACCAATAGATAAAATAGATAAACACCTCAGGAGTGAGCAGCTATGGATTTATTCTAATCTTAATGTCAGTCAGCAATACGTGGTTATCTTAGTTTGCTTGCTAAGTGTGTGTGGGATTAAACAACTTAACGTAACATAAAGGCTGTATTCTATAGGCATGATGGAATTAAGACAAAGCAATAACGTTGAGAGAGAACGGCGCCTTTTTTCACAAACTTTATCTAAGAAGAGGCTTACTGTCCAAGACTTCCATTCTGCTGTCTTGACGCAGCCAAAAGAAAGAAATTAATGAAAATAGAGTCCATTTGTACATCACCCAACTAATTGGGCCCTCAGGCTCTCCTCAAGATCAGTGCTCATAAGAGAAAGGTACTGATATGTTATACAGGCAACACCCAATTCACAGATCTGATGGTGATTATTAAAAAAATAAAGGTGTAAAAACTAAGATCCTTCAACAAATCTTAAAAAGCAGAGCAGCTATAGTTGATGTAAAAATAATTGGCCAAAGAACAGACTCAACGAGTAGAAATACATCTCTAAGGACACCTTTCTGATAGATTTGCAGGAAGAGTTAAAACATCAAGTCTAAATGAACATAAGAAACTGTATTTGAAAAATCTAATAAACAGAGGTAAATTACAAAAATCCAGGTTGAATCCAGGTTCAAATTCTAACAAATGGCCACAACTGTTGCATTTCAGGGATGCACAGAGACAAATGACAGCAGTTCACAATTCACATAGTGTTTCATTGTCAAGCTAATCTTCAAAAAAAAAAAAAAAGTGTTTCACAGAGGGGATATACAGAGAAGGTGTCATTTCAAAGCACAGAAGGAAGGTTGTGCTTTGTTTTCTGTCTAGTTGTAAGAGGGTGCAGGAAGCGTTTGCTAATAAAGACTTTCTTTGGAGCTTGAGAGCAACACACAAAGCTAAGAATCTGTATTATCCTTCATTTAAGCTGTTGTCGGCTAGAGACAAGAAATACTCCATCAAGCTGCAGGGAATTGTAATACTCCCACACAGACTGCACAGTATTGAATAACAGCCTGATTTAAGTGCCCATCACTGTCCTAATTGGTTTCCTCTGCCTCCATGTCTACTCTGTTTTCGCCGGCTCTTTCCAAAATTCTGACCATGGTGTTTGTGTTCTTCCTGAGAGAGTAGGCACATCTCCTGCTGTCTACTTTCTTGCAGTATTTTACTGCTTGGCTTTTTGGTTTACTGACTTGGCTTCCATCCATAGTGACAATTAAAAGCTGAGCCAGGTAGCTCATACATTGATCAGTCCTCATTCTGCCACTTTCTGAAATAGATTAGCATTAACTAATTCTTACAAGGACGTATCTTACTTTGATGCCTGGTTCAATCATCTCTTGTTAATTGCCCAAATAAAGCCAGTCATTGCATTAAAAACTCTTCACTTTCTGATCAAAACTCCTACAACCACATGCTTATCAATTAACTGGTCATTCAAACCAACCTCTTGAAATTGTATCCATTCTCTTTCTGCTTAAACAGCTCTGACCTGTCTACACGTGGACTTAAAAGACTTCTGACAGTGTCCTGTGGTATGAGCCCATCAAGTAACACGGTGGTGTGACATGTCAAAGTAGCATGCACCTGATTGCCAGGAAGCAAGGTGCAGGACATTACACAGCCTGAGCTAACATGCCTCACTCCCGTAAGGCATGTCTTACTAAATGATAAACGTAAATACTCAGCTGGTACGAGCATAACACAGTCTATCCCTGGTTTCACAAGCCCCCGGCAGAGCTTGGAATTTAGATAGATACATTCTCTACATTTGAACGAAAACAGCACAGAGAGCGATTGGTTAATGCATAATAAAGCTGGGGAGGTTGGGAAGAAAACTATAAGGAATGAAATAGACAAATGATCAAGAGTAGGCAATTAGAAAGCATGCTCATTTAGCGAAGAAGACAGAGGTTGAAGATAAGGATCCAGCACAAATTATGTTTCTGCCTGAACACACACAAGGCTCCTTTAGTTGTTTTAAAGAAACATCTTCAGCTTGACACTCTCCCTCATTTTTAGTGTCCATCGACAGGTGCTTCGGTTACCGATTCATCAGCATAGCTCCAGAAGTTGTCTTTGCCATCAAGAATTGAAGCCACTGCCAGCCACTTCCAGTTAACCCTTACTGTATGTTTGGGATAGCCAGGGGGGTTTCAGCAGGGTGGCACACCTGATTGTAAGAAAATAACAAATATCCACTGAACCACTTTATGCTCACACATGGAGTCATGACCAGTCCATGCCTAGCATAGAGGCCAAGTGTACTTATTCACAGTATGGTGAATAATTCAACAAGTCTGTTTAACACATTGCTCCCTGAGCAATTCCAGGATAGAGAAGAGTGCAGTATTTTACTTCCAAACCTATGCCATGTGTAGAGGTGTTATCAAGTTGGTACTTCTCCACATCCTGTGCCACCCCTGTTCCTTCCCTCCATCCGAGCTTGAACACCTTAGGTACCCCTCTTTACCTGCCTTTTTTCTTGCAAGACACCCAACCCCATTGCCTACCCCTGAGGATTTGGGCACACAAGATGGCAGGTCCATGTTGGTCTGACATTCCGGTTGAGCATCATGTTTTAACCCTCAGCAAATTACCAGTGAACTTCCCTGGACTGACTCCAGGACGAAGCCAGTCCTCCTGTCGAGGTGCCGCAACCCTGTGTTGGCTGATACGTTAAGATCTGTCATTTAGCATACTGTAGTTTTGTTTCTCATGTGGGATTGTTTTGCCCCGGGAGATCCCACCCAGGGCTTATGCACCTAACAACATAACTCCCAGAATTCCAGGGACACACAAACCTCCTCACTGCATTAAGATTTGAATCCCACCTCTCTTTTGACAGAGAATGATAATAATAATAATAACAATACTACTACTACTACTAAAATGGACTTTAGAAACTGTTTTGATAGACGAAAGAAAAGGGTACTCAGAGGAGCAAAGACAAACAAAAGCAGAAAGCATTTGATTTCAAATAGGAAATGCTTAACAAATGACGACAAGAGGGCACACAAATGCAAAACACAACATCTAAATAGATCAATTCTTAGAAATTGATTAAGCAACAGAGAAGACAACATGACATTAAACTATATAAATAGATTTACAAGGTAATTCAAACTAAATCAATGTTTTTGCAAGTTTATTGCCTTTGGCAAACTGCCTCAAAGCTTAGGGACCCGAAAGCAAAAGCATAGTCACTTTAAATTTAAACTATACCTTTTGGATGATGGGATAAAGCAGAGTGACACAGTGAGCAAATACATTTACATTGGACAAATTGTTTGCTATGCAACCAATTTGTTGAGGCAGCACCACGCTCAGGAAATACAAGTGTAAACCTTAAATAAAACTTCAGCCGCTGCTTCGATGACACTGGAGCAGCTATGAATTTAAAACTATGTTATGATAAATTGGATATATTCATCAACAACATTATTAATACCTTAGCTATTTTTTCTTTTTTTGCTTCATATTAGTTTGCACGAGCTGCACAGTGGTGTGTCCACCGCCTCACAGCAAGAAGGTTCCAGGTTCAACTCCCAGCTGGGGCCTTTTTAATGTGGAGTTTGCACATTCTCCCCAGGGTTCTCTCCGGGTCATCCAGCTTCCTCCCACCTTCCAAAAACATGCCTAATTAATTAATTGACAACTCTAAATTGTCCTTAGGAGTGAGTGTGAGCGTGTGTGGTTGTTTGTCTCGTTTGTCTCTGTGAGGCCCTGTGATGGACTGGCGACCTGTCCAGGGTGTACCCCGCCTCTCGACCGATGACCGCTGGGATAGGCTCCAGGCCCCCCACGACCCAACCAACAGATTAAGCAGGTATAGAAGATGGATGGATGGATATCAATTTTTGCAGTTATTGTTTTAAAAAGAGTGTTTGTTTCTTATATATATATTTACAACCTAATGTGCTCCAATAATGGTTCCTCACCGGTCCAAATATTTTTGAACCAATCCGGTCATTTTGACAAATATTAGTAGAAAAAAAATTAGACAGCTGTTTTAAGTCTTCTCCAGCACATCACAAAGATTTTCAATAGGTTTAAAGTCTGGAGTCTGTGTTGGCCAATCCATGTGTGATAATGATGTCTCATGCTCCCTGAACTGCTCTTTCACTGCTCTTTCACTGTTTGACATTGTCATCTTGGAATATGTCTATGTCATTGGAAAAATAGATCAATTCTACTGATGGAAATGAACAATTTACCTCATTTTGTTGTAATAGATGGTCAAAGACATGGTGAAGTCTTCAAGTGAAGACAGGCTGACTGGAGGTTGACGAAAAGTGAATCAAAAAAACTTCATCAAACAAAACTAAAGGTACAGGAAACCCAAACAAACAAAAACAAACACGTAAAGAAGCAGTAAGACTGGAAAACCATAGGGTAGATACAAAGAGCTGGCAAATGACTGATGGACTGGAGAGGGTCAATTTTAGAGTCACCAATTAACCTGACATGCATGTTTTTTGGTAGTGGGAGGAAGCTGGAGTACCCTGAGAGAACCTATGCATACATGGGGAGAATATGCAAACTCCACATTAAAAAGGCCCCAGTCGAGATTCAAACCAGGAACCCTGTGTGAGGCAAAGAATAAGCTCAAACAAAAGGCCAGAACTCAAACAGACAAAGACTAAACTGACCAAAGCAATGATGATAACTAAAGTAAAGATAACATGGGGAACCAAGAGCCCACAATGTCTAACAAATGTTTGGCCACAAATTGTGGGTGAACCTACACCTGACCAACCAAAGCTACTCCAGATCATTACGCTGCCCCCTACAGCAGGCAGTAGGCATGATGGGTACAGTACCTGATCCAGGTACAGGGTTAATCTGGATTCATGATTCTACATGAACTTCTTACCTGTACAGGTTTGAAGCTTTCTTTTTTTTCCATTTTCATTTTGGTGTTCTTGTCGTCTAATTTCACAGCATTACCAAGTTATCAATCTAAAGGTCTTATCTTACCTAGCCTGCCCTCAGTATATTAGAATATATCAGTTCAGACGGACAATTAGCACACTCTACCATTAAATCCTTTGTCCCCACACCTACAGAATCTCCCATCGTGACTTCTTTGAGCCTTCATTTAGAAACCGTGCTATAGATAAACACGACTCGTGCGTTCTGAGGTGAGACAGCAGAATGCCATGAAACTGACCCAACATATATTCAACCCTGAGCACCACAAAGTTGTACACCATCAAGCAAAACTACAAAAGTCCAGGTTGTTTTTTTTAAGGTGAACTCAAAGTTTTATCACTTAAGCAAAACTAAAGACCATTCATAGCTTCTATTGCCCCAACAGGGTTCAAATAATCTGACAACAGTTTCCATTATTCCTGTGAGAAAGGCTGTAAATGCACAGAGACGGCTCATAAGATCCATGAAACGAAGCAGCCTTCTACACTTTAATCTCACATTGAAACTCTGCATGTAAAATGGGATTACATGCGATCACTTTCACATTATGGTCAATTGAGTCTCATTCTGTCAGACGCACTGTGTGTAAGGCACTCCTGCTGGTTTTCACATCTACATGAACTCTTAATATGGGGATATTGTATACATTCTGGTGAGACCTCGTGCATTCAAAACTAATCTTGCGGTTTGTGTGAGTGTGTGTGTGTGTGTGTGTGTTCTCGATGCTATTCAGTTCTTTGATAATTGTTTCACACTCCCCCTACGGGATGATACGTCTTTAGATTAAAAAGTAACAGTGAGGAATAAAGATACTTCATTTAAAATGTATTAAATATATTTGAGCCATATTGCTTCTATGGAAAATGGGTTTTACGTCAACACTCAGTGACTTGTTTTTATTGATCTCACGCAAAGAATGAGGGTATTCTTTTTTAGCAGTTGCAGTAAGGGTTGAGAGAGCTATGTGTGTGATGATATGTGCATGAACCACTATGTATCACAATGACTAACGATGATGGTAAAAACTAAGACAATTTGACAGTGGTGATACACTGGAAGCGGAATTGTTTTTTGAAGTGGTCTCATCTTTAAAAGCTGTTGGTGAGAATTTCTCATCTTGTGACGAATGGTGAATTTATAATGATTTTTATGACAAGGAATAAGAATAAATTTTCTCTGGAGGAGAGAAAAGTAAAAGTCCTCAGTAAAGACTTGATAAGGAGCTTTGAAAGCAGGAATGTTATTGATTCTTGCAGAAATATCTTTATTATTATTATTATTATTATTATCTTTATAGATTCATCACTCACACACTCAAATCCTTATTAGTCAGCGTTTGCACAATTTACATATACGCATGTTGACTTCTCATCACAGTGATGTACCATCATGGAACACGTCTTACGTAGTTACCCTCTGTTCTGTAGAGCTGCCGCATGCTTTTGTTGCCACTGCAGTTGTTCTGACCGGAAATCGGCTTTGACTCAGACAAACTTTTCTTCTCGAAACTAAGAGAATGGAAGCTCCAGTTTTCTTTTTCACTCTGTCTGTCTGCCTTTTTAAGGCGTGAAAGAAAAGTAGAAGCTCTCAGTGATTACCGGCAGACTTGCAACAAAATGCCAACTGTGAAGAACCGGTGGTGTCTTGCTTCACTTTTTAAGGGGCATTTTCTCTAAAGGTCTTTTTGTGTCTTTAAAGGAAGAAAACAAATCGTCCAAGTCAGCCCAAATCTGCTTTATGATCAAGCTTTTTCTGTGTTTCAGTACATGATGTTATATCATGCCCCCCCCCCCCCAAAAAAAAAAAAACTGAGACAACTCAAAATAAAAGCAGCATTAATGAGAAACCTTACAGTCAGTTAAATTCATTTTAACACCTCCCACTGAGTATTGAACAAACCTGAACACAATCATCCACTCAATGTACTATATTCCACTTTGAAAAAAAAATAAGCAGCAGCTCTCACAGTAGAACTTCCTCAGAGAAAATCCCAGATCTGTGTCAGAAGAACCACTCATTATGCTTCGGGAGCAGATATTTAATTCAGCCGACTCGAAGTGATGCGAAGCCCCAAATTTTCCCATTTACATACTTATTTGCATGTCATAGCAGATCAGCTGCAGAGTAATTTCATTAGGCTTCAATGGCTCTGGCATCTCTTCAAACAGAATGCTGCTAAATGTGAATGTCACTGCCTGCCGAAACATGACCTTTTCAGAGAAATGCGTTTCATCATTGGTTCACCTCAGGTGCAGTGCTAATTGTCTTGTTGATTACACTTTCATCCACTAGATCCTTTGCAGATGTACCCCCATAATGTCTTCTTTTCCAATATTGTATGCAAATTTGCAAAACATTAAGATCAAATTCAACTGAATTAATTCAGGGCTGCGAGGTGTTGTGGTGGTTAGCACTGTCACCTCACAGCAAGAGGGTTTACTGGCTCATAGCTCCACTGTGGCTTTTCACTGGGGAGTTTCCATGTTTGGTTTGTCTCTGCCTGCTCTGTCTTCCTCCCACTGTGCAAAAACATGCATGTTGGGTTAACCGGCGATTCTTAATTGACCCGAGGGAGTGTCAGCGTGCACGGTCGTTTGTCTCGTTTCTCCCTGTGATGAACTGGAGACGTGTCCAGATTGTACCCTGCCTCTCAGTCAGTGGCAGCTGAGACAGGCTCCAGCACCCTACCAGCGACCCCGAATTAGATGAAGTGTGTATAGAAAATGGACGAGTTAAATGACAATGAAATGCCATCTGCAGTTGAACATAAACCTTTCAAAAGGTCTGAGAGAGGTTAAAGTCTCACAAGAGAGTTTGGCTATTTTTTTCCCTTTGTCTCCACCTTCAATTATGGGATGTAAAAACAAACCTCTGTTTGAGCACTATTTATTTTATTGTCATGCTTTAGAGGCTCACAGAAGACATCTCCAGAAGCCACCAAATATGTGAAGAGACAATGTGGAGTAATGTTATAGGAACTAATAAGAATGAGAGCATATTTTCATATGCTGTGATGCATGTGATGAACAAACATGCTTACAAAAAGACAAAACCAAAGACATTAAAGACATTCTGCTGCTTCTAACTTTCTCTGTGGGAGATCATCGTACTTGGAAGTTTAGATGGATTTACTGCACAGATGTTGTCTTAAAGTTACTTGAATGGGGATTTTTTGGTCCGATGATGGACCTGGGGAAAAAAATATCCATGTGCAAATCTCATTCAAATACTGAGAAGATGTCAAGGTAGTTGCTAATTCTTCCATCTGGGGACTGCCAGGTGTGTCTGTGAAGCTGTGAGAGAAAAGCCCAGGCATCCCTGTTACTGATGAGGAGGGAGGAGCGGGATGTGGGTTCAAAATAGCCCCAGGCTAAGACAGCAGTTTGGAAATTTTAGGCTGGTCCAGGAGCTGCACCTGTTCAGTGACCACTTCCAAATCTATTTCAAGCATAGAAGGGAGAAACTTAACAGCCTTTTGGCGAGAGTCATAACAAGACAAACATAAAGCCGAATTAACATCAGGCTCTTTATTGGACAAACAAGTCACCCAACTGAAACGGACATACAGGTAATTTATTTTCACACATCAATATGGCTCATAACAGCATCCTAAAATGATCGCTTCTGCAAGTGACAAAAAGGAAACACAACTCATATCCTATTTATCTAATTCAGTCATGGGAAGACTGGAGTCTATCCCGGCTGCTTTGGAGCGTGAGGGTACACACTAGATAAGTCACCAGTCCATACCAGAGCTAACACAGAGACAAATATGATGAACAACCATGTACACTGACAATCAATTCAGAATCACCAATTATTCTAACATGCATGTTTTTGGATGATGTGAGGAAGCCAAAGTGCACGGAGAGAACATGCAAATGCTACAGAGAAAGGCCCCAGCTGAAAGTTGAATCAGGAACCTTTTTGTGAGGCGACAGTTCTAACCTCCAACAATCAATTATCTTAGTTAATTCATTAAGAATTAGTGTGTGGACCATCAGTCTCCTGATTTTTTTTTTTAATTAAACCAGAATTAAACCATCGTTCTTAGTTCCTCTGAGAAGATTTCTTTTGTGATATCTCAATAAAGGACATTTATATACATCCCAAAATATTCTGATTACTCTAACATTGGTTCATTTTTACTTGTAAACACTTGGGACTAATGTAAAATGATTGAATCCTAAAAGATTTTAGCTGCTTTCTCATACGGACTAGTGTGTAGGCTTTGAGCGTGCGGTATCACACCCCCCACATTTCATCAGATTATAGCAGCAATTTTATATTTATATGGTAAATGTTCTGCACATATACATAACATCTCTAAGCATTGTTTAGTTTCTACAAAGCGCTTTACAAAGGGTTTTCTATTCCCCCATTTGCAGACACACAAACATATACTGAGGCAGTGTGGTCTTCATTATCCTGCCCAAAAACCCTTTGACCTGTCAGTGGGCTGGGAATCGAATAGCTTACCTTCAAGCTGGAGGGCACCACTCTATCCGCTGAGTCATGGCTAACTCATCATATTGATCAATGCAAAACTATTTCTGATTACTTTAGAGCTTGGAAGTCAGAAAAATAATCTGGTTTTAATTGTTGCATGTTTGTAATTTATTGTAGTTCCAACAGTATTTTTTTTTTAAAAACAGCCAGAGATGCATTAGGCAAAGTAAGACTTTATCTCAAACTCAAAAAATAATGTACACCTGTGGCAAATTGACTTAAAATAATACACAATCATAAATCATCAGATCTGCTAATTATTTAATGATATGGCCGTAAAATTAATGAGCTTGCTTATGCATTCATATAGTTGGCACTTTTGCCAGCTTTTCATCCTGCTTCGACTGCAGCAACTTTGTTAGTTATCTGACAACAGTACTGCCCTTTCTACATGGAGTGTTGGAACATGGCTGACTTACCGACCGATATTGTTAGGCCACTTAACACTACTGATTATCAGGGTTAGTTAAGCCAGTCAAGCTGAAGATAACCCAGTTGGAGTCCCATGTAGCTCAACTAGTTGAGTGGGTGCGCCCATGCTGAAGCTCCTCGATGCAGGTGGCCTGGGTTTGAGTCCCAGCTCAAGGCCTTTTCCTGCATGTCATTCTCTTTCCCCTCCATTCCCTGTCAAGCATTTTTTTTTTGATAAAGGCCATTAGTGCCAAAAATCCTTAAGAAAAATAAACATTTGCAAGTCATTTTGAACCTGGTACAGACCCCATGTAGAAAGCTGCATAAATCAAAGACCTACTTTCCCAGACAGTTCAGACGTAAGCTATAAAAGGAAGAATAAGCATTGTGATGTTAAGACAGTAACTCTAATATTGTCTAATATTGTCCAATAAGTCTACAGGTAGCGGCAGAAAGGAGCAGAACTACAACTCCAACAACACAGTGATCACAACTGCAAATACTGACTTTGAATTCAGGTAAGATGGTGGAAAAAACATTTGGCAAAACATTTTGCAAGAAAAATATGTATGTTTAATAAAGAAATCAGACTTACTAACTGTAAAATAATAATATCCAGACTGCTGTTTTAAGCTTTTCTAAAAAGTGACCGCAGGTCCTGACCAATCCACACTTAATAATTCAAAGTAATTCAAAGTAATAATAATTGAATCCCAGGTGCAGTGAGCTGTTAAATTGCCATAATTCTGATTTACCATAAATAAATCTCAAAATGGGAATTCATTCATCGTTTGTAGTTATTTAAAATGGTAACTTGCTCCTTGAGGTTCTTACAGTTATAACTGGATTTGACTGATTGTAGGATTCCAAACTCATTCCAGCTCAAACAGTAGTAAGGAGGACTGACAATTTAGGAGGCCAGCAAAGAGGAAAGCCTAGATTAGTCCAAGTTATAATGGGTGCAACTAGTATAACACAGGTAGGGCAAAAAAAATAAATAAAATCAATGAATTCGGCTCAACTGACTTTTGTTTCAGTACTAGGAACAGTGACTAAAGTGACAACTGTATCGAGATCTGTTGGAAAAGGTGATGGTCATCAGAGAATTTTTAATGACTGTTTAACTGAGCATTAGTGCACTATGTAAGGACAAATAGAAGCAAGGCTAAATATGCATTCCCATTTGAGAGGTAAGTGGTTTAAAAGCCACGAACACTGTTCTACAAATATAAAAAACGGAATATGGTCACATGAGAAATCCATGTTTTATGACAAGTGGTTGAGTGTATGAGTGGTTTACAACAGGGGACCGTGGCAGGCATGAATGATTAACCCCCATAGAAGGGGTCCACTGGATCTGTTATGCTGTGAGGGGTGTGTTACGAGCATGATTGGGGCTAATGTCCCCTTAAAGTCACTGCAAATCAATGCAAAGCTGTTATGAGTGTTCTCTTTTACCCCTTGTTAATTTGGAGGATCAGCAAGCTCACCAGTGAGCAAATACTGAGTTAAATGCTCCGCAGTCTAATCGGCTGACGTCTACGCTGTGTCATCTTTGTTTAATGATAGTGTTGATTCATCCACATGTGTGTGGTGTTAATATCGATACAAAAGCAGTCATCAGGGAGCCTCATCTGCCAATCTCAACATGCTGCAAACAAAACACTCTGATTCCCACAACTTAGTTTTTGTGTGATGTCCTGTCACCTGCACACTTAACGTAGGTGTCTTGTTGTTGTTGTTTTTAAGAGTGAGAACGAGAACTGTGGATACATTTGAGACGTCATCCCTGCGCATTCTACAAAAATGCTCCAGCGTTCATGGGTGGAAATTAACTTGGTTTATCCTGAATAATTTGTGGCCTGCCTGTGAAATAGATAGAGCTCCTCACATAGGTTTAGTCTTTATTGGATCTGTGACAGTTCAATGGGACAACTGTAATGGCCATAACTTTCCTCACGGTTTTACAGCCTCTGTTCACCTCTGTGTGGCTCGTCTGTACCATTAGGCAGTGTTTCACATATTTTCCAAAAATTGGAAAATGTCAAAATAACAGTTAAACACTGTTGAAATGATATGTTTTTGCATGTAGATTGTGAAATGCCATCCAGCCTTACAGGGTGCACTGAGCTTACGCTGTGTATGGATTCTATTATACAAACATTGTTCAACCTTTCCAAAATACTAAAAAACACCATTTGAGAAGAAATCTGAATGACACACAGGGCTGTGGAGATGAAAACAATCCAAATTTTAGTGAGAGCTGCAGCTTAGAGTAGCTGACAGAAAAAGAGGTTCACAAAGCCGAGCTGTTGAACCATCTCCAACAGGTCGGGCACTCGAACTCGTGACGGCATGATTGCAAATGAGTTCCAAATGACCCACGCTGCTACATGGTTGTCTGTTGTTCATGAGTTCAGCATGTGCTTTGTGTAACACTCCTCTACCTGCAGAGCTCCAAAATTTCAGTCACAAGAAATCTGAAAAGGTCGATGAAAGTTCTTTAAGTGTTACCTAATGAACTCCTCCACTTGGAACTTTGTCCACTGTCTTCTCTCCTCTCTGAAACATCCACAGAGATGTGAACTGAAACATCTGTTATACCGACCACACTGTTTCACATAAAGGAGGCTGGATTTTGGAGCAATTTTCTGTTCAGAGTTTTCTCTCACTGAGACGCTTTATCTGAGAGCATTACCTTCCCGCTTATATCCTCTTATTCCCTCAGTCCTTTTGTGTCACTCTTCAGTGTCTACAACTCCAGAGGGGAATCGTTTGAGTCTTACTGACCACCTTACATAATTGTCCCAAACCACTCTGTGAATTTCTGCTTTCACTTTTCATACACGGTCGAAATGTAGACGCTTAGACCCTAAAGAGTCTCATTCAAAGAGTCCAAATGGTCTCATTGCGGGACCGGTACTAATCCAAAGCTGACTGCCACCTGTGAAAGATTTTTCTTCTCTTTTACCCTTTTCATGAATAATAAGCTACTGATGCATTACCCCTGGAGGCACTGTTTGAGGACCCTAAGTGTTATGGGCACAGGAGAGGTGGAGGCAAAAGAAATGAAAGCGATGTCTGTGTGTGTCTGTGTAAATGCCAGCAATGTTGAAAGTCATCGCACGTTTTTCTTTTCGTCAAGTAAAACAGTCAAAATGATATCCATCGCATTCAAAGTCAAATTAATCTTTTTGAAATGTGGATGGATAACTCATATCCATATCCATCCTTGTGTCCAACACGAAGACTGAAAATCCTCAGTATGGACAGACTCAGGTTGTAGGTTTCGGCGCATACAACGCACTGTATTTCTGTAGCCATGTACTGAGTTTTGTCTCGAGTCGGTTTTCAGTTCAGTGCTTTGTTGTTCCTTCCTTGGTGCCTTTTGTTTTCGTCACCTCCTGTAAGGCCTTCCCCTTGGGTCCTGTCATGTGTCATGTGTCCTTGATCTGAGGTTGTATTTACCTCATTTTAGGAGCCAGTGAAGACAAGATTTATTTTCTTTATTTTGTTGACACGTAAAATCTTAGAATTGAGAGGTTTTAAGACCCAGTGTCCTCTTTAGAATATCCCAGCCATGGTATTCAAAGAAAGCATAACACAACCCAAAGCAGAGCAGAGCAGAGAATCTGTCTTTCTTTGCATGCTTTAATCAGCAGCTTCAAGATAGCCACTGATGGGTGTCAGAGTCTAAAAAGAAGAAGAACTTTAATATGTGTGTTTGAGGAACATACAAATGCACAGACAAACACATTATTCATCTCCATTATTTATCTCCATCTGCCTTCGAAGGTTAAAGACTAGTCAGTTCAGTGGTACTTAAGGAAAAATGTGGGACTTCTTTGCAGTCACAGGAAAGTAAAACAAGTTCTCTGCAGTAGTTCATTGCCTGTGGACAGACACGCTGACGGTAGACCTTTGAAGGACTGTTGATGTTTTATATGTGTACAGCTGTGCGTGGAGAGCCTCATAAATCTCAATTCGCGTAAAAATGACAAAATACATTCTTTCTGCCTGTTCTCTGGGGGAAAATGTTTTTGTCTTTTACTGATCTGAAAGAAAGAGTAGAGTACAAGTCCAATGGTTATACTATTCTAGCACCCTGGGAAGATGAGGAAAGTAGGCTTCTATAATTCTTGTTACTGTGCAATGGAAGTGGCATCTCATTACATCTGAACTAGCTTGCATTAGAATTTGCCATTCATGTTGATGGAAGTCAGTCAGATCAATCCATTCTGAAGGCATTAGCATGGACAATTCAATTGTCAGAAGCCTTGGAGGGTTTCATTAAATGGCAGTGTGTCAGTTCCACAGAGTCTGAAGAAGAGTTTTGCAGCTGGTCACATCATTAGTGCTGTTGAACTCGTGCTCAGTTCTCCCACACATTGAAATGCACTTCTTTGTATTAACTGGTTGCGCCGGAAGGCTTTATTTGACTGTTCACAACTGTGTCCAAATCACAGATCACTTTGTCCCGCTTAACTGCAGGGCTGTAAAGACAGCATGATGATGAGGGGGCAAGGGCTGTTTGTGGAAGTTGGGAAAAGCATCAAGTCAGACTGCGAGTCAGAAGTCAGATTCCATTCATGCAATGGCATTAATTGAATCTGTCTACCATAAGGAGCTAATGGTGGTCAGTCTCTGCCAGTAATTTGCATGGAGAAAGCTGTAGCATCAAACACACTACAGAGAGCCATCTGGACCTGCAGCCCAGTGGCAGAGTTGTCGGTATTCCATTAGCAATGATTGCTACCACTGTACCTAAGCCAATCAGCATCACATAAGGAGCCCACTCTGTGGAGGCAGCTGACAGACTCTCGTTCCCAGTCTCACTGTCGGTTGCCCTGTCGTTTCCCACGTGTAGTTTCCTTGTTTGTCACTTTCCGCTAGACTCCAATTAAAATGCTTGTTTTATCTTCTGCAAACCGATCTTCTCTGTCAGTTACATAAATTGCATTCAAAATGTTCCACACACTTAAAAAAAAAAGTAGGAGTTGTTTAACGTGATGGTACCTATCGTCTGAACAAATACAGCCAATTATAATACTGCTGCCAGTGGAGACAGAAATATTCTCTGCATACAACTAATCACATCATTTCTGTCAATACACATTTACATGTCACAGTAACTGTCAACACTAACAGACACACGGCAGACGTGACAAAACTCTAAAGTACCTTATAGTAGCTTTATTTACTTTTAGGTAATGCATACTGGTGAAAGGAAGCTGGTGAGCCATTTTCTATTTGTACTGTAGCAAGGCTGGAGTTGAGCATCCTGTGCACCTATCACGCCGCATGCCTGCTATTGATATCAACATGCTAGTACACAGATGTGTGAACAGAGTAAACAACTGCTTCCATAAACATCTGACATATGAAGCAGAAGGCAATACTGGAAATTTAAAAAAAGAAGCATAACTTGACTGTGCTACTTTTAATTTACCAAAGTAAAGTCCCACTCCAGCAGTTTTTTGACACTCTAAACCTTATTATGTTTGATCTTTTGTTTGAGAAATGCACACATTTATTCTCCAGTGACCTCAACTTGGCATAGCGAAAAAGGGTGGGTGGAGCATATTTGTATATTCATGTTTAGAAGGCATAGTCATACCCGAGCCAGATTAACCAAGTGTTTTAACTGGAGGCTAACAAAAAATGACAAATGAGAAACGGATGGCTTGGGTATGACTACATCTTCTGATTATTGATATGCAAGTTTGGCTATGCCCTTCCCATGAAACTACAGCAAGTAGAGGTCTCGAGAGAGCGGATGCGTGCATTACTCAAACAAAAACAGCATTTCAACTGGGTAATTGCTTGTAGACTTGAAGCTAGCATGTGCTGCTGACTTGATTGTTGCTTGAAACTGAGTTACTACAGCAACTAGCAAAAACTCGTGCGTTTTTGGATGAACCTAAACTACTTCATAGTGAAAAAAGACAAAAATAAAGGACATAATCTAACTGTTTGCTAGGGGTGAACCTTGTGGTCAGGAGAATGGGAGTTAGCAGGAAGGCTCACTTCTGCAGTGACACCAACATGGCACATAGGAGAAAATGGAGCTGCAGAGACATTCTAACACTTTGTTGTCTGTGGAAGATCATTGTACATTTAAATACAGATGAAATCAACAAGTCTTAGACTTAGGTGGTTTCAACTAATCATTTCGTATTGTCTTTGGATTGTCAAAGTGCTATTCCATCCTCAGTTTGTTTTATGGAGTATATCGGTGTGTGAGAAATCTGTTTAAACAAGAAACTTTAAAAAGTTTTTCTCACATGCTTGTGTATGTGTAGACGCAGATTTTTTTTTTACAGCACTGATGTAACCTTCCCCTCCCTTAAGAGGACCCCTCTACCTTAACCTCCCGCAGCAAACAAGCAACAGCTGAGCAGAAAAGCATTTTCTTATTTCAGTCTGCCAGGTAGACGGGTAATTACCTCGTCAGCTTACCTGAAAATGTCAGACACTGTACATGCTTGATCGTGTGGTTGTTATCCCTTAATACCACTGCATACAAAATATTGTTTATCTAAAGCTACAGCTATTAGCGGTGACGTGCATCTCTGCAAGATGAGCTGTCAGTCAAAGCCTTCTGAAGCATACGCTCTATTTGTTTTTTTATACCTATCACCAGTGTCACTTTATTAGCACCATGTTTGCACTGCAAACATTGCTGACGTGAATCTTCAGACACCCTGTACAGTACATGTTCTGCCTTTACAATGGCAAAAGTCATTACCTTTTAATTCTTATCATAAATTCCCACCTCTGTCCTCACATTTACCCCCCTCCCCACCACCGTCTTTATGAGCTTGAGGATTTGTTTCCGTTTTATTGTGTTTGGCTCACTCTTGCTTCTCTCATTCGACCTATTGGCACTCAGCTGAGTGCTGAGTGAGTAATAAAGTGTGTGTGTGAAGGGCAACGTGTGGAACATATGCATTTCATTCCAGAGGATTTTAACTGCTGCAAAACTGCTGTCAGAATCTACATATGTTATGTATCTAGGCATCAGTGTGTTTATGTGCGTTGGTGTCAGTGTGTAGGCGACAAACAAACAGATGCAGACTGTAAAGGTGGTTGAGAAGTTTAAGGAGTTTCACTTTTCATTAGTAACTTCTTTTTTATGAAGAAATAGTCCTTATTTACGAGTTATATCATTACAGATATCAGATTTTGTGGAAGCTCTATTCTGTTTATGTACTATACGAGCGTAACATTGTGAAAACCTCCTTTAGAAAGCATCATTTAGAGATTCAAGAGAGAAGAAGACAAAACTAAAAGGGAAAAATTATGATGGACAAAATGTGACAATGCATGGTATGTACAGTTGAAGCAGTGCAGAGCTTTAATGCCGTTTTTGGGGTTTTTTTTGGCAGTGTGTGAGGCCTTATTATTGCAACAGAAGCCAGGAATCCTTAATCCACAGGGGTCTCAGTGGGAAGGAAAAGCGCCTTGAACAATCCCCATTCTGGGAACCTGTGCTGAAATCCGGCGATCAGTCAACCCTGAGCCCCTGAGCCCCCTGAGGGTTTGGGACTCAGGCCAGTGTTTTACAATGTCCCTCTTGCACAGAAGAGAAAGAGAGGAGGAGACATGGGGAGGGAGGTGAGAGGAAGTGACAGGGGCAGAGAAAGAAATGAGACAGAGATGCAACGATTGAGAGAAAGACAGCCAAGGTCTGCTCTGGGAAAAAAACACTGTAACTCACTAACATAAAAAAAATGTCTCAGCATTGGTGTATTCATCGAGCTGAGTTACAAGTCTGGCAGAACACATGGGTGGGTGTTGATTGTGCAGGAAGCCTACACACAAATACACATCTCCATATAGAGTGTCTGTATTGTGCCATTGCATTTGTATGTTGATAGAGGTCTTTGCACAGGGGACCTTGTTTGTGAGCAAAACTGCCTTTCAGACTACAGTGCTGATATCACTCAAGTCATCAGGGTCCAACAGGAGCCCATAGGAGGCCATCTTCCTCATTTTACAGCAGTGATTTAGAAACCATTCATGCTCTACAGTGCATAATTGTACTTACCAGAACCTTCTCTAGCACTCTGGAAGGTTGGATTGTTGTGAGGTGAATGGACTGCCACATGACGTTACACAGCACAAAGCAAGAAAGGCGGCTCTTAAAGAAAATTTGAAGTCTTTTACACTTTGATTGCTCCCAAGAGAATATAATTCACTTTCAAATGTCGCTGAAATGAAGAGCTGTGGTGAGATTGTATTAATGAAAACATAAGATTAGAAAAATACAGAAATCAACATGAGTTGGAAATGTAAAATTCAAAACAGCAACTAGCTGCCCTCATAAAACAATTTTATTCTTTTCATCTATACATTTTCTATTTGATTAAAAACCCCTGACTGATGACTAAAGGAATTACTTTAACAAGCATGGATTAGTTCTTTTAAACATCCTGCACTGTTTTCTTCCCACGGACTCAGAGACTGTCCCCGATTTCTGGCCATGCCGGAAATGCGTGTTTGTCGATCATAGTGTTTGTTTACACTGTGGTGATTTCTTCCATGAGTATTGGACATTACTGAACAACACAAAAAGTACTTGCTCTGTGAATCGGAAGCATTTGTTATGAGAACTTTCCCATGGAACAGAGAGTTGATGAGTCATGCATTCATCAGACTGTTTTACTGCAAAGCTCCATGCCCCCTTGTACATGGGGGTCTGTAATTACAGTCTGTAATTACACACTGAAGTGTGTGCAGGTAAAGAGGGCTGATGAGTGGTCACCTAAACTCATTTGATCCTCCACCAGAGGGCAGTGTTAAGTGGTCTCTTGACCTCACAGCTCTGCTTCACTATCCCTGGTGTTGAAGCAGCTGTTTGTCATCTCACAGAGCTGTGTTTATTTGCATTCAGCACACACACACACACACAAACTTTACCACCTCAAGTAAAAGGGAAGCCACAACTTCCTGCAGCTTATGATGATGTTGAATCAACTCATAGATTTCTTTTTTTTTCTAATTCTACGCTGGGCTGAGCAACACCAAGTAGAAATATAAGGTACTTTGGATCTCTGCCACTACTAACCATATTTAAAATTACAGCTGAAATTGAGCTTTTTCAATAATCACCTTGTCCCACTGTGCTAAGCTTTGCATTAGAGTGTTCCTTTTGCGGCTGACAGTCTTTTTGTATTCGTCCGTTACTCTTTCAAACATTTTTTTAAGCTCACAGCAGGTTTTCGAACTTCGTCTCCACATGGCGTCCTCTGTCAGCCTCACAGACCGAAATGTAATAAAAATCTCTGGAGGGAAAAATTCCACTGCTATTAGAAAGCATCGCCCTTTTTTTCCTTAAGTCTTTGGTCTAGCTCAGCAATCAGAAAGAAAGATCTTTGGAATCGAATGGCATCCACAAAATGGCTAACATAGTTCGGTGGAGAGCAGTTCTTTGGATCAAAGTAAAAATGCTTTAATGTGACACTGACAAGCTCAGATTGTCATGTGACTGAAAAACAGAAATGATCTGCCATAAAGTCAATTCATATTCATGTTCAAAGGCTGGAAATGACTTTCTGGAAACCCAGCATTAAATAAGCATCCATTCACTAATATGGTGAGCTGTATTGTTGGTATCTTCCAGCCTAAAAAACTCACAAACCACTCCATGTGGTTAGCTGCAACCTCTCCAGTGGACACGTATGCTAAAGAGATTTTGGTCCACAGCCTCATACATCATGATCCATGGCTTTTTATGTTAGTTCTCCTGGTTTCCTAAGCTTTTGCTTTGGTTTCCTGTTATTTGGTTTCCTGTTGTTTTTGCAAAGCTCCGCTGCTGCCTTCAGTTTGGATTCCCATTTTGTTTTGGAAGAGCTTTATTCCTTTGGGATTCCCATACTCGTTTCATAAAACATCTCATTTGCTAATTGTTGCACACCTCTGTTGCTTTAGTCATTACCTCAGTATATATATACTGCTAGTTTGTCTATGTTCCTTGTCACATCATCTTCAATTTTGTTCCTATACGTTTGCTGTTCACCATGCCTTGCCTAGACGTGTTCCCTGCTACCTGTTTCTTCCTTTGGGATTTCCAGACTATCTACACTATCTAAATTCTGTGAAATTTTGAGAGTAAAGAACGTTTAATTTATTCATCCTGCCTCCACCTCTGAGCCTAGTCAAAAACATGGTCAGCTCAGCTGGCAAATATTCTTATTGGAGAACCTTCAGGAGTTAACAAAATGGTTGAGCAAGGTGGCTTATTTATGTCTTTATCCTCAGTTACATCTGAGCTTGTCATCTGAGCTTATTGGTGACAGTGGTTCTGACTGTTGATGAAGATTCTCAGTCATCCAGGTCAGGCTCTTATGAGTTGTGCTGACTAATAGTGTAGACCCAGTAAGGTGGAAAGGTTTGAAAATGCTGACATGTTTCTTTAAGGGTACTTTCACACCTCTTTGTTTCAGTTTTAGCACTTATCAAAGTGTGAAATGTTTGAACAACTCATGGAAGTTACAGGAGTCTTTTCACCAAAACTAGAAAAAGGGAAAATGAGCCATGAGGGCATATGGGGTGAGGAAACCAGGTTTATTTCATATTCTCTCGCCCCAGCTATCATTAGTAGTCTCTCCTAAAACAATATTTCCGAGGCCCGCAGGATGGTATTGTCGCCTACTCAGCTGTCAGCTATGGTATCGGTTTTGAATTATAATGACGTTCATTTATCAAGTTCAAACTAGCCTAGAGTATTGCACTGCTTTTTTATTTGTCTCCATTTACTCTGACAGTGACTGGCCTCCCACCAGCATGCTGACAACACCTGTCACTAAACCAATCAACGTCAAGTTTAGAGTAATCTGAAAGATGACAGCAGGATCTTTGCTTTTATAAAGCACAGCAAAAATAAGGCCTAACTGGATCAAATATGCACAATGCAACAAAAACAGCAACTTTGGTGTGAACCACGGTGAGAACTTCCAGGTATTCAGTTTCCAGAGTGCGCAATCAAGCGCCATCAATATTGCTTTTTACTTGACTTGTCCTGAGTCTGTGTTTTCTTTGGTAAGTTAGAGGCTTTGAACTGAACTCTACAGAAACAAACATCTCACTACCAGCTGGTGGAGATTAAGACTTTACACATCCATCACATTATGTGATATAAGTGCTGTATGTTAACAATTTGGGAACTAATAAAGCACAACTCTAATATGACGCTAAACTTAATACATGCGTGTAAAGTGAAAAACAACATCTGGAAAGATGCATTCCAGATTCCAGGACTTTTAATATACAAATCTGAAAAAAATCCAACTACTAAGGAGCTGTCAGTTACCCACTTCAAAGTTAATAGCAAGTTAAATAGTAATTTCAGTTATCATTCCCATAATTGTGCATCAAACTACACCTGCCAGTGGATCAGAAGGGTAGTTATCATCTGTTTGTATCGGTTATACACAGAAAGCAAACTAGATTACATGGGGGACCTCAGGCAGTCTGTTTTATAAGTGTAGGTACAATCTCAGCAGGTGTCATTGACCCAAATCACTACCTTTTCCAAACCCCAACCAAGTATGTTTGTTGATTAAACATATGAGTAATAATTGTTAATACAAATATCCTTTATACGAAAACTATATTTCTCTACACTGCACCTGGAAATGATGTTTCTTACATGCCAACAGTTAATTTATGGCACGAACAGGCTCTTCACTTCCAAATATGGACTTCTGTGCTGTGCTCACACTGATAATGGCCAACTGAGACCACTGGAAGGTAAAAAAGAAACTCCTGTCCATATCGATATTTAATCCTGTAATAACATTTTTGAGCAGATGGTCAAGGTGATCTTTTTTTTTTTTCAAATCAAAATTATTTCTGCATTTCTTTAATTCCGAACATTTGTTGATCATTTTGTGCCTTTCAGATCATTTTTACAACCGTCTTTACTCTTATAATTGGGCTTTATATATGTTAATAAGAATATGGAACTCTCATACACAGTTATAGCTGGTATATGTCAGCTTTGCATAAAACAGTGGAAACAGGTTTGCTCAATCGAAATGTGACAAAATATCTGATATACCCTCCAACCCTACTCACATGATCCATTATTAATGGTTTTTGACAAATTTAACTGCTATGTCTTCTCAGTATATTATTTTCCTTGTTCTTTCCAACCCGTTCACTTATTTTACTAGTCTTGGTTGCTTCTAATCCTTACCTTAATCATATTATCATGTGAAAAATCGGCTTTTATAAACCAATCACGGATGACACTTTCCATGACTTCTCTAACGCGACAGTTTGTCTTTACTAACGCATTTATCCAGTCTAGCAAACTGGAACTCCTCACAACTCAGCCCCGTAACACAAAAGCATTAAGAGGCTGAATTTGTAACCTAATCTAAACTCTTTGCGTATTATGTGAGGTGTGGTATACATAAACACTTACAGCCTGGAAATATGCTGCAGTGCACTACTTGATTTCAGGTGAAGCGATGGAAGATTGTTTTTTTCTTTTTTACTTTAAGGGGGTTTAAAGTGTTATGTCGCTGGACTACACTTTTCTATGCCGTGTCTATTTCAGGGTCTATGTTGGTTTATTATATATTCGAGTCCCCCCTATTCACAGCAGGGGGACTCAGTGTACTGAAACAAAGTTTGACACCCTCCCCCTCCTCACTTCCATTCAGCAGGCAAAAGCAAGCAGCTGAGCAACCGGCATTCCTCTTCATATCATGGAAATCTGAATTTAGGTCCCTGCATGCGCTAGCACTGGCAGTAGTTGATTGTTAGGAAACAACTCTGTAACAGTAATGATCTGTTAGCTTTAAATCCAGTTTTACATGATCAGCTGCCATGCCACAGATCACAGTATAAAACCAGTCAAGATATAAGTTAAGATGAGCTTTTTAATGTGCTTGCATGAAATGAACGAGCCTAATGATGCAGTGATGGAATGACAGAATGTGAGACTAATTAGGTATTTCTCCTTTAGTTCTCCGACATTTCGTTTGCATCTTTGATTTGTTTTGTTTCATTTGTATGTTAATTTCTCCATAAGTACTATTTATTACCTGAGGTCTCTTAACTGGCAATGCACCACGGAGCATTGCCATTTAAGAGATGGAGATTCAAAGGCACAAAGCTGTCAGGGAAGAGATAAACAAGCCGGATGCAGGGAGTGTTTCGCCAGAGAAACCTGCGTCAATTGCTAATAGAGATTAAGACCCAGAAGTGACGTTTGCAGCAAATACCAAAACATATTTTGGGCTGAGGCCGCATTTATTATCACGATATATCTCTTTAAAGGCCAAGGAATGATGTGATTGGCAGGCTTAATCCTTCCCTCTCCTCAAGCAAGCATCTCTGAACAAGCAATTGCTAAGCTAAAAAAAAAATACTAACATTGTCCTAGCCACATCAATAAATATTCTGTCATGCATTCGTTAGTTGACAAAAGTAAATCAAGTTAACATGGCCAATTCACTATTAAGAAAATGGGAAACAGGATAGAAAGTGGCTCCGATAAGTAGGGTGTTCTGGTTTTCGCAGCAGGAAAGAGAAGCTTGAAAAATTGTAATTGTTGTGCTTTTTTATGGACTGAAAATATTGGCTGTTAGTCAGTGGGAAGTCTTTGAAAGATGAAAATGAAAACCCTGAGAGAACCAATTTTATCGACAGCTGTTAATCAACACATAAAATCACTGTGGGTGCAGACTTTGTAACCTGAATCATTCTATTGGTTAAAATCCCTTCCAGAAACTTCAGTTGCTTTGATTGACATAAACATCAGTCTTCATCTCGAAATCTGAGTTCAATCTAAACCACCCTGACAGTGTTAGGGGATCTGATCACACTGTAAACACATTTTTGACACAGCTTGATATAAACATACAATTGTGTGCAAATGTTTGGCCCCTTTGGTCAAAATTCTGGTACTTGACCAGACTTCCAGAAAGCCAAAAGTCAGAGATGACACATTTTGTAATGTGAGAAGCAAAAGTACTACTTACAGTTTAATGAAAAAAAGTGCTTGTTTAAATGGGTCTAAAGTATTTATATATGTATGTTTTTTTCTTCTGTGAAGTACTCACGAGTGGTTTGTTTCTTACCTGAGGTAAGCAGCGGTCAACATGCTCTCGGTTTGGAGAATCTGAAACGTCCCTGGATTTTTCTCCGCCCAAAACAACTCAGACCTCAAAACAACAGTTAGTGAGAGCTACATTGTGGATTTTCACACCCTGTCACTTGTGCATCCTACAGTTATTTCTTTTGTCAAAACACTTTCTCAACCAAAGAAAGTCCATGTAGCAACACAGTCCGTGGTGCGTTCCATAATGCTACACGTTGCATTGCATGGACCGTGTTACACGACCCAGTACATAAAACTGTCTCATGCACAATTGAAGCTGTGTAAAAATTTCCAATACAATTTGTTTGAACTGCTATGAAACGGCTGAAGTCTTCATTGTTTTAGATGTGGAAAAAAAAGTCCTCTTCTGGTTGTTGCATTCCAAGAAGGTTTTGCTTTTGCTCACAGATAGGAATTCTGATTCTCCAAACCGAGGTGTAGAGTGTTCAAAGAAATTCAACATACCCATCCATCCATTTTCTATAGCCGCTTAAACCTGGGTACAACCATGCACGCTAATACTCACTTGTCAAGTCACCAGTTAACCTAACATGCATGTTTTTGGACAGAGGGGGGAAACCGAAGTATCCGGAGAGAACCCACGCATACACAGGGAGAACATGCAAACTCCTCACACAAAGGCCCCAGCCGGGAATCCAATTTGGAACCCTCTTGCTGTGAAGCGACGGTGCTAACCACCACACGACCACGCAGCCCATTCAACATAACACGTTTTTTAAATAAATAACAGCACAATTCCAGATATCCTCCTCCATGGTTTTAACAGCAATAATTTGCAACAGGATTAAATCATTTTTTTCACGTCGTCTGAGCTTTTATAGAAAAACTGCGTGTTGCTGTGAGAAAACTTTAAAACTCTAGAACGACTTACTAATTTGTTTGTAGTGCTGCACCTCTCAGCTGACAAACAGCAGTGACTGTTTTAAGATGGTGTCCTCAGCTGTTGTCACGGTTACGCAAGCAAACCCTCACAAGTACAAGACTGATCGTTTATAGACATAAAGATGTAGAGAAGTGATTATTTTCAGCTCATACCTTCCACCACGACTGTGATTTACAGAATCACTACAATATATGATATGGATTGCAGTGGCAAGATATATTCATATAATGTGTTGAGAAAACCGTAGGAGGCCTCACTTTTTGTGCTGTCCAGACTCGTGCTAATGGCAAATATGGCACAAACACTGTAGCTCCTTCTGTCACTGGAGGATAAACTATATCAAATAAAATTGAATATGCTCAGCCTGCAGCAGTTCATGCAGTGTAATTAGATTGAGGTCAGGATCTTCAGCTTGTGCTGCTCCTTGGCTTTGATGTTTTTACATTTTATTGTAAAAACTGATCATACTGTTTGTTTTTTTGACAACAGTCAAAAACAGTATTTTTGATTCAATACTGCTTTAATTATTTTTTTTAATTATTATTCTGGAAGTCTAACCAGGGACAAGGGTTGCAAATTAGCCTCGGCTAGAAACCTGTATGCATGGCATTTACTTGATATGATGTTATGAAGCAATGCTTTATGCGTTTGCCCCTGTTCAACAAACATCTAAATGAAAAAATCTATACAAAGCGGCTTGATGAGCAACTACTGAATAGCTGCAAAGATTTTTGAGGCCATCAGTAGTTGACACCAAAATATCAGTGCAAATAGAGCCTTGACTGAAAAAATATCCTTTAAACTTTAACTTCTCACATTTAAAAAAACGACACTTGAGCAGCAATGTGCCAACTTTTGCATGTGTCTAAATTGAAATTTTTCCATGTTTTATCCATATAAACCTCTCCATAAATTCATATCTTCTTCAGTACATATTTTTTTAAGCAGTCTAGCAGTGAGTCCATGTACAGATAGACACCCTCTGGAACACTTGTCTTATCTTCACTCTGTATGTAACAAATTCCTCTCTGGGCTGCAGATGTTGCTTCTGGACCGAAGCACTTAAAATTTTTTCAATTATTTTTGTCTTTTTCTTTTTTTTTGCATATATAGATTCTGGTTCAGAGATTAACAAATGCTTTTAAAGTAAAATAATAATTGAGGTTATTTAGTTGGGATTTTTATACAAACATTTCTTGAACCCATTCATTTTTATACTCAAATGTACTCAATAATAATAATAGTAATAATAATATGTCTTGTTTGACAGTTCAAAACTCAAATTGTCTGCTTCACCAGTTTTTTTTTTTTTATTTCTTTGTAGTGCAAAGAAATTGGGTCATATATGTATATATATATATATTCAAGGTGGCCTCAAAGAGTGCTGTTTTGTCTCACAGCCCAACCTCCTTAAAATCTTTTCCACTCGGAGCGTTCTGTCCAGACCGAGACACACGCCCCAAAGAGACCTGTAATGGAAATTAAGTTATTTCAGGTTCGTCACAGTTTTGGTCAAAGTGGCAAAAAAAGTAGTCAAATTAATGCTCTTTTCAGCCCCCACCCACTTTGGATTATTTGCCTGTGTAGTTCATCTGTTAATAGCCCTTAAATATTAATAAGAGTGAAACCCACATTAGTTAAACAAATGGAAAGAAAAGTGAGCTGTTTCATGTACCAGAGAGACCAAAGTGAGTGGGTGCATATTAGCTGAAAAGGAATGAAGAAGTGATATCTCTCAGTCAAAATTAAGAGTATGCAATTATGACACAGTTCTAACTGCTGCCAGTAGCACTGAAGTTCTTTGTTTGGAGGCAACTTTATTATTACTCAGTGTTTTAAAAGCACTAAATCACAGTTATGAAAACAGACCTCTGTGATTACCAGGCATTTAGCTCAAGTTTCCATCCTGAGAGTGGAAAAAGAGAGGTTTCAAATGACACTGACATACTCTCCGTGGTCTAATCGTGTCTGGAGTTATGAGAGTGCAGTGGTGGTCTGGCCAGACGGCTGCACCAACACACGGAGGTGATATTTGAGACTGTGCGGTGAAAGTTGAGCTTCCGTGCTCTGCCCAACACGACTTGAGAGGTGATGTTCTACTAAAATGTCCCAGTTGCTGCTGCATGTGAAGACGACATCAACTGGGAGAGAGAGAAGAGCTGATAAAACTTGCTGAGTTGACAGCTAGCAAAGTTGGTGAAATATAACAGTGAGGTAGTATGAAATTATATATATGGCAACAGTAAGTAGTTCTAAGGTTACATAATATTGAACAATATAGCTGTGAAGACATTTCCCTTCAACAAAGAACATGCAGTCTTGTAAAAGAAAGTACACCCTCTTTCAGTTCTATCATTGTGTGTATGTCTGTATAAATCATCTTGTACCTACCACGTCTTTACATGACATCAATACAACCTCATATAAGCAACAACGTGTCACATATTACACTGTGTCCGTATTTAACAAAAACTAAGTACACGCCGTGATTCAGTAGCTCGTCGAACCACCTTTATCAGCAATAACTCAAAGTCATTGTTTTCTTTATGATGAAATCAAACTCAAATCCTTTTGGTATAATTTTGGCCCACTTGTCTGTACAACTCTGCTTGATTTCCATCGTGTTTCCCACTGAAGCGTTTCAATCAGGCTGAGGTCTGAACTTTGAACTGGGCCACCGATTTCGCATTTCAGACCAGCTTTTTGCGGTAGGACTCAGACAGATGGCCTCGCATTTGACTCTGGAATACTTTGGTATGCAAAAGAGTTCATGGTAGACTCAGTGACCGCAAGGTTTAACAAACCCCAACAATCTAAATCTCCCAAAGCAATACTTCGAAACTGGTTATCAACTCAGTAAGCCAACCCAGGTTTTCCGACTTTGTATTTGTGCACACTCATATAAAACATGGAGTTGGCATCAGATAATCAGTCATCTACGTATTTCTAGCTGGCTGAAAAGCAGCACAGTTGATGAAGGAAAAGCAGGAAGGCCAAAAAGACGAAAAAAATGCCAACTTTGTAAATGTGTAGTTAAATCTATTCTGTATCACTGCCCCAAAAATAAGGCATGATTTAAATAACGTTTTTTTTTTTAAACTTTAAAAGCAGTTTTAGAGTAATCCGTCTCCACTTTAGGCCAAGTTTTTCCTCCTGCTGACATATCTCTCTGATGAGGAACTTCGACGTAGCCATTCCTTGACTTTAAGAGTCAAACAGAGACTTACTGTACACACAGTTTTTTTTGTTTGTTTTTTCTTTTTATCAATCTTACATCTCAGAATCTAACCTGTCCATCTTAAGTTGCTATGGTAACAAGAAGTGAACCGCTTTGTGATGCTAAAAAAAATAAAAATCCAGAGCTGAACCAACTAATCCTGCTTCGTAGCACAGGTCTCTGGGTAAGGATCAGGGGAATTGTGTCCTGATACGTAAACCACAACATCTGTAGTATGAAAAAAAACTGATTTCGGATCAGGTGAACCTGCTAAGCTGCAATCCTTCTGAGATAGATTGCTGAAGCCTTGAATTTAGAGGCCATTTGTGGGATGTCATCACCCTCCTACCTTTCACTGAGGAGGGTCCAGTGTATCCAATTCTGAAGCTGATAAGATGTAAAAGAATGAGGGACCTTAATGGAGTATTCAAAGAAGTGAAACAGCACTCATCATGGCTGCCACTAAGATGCTTCATTCACTCAGTTGAGAATCTGTCAACGCAAACTGACTGAATGGTGTTGTGGTATGTTTTCCACCTTTTGTGTGGGAGACCTGGGTTCAAATCCCTTGCACTAAAGGTACTACCTCCAGTAGGGGTCCTTAGGCAAGACTCCCTTATCCTATCTGCCTACCTATTAGTCACTTTGAATAAAAGTGTCTGCTAAATGCATAAACAAACAAAGGACTATTTAACAATGTCACAACCCATTGCAGTTTAATTATCCTACATACTGTAAGGTCACACTCAAGGTAAGACTGTGATATGCTGCGTCGCCTGTAGCTCTACTGGAAATTGTTTTGAACAGGAAATTATCATTTGTTTACGTAGAAACAGCATTCTGTGACAGCTGCTTACTGACTTTCTCAACATAGCAATTTATTTCTAAAAATTAGGCTGTTTTTTTATCTATTTCTTAAAAGAAATGATGCACATATGTTGTGCATTAGTTGTTTTCAGGGGCAAAGTCAACCTTTGCATCTAGATGATGGACACAAATCCATACAAAACTCGTCTCTTAAATGTCTATAAAGTTGTTTTCAGCCAGTGCAGAGCCTTTTTTCCCACTGTCATACACACACTAAGACATGCATCTGTGTTTCCTCACGCTGAGATCCTTCATAGATCTCCTCTCTTGTCTCTTGAATGTACATTTAATAGCTTGGAACATCCTTAAGCCTGATAGACAGGAATGATATCTGGGTCACGGGGAAAAAAAGGATGCAAGAAAGCATAAACCCAATGAAAAAGCACCCCATGTTTGCAAGGTTGCATATAAGATCATATTACCCTGGTGGACAAATACACAACTCTAACTGAGGCATGTCATGCTCAAAGTCTGCCTCGTGCATATTTGCTAACAGTGCCGTTATACTAACTTAGTCTTTGCGCTTTCAGTTTGTTCTGCCGCCCCCTGGTGGCCAATCAAATCAGTTCATTCAGCGTCAGATCTACACATGATGTGTTTAAGCACTACTACCTTTTGTTGGAAGATGTATGAGTGTTTGTTTGAGTGAGTTCTCATCTTGTATAACACCAACATGAAGATTCACATGCACAACATGGGGGGGGGGGTTAAAGGGATATAAATGAAACCATAAAATACACCAATGAAGCCTTAAAAATAGACACAAAGAAGAGCGCTTGCTGATGTAAACAACGCAGATTTCAAAAGATTAAAAAAAGAGTGAGCAGATGTTTTATGAGGTTGGAAACACATTAAACATGTCTCTTAGGCCTCGAGGATACATATGATGAATTTTGATGTGAAAAGCTGAATGTAAACAAAACCCTGTTTGTTTACAAGCCTCCACAGGACACCTCTAATCAAAGCATACCACTGCATTATTAAGCCAAAGAAATCTCACAAAAAGCATCAGTTCACTCTGATGAAGGCGAGTTCACACTCCGCTGCTTGCATCATCTGGCGTGCTTATGCCAAAGGGGCCACTGGTGTTGTGGCTTGCATAAGCCTTGCCTGTGTCCCCACATGCTGCAGGATCCCACTCGAATCAGTGGGTGACGTCCCTCCAGGGAAAGTTTTGCGTCCCCAGGGAGGCGAGAGCATGTCATCGGCACAAACCGTTGGCTGAGGCTCAGAGGGAGCTTTTTAATTGTAGCTTGTGTCATGCTGAAATAATCAGGGAGGCTGTGATGTCAGGAAAGGTTGCCAGCAATAAATGGTGTTTTGTTACGTGAGCCATGTGTTATTTTACAGCTCTTCTTACGGGCATAGTCACTCTTAACTATTTTGTGAGAAAGAGAAGGGAAGTCTGCTTCATCTTCATTGCCTCTCTTGTTTGTTTTGGTTTTTTTGTTGTTCTTTTTAATGAATTAATGCCACCTGACTGGCTGAGTGAATGAATCATAGGACATGATGCTGACAAGAGTTATCAACATAAAAAGCCAAAAAAAGTGCCAGACTGTATTTGATCCTATTATGTTGATATTGACAATAAATCCAGAGAGAGAAAAAATGCACTATTTCTGGAACCTGTTCATAACTATTTGTCATTTTCACTTGTTCACCATTCACCACAATTTATAAGTCTTTCTTTTGAGAGCTTTGAAGCACTCGAGCAGTCAGACTTTTCCACTGCCCATTACCTATCAATAGCGGAGTGAGACTGAATGCAGATTTAACACAACCCACCTCTACTCGAATGCTTAAGCGTAGGCTTAATTAGCGTCAGGAGCAGGTTTGTTGAACCAAAAGCTGAAGAAGCAGACACTGATCAAGGGAAAGACCGGGGAGATAAAGCCGCAAGAGAGTTGGGCAACCTGATTTTTCTTTAATTAAAAGTAAAAGGTTTATCCTTGCAGGTCGCAGTTGCTGGTCTCCAAGGGCCGCTCCAGTTCCAGACTGAGACAAAATGAAGGAGACTTACAAGTCCACAAGTGAGATACTGAGGAAGGGGCAGAGATGCAGTGTGGCACTGGTATCGTTTGATCTATGGTACCACAAGCATGTAACTGATATAAATATCAATGTGTAGGGTAGTGCGTGGGTGTGTGTGTGTGTGTGTGTGTGAGAGAGAGAGAGAGAGAGAGAGAGAGAGAGAGAGAGAGATATCATTTTCTTTCTTTAAAACATAAGTGTGAATCATCAGGTATTGCACCAGAGAAATCTGTAAGTGCTTGGTCAGCAGGAAGAGGCAGCATATGATTTTCCAGTTTACAGAGATGTGTTTGTATTGTTTCTGTATGTGTGTGTGTGTGTGTGTGTGTGTGTGTGTGTGTGTGTGTGTACTGGTTAAGGAAAAGAGGGCGTCTCTCTTATAGTCCCTCCCCAACCCTGCCCCTTCACACAGAGGAGTATCCTGTAGCAGGTCCAAAACTGGAAACCCATTCAGTCCATTCTGAATGGAGTGTCTTTAACGTGAGAGTGGAGGACTTAACTTTCAGCAAAGAAACCATGAGAGTCCCGCGATCGGTCCTCGTCGGTGCCTTCCTGACCCTGTTGCTCTGCCTCCCCAGCCCCGGTCATGGAGGTAAGTGCCACTGCAAATCATTCTGCCGGTGTCCTGTTACCCCACCACCACACTCCTGCTCCCCTTCAGTCAGAGATGCACGAGAGGAGATCAGGTCACTGTCTCAGACTGAGGCTTCCCCGTTGCATAAATCAAAGCGTGACAGGCTGGTGAGCTAATGCCTCAAATTTAAAACTAAACCGTTGTCAACTTTGATACGAGGTAAAATAGATATGCAAACAAAAAAAAAGAGAAACGAAAAGAGTAAGTCCACATAAGATCTTTTCCCTTCATATCTATTATTCACATTCACAGTACACATGTCATTCATTGTGCCTTATGAAGCCTTCTTTTTCTGGGATGAAACTCAATACATTGGGGGAAACGGTGTTCCATGGTTTGACCCTGCTCCAAGGACTGAGACAACATCTGCTGGTTTCATGTAATTCTTTTTCTCTTTTTTTTGCCTTGCAGCCTGTACTCAGCTGAATGTGTGAGTGTATTTTCCTTGAGAATGTTTGCACTAAAAGCATGTTGCCAAAAGGCAGGAGGTAGTAAAGCCGAAGCTCTCTGAGCTGAGGTTCTTCTGTAGGCAGCAATGAATGACTCTTTCAAAGGGAAGTGCACAGTGGCAGGCAGAGCTGCTCCTTATCCACCCAGAGAGAAGGGATGAAAGTGAGAGAGAGAGCGCGGGTGAGGTAAATGTGTGAGAGGCGGTTTGTGCTTGATGGCCAAGACCCATACAATGGGGCCATAGAGTTTGAGTAAAGTGCTATAGATTTACCTTCCAGATATGATATGATGCAGTATCTCAGACCTGGTGGGAAATGTATTATTTATGTCCGTGTGCAATTGAAAGTGTGTCATCAAACAGCTTAAAGTGTAAGTCGTAGGTTAAAAAGTAACCTAAAGTGTAGAAACGTGCAACAAGAAGTAGGTTTCAGGGGGAGGAAATGTATTCATGCAGTGTAGTAGCATTTACAGCTGTTTTACTGTTAGTTTAGCGCACCTTAGAAAATATAGCTCTGCAGTGACATAGCGTCAGAGAAAGCAGCCAAGATAATACACCAATGTTTTCACACTGAGAACATCACACATATAGATGCACAAGGACAACAAAGGAACAGTGAAGGGACAAATATTAGGAGACATGTGCCACTGAGTTAGTAACGTTAGCTTACAATTGCTCACTTTGCTTTTACAATACTGTCTCATTGAATGCTAAAATACAATAGAAAAACTGAGGTGATAGTGTATTTGATTAGTTGGAATATTAAACAAGGCTAAAACCCAAACTTGAAGCCTAAGGAACACCTGCAAGGCTAATAGCCATATTAAACACTGTATAACAAGACATAGCTACATTTTAAGGTGCCTGCCTCAGGTTTCGGAATGTGACAGTGAGGGCAAGACAGAATTGAAAGACAAACTATTGAATTGGAAAACAAGACCTGCAGTGCGTAGTTCCCATCTCTGTAGGCTGTATTTCAGCACTCCATCACTGTCGGTCTCTTAATTTTTGTAGGCCAACGTCTGGATAGATTAATGTCAATGGAAACATACAGTAGACATGGCTGCACGAAGTGAACTGCTCTCTGCTGTCAATCTTATAAAGTTCTGCCTGATTCTACAGCCCATCTGGAGCTCAATAAAATATGTAGTTATATGATCATCTCACAAAAATGAGCACCACACACGAGCTTGTTCCTTGCTACAGAAGTCGTTTCTCTTCACCTCAGCAAAGTGCATCCACGCAGAAAAGCCAACTCCTTTTTGCTCCTTTAGTTCAGAAATATTCCAGTCAAACGCACATTTTCACAAAATGTTATGTTCTGCAAATACTTTAAAAATAACTCAGTCTGAAAATTATATGCTTTAACCAGTTCAGTTCAGACCCCCCCCCCCCCCCCCCCCAACAAATTCTGCTTCCAGATATTAAAACTGTCAGTACAAATTCCACTCCAATTAAGTCCAGGGAAACCTCTCCAGGAGTAGCTCATTGGCAGCTAAATTGAAAAAGTTGCTTTGATCTCAATGGAGGAGAGTTGCTTTGTTTCAGTGGCACAGAATCAAAGCTCAGCCGGGGAGCTGGATTCAGTTCCTCTGCACTCTGATCAGTTCATCACAAGCATGAAAAGAGTTGTCTGCCCCTCTGTTTGCTCATTTATAGATAAGCCTCACTGACTGGCGTGACGGTGACACCTCTGCAGTGCACAGAGTCAACAGCGGCTGTCGGAGTGTGGTCACGTTTGTTGACAGTTTACAGACCCAGTTCGCTCAACAGTTTGAGGAATCCTCATGCATAGTGTCTGCAGCGTTGTCGCTAAAGGAAAGCTGACTGATCAAAATTATCCGGTAGATGTGATTGTCCTGAGATCAAATGCTCCTCTAATCAAAACGATGGCAAAATGAAACAAGTGAAAAGTGTACAAGGGAACAGTTCTTCCTCATCTAATTATTTGCTGGCACAGTCTTTGCTGCCTCAGTGTGAACACTACTCACCCACTGACCCTAGAGAGCTAAATGATAATGCTGACCAGATGTACCAAGTCACTGATTAGATTTAGCCCCCCTCTTTCAGGCCCCAAAATTCTCACCACAAGCTGTTGTGGGAACTCTTCTGCAAATGATCTAAAAGGCTTTCAGAGACTTTTGCTTCTTCCCAGAGCTTACATCTTCAAATGTCACAGGACATGCATCGCATGATGTCTGGATGCCTCCTTGCCGTTGATGTTATAGGCACCTTTCTTTGAGGAATCACTGTGAAGGCTTTCTTTAGTAGTTAAAGACACTTACCTGCACCTTTCCTTGTTGTGGCACAGAGGCAGAAATGGATGAAACATAGCACAGGGAAAACATTATGCTTTCTTCTGTGGAGAAGCCAGTTTTCTATATGGTCTTGATATATATTGTGTTTCATCTGCCTGCCAACACTTGTTGCAGCATGAACAAATCGAATTAAACATACCATTCTTTATGTGTATGAATTCCTGTTAGAAAGATGTGAGTTGAAGCTCAAAGATCTTCCTGTTAAGTACCTTGGTGATCCAACACCAAAGCATGATAAATCTTCTTTAACTGTTTTAGATTCTGCTTATCAGTAAATATGATTTCCCCAATTTAAAAATGATATATTTTTTGGCAATGAAACAGAGAGGCAGTATGGCTCTGTATTGAGGAGCCCTGTGAGAGCACTTTTTCCACATCAAGGGATGCTCACTTTATCATGGCTGTATCTGAAATTGGACATGACATCTTCCTGTTCCAAGTCTTTAAAACACCCCGCAGCTCTGTGCGTCTTCAGCAGCAATTAGAGCTGCCCTTTAACCACCACTTTACCAAAGTTTGGGAAAATTGGCAGGGCAGATATTTCCGAACTATAAATTGCTCTCGGTGCATACATGTTTTTTGGTTGGTATGGTAATGGAGGTTTTTTCCCCGTGTTTTTGTCATAGTGCATTGATAGGGACACACAAACTGTAATCCCACTGAGGCCACGTCTGCTGCCACTCCCACCTGCAAAGAGTGAACATTTAATGACTTTCTTCTTGCCCCATTAACAACCCTCCTGCAGCATTTTCTTTTGTTTGTTGCCTTAGTTAGCTTTTTGAAAATCAATTTAGAGCATCTTTGGCTTTGCTTCAAAGCACCAACAGCTCTCTGTGTAAAATACTACCGACACTTTTTCATGTTGCATATTTATGACATGAAAAAGATACCAGAATACAGTTAAAGAACACTGACTGAATCACATTAAACTATGAAAGAATATCATTTTTAAGCACATTCGTGAGTGTTTTAAAAATGCTTTGCTCCTGAATGTCTTTGCATTCTCAATTGCGAAGTTTAAAAAAGAGATTTGCATCCCGAGACTGTATATGGGCCTGCTATTTCCCCTTGGGTGCAGTGTCTCTATGGTAACGAGCAGAAAAAAATAAATATGGAATTTGCCTTGGCTTTGTGAAGTGTCAGCATACAAGGCCTCCATATGTTCTCTCAGAGTTGGCAGTGAGAATCGTGTGACTACAAGTGTCTGCACAGAAGATTAATAAGTCCAATATTTGCAACGGGAAATTGATGAGATTAGGGTTCTGCTGCTGGTTCTGGTCCCTCAGACTCAGCTCGTGACCCTCCCCTCACCCCTTAGTTTAAACATAGCATAATGTTAGGATGGAACAGAAATGCAGAGTTTGGAGCAAATCCAAACTCTGAAAGTTTTTAAATGTAGAGCAGGATGCAATGATTCTTGTCTGCTTGTGCTCTGCGTAAATCCCTTCACATGTCAATGAAGAACCCATTCTGTTGTACACTTCAGTTTTGTGAGACTTGTAGGAAGACAGATGTTACTTGCAGTCACACAAAACTCTCACAAAATGTTTGTGATGTTTCAAAACACAGCAGTACGCACGCAAGAGTTCGAGAGGAAGGAAGATGTTTACATTTTTATCCTAACTCCTGTCTTCTTTAAGACAAGGGAATTTGCCCAAAAACATAAGGGCTGCACTCAAGTCAAATTTGTATCAAAGACATTCTGCTCTCTGACAAGCTTCTGGCTTCATGAAAATGAGACCCTCCTGACATTCGTTGGCATGGGATATAATCAATATTGATGATGTTTCTTATAATTTAAGTCTCTCACCTCTGCTTGCCTGACATTTCTTCCTAGCACTTTCAGAGAGCAACTTTCATTGAAGTCATGGTTTATTAACTATTTTAGGGGATTCTGGCTCAAGGCAAACATCACTGCACAAATAAAAAGTCAGCTGTAGAAACAGCCTGCCTCGCTCCAATCCTTTCCTCTTTCTATAACTTCATTTCGCCAGTACAGGTAGATCTATATGGCCTTTCTCCACAGAGTGAGCAGCATATCTGCTCAGCCATGGCAGTCGGCACATAGTGGAATTATTAAAGGAGTCCTGTAACAGCAAAAGTCCTGTCAAAGTTGACATGAGCAAGACGCAAGACCTCCACTTCTCTTTCAGGTGAGCTGCTGTGGTCAGATGTCAGCTACAACCAAGTTTGAGTTTGGCAGGCAGAAGTCAAAATGTTAGGTCTGTAAACTGAAAAGGATTTTTACAACAAACATTTGGGAAATAATTAAAAATTTAGTTTTTAGCAAGGCTAGATTACTAGCTGGGCAATTGCCCCGGGCCCCAGACTCCCGGGAATCCGAAAAGCTTAAGGCAACAGGTAATTTGGCCAGACAGCATGTTAATTTAAAACCTTGATTATTTCTGTTTATACTGGGCTTATATCAAGTGTATTCATTAATCATCTATGTGCTTAAATCACCACAGTCTAATTACCAATTCAAACATTAAGGGAACTGGTTAAATGAGCCTTGCCTATGGGTTTTGATAAAGCCAGCTTTATCAGACACATGCAATAAAGTTATCTGGTCGTCCTTCTCAGGCTTTGCAGATGTGCGAGATGATCACTTCTTCCAAAGTGAGAGAGAAGTGCTGTTTTCTTTCAGAATGCATCATGCATACTCAGAGACTTCAAAAGCTGGGGCACTCAGTTTATTCTATTGTGATGCAAGAACCTAGAAAAAAGACATGTCCCTCGCCTAGAGGACTCTATCCTCCCCTGGCAGATGAGTTTTTCCCACATTGGTCTCTTTGAGGTTGCTGGCTGTCAGTGACAAGCTGCTCAGATTATATTTTAGGGCTATGATCTGCTTAGAGCAGGAAGACAGCCCACACACAGATCTAATTTAACTATGGGTGTGTACACAAAAGAGTTTCTATACACAAACACAGGCCCAAATTCTGTCCCAAGGTGGAAGGTCAAAGGCCATCTTATGCTGGCCTCTAATGTTATCGTAACCCCTTTCACATCAATCAGATAAGCTTTTGGAAGGTTTTTTTGTTTTTTTTTGCTGCAGTTTAGTAACGGACGGTCTACGCCCAGATTCAAAGGCTGTAAGGGGCAATTTGGGAATTCAGATTGTTGTGATTAGCTTGTAGCCGTGCAATTTTAGGCAATTTTAAGGATACAGTCATACCTACAGCAGCAGCGGCATGGAGCTAAAGCTGCATGACTGAAGGAGGAGAACAGTCAACATTAAGTTCATGGGCAAACAACCCAATCTGATGGATGGAAGCCCCTAGATGTTATCTTATTAAAATAGCAATTTTGAATAGCCAGGGAGGTGAAAGACTGCAGTGTAACTGAATACAAAAGTTTATTTATCTACTAATTCTGCAAATGAGTCATATGTGTGTCACCGAATGCTTTGCTGAGATATTCTTTCACAATTTTCCTTAACAATAGCCAACTGACCACGAGGGCTGTAAGGAAAACTTTGAACATCAGTAACACAATCTAAAATTAGTGTCTGTAAGTCCTTCAGACCGTAAAGACTGACCCATCAGACTGATGGAAGTGGTTAACCTTGTCATCCAGTAGCAGGCACTCTGATATTAGCTTGACCTAATGGTAACCTCTCTGTAAAATAAGAGGTTGCCACAAAAGTGTAAGATGCTAGTGAGCAAAACTTTGCCTGGAGACCAATCACAACACCAAATATTTTGAGAACCGTTGTATGAAAAGCCTTTTGGATTTTACACCAAAAATGGTGTAAAAACGAGCAAAGATTATACCATTTGTCAAATTTTTGCAGACTTACCTGCGAGCTTGCCACGCAACTGAGCCAGCGGAGGCACCACATCAAAGCGAGTTAACACCACTTGTTCAGCATCATCAGACTGCCTGCTATTTAACACAGTCATGTACAGCGGGTGTAGGCTTGTAAAAGAATTGTAAAAACGCCATCTCCAACCAGATAGCAAGATTTTATAGTATGATATGCAGCCCGTTGGTGTTGTTTTATGAGAGGAGTTGGAACAACTTTACAATACATCAAAGAATTGAGTGTTTGTTGGGGTTTTTTCAATTTGCTCATGTTCTCGACTGACACTTTTGGTATATACGGTTTAACATTATAGCTGTGTTTTGTTATTCACTTTAATTAGTTGTTAGGCTGTGTCCTTGGCATGGGAATCCATTCATGTACACATGAAAGTGCCAACTGTAAAAACACCAATACCAAGTGGAGCAAACAGAAAAGGTAGAAAAAAAAATCAAGTCAAAGTTCTGAGTGACTGCTTATCCCTGAACATTAACACCAGCTGTTAGCAGTATAGTTACAAAGTTTATTTTTCAAGGAACTTGTAGGTAGGTTGCACCAGATCTCATAGAGATTATTCTGGAGTCTTCTTTGGATTTAGTCTTCCTCGTTGTTTTCCGACCCATGTGGTTGTCATGTGCAGATCAGTTAAGTCAGAGAGGACCAGCCACATCATTTGTAGAAAGAATTGCTCAATGAACCTTGAACAAAACTTTTTATGTGTTTTGAGAAAACCCCGTTACCCAATGCTTTTATTCTTGTGATGATCCAAGGCCTCCTTTTATATTGCATAAGTTGTATTGGGGCAGTGTCACAGTGTGGGGAACAGTGATTTTTGGTGAGTGAGTGGGCAACATTGCCAAATGTACCAGAGGCAAATTTTATTGGTTTTGTAGGTATTTGGTCCTAAAAGTGGCCATAGGAAATGGACAATGAACATTTTCAACCTTAAGTGAATACTCTAAAGGTAAAGGATCTCTTAGAGGGGGGTCAGTAGTAGTCCGGGCATCAGTCGGGGTAGTCCATCCAATAGTATGAATGTATGTCATGTATTAAATGTAAATAATATTCACATACAGTACAGACATTCATGTTGATTTTGAAGATATTAGTTCTTGAAACATCAGACAGCAGGATATGTTTCAGAAAAATGATTCCTGTTGGTTAGTAAGCATGGTTTATAGTGTTACAGATAATATATAGCAATGACAGAAAATAGAACTGGATGTCGTTCAATGACGGTGGCATGTGCATTGGGATACCTGTAGGGCCACAGTGGGGCCATGAGCTGAGGTGGAACATTTAGAATCCAAGTGCCTTGTGGCCCAGAGAGAGACTCGCACTCTCACCCCATTGCAGCAACAAAATGAAAACTCCAGAGAAAATTCTCATCGTCACAGAGCTGCCAAGTCTTCAATAAGCAGGAATTATGCATGACCAGATGTCTCGATATGAGCAGCCTCTATGGGCTTCTCTTTTTTGATTCCTCTCTCTTTCTCTTTCACACATTTTTTTTATTTTATTTTAGAGACTAGTCCGTTTCATCATTTGACTTAAGATGAACACATTCTTTTCTGGCTGTCATTGTTTCTCTTATCCCTAGAATATAAATTAAAATGGAAAATGAATAACAATATGTCTCCTCTCAGATGTGGGTTTTTATGTACTCAGTCATTCAGTTTACAATTCAGTCTATTGTAAATGTTATCATGATATAATCAGATGTTTTAATATTATCACATGATATAAATCAATGTCTATATTTGATTTGTTAACAATGCTTGCTTTGTTTAACACTGCATTCTGTGTAACTCACATAGCACATGTCCTGGTCAGTGGTATCAGACTAATGTGGCCCACAGGGTAAAAAAGAAAAAGGCTAGCAAAGGCAAAGAGAAAGCAGAGAATCATGAGAACTGTTTCCAGCATTTGGCTGATTAATTTGAGATACGTTGGGAAAAACACTTCATGTTTCCACTCCAACATTCGGAGCTTGCTTGGTCACTTAGGAGCAAGGCAAAGATGGCTTCATCAAATTGTCCCCCTGCTTCTCTTGCCTAATATAGACAAAACAACGGTTGCAAAGGAATGTTAGCGCGCTGCAATTAGTCAAGTTAGAGGAATTCTCAGTGTTGTTGAAACACACGGAAAGGCTGGTTTGTTATTAGACATGATAAAGCTCTGTCAGCTAATGTCCCATGTCTGGGAACTTTGCAAGTTTCTACACTTTACGCACCAGTTCAGAAGCATCAAATAAAATAAGACAACACTCTTCCCCATGTTTAATAAGCATGTGTTGAATTACAGTGGTGAAGGTTTATTCTGCTTTTTGTTTCACACAACCCGTTAGAGATGGGGTCTGCTATTTTTACAGCAGTGGTTGCTGCACATGACTCACTATTTTAAATAAAGAGAAATCAGCTGCGAGTGTGGGGAGTCCCTCCAGTCCAGAGGGGCTATGACTCATAAGCACAAGGCTGCAGTGGTTAATCATGAGACATAAGACTCCATACTAATTGTTTCTGTGCTTCTAATTAGTTCTCAACAACTCAGTGTTGTCGGCATGCGGTCCAAGACGACAGGACTGAGCACAAGCTGATTATATGTGAACCTCCAGGTAGAAATATTTCTACATCGTGCATTTGCTGACTGAAAGAGTTCTGACAAAGTTTAGATTTTTTTGGGAAAAATGTGATAGATCACTTCATTAAATATGTGATCTGATCATCGAGTAATAATTTTTTCCTTGTAAAGATTTTTAGTGATCTAAAATTAATATGATAACCCCTTTTTAATGCAAGCCGCCAGTCTCCTGCTCTATAATCCCCACCGTATGCCAACGGGGGGGGGTGAGGCTGCAGTGAGGAGGGCCACTTTTCACAGCTTGCTGACATGAAGACGGATCAGTGCCAGCTCCTGTCCTGTTGAAGATCTTCATCAGCACCACCAAGGGATCATGGAAGCACTCCAAGTTGTTTGGGGCCAAACAGCATCATTACAGTCTGGGTTCAGGCAGAATTGACGAGGCTTAGGGTAGCACCAGGCCCCAGCATCTGTCTGACGACATTCTGGAGTATCATGCATCAGATAAATATAGCTAGAGAACCAACAAAAGACCATGCCTCACATGAGGTTGACGAAGGAGGGGAGGTGGAAAGGCGAAACAGGGTGGGGATTTTGTGTGCGCTGACGGCCTCTGTGCATGTTTGTGTGTAAGGGCGTGTGTTCTTTATGTACTGTGGTTCACACAGATTCCACTGTTTGGTGGCCATAGCAAATGTCGTCATCTGGCTGGTTTTGAAGGCTTAAAATAACTAGAGGAAATAATGTGTCCCATGAAGTTTGGTTTGACTCACTGTTCGGCCGTTCGCAGTTTCAAAAGGCAGCAACCAGCTGCACAGCAGAGGTTAAACACACGTCACTATTTGGCCAATTCACACAGCTAAGCTCTTTGTGCATTCTTGAATCTTTCACGCAGGTTTTGTGAGCCAGATGCTGAAATGTTCAACATAGTTTCAAAGTGGGCAGAAAGTGACTTGAGTGTGAAATTTGTGTAACTCAAATTACACAGCTTTTTTGTGACAAAATGTGTTTTTAGATTAAACCAGATGAGTAAACTGTGTGGTTGTGACAAGGATCAGAAGGTTTCATAGAATAAAGGGTAAAGTTGTTTAACTCCAAATGCTAAAATTGACATATTTCAGCCAATTGCACCACAAGTTGAACCCGGGATGAGATGAATGTAGATAAAGCCACTAATGATGAACTGCAAAATTATAGCTAATCCTGCCAAGCGTCCACATTAACTTAGCTCTCTATCTTAATCTTTACCATAACTCTGGTGAGATTTTTTACCAGCATCCTCTGAAGAACTGAACACAGATCACAGTACACTTTCTGTTGGTATCTCCATGTTATTCTGTTTTGCAGCTACTTGGGACTGTCTCACAAATATGAGAAACAATCTCAGCTGTGGGCTGCTCTAAACTGTGTTAGCGCTGTTGTTGGTCCTTTAGCTTTGCTCTGCTGAGGGAAAGACAGAAGTCCACATGGACGAAGACCTACTTTGGGATATAGTCAAATATGTGTTAAGATAATGAATTGTAATAACTATCTTGTTCTTGTTCTTGTTTTTCACCTGTGCTTTATTGCTAGTTACGTTTTTTGGCGCCTCAACCTCTTGTTATGAAACAGTGAGCTCAAGCTAACATGTAATATAATCTCTAGAGCCTATGCACTTTAGTTAGCTTTTTGGAGGATTACAAACAGTACATTTGTCGAAAATGTAGTAGTTTCACACACCGTGGTTGTAAATTGTCTGATGTAACGTATACCTCGGCTGTTGTCTTCCATCAGGCAGCGTTCACGTGACATGATGAGAATAGCAACCCATGAATATCAAAATGTGTAATCTGTAAGCATTTAGACTTCTGTAACCGTCTCACCGTGTACTTTTTAACTTTAAATGTCAAACCATAGACTAGCCTAAACTAGCCATTATTTTAGAGGAAAGTAAGGAATTGTAATTTGGAGGGAAGCTGAAAAACACAGTGACTGTTGAAAATATTGTACAGGTCAAGTTTCAAACCAGGAATCTCTCTTTGAACAAATATTCTCAAGCAAAACACTGCATTCAATATTTTTTTAGATCAAGTAGGAAGTTTGTGTTGTTATACCAGATTTCTGAAATGGAAATCGGGGACATTTTCAATGCAGAGGTGAAAAATCTGCCAAAAAAAACCCCAAAAAACCCCAACCCTGTCAAAAATAAATGAGTTAATACACCAATACATAACATACCATTTATCGCAGCCGCTAGTCTCCTTTTCTTTACTTTTTGCCGCCTCTAGATTGTTGTTGTTGACGCTGCTGCGTTTATATGTCATACGATGTCTTCTCTGGTGATGTGTTAAATGGCTACCGTAATAACTGGTGTTACTTTGCGTCTGCATGCATTTCCCCCCATTCACTATCAAAATCTGGGACATTTTCGGGGACAGCTTTGTCCAGGGACATTTCACCGAAAACGGAGACTGTCCCCGGAAATCGGGGACGCCTGGTCACCTTATGTTGCTATCATCCAAGCTAGTACATACCAGTTCTCTCTGACGGTATTAACATAAACCTACTAGCACACTTAAAGCTCATTACATCATGTATGTTCAACAAATTATTTTTTTTCAAAAGCATGTAATTGCTTTTACTGGCCAAAGTGCTTGCACAGTATGGTATCCAACCAACCCTGTTAGAACACACAGCTCACACCCACCCATGTACCATCATCAGAACTCCATCTGCACAGTCTCTCTCATACATTCTGCTGTGAAGAAAAGGCCTCTCATGCTTCACTACCAAGCTCCCATTCGCATCTCCAGACATGATTCACATTTCATGGAATTGTTGAGGGGGGTCAAGCTCAAAAACAATTACATGCTTGATTAAGCAAAGAAATGAAGTAAATAGTGTCACTCTCCTTCATGTGGATACAGAGACAAAACACTGAGAGAAAAGAATGTGAACCTTTGAGCAACTGACAGCAGCAGCTGAACACACTGAAGTCAACAAATGATCAGCCAAACCGAAAAAACTACAGATGATAGGAGGGATCACTGTGCACCGTGAACAACCAGTATTTTTGTGGCCAACTATGCAATCTGATGTACCACATTGTGTTAGCACGGGCCATGAGAATATGTCCTAGGGGAATGTGAAGTTACAGAAAAGGGCAAGTCACCACGTGTGACCTCGGAGCATCCCATCTCTTTCCACCCAAAAGTACATTCCCAAGCTTCTCTTCTGGATTGATCCACATTGTAGAAGGGACCACAGAGGACATGCTTTGAACATTGTTTGGCTCAGTTTAGATTTGATGAGCTTAATTGCTATGTTCTCACAATCCTTTTGTTGTTTACAGTCCGATGAAGTGGCACGTAGACTGCTGTGTGTGTGTGTAAACATAACAGAGATGCCTTCACAACAAGACAGCTGCATTTTCATTTCTTAAAGCAAATCGTCGATATACGCGAATCATTCAGGTAATATGATGCACTATGATGCATAACCTCCAGTGGGTTTATAGCTAAATTATGGTGGGAGAAAAAATGTTGCTGCACATCAGGATAATAATAATGAGTGGATGGCAGTTTGCTGAAGGCCAGGAAAAGCGACCCTTTTTTGTCTGGCTGCATGATTCTCTTATACGGCTGCATTTATTAGTTTAACGATAAAGTTTCTGGTGTTTCTTTGTGCCGCTCCTGGTAAACTTAAAGGAACTTTGTTGATGTAGTTGGTGAAAAGTATAATCCTTTACCAAGTGCACTTACTAGCTCAAGTGCTGTCTGAAATGGGAGATGTAGGTAATGAGGGGAAGAGACTGTTTTAATCGGGTTTAGGGTACAGTATCCGTCAGTTGAGACAGTTGAGAAGGGGAAGCATGTTTAAGGCGGTTGCATATATACACACACACACATCAGGCTTTTGCTATTTTTCAGCAGGCAGTGAAAAAAATGGGTCAGCACTTTAAAACTGAAAATCTAATCCCTGAAAATGCATGGTCCAAACTTCTAACCATAATTACATTTCATCTCATCTAAAAAACAATTTTCCAGCTTCGACAAATTTTCCATAAACAAAATTAATGTTCTTCAGTTTGCAAGCAGGCATTATCAAACCAGACACCACATCGGCTTGCCTGGTCCAGAGAACTGGACAGGACAAAAAGAAAAGAGTTTGATACAATCAGTCATTGTTAGAAAGAAAATTTTCTATAGCACCATGACATTTCTCCATCTCTGCAGAAGATTTGCTTTCTGTGATTTGTCATGCATTTTTTTTTCTTGCTGAAAATCTGAACGCTGACTCGCTGAGCAGCTGTTGTCGCAGTGAAATTCTGCTGCGATCAAACACACAGCTACTTTTGAGGAAAAATATTTTCCTGGCAAATGATAGTGGAATAAATGATATCCACTGTGTTACCAGTGAGACGCTACTGAACACGGTTGTTGATGCTCCCAGAAGTCTGCAGTTTATCCTGCGTCGTGCCTCCTCATCCTTTTACATGACAAGTAAATGGCAGAAACCGTGTTGATGTTGGCATTTAGTTTACCGAGAATGACTGAAATTGCACTACATCCAAATCAGTCCAACATAAAGGTATCACTGGTTAGGTATGAAAATGAACTTCCTGATCAATGTCAGCAGAAATGGGTCAACTTCAAATGACCTCCTCTACATTCAGCCCACAAATATTTAAGCACATGTTGACTTTGCTGTAACCTTTCTTCCTCCTTGAGTGGGAAACTTTCATACTAACGTTTTGAACAGGCGCTGCTGAGCTGCCAACTCTCCCTCTCCGGAGAACATGGAACCCTTGTCTCTAGATAAGATATCATGACTTCAGATAGCTTGACATCAATGGTTATGTGTTGAAAGATAGAATCCAGTTCACAGTCTAATATGAAAACAAGTCAAGATATAGTCGCTTGAAATCCGAAATAACACATCATTGTTAGGGAATGTTCAGCCGTTACCTGACATCTGTGTTTGGGCATGAAGGTCAACATTCCTGTGCCTGTGGATGGGCTGGGTGGAGGCAGTTTGGAAGCTGATGTAGGGATATTGAGTAGGAGCAAAATGCAAAACAGCTGCATTTATTCCATCTACTTTGCATCTTTGGAGATCAAGTTTAGACTTTTCGTTGTATTTAAGATTGACTTTAGGGCTAGAGTTAACTATTATCCATTCATCGATCCATTTACTATATCCCTTTGAGAGCAAGAGGCAGAGAACACCCTGGACAGGTCCCCAGTTGTGCTAAACATATGTAAGTGCATACACAAATGCTGTTTCCATTCACTTGAATCTTATATCTACAGTATTAACTGGCAATGATGGGTGCAACACTTCATCCACCGTTGTTCTTGCCATTGCATCCATCATCGCTCTGGAACAGGGTGAATCTGAACTTATTAGGCCACATGATCTTTTTTCCGGGCTGCACAGTGGTGTGGTGGTTCGCACCGTTGCCTCACAGCCAGAGAGTTCCAGATTCAATTCCCAGCTGGGGCCTTTCTGTGGGGAGTTTGCGTGTTGTCCCTGTGAATGCGTGGGTTCTCTCAGTTCTCCAGCTTCCTCCCACTGTCCAAAAACATAAACGTTAGGTTCATTGGTGACGCTAAATTGTCCGACAACTCGTCCAGGGTGTACCCTGCCTCTCCCCCAATAACAGCTGGGATGGACTCGAGGCCTCCCCGCGACCCTGAATTGGATTACACGGGTACAGAAGACGGATGGATGGATCTTTTTTTCCACTGAGTTCAATATTTATACTCCCTTTTTTTTTTTTACTTTTAACCAGCCTCACCGATGAGTAGTTTTCCTACGGCTGGGGATGCATTACTCATCATTAGGGATGCATTACTCATCCGAAACACTGTGGTGTCCTGATTATCTGGTAACTTTTGTCCCAAGCATGTAGTTCCGGTGATGTGATGGGTTATGCTTTGCGTTAAATCTATGAGTCATGCATAGGAGGTAATAGGTCTACCTTGCCAAGAACCGACCTCTTTGGACTTTGGCCATAAACAATTGATGGTGGTATACATTTGAACCCCCTGCTGACTCCTGAATCACAACAGTGAGGTCATTTGGAAACAGTCAAAGTGGGCCCAAAATAGTGTGAGTGTGTAAAGAAAGAGGGGTAGTTGGATGATATGTGCACCAACAAGCTATGGTTCTGGATTTATGAATGAGACTTTAACTGTGAACAGGTGTCCAGTGTTAGAGGAATAATATACATCCTTGCTGTGGGTTTTGAGCAACACAAAAAATGTACTGTTTAGAAAAAAGCAAGGGGTGCCTTAAACTGTTGAGTTGAATACAGATAAATAATGGGAAACTCTGACCCTCTTGAGATCCAGAGTGTCACAGAGAGCATATGGTGTGGTTTTACTGGATCACATGAAACACATTGTATGAGTGCTGTGCCTCTTCTTTAGCCGAGAAAGAATCCTCTCAACATACATGAAAAAAAAACAGGAATGGTTGAATACATTTTCAACCACTGCAGACATGAGTAAAGTTGGATCAGATAACAAAGACAGCTTTGATTGCAGCTTTTTTCCATGAAGGCAGCCTGAGAGAAGCAGACTTTATAATTCTATCTGCTAACTCGTCTTTTGTCTGTTGGCTTTCTGACTACTCTTCACTCATCTTACTTCAAACTGTGGTTTCGTGGTTTCATCCAGATACATTCCACCCACCCAAATGTTTTATTCTGCCTTTGCCACAGAAGTCTGCATTGCTATCGAAGCAACTGAAACTTGACTGTCAGTACAGTCAATTCAGCTGCAAAGCACTAAAATGAATATTGGATTAATTCTGTTGTGATCCCATTTGGCTTTGCAAAACAATAAAGTATAAATCAAATGTATCCTAACACCTCATTTGGCTGTTTGTGCTGTTTGAGCGCATAGCATGAACCTCGCTCATCACAAAATTGACTTTCCATGGCGTTGCGCACTGCTGGCTTAGAGGGCCTGACGTTTGTGAAAAAGCCTTGTTTGCACATTTTGCACATTGCAGTTCTGGATGAATTTATTTCCACAAGCTGTATTCTTGGTAAATGGTGCATCTGTAACACATCTGAATGCCTGCTGGATGGTACAGGATGCCTTTGGCAGGATTATCGAGAGCTAGAGCGTCTCAGCGCAGCATTCATTAGCAGTCCGGAATATATGGGCTGCCTCATTTGGTCTGTGGAATTGAATTCCTCAGCCTGATTTAAATTCTAATAAACAACTGTAAATATATTCATAACTAAAGGCCAGACCTCATTTCTTTTCGATTCACAGGGCCAGTGTTATGCATTTTGAAGAGCTTCAGCATATGCTGTGTCACATGCATGTTTCAGGCCCATTATAGTTTTGAGGATGCTTACACTGCTTACACTTGAGATGCGTCAAACAGTGGCGGTAAATGGTTTAACAAAGATAAGTTGTTGATCTCATGATAATGTAAGGAAATCAATGTGAGACCTCTGTGTGAACTGCATTAGAAAGTCAGCTGTAGTCACTTTCAGATGGAGGTGTGTTTTGTGCCATGTCGTGGGTCGGCATCTGTTCAGCTGTTATAAAACAGCAGCAACATTTTACTGTTCATTTTCAGTACAAAAGGTGTTCAATGCACATTGCTAACAGCTCTTAAAACCTACAACGCCATTAAGCGCTCAGAGCAACAAAGACTTGAAGTTACACATGTAGAGTACTCTCCAAAAGTCTTTAGTCCCCCCCCAGTTTCTGTATATATTGCCTGGTAAACAGGAAATAGGTGCAATGATTTATTGAAATGCATGCAAACATGTATGGAAGTACAGTATTTAAAGGGGAACTCTGGTCTTTTTAAACCTAGACCTTATTTCTGGCATGAAATACGTTTATCTACTCACCGAGAACAGTTTGGTGAAAGTCAGCATCCTTCGGAAGCTATTTAGATAACTCGCAATTGGCGTATATCCATATAACAGAGTGAACGGGGCAAAGACGATGCAGCCTCTAAATAAGGCATTATCTGTCTTTATTTCACCAATACTTTAAGACGAATGAATGAATGAAAGTGTAGTATAGCTCTAGATCAACACCCTGATGCGATGCCAAGACCTTCTGGTGACGCATCACATCAGAAGCCTCCAGAAGGAGTTCTTTTTCCCAAAATATCATTTTCTGCTCACCAGAAAATCCCCTCCTCCCTCTGGGTACATTGCGTACTTTCTGTTTTGAGTCTTTCTTTCCATTTGTCCTGTTTCCTGCTGCACTTAGTCAAGTGTCGGTTGGAGCAGATTTTTGAGGACACAAAGGCCCCATTTACAGTAGCCATCTGAAAAATAACTTTTTATGCCATTTATTTGGTTTGCTTTTTTTGGGGGGGGGGTGGCTTCCTCCACCGCCTGGGTTGGACAGCCTCTCCCTCTTTGCAACGGAGTCGCCCTGCAGCTTATAAATGTTTAAAAGAGGGCCTCCTTCTGCTCGTTCCAAAACCACCTCACAGTCTGGCAGAGTAAAAAGGACAAATGCAGCAAAGAGGAGCAAACGCATTCCATGTCATAAGAAGCGCAAAACGACCTCGGATGTGTAGACAAGCTTGTGTTTCTTTCTCTCTTTTGACATCATCCTTCTGTATAAACGTGCAGTTTAGTTTCTCAAAGAATTGTTTATTCACCACTGCCTGTGTGAAGCTGTGCAGTCTCTAGGTGTTGCTTTACATTCAGCTGCTGAGTAGGATGATGATTCTGAAGATTTGTGTACATTTATGGTCTCGACAGCTTTTGCGTGGCTGAACCACAAATGCTGACATATTCTCTGCATGGCAGGTGTGAAGGTGGTGATGAGAGCTTCAAAGAGTGGGAATTTTTCAGCACTCAACCACACTCTGCTTCACATTTGTGTCATTGGGCACATTCACACTGGGGATCCACCGCTGTAAACTGCAGCTTGCGTGTCTTGCTCAAAGGCACCTCATTGGGCCTTTTTGGTGGGAGGAAATGGCATTAGTTAAGCCTGAGCTCGTTTGGGGATTCAAACTGACATCCCTGCAGTCATCGAGCCCCCTCTGTAACATTCATGCAACCAGCACATGCATATGCTTTCATTAAATCAGGAGGTCCTTTATCTGTACTGGAGGCTGTGTGTTTGTGTCTGTTTTTGAGTGGATTGAGCTCAGCGTGTCTGTGGCTCATTGGGAGGAATCTGTGAAAGCAGATGTTTTCATTCATACAACCATCAGAAGCATAAAGACAGATTGTTTCTTACTTGTATTGCTGCCAATACATATGGTCTCATTGTTTTATTTTCATCCACATTTATGTTCTGCGTGAAAAACTACAGAACAAAGATGACTGTCTTTATATGTACAGTGAAAGCATGTACAGTGATGTATAAAAGTCTTGAGCTGGGATTAATTATTCATTTCTTTGTCTATTGCAAGGAAATCTGAAAGTATGTGCGGTTATTACTGTATAACAAAAGCTATATGATTAAGTGTTGAAATACAGAATGTAAGGTAAAAACAGAGCTTGAACAATTCTAACCAGCTTGAGTCAGTATTTGTTATGACCACCTTTATTCTACGACACAGACTGACCCCTTTTTGAAAAAACTTTCTTGCGATTTCCTTTCGTTGCCTTCTGGAACAGTCTTCCTGTAATGCATTCACACTTCACAAATAGATGACTATGAAAGTCTGGCACCTTGGAAGCTGAATATAGAGAAACGAGGTGCTTGCTCGGGATTTTTGCAAAGTACCGTATCGTATGTTCTCTCAAAAGATATATGCTGTAAGAGTTTCAATTACCTGAGCATCCTCTTTGGAGAGTGGAATTCATATAAGAGCACAACGACTATGGTGCTGAATTAATAGATTAATACAGACCTCACAGACATTTGTCTGTTCCAGTTCCAACGCCACACCCTTAAAAGTTACTCAGCTGAAGGAAAGAAAATATGATGCAGCTTCTACAAAACCGTGTTTGATCCGACCAGAAGAGAGCAGAGCCCCATTTGTCTGTGACAGCCAGCCGCATACACAACCAGCAATTTGTAGCAATGCCTTATTCACCATTAATTAAGCTGCTGTTGCTGAGCACTTGCACATTATTCAATTAACTCAAATGCAAATTATCTCTGCAGGTGGGCAGCCAACATTTGTCCAATTTTTGGTAAGGTCTTTGCCTAAATCAAGAGCCGTCTGTCTATTATCTCCCATTTCATTTCATTTCTTGATCCTTCAGAGTCACTTAAAAGTCAACCTTGTGGGCATCTGCTAGGTCAGATCAGTTGAGCTTTTTATCCTTTAGCCTTTGGTCTGGGTTAGTTTTGCCTGCAAGCGTTGCTGTCGCCCAAATTGGTTCAGACAGATTGAGCCACAGCAATATAAGAACGCAATCTAAGCCGCGTACAACAAATGAGATTTTAAAAAATGATATCACCCACACATGATGAGGCAAAAGTGCTAATGAGTCTTTATGAATGTCTGACCCTAATAAGACTATAATCGCATTGGGAGCTGTGAAATAATGTGATCACCCATTAGCAGAACGAGCACACTTCTCAGTTGCTCAGATTAGTGCACGAAGCTCCCAAAAGGGCCGATCGCATGCACACTTTAGAAAGTATTTAAATGCAGAGGAATTTTAATTACTCTCAGATAGCTTTTAACTGGGTTAGCTTGTGAAGTTTGGATGGTAAATTAAGAGTTTTGTAAGCTGTTTTCCTTTTAATCTGCTAAGTCAAACACGGCAAACCAACAAGGCAGCATCACATGTGATTGAAAGGGTTTAAACACTGTAATCCAGCCTATTACACAAGGACAGATCGGCCTTTTCCGATTTTGTTTGTCTAAGACGCGACAGTGTCTCCCACTGCCGGCAGTAAGGCATCTTACTCACAGTTCTGCTTGTTTTGTCAAGCTTTGTTTTAGTTGAAAGGAAAGGGATCACATTTCATATGAAAACATTAGGCTTCTCCATTCTTCAGAGGTTAGAAAAGTTGTTACAGATGTGTTTCAACAATGAAGTAACCTGGTGATTTTATTATTATTCTGTCTGACGCTAGAGACTGAAGCTCTGAGAGAGCTGCGACATGAAGCCTGCTGCCAGCTTGGCAGATCATCCAGATCTGTTGCATAGTCAAAAACATAATCCTCATATCAACTAGCAGGGGGCGCATCGGGTCTCAGGCATACTGACGTTCTGAGAGGTTTGCTGACTCAGCAGGTAAGCAGCAGTGAAGACATCAGCAGATGGTTTGGGTTTGTGCTGTAGAAGGCCTCATGTCCCACGTTCAGTGTTTTACAGCTGAAAATGTCTTCTTCTTTTTTTTTACTGCAATGAGCGCAAAGAGAGATGGGGAAAGTTTAATCTTCCTCGAATTTTCCCCCTCCCAAATGAGCCAGCTGTATCATAAAGCATAATTCCCTTTTCTGGAAAAAGTTTGGGAAGTTTAAACAGCCAGCATTCAAGTCACAACTCCTGAGAAACAATCTGAAATGCAGATGAGCGACAGGGATTTCTGCAGCAGGTCAAGAGAAGATCAAGTGTAAGGCTGCCTGAAGCCCCGTAAGCCCCAAAAATCTGACCTTAGAAAGAAGATTTTTGACATTCCAACACTTTCAAAGTTTGGCTCCATGATTTGGAACAAAGTTTGTTATTCTGCTCTGATTTTTACCTGTAAACTAAATTTAATATTCCGCTGTCATAATAAAGAAGCAGAAAAAAATTCTAGATTACAATTTGCCTTTTTCTCAAGTGGAATGTGCCATGTTTAAAGATAATCACTTATGGTAATCACTTATCGGGTAAACTGTGTTTTCAACACCTATGAAATATTGCCTATGCGCTAAAACTATAGTGAAAGGCTTATTGTTGCTGATATGAAGTCAATAACGAATGTTTTTTACTGTGTATTTTGTTCAAAACCGCCTACATGATGCTTACATCACGTGTTAAAAAAAAGGCGCCGTGCCACATATCAGGTTGGCATTTTCAAATGTCATAGAAAACCAACAACTGGCACCCTCATTGCCTCATCTGTCGACACAGGAAACATCCGTGGCTGCCGCTCAACTTTCAAGATCTAATAAACCCTTTACTATGAAGCGGAAAGCGGAATAGTCTTCTTTTCATCATTTAAACGTGACACAGTACACAAGCAGGGCCTGTATGACTGATTTATTCGACTATTAAACATGTAAGACATGCTGTTGGGGAACAGATATCTGCCAAACGACACCATGTTGTGCGCGAATGTTCAGAGAGCATTTGAAGGGAAACAGAGGAAAGAGGGTGAAGGACAGAGCCTTTGCTCCACGAGGAGCCGTCATCTGCTGTAGTACAATCGGGACATATTTTCACTTACCCACAGGGAGTAGTGTTAAAGCACGTAAACTAATGAAATTCATTTACATATTTTAAACAAGGCATAGAAATTGTGATTAGTGTGCTGGATGCTAATATCCTCTTTTTAATTACGTGTGCATGAATAAAAAAAAACAAGCACATTAAACAGGTGATTAACATTTCCTCCTCTGTACTAAAATTTCACCTCCTTTATGTCTTGCAATGGACAATCCCTAGCGTGCCATACGATTCCACGTTGTAGTTTCCGAGGGGTTTCTCACTCCACCACTTTTATAGTTTGACATATGAAAGTCCCACTCATTAAAACTGTGCGAGCTGTAAATGTGTATGAGGGTTTTAAAGTGGACTTTGACAGTTGTGAAAACTGACCATTTAGAAACAACACAAACTTTACAAGTAAAACCCATCTCTGGGAATCAATACTTTGAATCTTCAGCTCTCTGGATGCATTTATTTATTTATTTTTCTATAAACCTTCAGACTTTTACGTTTATCTATATATGTTAAAGTTTGCAATGGAACTATATATATATATATATTTCTGTCATGTTGTTTTCTGTTTCCAGAAACAGGCTTTTATGAAGTCAAGTATTGATTTCAGTCATCAGGTTTGTTTTTTTTTTTGTCTTCAGCCAAGACAAGACAAGGAAAGTGACTGTCTCAATGGAGCTTTTGCCTCCAGCAGTGTATAAAAAAAACACATTGCTCACTTTCCCTTCGCCTTTGTGGCTTTCATGGTCCTGTTTATGATCTCTCCTGCATTCACTCTCACTGATACAGTGTTTCAAACATTGTGCTCCTTCAGCCCTTTGGATTCATTAAAGTCTGACAGTCTTGTCAATATTCGCCACTCAAACTGCAAAAGAAAACCCATCTAGTTCCTTGTGAGATGCACAAATGCGCCAATAAATCTAAATATAGCCCAGAAGCTGACAGCTTTGTATGTAGAAAAATATGTGTAGCAATGTGTGTTCTATGCACAAAAATCTGTGCGAGCCATCTGTGCCCAGGCACGTCATATACCATGAAATTACTCAACCGTGTGTGGCACCTCCATTAGCACACATAATTATGTTGTGGCAAGACTAAAGATTTGTCCATGTGGTGATAAATGACAGGCTCAAGGTGCAGCACTTTTGGGTTAGTTTGAAGGACAGGCTCTGAAACATGGACCAGCTGACTCATAAGAATGTTTAATGGCTACTGCGTTCAAGTTCAGTTCAATTAAAAAATACTTTATTAATCCGCAAGGAGAAATGATATTGCTGCAGTATGAATTATTATCAAAGATATGCTCTTGTCATAGATAGATAACAAAATAAAATAGATCGTAAGAGCTTGAATAAGGGCTACTTTGTCTGGGATCATGAAGATGTTTCACCTCTCAACGAGATCTAAGGAGAAGTCCAGTGGTCCTTATTTAAACTTTTAGGATTACCATGACCTGGATAACTGAGAACCTACACCAACAAAATAAATAGAATAAAATTCAGCTGACAAAAATTTAAATAGTTGAAGTGTAGCAGTGGGCTCATCACAATGAAGGGATCGGGTTGTTACTTTTGTAACTTGGCAGATGACGTAATGAGATAATCTCACTGCATCCCTGTCAGTGCTCCATGCGCTCCATCAATTTCACATTTTTTGTCAGTATCAATCTAGCTTGCTTACAATAGGCTCAAACTAACCACCAAGGTGTTGCTTACGGTAATAAACATTATGTTGCCTTTATTTTATTTTTTTATTTTTTTCGTAATTTTGTTTTGACCATTTAAAGCAGCTCGTGATTTCATTTTTCACAACGTGAAACGTTAGCTAGCAATGCTAGATAGCTCATTTAATGCTAAGTCAGCAACATAGATTGTTTTAGTTGTGATTACTTTAACTCTTTCTTTCAAACTAAATTGTATAAATGCAAATTAAGGTGGTAGAACAGATCATTTTTCTGGTAAAGTCTATATTTTTCAAAATTATGGGATTTTTAACAAAAGCTTCTTCAAATTTTCAAAAGCAAATTGCTTACATGACATGCGCTATGTACTAACAAAACAAAACTTCTACTGAAAAAACATCAGTTTAGGAATAAAGTTTGCATAATCCAAAAGAAATCCAGTTAACTTTACATGTTATGATACACAAGTTAAGTTTCACTAAAAGCGTCATACCCTATTTGATCTTGTGGGTCATTCTTCTCCATTTCCTGATGTTTTATAGACAGAGCAATTAATTAAGATGAAATAATGATTGGCTGTAAAGACTGATGATGAAGATGGTCTGCAATTAAGAGCCAGAAATTCTTTTTATTTCAACATTTTATAGAAGTACAATGTAATTCAAATTTTTGGACTGGATATCACCAGAATTATCTGCTAAAGTCAAAGCTCTTATGTGGTTTTGTGCTTGTGACTTGGACTTTTTATCAAAGCTCTCGATATTCTAAAAGTTGTTGATGTTCTAAACAGCCAATTCAAGCAGGAGAGTTTTAAAATTCCAGACAAGTCTTTGACTACAATAGTTTCACTTTCACAGCACGTATTATAGATCAGTCCGGGAGCTAAGAGCCAGTCAACCCCCAGCAAATGCTGCCCTGATCCGTTGACATCCTTGCAGTGGGTGGTGCAGTATGGGAGATATTTTTATTTCTGTTCAGCTGTCCACCCTACATATGGCTATTTCAAACACAGTGACAAGCATTTAGCTCAATTAGCCATGCACAGTTGAGGATTAAACAAAGGAAGCAACTCTTCTCAAATTAAATAGAGATATAACAATGTAATCAATCAGAGGCAATGGGCAGCATTACTTGTAATTCCATTTGTTGGATATATGCAAAAGTTGTTTGAAAAACAGCCAATTTAAACTGCCTGCTCTTGTTATTATCTAAATGGAAATTGTGTGTGAAAGGACCTCTGTCGATCTGCTGAGGTTCTGTGCCAACTTGCAGAACAAGCGGCAAAAAAAGGCTCTTAGACGTAGCTGTTTTTTACTCACTTTCTGAATTTCCTGGGTTATTTCTTTTCCCAGCCACCACAAGCTTGCTTTCCAGTTCGCTCTGTCTTTTTCCATCATATTCTCTCTCTCAGAAGAATCGGGCTCTCTAAATTTTCCTAAATTTCTCTCTGCCTTTTGTCTTCAGGCATTTCTGAAGTTCAGCGAGCTATGCTGCGGCTCGTGGTTCTGTGGCGCCAGCTCTGACTCATCTTTGTCACACGTTAGAACTTTCACACATGAAACCAAGGAGACAGTCCTCATTACAAAAATTACAGACATGGTTGTTTTATCGAATAACATCTTGCAGTTAATCAAATATCCATTGTCTTCTTTTGATGTTCCAGTCCAGAAAAAGGCTGTACCCTCTCTTTAAATTTAAGGTATTGCACATCAGGATATGTTAAAAAAAAAAGAAAATCTGGTGCTTACCAGGTCTCAAAATATGGTAAATACAACCACAGGTGAACAATGAAACATGCTATATTAAACCATCTCACCATTCATTTGATAAGAAGTTGAGTGTAAACAGTCAGTTTCATCTGATTGCAAACCTAAGCTGTGCTGCCATGTTCTTTTTAGAAGAGGCTTCTCCGGCAAACCCTCGAAACAAGCCATTCTTTTTCATTTTTTTTCTAATTTTATTGTTAGAAACTTTAACATTGAACAGGCTAACTGAGGCCTGTGGAGTCTGAGATGTAGGTCTTTTGGGAGGGGTTTTTCGCATTCTCTGAGCATTACACAGTCTGACCCAGGAGTGAACTTGCTAAGAAGTCCGCTCCTGTGAAGTCTTTCAACTGTCTTGAATGTTTTTCCACTTGAGAACGATCTTTTTGTCTCGTAAAATCATGGACTCCCTCATTTTATGAAAAATAACCTTATAACCTTTCCGAGACTGATGGGCAGCAACAATTTCTTCTCTAAGATCTCTGCTGATGCCTTTCCTCCTCGGTATTGGGTTGGCACACACCTGAATTCTCCAGACCAGCAAACTGTTAAAAAAAAAAAAAACTTTTAGAGAGATGCTCACACCTGCGGATAATCAGTTAATCGCATGTATTTCATTAGCAGCACCTTCTTTCTACAGACTTTCTACAGCTGCTTTCAGGCACAGTGAGGGTTACAAATTGGCATGGTGTCATGTGTTGCTGTTTGGTTTGGTTTTTTCCTACCTGGAACGGGTATCTAGAGAAGAAAGTGTTTGTTCTGAAAAGCAGATGACTATAAGAGTCATTTATTTCTATCTCTAATTTGGAAGGTGGCTCAGCCTCACGTTGAACTTCTACTGTTGCAACCACGCACCTGTGCACTGTGCAGTTGTAATAGTGGTGTTAGTTATGTACAGTAAAAAGTGGCTTATACGAAAGGACATATGTTGCCACGACGCCCTCTCAGGCTGACTGCGGTGTACAGAGAGGCCGCTGTTGCGGAATGATTTGACAGAGACACAGAGCCTGTTTTCTCCCTGAAGCAAAATCTGCCACCACATCTTTAAACCATTACCACAGATGTGGCATCAGCATGTCGGCCCTGCAAAACAAGTGTTTACCTTTCATGTATATTCTGCGTTTAAGCTTTTTATGTCCTATGTAGGCAGGGATGCTTTTGATGCACAATTCTTTTTTGGACTGAAAAGACAGAGACTGACTCAGGGCTGGAAATGTGCTCGTTTGATCCATAGAGCAGCTGGACAAATCTGGGAAAGACTGTGATCCTATGTAATCCTTAGTTATTTCCACTGCAAAGAAACGTAAGCTTCCAAATGTGTGAATGTATCACCATTGAGCAGGCCTCTGTGGATCTACTTTCATTCAAAAAGTTGTGCCACTTTGTGCCTTTTAGAAATTAAAAATAAAAAGAGTTGTACAACAGACTTTAGTTCAAACCCACAGAGAGTTCCTCCCCACTTAGCACCTTCTACCGACAGTTTCCACTAAAGCGAGTACTATCCAGTCTGTAACTGAATGACACAGCCATGCAAAATTGTGGAAAAATTTAATAAATGTACAAGTTGGATCTGTTGGAACATTTGAGGGCAGTTTAAGGTGTGAGCGTTCCCGGGCTTTTCTTGTTGAATGCTGCTTATTTTGGGGCAAAAGAGGCGGGTAGAGGTAAATTGAGAGTGCTGTTGAAGGATGGGAAAGCGGGAATTGGGGGAGGGGATGGGCAGTGCTCCTAACCCTAACATTTCCCGAACGAGAGCTGGAGGAAAAGTGGCTGAACAAGCTGGGTGGAGCAGGGCGGGCCTCCTCAACGGCAGTCTGGTGGAAAACAGTTGTGTGAATGGCGTGAGATGGCGGGCTGACTCAGCCAGCGGGCAGAAGATGACTGTCAGGTTGTGAGACAGTGAACGAAGAAGGGAGAATGTGTGTTCATAGCCACTAATAAGTGTGCGAGTGATCATGGGGTGTTTCTGTTTGAGTAGTGTTGTCCTGCCTTTGGGTGTGGGCACTGGAACATTCAGAGTAACGCCGCTTGATGGAATGGGTTCGAGAGACGGCATCTGGATAAAGCATTTATCTGGGGTTAGGCTGAGAGATGGTGGAGTGAGGAGTTGGTGGGGGGGTCAGTCTGAGCTGGAAAAGGTCAGTCTGGTGGTGTGTACCTTCAGCTGGTTCTCATTATGGGGCTAATGTGACGCTCTGATCTCAAACACACACTGGCTTTGCAGGCCCAGGTTAAAGCCGGATATGGGTTTTGAGAGGCCCCTTCACTGAAGCTTCTGTATCACAGTTTCCCTCCTGAGAGTCCTGTGAGACCAGGGGCCTCGTCGACAGAAGGCCCACACTATCAGACTTGGTCATGGAAAAATGTGGTGTGCAGCTATGAAGCTAAAACTTGATGTGGCAAAGCTCCTTGTTGTCAGTATATCATAGTATGGAGAGATAAATGAGACATGCAACTTTGTCTGAGAGGTGTGTTAGACTATTGGAAGTAGTTTGCCTTGTGATACAGCATAGGATAGTCTAACATCTCCTAACCTTGTTAAATATCTTGTGTTTTGGGGTTTTTTTGTAAAATAGCAAACAAAGCTGTCATAGAGAACAATGATGATAATATGAAATTGTCATTTTATTAATGGTATAGTAATAAACAAAGATATGTCTATTTTTCAAAACTGCCGTCCTTTTCTACAATTGCAATATATCTGCAGACTCACCAGTTAGCTTGCTACCTAGCAAGGCAGACATAGTCTGTAATAGTAGCTGTAGCTGTAGACTTAGTCTGTCTGCCTGCTTTTTGGCACAGTCATCTACAGCAGGCTTTTGCAAGAGATTTGTGAAAATGCTATCACCAATGCTAGGAAACTGGTTCATTTATAAGATCCTTCTGATGAATATTTGGAACCATCACAGCATCCAAACCAAACTTGAACACCATCTCTGAAGTGCTCCCCTGCGCTGGACCTCAGCCGAGCAAGATTTTTCAGGGTCCTGCTCCTAAATCTCTTCCTCTGTGCCGACATTTAAGTGGAGTGATTTATGACACTGAACTGCTACTCAGCAGAGTGTGTTCCAGCCCACTGAAAAGCCAATGTCATGCTGATAATTAGCGGTGGAGTGACTAATGCACGTGCTCACATTCATAACTGCAGTCATATGGGGACTCTTAACGAACTGTGAATGAAGCTATTGATATCATGTTAGAAATGACTGGTAATGACAATGGCAGACCCAGACTGAATAAGGATGAGTGCAAACACACAGACATGCATTTGCAATTATTCCAAAAAATGTGACTGTTGAAACTATGATGCCAAACAACAGTGCTGTCAAGTCTGTTTCCAGCAAAGCCTCACACTGAAAATGTGCTCCAGTTTATCAGCCATATATGGGAACATTACAGTGAATCCCACAACATGTTCGAGGACAAAAATCTAAGAAGCACTGTTTGCTTTCCTTGCATAAAGCTCCAAGAGACGTACTTGAGTCAAGACACACGGACACGAGCCACATTAAAGATGTGTGATTGTCCAAGATGTAAAATTAAGAGAGGAATGTTCAACTGATCACCTGTCACTTACCTGTGTCATGTACCCATAGAGACATCCATCTGAATGAGAAAGTGTCACTCTTATGATAACCACTAATGAAACTAAAACTTGTTAAATTTAAGTGTATTTGTGTGAAACATTCAGACTTGTAACACCCGGAAAGAAAAGCAATGAGAGCGTAACAGAATGGTCTGCTGTTGGTAATGCGGGATGTGTCACCGTGACATCTCAGGAAAGAGGAGGAGCGGCTTGCTGCAGCAGGGAAAAGTTGTCATTCATCATTGTGAAAAGGTGATTTTTACTTTTATACTATATTCGGAGGCAAAACCTAATCACATAGCAGAAGAAAATGCAACAGCGTCTCATGACAGAACATGAAATAGCCACACCGGTCTTAGGGCAGCGTACATGCAATGCGATGCTAAACTGTAAGGATGTATTTACATGTACCTAACCCCAACCAACTGGGACTGACTGCGAAGTTGAAAAGTGAAAAGTACAGCATTGAGTCAGACGGAACTTCGTCTATAGCGACAGTCCACTTTTAAACGCCAACTTTTTGAACATTTATCACAAAACTGCAGCGCTTTATGCTGTGCACTAAAGAGCATTTGAAATAAATACTTAATGCAAGACAACATTTATGGGAACATTTATGGGAACATTTTTGGGAACACTTTTGGAAACGGAACCGTGAGGCATATTTACAGGTACAGTAATTAACGGATATATTAAAGAAGAAAAAAAGCAATCTACACCTTGGGAAAATGAGGAAGTTATTATGTCCATTAATTCAATCCTGGGTTTAGCATAGGTATGATGATCACACCTAGAAAAACAAGCATTAAAACAAATTTGTTTAATTATCCATAATAACAAGCAGGACACAGAACCTCTCTGCAGTCCTATTTTGTTTTGACATTGTAAATATAAGAAACTTAAGTGGCTGTACTTAACAGCATGCTAATTTCCTGCTGCTATTACTCTTTGGACCATTAATGGTGAGCGGTACGGCCAAAGCAAAGCAGTCTCAGCTTCCATGCTTTACAGGCTATACTCTCAGGTGGTTCTTTCACCTTTTTTTGTCCTTTTACATCAAGTTGCCTGCGGTTAGTGGAAAGTCTTAATTGACCTTCAGTCAAGTTTAAAAGGATAATTGAGGTGTCGAGGTATGCAGAGACGGCACTCTTCCTAGTCAGCCTGGTGAGCGACACATCAGTAAAATTCAGAAGTTTGATAGTCTTCATGTGATTTTCATTGCTGTGTGGATCCAGTGTCTTCCTTCCTGCCCTCTCCCTTCGACACCATGTGCTGCCTTCTTTTCACACTGAAATGTATTATCAATGTGGTGAAAATGGTCTTTCATTCAAGTCTATAAACAGCCCCGCTCAAGCTGAGGGAAAACAGAAAAAGTCACAGCTACGTGTACAAACAATCACTTGTTAGAATGTTTCTGGCAGTGCATCAGTATTTGGGGGGGAAAGAAAAGGCTAGTGTGGATTTTAATGGATGTAGAGAGGGCCTTTTGGTGTGAGTTGGTATATGGTTTGAAACAATATGAGGGGTGGGTCACTCCTCTGATGTCACGGGGGGATTATTTGAACAGGACCCACCAACTGGGACCTTGGTGGTTGATGGCTTCCATAGCACAGAGACACGCTTTGTATTAGTCAGTCATAAACCACAGCAGAGGTCTAAGTCACTACAATGCTTCTGTTCACAGCTGTGTTTGTCTTACAGTGTTCTTGAGTGAGTGAGTGAGTGAGTGAGCTCACTAGTCCAAAGTAATTATGACCAACAGGTCCTTTAGTTCAGCTCAGTGAGTCAACATACTATAAAAGAATCAGACTTTTTGCCCCGCTGGAATATTTGAGATTAAGAAAAAAAATGTTTTCCTTGAGACCGAAGCCAGGTTTTAAAATTTGAAAATGTCCCATTGTATACCCCATTGAGGACTCTTGAGCCAACGTTTCTTATTGACCTGCTCTTGCCTTGAAACACACCATTGCAAAGCTGCATGAAACTGAAACGCAGCCAACATTTTTGATGGAAATGTTTTCGCTGGCCGCTGGGCATGAGAGCGTGAAGACCATAAAGAAGAGTTTCGGGCAACTTTTGAAAGTACAAAAACAAAACAATTTCTTCTTTTTCCAGTGACTTGACGGTAAGCTGCTACCGTATAACCTCTGATCCTTCTGGGTTTTTTTCTTCCCAATGTCATCTCTGTCCAGTGATGAGCGGAGAAGTGGCTGTAGATATGAACACATCTGTCAGACCTTTGCCTCAGCAAAACAAGTCTGCCGCAGTGAAGAGGTGACACTTTTTTGTTATCCTTTCCATGCAGAAATAAAGCTTTTCTTCAGGCCCTCCCTCCCCCTTCACAGTAACAGCACAAACCCAAACAAAACACTGTGTCTTTCACGTCCTCTCTCCTATACTTTCCCTCCCTTTTCTCACAGGTCCATTTTCCGAAGCTAAAATCACAAACACACTCCCATTCTCCGCTCACGGGAAAGGTCAGAATTTTTTTGCGTGTGTGAAAAGTTTTGGTGGAAGCCTCCTGCTGCCTCTCCATGAGTGTTTTTTTTTGTTTTTTTTTCAGTATTGTGCCTCTTCACTCCAGCTAGTTTTAGAGAGTCTCAGAAAGACGCAGAAGTAGATGGGGATATAAAAAGAAAAAGGGGCTAAAATATGCAGCTTGCTTTCACACTGACATAGCCGGGTCTGAGAAATGGCTCCATAAAGCCTGTAAAAGTGTGTCCCTGGTGACTTCTGAAAAGTCTGTGGAGAAGGAAGGGGTCCTTAATAAAGCAGCACTGTCAAGGCATGCAGAGTTGTGGCTGAGCTCACTGTTGTTTAACGGCGCCGGAGTTGGCAGTATTTTCTTGTACAGACAGGCTGCCGTATTCAGACGCAGGTCTATAAACATGTTGTCAACATGATTAAGTGGAGTTAGTGGGCTGTGATTAGTTTGGGGATATAATTTGTTGAAAAGTTCACATCATTGGTACATTGTCATTCGTATTGCAACAAGTTTGAGTCGTGAGCAGTTATTACTTAACTAGATATAACTTACTGAATGTTTGACACTCCAAACCGAGGTACATGATTTCTACAGTTCTGTCTCTGAAAGACAAAAAAGAAGTATGATTTGTGCTTCAGGAGGTCAGTTTCCATCCTTCTTTTTGAGGTCAAAGAGTGGACGTCATAAGGAAGGCAAAGATGGCGCATTCGCTGAACACATTTGTTGCAACTTATCAGTAGGCCACATACTTCAGATATCATGTCGACTCTTGGACGACAAGGCTGATTCAGATCAATCACAAAAAATTACACATATAACTGAAGTACACAGCTAGCCAGGTAGACACAATACACATATAAAGGATATACTGGATCTGCTTGATGGACAGCGTAAATCCATCATTTCTAGCTCAGCCTGTGCTGAGGTGTCCATAGTCCTGAAAGTCCATATGTTGACTTAATTTGAGTTTATGACAATAATGTCTGGTTGTTATTTGTCTTGCAACTAACGATTAGCATATTAAATGTCAAGATATCAAATAGCTTATTTGGTTGAACAAGCAGTTCCAAAATTATCTTATATGCAATGATATTCAACCAAAAAAAAAAAAGATATATTGAGAATCTCAAACTTTGCATTTTTGCTCGATAGTATATATTCCATCAGTCAGTAAATTAAGTTTTCCAGCAATCAGTAGACTAATTGGATAAACAGATTAGTTTGATATACAGATTTTTTTTAATTATTCCATGCTCTGATTGTCCATAGGTGCTGTCTGTAGGCTTAATTGGTTGTGATAAAGTAACGTTTATCGCAACCAGAAGTGCCATTGACCCTTGTGAGTGATGGAATTGCTCATCGTGTTAATGACCATGTTGCCATGTGGCAAATGCCATCACAGTGCACTTCTCTCCAATTCTATCTATGGTTAACAACACCCTATCCCTCATATAATTATATCCTGAAACTACTATACCCTGTTCTGGTAGGCACAGCCCAGCAAAGGCAAGAAATTGCCAACATAACCTCTATTTATAGTCAAGAGAACTGTGGTTTAACCATGAGTTACGTAAGTAGGTGGTGTGTTTAGATTTCAGGCAGTGTTACCATGGTACTTTCATAGAGGAAAAACACACACAAGGTTTCCCTTTTCTCTGCAAAGAAAAGTGAAAATGTATACTAAAACAAAATTAAATTGCTAAAAATCTGATTTAAAAAAATTATACTTTAAGACAAGAGTGTATAGATTAGAAACCACTTGCAGGATATCATGCATGTGATTTAAAGATTTTCTTTGGTTACCATAACCATCATAGACGAAAGAATCAGCATCCTGTAGGCTCAGATCTGTCTGTCCGGCACGTCTTCATGTTCACTTAAAATGTTGCCGGAGAGATTTTGACTCATCGGCACAACAAGTCAGACGGCACAAAATCGCTTGAGTGTCGCCAGTCTTCCTCTTCTTGTGGTCAGCTCTCAGTCTCTTTTCCACACTGCTTTTCCGGACATGTGTCGCAAGATGGAGACCAAAGGAGGATAGAGATGAGAAGCAGGAGGAGGAAAGGGGAAGAAAGACAAAAGGGTAATTCATCCAGTCGACGTGAAAGAGAGGAAGACTCGGTTTCCCCTGCAAATTATAAATACAAGCGCAGTCAGTCATCAAATTATAGCCATCTGCATTGGCTTCACACCAAGATTCTGCGTGATGCACAATAAAGTAGTGTGAGGAGGGGTGTGGTAGCTAAAGGGGATCAGAGGCTGTCCTTTTAGGATGTTAAAAGTCCACACACTAAGTGCAGAAGCAGCTTCACAGATCCAAACTCCTTCAAGAGAATCATGCCTTGTCAGAGAAATCACTTCAGCTTGTTTCGATCTACACCCATCCCTCTGCACCCCTGGTAGATGGAGAATATAGCTTTGTGGTACATTGCAATAGAAGTCTGAAGGTTTGTAACGCACAGTTCAATTAGAAAAATCCTCACATTATAATAGAGTTCATTTCACTCTTTACATAGGGCTCTCTCTTTGCAAAGATAATAGAGAGTGTGAACACAGTACATGTTTAAACAAGGATGCAAAAACACAAAAGAAGAATCACAGAGAAGGACATGTGCTTTTCTTTGGCGAGACCTACTCTACACGGTGCTTTGCACAAATTAGCTGAAGAGCTAATAAATTCCAGGTCCAGGTATACTGCAGAGAGTGAAGCCTTTGTGCGTGTTATTTGAAAATGAGCTGTTTCTTTTCCTGAAGGCAAAAGCAGCAAACTAGATTTGAACCGTAAAATCTGCTGGCAGTGTTGTCGTGGCATCACTCTCATTTTTTAAGATTTTCTTATTTCCTATTCTTTTTTTATTGCTAGGTGAACAATCCAAAAAAAACGTGGGTTTAACAACCATGGAGCTCATTGTGATAGTCCTGTAAGAGCCTGCTCCTCATTTTTCAGTTTAAGCCCGCAGGCTCTGCAATTAGCACTTCTCTCTCATTTAGAACACCTGAGCCTTTTTAGAGTACCGGAAAAGTGAAGCACTGAAGTTGCCTCTGGCGCAGTCGGAAATGGTGAATGGCAAGAGCCCCTTTAAAAGTGACATTGCGGATGAATAATGTGTAACTGAGAATTTTAGTCAAATTCAGACTGTCCCCATGACGTGGGTCCAACAGACTGAGTGCCAATTCAATGCCGCCCTCTTGACTGAAACACCTGACGTACACGCTGCTTTTCGCAACAAAGTGCTGCAGCGATGAATAAAGGCACTATCAATATCGTGCTACCATTAAGCCACAGCATGAAATCTATAAAGGTTTTGTTAGCTTTCTGTATCACATGCAAGTAACAGCAATCAGTAAATAAGGGGTAAGTACAATCACAAAGTAAACTTGCCAGTAAAATAACACCGAATAGTAGAGTTACTTACTTTCATCAACACAAAAAAAAACAGTAGCAAAGTCTCAAAGTGCATAACTCAGTCCAATTTAGAAGGCAGTGTCAAGTCAACCGAATGATGATTTCTTATTCGGCTCCATTTTTGGTTTGAATAGCATGTTTGATTTCGTTATCACCCACACAACATGTATTAAACAGTTTAACATGTGACGATATCAAAAGCACTGTGACTCTATGACTGCAGAGGAGTGGCGCTCTTTATCAGTATGTAGGAAAAAGTCTGTGCATTTGTAGCCTTGTGGAGAGACTTTTACTTGTGTAGAGACTGATGTTGATCATGACAGAGCAGCCTTGGAACCAAAAGCAAATGCCTCTAAGTAAAATCACAAAAGCATTTGCGTGATCATGAAAGCTTTGCTTTCGTCCTTGCTGACATCAAAGGAGTTGTCATTGTTCACATTCCCAGTGTTTGCTGTAGATCCGGAATGAAGGGGTTCATTTACAGGATTAGAAACCAAAGGACAAATGTGCCCTTTAGTGTTGTGAGACTGGCAGCATGGCATTAATGTAGATGCAACACAGACACGGGCTGCCCTTTAAAGGCGCACACATATATTTGCTTGGGTCTCAGGGAAATACTTTTTCCATTTATAGTGATGAATGTGAATGTTTCATCATCTTGTTTTCTCCTCCTCTGTTTTCTGCCACAGTCATGTCTGAGAGTTTGTTCTGTGAGATTTTGCTTTATGCCGTTAAGTCTGACATCCTCCCAGGCTACTGGGTGCTGCTGTTGATTCTGAAGGAAACTTTTGGCCCTCATAATCCAAGAGGAATGTTCTAACTTTGACACAGTACTGCTTTACTGTTCCAAATACCCCAAAGCATTAGCATTGCATGATCAGAGGACTGGCCTCTTCGTTGTGTGAGTTTCTCTGTGATGAACTATCACCCCCGTGAGGGCAAGTGGGTGACTAATGGAAACCCCCCTTTCAACAGCTTCTGGCTGGGGCCATGGAAAACCCATGGTGAGGAAACTGGGTCTTGGGAGATGTCCATTTCAATTTAAGAGCATGTGTACTGGGAAATAATTGACTTCCTTCCTGGTTTACATTTCCATCAAGTGCTTCAGCAAGGAAAGACAGAGGCAGGTGGCTGAATTAGCATATCACTGAAAATGAGACAAGCCTGGGGAATCCTGCATCCCCACATTCTATATGCCTGGAAAACCTCCCCAATGATAATGACTGATGTCTTAGTCACAGAATCCCTTTGAGATCAGAGAAGCGCTTCTTCAGCCAAGAGCAGCTGAGGGCCACCTGATGATATAGAAATCGCATGAGGGAGATGCTAGAGATGTCAAACTCTGGAGAAATGCTCATTTGACTGGTTTCTCAAACTTTACACTTTAAACAGATGTCGGATGAGTTTATACTTTGGCATGTTGTTCAGGTGTCTTTTGTGTCTATTTTATGTGTATAAGGCAGAATTAGGTGTTTTTCCCATTACGATTTACAAAATCTAACCGATTTATCCAGTGATGTAACACGCCATTGATATCAGGGTTATCATGATGCCTACTTTTTGTCTTGCTGTGCTTTCAACTACATTTATTCTTTGCAGAATCCTACTTTGGAGACAGCTTCTGCAGTTTGCAAGTCTTCCAAGATGTTCACACCTTCCAGCTGTCACTACAAATCAAGACGAGTCGGCGGAGTGGGCTTCTGCTCCTGGCTGCAGGAATGGAGGACTACTTGTTCCTGGAACTGCTAAACGGGAAAATACAGGTGAGGGCTTTACTATGCCGACTTTAAACATCCATCTGCTTGTTGTGTTGGAAAATATCCTTTCAATTTCAAAAGAACATCTAGCTCACTGCTCTACCTTGGCAGTGTAATGTATCAATCATAATAACGACTTTGCCTCCTTCAGAGTTTTTAAGAGATGTGAGTTTGCCATACCAATCCATGGGACTGTTTTTAATCATAGGCAGTAATTGAAACTGAAAGACTGAACCAATTAAGTGAAAAGCTATTTAAAGTAAATTGTATAAAGAAGTTCTGTGGCCAATTAATCTTACGAGTCTCTGGGACTCTACTGCATGGAAGAAACACCCTTCTTCAAAAAGATATTGTAAATCATGCCAACTAACATCTTCAGACAATTGCTGGGCAACCTTTAAAAGCAGCCAAATCAACATCAATTGTGCTATAACTTGGATTTGTGTAGATTTTCCACAGAAAATAGCATTGAAGCTGCATTTTCAAGTAAGCTTGAAGCTTGAAGCACATGTGTTATAAAAGGAAATAATTTCTCTCTCAATCATCTTCATTTTCTTTTGGTAATATGAGATACACTGAACAGACTGAAGGCTTTACGAAAAAGATATTGCCTTACTCAGAGTCTGATGTTAGCAGTGAACATTATGGGAAAACATTATAGGAAAGAGATACTTTGGACATCCATGGTTCAACTTCTGCAACTGTGCACACACAGCCTGAATATGCATTATGATAAAAGTGAAGCTGAAGTACAAATATTTTAGGAGTTAAGGAATTAGCGCTCCATATTGGTGAGAGTCTTTTGTTATATTTATTCATTTAAGAGATAGTTTCTTGCTCATAAATATTAAAGTTCTAAAATGACACAAATTCAACTATTTTTGTTTCACCGTAGGCACGAATGAACCTGGGGGCTGGTGAGATCAAACTGTCCTCATCTCAAGGAGTACAGCTGAATAACCTTCTGTTCCATAAAGTCTCACTGACTTTGCAAGATGGCAAGCTTACCATGATGATTGACGATCTCTACCCAACACACATCCCTGTGAGCGAAGATGGAGAAGAGCTAAACATTGATCAGGGCATTTGGCTTGGGGGCACAGGGAACCTGGATGCTCCCTACCTCAGCAATGCCATTCCTCCCTTCCGTGGCTGCATGACTGACGTAACATTTGAATCCCATCAGTTTGATATTCTCAATGCAACATTTAAGCAGTGCCACGACACAAAGGAATCCTGCAGCAGTGAGTTTGAGATTGGGGATGGGGAGGCAACTAGTTTTAGCACTCCCGATTCCTTTGTTTCCTTCCCCACATGGAGCGAGGCTGCTGGTGCTCCAAGGACAGTGGAGTTCTTAATGAAAACCACCATCGAAGATGCTTTGCTCCTTTTCCACCCAGGCAGAGAATCAGACTTCATTGCCATTGGTGTTGTGAAAGGTTATCTAAAGGGTATACTGGACCTTGGGGGTGGTATGAAAGTACTTGAGAATTTGGAGGTGCAGCTAGATGATGACCAGTGGCATAGAGTTAAGATTCAGGTCTCTGAGGGTTCATTTGTTCTTACTGTAGACAGCCAGTCATCATCCCTTCCTCTTGACTCTTCCCAAAAACTGGATTTGGTTGGAAACCTGTATTTAGGTGGCATCCAGAGGAAAATGAAAGAAGTCTTTCGTGAGAGCGGGTCCTTGAATCGTTTTGAGGATGACATGACATCTGAATCTTTCATTGGATGCTTGGGGGAAATAAAGGTAAACCAAAAGGAAAGAAGCCTTCAGGATGCTTTGGTGACCAAGGATGTTCACGTTAAATGCGAAGGAGAGGACTATGACTACTCTACTTATTATGATGCAGACACAACAACAACATCCCCACCTGTCCACTTTCGATATGTTAATTTTGATTTAGATGAGCTGCTTTGCAATCCAACAGAAGGAATGCCTGAGATTTTCAAAAATTTAACAAAATTTCTTGATGTCACCCCTTTGTTTGTACCTGAAGGTGGAGAAGCTTTTCTTGATATCAACAACTTAAGCCCGACATTTGACATTAGTGCTGCAGGAATGCGTCTGTCTCAAATCATCTTTACTCTTCAGGATGAGCCCTTGTATGGTCTGGTGGATATGAACATTAACACGAGACGCACAAGAAAGTTCACTCTTTTGGATGTTGTCAATAAGAAAATTAAGTACATGCATGATGGGAATGAAAGGCATGCAGATGAGATCCAGCTAGAGGTAGTTGCTAACAGTAATGAAAACCTTCCAGATTGTTTAAAAACTCCCCATGAAGTTATCCTGCCAGTGGAAATCCTTCCCGTCAATGACATACCAGAACTTAGTGGAGGAGAAATCACCATCACAGAAAATGGTCGGACTCGTTTGAGTCCTTCGCTTATCAAAATCATGGATTCTGACTCCCGCTGTGATGAATTAGTCGTAACTCTAACCTCAGCACTTTCCACGAATGTCGGGTACTTGGAAAATGCTGAGGGAAGACTCATCTCAAAGTTCTCTTGTAGGGAGTTGAAAGATGGACATATCTATTTTGTGCACAGAGGGGGTGACGCTGAAATTACCCTGAAAGTGTCTGATGGACAGGCAGTGAGTCAGTCAACTACTTTCAGGTTATCGGTGACACGTCCACATATGACCATTGTCACCAACACTGGCCTTAATTTGTCTCAAGGAAGCAATGCATCCATAGGTGTTCAGAATCTGGCTATTATTGGTCATCCCCGTAATGGAGATATTATGTATAACATCACACAACCTCTGTTATTTGGAGAACTACAAATAGGGTCGAGTGATGGCACATACAAACAAGTTACAGCTTTCCACCAATCCGATCTGGATCAAGAGCGTCTCAGATACTTCAGCACAGACTCAAGTAACCAGGAAAGTATTGTGGTGGAGCAGATTCAGTTTGACACCCATCTAGGGCAGTTTTCCCTTTTAAACAACACTTTCTTAGTCAAGATTGTCCCTGCGCAAGTGAAAGTTTCAAATATGGTAGAATTGGAGATGATGGCTGGTGAAGAGCAAATAATCGGACTCGCAAAGCTTCAGGCTGAAGTTAAAGGTAAAAATCCAGATCCAGAAACTCTTAAATACATCCTTGTCAAGCCTCCAACACTTGGTAGTCTTCAACTGTCAGACAAAGAGTTGTTTGAGGGTGACACGTTCACCCAGAAAGACATTTTGGACAATGCCGTGAGTTACAGGCTTAAAATCCACAGAACTGTGGATGGTTTGGACCAGTTCCAGTTCAGAGTTTTTGCTGAGGACCAGTACTCTCCTTTGTACACCTTCCCAATTAGCATCTTTGCCGGTGGAAATCAGCCTGTTATTAATGAGAGGGTGGTTGTTTTGCAGGGTGGTGAGCAGACCCTGAACAAAAATTACCTTTGGATGCAGTCTCCAAGTTCCACAGATTTTTTCTATCAAGTCACACAAGAGCCAAAGCATGGGCGACTCATGAGGGATTCTCCATCTGGAATGCCTAGATTTGAGGGGGCAGTTCGAGTTTTTAGTAATGAAGATCTACTGCTTGGCAGGCTGATATACAAGCACGATGGCTCCAAGACGAGCAGCGATGAGTTCCATTTCTTAGCAACTGATAAAGGTTCAGACACTGGGGTAACTTCAACAGGTGTTTTCAGAATATTGATCCAATCCAAGAATGAGCATGCTCCTGTGAGGATTGTGGATAAAGTTTTCAATGTGGTCCGCTTCGGTCAGCGCCTGCTCACAACTGATGTCATTCAGTTCAAGGATGACGACTCAGGCTTCAATGACACTCAAATTGTCTATGCTCGAGAGGGAATCCTCTCAGGCAATATTGTTTCAGCATCTAATCCATCGCAGCCTCTTTTCCGTTTTACACAAGCTGACCTGCGAGACAAGAAAGTCCTATTCATTCACCATGGAGCAGATCGGGAACGCTTCCCACTTCAGGTGTCGGATGGCTTCCATAAGACCACTGCGCTGCTTCAGATCCAGGCAGGTGAGCCTTACTTGCGCGTGGTAAACAACACAATCATCGTCATTGACCATGGAGTCACCAAGACCCTCGACACAAACCTTTTGAGTGCTGACTCCAACATCGACATCAGAGACAACAGTGAGATTAAGTTCCTGGTTACAGCACCACCCAGCGATGGTAGGATCATTGTGAGCGGGATTGAGGCTTTAGAGTTTACCCAGGAGGACTTGAAAAAAGGCGTTGTGTCATATGAACACAATTATGAGAGTCTCAGGTCCAAGGACTCCTTCGGCTTCACCGTCCAAGCAAAAGCGCATTCTGATGAGGGCACATTCAGGATAAAAATATTTAAGCAAGGTTATCTTTCTGAGCCGCAGGTGATAACCAATAAGGCCATCCGTTCCTATGAGGGTGAACCCACTGTAATCCACCAGGACCATCTCCAGGTAATTTCCACTCTGTGATCACAATATGTTTAGAAACGGATGCCTTTTTTTTAATGATTGGAGAGTTTTTTTCATGATCTTAGCTACCAAAACTTAACTTAATTTGCTTCTATGACATTCAACTCACACAGAAGAAAATTGTTTTGTTTTTTTGTCAACCAGACAGATTTGATCACTGTACTTATATATTTGGGCAGTAATTATAAGAAAGAAATATCATTGTCCTTCACAAGTTTATTTTCTTTGTGATATGGACCTTTCACATGACTCGTCAAGCCTTCTTTATTGCTCTGTAACTCTGTCTCTAATCTACCACATGAAAGTAGGGCTTGAAATGACTGTACAGTCGCTACTTCTAATTTGGTTTATGTACTGAATTACACTCTATTAAGTGTGGAAAACAGAGCACTAAGTATCCCCTCAGGAGCTTCCTGAGGCCTGCTGTTATTTCTAAGATGTGCCTGCTTGCACTTCATCCTGAAAGCAATTAATGAGGTTTAAATTGTTGGTCCATTTGTAACCCGCCCTCTGTATATATAAATATGTCTTGACTCTTGAAATAATGAGGAACATTTCAAAAAGGAAAATATTCTCTCTTTTCTTTCTAAATCTGCAATTTGGACTGCTCAGTGGACATAATACTGAAATATGTATCAAACAGGCCTGTCCAAGAGCTAAATTGATTATTTGGTCTTTAGGACTGTTTCCAGATGTGTGTCCTTACTATGATATGAAAAGTAGCATACTCTCCCAAAATGAAAAAATGCAAGCAGGGCTGCTAGACAGACCAAGGCCTCAGACTCCAGAGAGCTGGATAGAGCTTCTCAAAGTGGGATGGCCATAAATTTGTCTGTGTGAAAATCTGCAGCATTGCTTTAAATGATACCAAATGTTAAAAATGTATTATTAGGTTTTTGTCCACCATGCTGTCTAACAATATATGTCAACTTAATGTTAGATTGTATAGCCAAGTCACTGAGTACATATAATGGAATTAACTTAACATTGCAGGGTTGAAATGAACAAAGTAATGTAGTATACTTTGAAAGAGAAAATGACAAGGCAAGTCAATTTCAGTTTTACAAGCTGGTATTAGAAAAGTTGTACAATTATCTGCTATTTTTCTCAGCTTAGTTGTTTCTCTGAATGTGTCTCTGTCCAAACTGTGTTTTAACTTAGTAAAATGAGTTCATGGCAAATATTTTGTCATTTTACTTACATACAGACTTTTGATTTAGAATAAGTGCAGTTTATGGACAGGGTTCTTGCAAAAGCTTCCTATAATACAGTATGTAAAATATTATTTATATCTATCTTTGCCTTTTAGGTGGTGCAAGCTGATATTCTGCCCACAGAAATGGTGTTTACAATTAAAGAACCTCCTCTGCTTGGTCATGTGGTCATGCTGACAAATACATCAGAGACCACGGCCTCTCCTGTCCTCAACTACATCCACTCCTTCACACAGGAAGACATTGATCAGGAGCGTGTTCTCTACCTGTCTACATCCAACCAGGTTTATGGTCGTTTGATTCATTCTGCTTAAGTAAATCAGATGCAGCAGCTCATGCCTGTACATATTAAAATTTCGAATAAGAACAGGCGAAACACAACCGCCACCTCTAATGGCATATCAATGAATATCAGTAACTGGTCTAAACATCCATCTCTTACAGGGCGATGATGCCTTCACCGTGGACATAAGTAATGGTTTCACCACAGTAGAGAACCTGCGCATCATCGTCACCATTATGCCCCGGCTCATTCCCATCCAGAGCTTCAACTTTTCCGTGAAGGAGGGCCTGAGCAGAGCAATTAATGCAGAAGTTATAAACATCTCACATCCCTTCTACACCTCAGCAGCCATCGACTTTGTTGTGGAAGAGCCTCCACAGCATGGCGACATCCGCTACCTGGATGGAGATGAACTTGCTTACTTCACATGGGATGAGGTATGGTGTACATAGATAGACATTTAAGTTCATTCCTAAATTTCTTTTCACTTTCTTTCACTTTTTAAAAAAAAGTGACATGTCACCTTTTACACAAATGTATGCCAATAACAACAAATTGCCATTGTTATTGTAATTATTGGCAAAAGGTGTCTGGCTATATCCTCATGCCTGATGAAGATTTGCACTATTTCTAATGCACGTGTACTTATTTGTGCCCCAATTAAATTTGCATTGAAAATGTTAGACTAGAATTTAGACTAGAGCTAAAAGATCCCAAAAGAGCCCAGTCTTAGCAAAGACTTTATCCCTTCTTGATATCTCCTGGAGAATACCATATTCCTCCTAACGCTACATTATGACTGTTCACAGCAAGGCATCACCATGGAACTGTTTTGGATTTGTTGTGCTTTACTAGATGGAGATCCCATGAGATGCTGCGGCTCAGCTATCTAGTCTCCCTCTATGTGGTGCAGACACTTCAACTACAGGAAAGTAGTTCCTGCTGTAAAAACACTTGTGCATTGTGCATTGTGAGAGGACAACATCGTTTGGAGAAGCTAGTTCGTCACATATCTTATAGGTCCTACATCTGGCCCTGGTCTGCTAGCTCTGCTTTGCTGAGCCATGGCGGAAAAACTGACGATGCCTTTGGGCTGTCTGAAGCCAAAATAAACTGGCCCGTGTATTCCTCTAATAATGTGTGGGAGCACACAAACCTCCCACCCTTTGCTTCTGCTTAACTCACTTAACAAAGACAAACGAAGACAGATATCTGAGACTTCCACTATAAAAAAGATTAAAAAAAGATGGTAGAGAAAAGCTTTTCTGCACACTGCTATGTGCAGCTTGCCTCGACTATGGACCCTGTCACTCTTGAGTACTCCTGACCCCAGGAAATGAAAAACAGACTTATTGATGCGTTTATTACTGTTGCGATAAAGTAATCATTTGGGGTGGTCTTGCGAGTTTATGGAATCTTACAGTAGCATGGATTGTGTGAAACAGCATGTAGTGAGAAAAACTGAGAAACTCATTCAGAACAACAACTGCAGGAATGTAAAGTACCTCCATGTGCCATGTAACCCAGATGTGTCAAATAAGAATAGAACCTGAGTCAGACAATAAAGCCATGAGCACATGCAGCAACATGAAACACTTTGTTCTTATACACCTTTGCTTTAATCTGGTTTAGCTCTCTCTGTTAGCTCCAAAGTCCACACTGCAACATTACCGAATATGTAATTAGTAAGCCTCTGTACTACATATTAAAAATGTCTGAAATGCAGTTATCTCACAGAGCCTGGCATTTGACATAAATAAAAAAACATTTAGGTAAAATAAATCATGCGTCTGGAATTCAACAGCAACACACATTTCAGTCTTTCCCTGACTTGGCCACGTGTCCAAGAACCACCCACTGTTTATTGTCCCAGAAAGCAGACTGATTGTCTGGCTGACTTTCCCTGATCAGTAATGATGATGGGGGTTGTTACTCCAGAGGGATGCCAGTCATATGGGATCTATTTGGCACTTCCTGCAGTGTGAAGCGGGTCCCTTCATCCCAGCTGCCTACTGGCACTTGTCTAGACAAAGTTCTGACTGCCCGTATTTGAGAGAAGAGTTGTGAATGCGCCCAAAGGCATCACAATAAACAAATATGTATTTAAATTTGTAAATCCAAATACAATTACAGGCCGTTGAAATACAGAAGATTCTTAGCAGAGATGTTTTTCCTTTGTATGCAGAATCAACTGAGTTGGCTTAGCCCAGTCACAGGTCCTGTTTTCCATCTAGTTTGCTTGACAAAGGATGATTGATTCCTTTTATGCGTCTGTTTTTTCTCAAGGCTTTGTCCAAACAAGAGGTGCTTCTCTTTGTTACTGTGCTGGAGAGCCACTCTAAACTCTGAAAAGCTATATCATGTCATCTGCATCTACAATAGTAGATTTCTATTTTTCTAGATATCTTTATGTTTAAATAAATCATTTTGGCATTCACCTTTATCTACTGTCATGCCTAAGACATGATGATGGTTAGCTTAGTCTAACATATAAACTTAGCCTAAGATAAAATCTATAAGCAAGAGGAACCAGCTGGCTCAAGTCAGTGCAAAACATCAATAACTTATAAGTAAACTCGCCTGCAAATCTATATCCCACAACAAGGTGATATTTTGTTTGTGAGTAAATTCATGCACAAGACTAGACTTTATGCAAAGCTAGGCTAACTGTCTCTTGGCTAATTTGGCATACAATATTTAACAAGCAGACTAGTGAGTAGTATTTATCTTCTCATAACTCCAGGCAGTGAAAAAGCAGATTTATAGACTGCTTTTAACAACAAAGTGGGATGTAAAAAAATGCAGCAATGAATTGTGTCTGGCAAACTCAACAGGTCACTCTTCTCAGTACCTGCTTTCAGTAATTAAATGATCACAGCTGAGTCATTTGAGTAAATTGGGTTTTGGTGCTACAGCTATTAAATTCAATAAAATTCAATTCAATTAAAAAAAAAACGTTATTTGTCCACAGGGGGCTATTAAAGGCACACAAGGCAGTTGTACATAAGCCACATGGAAAAGTTAAAGATAAATGTAGTGCAATACATAATATTTATACATAATGTTGAACTACAAGGCATATCAGGTCCTCACCAGCAAACTAGTGCTGCATTCTATAAAGTTAGGGTTTCAAACGAAACTCATGTTGAAAATTCACAATAGAGGTCATAGTGGGCTGATTTAGGTTCATTTAAGTTCTGTTTCCAAAATTAATGGCTCCTACATTTACTTTAATGCAACCAGCACCATCTATTTGTTTCCTACTGAGTGGAACATGCTCGCCTGTTGCAGTTTACAACACAGGCTTGCTTCTATGAATATGCGTTTTCCAAAGTTCTTCCAGAGCCACAAATTACATTAGATTGACTTTTCACAGACTGAGTAATAATCAGAGTGGCTATTAAAGTGATTGATGCGACTAAGATGTTTCCCCATATTTAGAACCTAACACCAGGGAAAATCCTACTGATTAAACAAATATTCTATTGAAGCATTGGATATGGAAAGTGCAGTGCGAGTGAAAAGTTTCTGACCCTTTCTTGCTATTTTTAGCATTTTGTTATCTGTTATTTTCACACTTCAATTGGAAAACAGCATTCAACAATGTGGTTTTCAAAAGAATTCACTCTTTGATGTGACATTATTAACTGAGCTTTGGTGCTTGCTTTTATAAATCTGGGGTTCTTGAAGGTTTTTTTTCACAACTAGACATTTACCAAAATGATTATGAAAATGATTAAAAAGGCAGCCACTCCTTGAAGTGGTAAAACCCAATTGTTATTGCCCAACAGCTGAGGAGCCACCATTATTCTATAAGAGGGTTTAAGAAACAGACTTCCTTGACAAGCCAAGCTTTACTGAGCTGCTCCATCCTGAAGGAGGTCTTTGGCATTTTAGCATTGCCATGCTGAACCTAACCGGACAAAAAAACAAGGAAGTCCGTGCCAGCTTTATTAAATCAAAACCTCCCCATGTTACAGCTTTCTGTGAGGTTTGGGGTGTTTTTATACGAGTCTTTGAGCATAACAGTGAGAAAACTTTGGAGATAAACAACTATTTCCTCTAATTTTGTTGCTTTCTTGTTACAATGGAAGCAACGTCTCATTCTGGAGTGTGTGCTGTGTCTTATTCGCTATTTCTCATTCTGCAGTAGAATCACAAACAAGAACCCATCACCTCCACTCACTATTTGTACTTTACAGTATAACTACTGTGAAACTGTCATCTTAATGTTTTATTGCTCTGATTTAAGAGCTTTTTACCTGAAAATGACCTCAGCAGACACAGTCATTTTGTTATCAGTCAGTTTGTTTGATATTTGATATTTTAGGTGTCCCCTGTTTTTCCCCTGGTTTTAAGATGGATCCTAACTCTGAGGTTTAATACACAGTTGAGTGACAACTGGATGTTTTTTTGTCTCCTGCAGGTAAAACAGGGAAATATTTTCTACATGCATGACAGCACCGAGACCACAGAGGACAGTTTTACTCTCAGTGCCTCAGCTTATGAGTATGAGCGCCGCAGCCTTCCTGTCACCATCACAGTTACCATCATACCAGTCAACGACGAGGCGCCAAAACTGGCACGCAACACTGGGCTGGAGGTAAAGCGTTTCTCTTTGACAGTGCATTAGCTGTTAATGTAAATGCTAAATGAACTGTAAATGTTGCTGTATATGACACTATCATACCTATCATATGTACACAAGAAAGAAACTTTCTTGCAATGATTCAAAACACTGGGGAAAGTGTCTTACAGAGGAAACTGGAGAAATGCCTTCCTTCCCGTAACGGTTTATTGCAGATTTCCACTGTGCATTTATCTGCTTTATAATTGCAGTAGGGTGAGAATGTTACATGTGTTTGTACATGTGTACAACAAAAGAAAGAACAGCAAATTCATGGTTTTATTACAACTGGTGAGATCCTGAGCTGTTCAAAGGAGGTCAACAGACCTCTTGTTCTTCATGCTTTAGCTGAGATTCAGTGTTTTGTTTCGAACAGACTAGAGTGAGATTTGAGTCACGTATGTCACGTGATTATGAAGGAGAAGGGATTCCCTGCTACAAACAGGCAGAATTTCAGTTATATAGTATCTTTGTGCTTTTTAGTGTGGTTCCAGAATTGTTAAAATGTCAGGTTGGACACGAGCAGGCAGGTTGAAAAAATTCTCCCTGCATCCTAAAGATATATATACTCACTGACCACTTACTTGGAATGCCTGTAAAGTCTGATTCAGGCCAATACAACAGCTCTGCCAAACGCTCCTCTCTTATAAAGCTTCTGTGTTTTCCCTTTTTGTTTGTGTCGAAAAAAGGCAGTAATTCTACTTTAAGTTCATAAAAAGGTCATGGCGGATTGTGCTGGTGCATTGGACTCCTTTACATTTACATGGGTTCCTCATATTCTACCACTGTTTACTGTATGTATGCTAATGTGGTGGCCGCATATTTGGCAAACTCTCAAAATGATTTGCGTCAGTCGTGAAGGAGAAGTTTTGAAGACTCAAAAAGTCGACTGTGCTGTAAGAGAAGTCAGGCAGTTGGAAAAGCCAGCAGTAATCAGCTCACAGGACTGGAAACCAACTGTGTCATTCAGCCCTCCCTGCTCTGCCTGCGGCTCCTCGTCTCCCTGGCAACCCGTATTTTTGGAAAACCAAGATGGTCGACGAGACCGCGGCTTTCTGGCAGAGTGAGGGGCGGCATCCTATCCCTGTGACTCCTCTGCAGCGCCTGCAGAATGTAACATAATAATATGTGGATGTCTAACCCACACAGCCGGGGCTGGCCCAGCGGCGCTTGGATTGATTTAAAGCAGGAAGTGCGTGTGTGTAGTGACCTCTGTAGCAGATGATCAGACACGATGACTTGCATGGTTGTGATCAGGCTCTGCTCAAGCTTACTAGTTTGGCCCAGTGTATAGGATACAGCTGGTCTTGAAAGAGTTTGCACTCATGTCTGCTTTCCCTTGTCTTTGCTATCATTCTATATATCTGTCTATCTATTTATCTTGCATGCTACTTATTTCCTTTATTAAGAATGATATTTTTGTGTTATTTCTCATCAACAAACAAACCATGTTACACGGTTGCAGACAGAATGGAACAGCACTACTGTTGTCTTTCTTGTCTATTTCTTTCCTGTAGTCTGTCCAGCTTTAGCTCCCACTCCCAGGTATAGAGTTCCAAACCCACTGATGCTTCTTGTCCTCAACTCAGTCAAGATTTTGAATGCCTGAGCAGTTTGTGACACGGTCTTAGACCCTCAGAGTCTCAAACAGTTGGTGTCTTGTTGAGTCACTGGCAAACTAAGTCATTTGCCTATGGCAGCTACTTCATTAGAGCCTCAAAATGAAATATCAGGCATTGTGTCCAATCAAATTGGATCTGCAATCTATCCTCTTAGATGCTAAATGCATTGATTGTTATATAAACCATCAATTTGCAAGGCCATTTTCCAGAATACCTGCCCTAGTTTGTGTAGCATCTCCAAGGTGGAGAGTGGGCTAATGTGGCCATCTAGTGTGAGAAGCTGGGGACTGCACTGTAGAGACATCTTTCATTTTAAATAAACTTTGTTTATTGTGTGAGTTTTAGCATATCATAATGAGTGATGCAGACATGGTCATCACAAGACTGGAGGGTTGGGGGTGGGCATCATTCCACAGAAACTGCATGTCAGTGGTCCTCACCTGAAATGTATGAGGCATTGTGTCAGTCCCAGATGTGGTCATACTCTCTGTCATCAAATGTTAAGCTTCTAAAAGGAAATGTTTTTTCAATTTGCAACAGTGACAGCATGTGTTGAACATGACTCTTCATTACATAATTCCCAAATCCAAGTAGAAATATGTTATTCCTTTTAGTGAGAACACATGATGTATCCGGATGTGGTTTAAGTTACTGAGCACATGTAACCAGAAGAAAAAAACCCTGCTCTCTGAAAATTCCTTTTAGATCAACAGGAAAGTTTCTCGTGTATCTGCACGCTCAGAACTTGCTGCTTGTGCCTGAGGTTCCTCGGATTAGCATTAACCTTGGAAAAGCTACCCCACCCCCTTAACACACACACACACATACACACACATTATAAACTATGTTTGCAAACTAAGTGTTTTGACTTCTCTCCTTGAAGAAACGGGCTTCAAATATAAAGCTCGAGGCTTTTTAGAAACCTGGCTAATGTCTTATTAACGCAAACCAACTCTTAACATAAGATGTTGGATATTGCCAGGAGCTTGTCCTTAGATTTGGAACATCATTAGCTCTGTTAGTTTGGTAGGGAAAAATATAGTTGGGTACTGTGGCAATAGTTGTTGTACTATTTTGCAAATTACTGCTGAGATACCGGCTATGTGGGTGGTGCTATTACCAGCTGAGTCACCTCTGCATACTGCACCATGTGTGGAGTAACCAGAAGGACTACCCCTCTTATCTGAAGGCTTCTGCAAGGAGAGGATAAAGAAGCGGTGCGCATCGAGCGGCTGTCTTGTCCAGGGTGCACAGGGGATGGTGGGTGTTCCGCTTGAAGGCAAACAAGACCCACTTCCAGCCTTTTGAGCAGAGCCCAGAATTGACTAAGACTGTTTGGGTTAGTCTCCACTCCCCCGATGTTGGTGTGGCCCCTGAATAAACTGTCAGGCTGTGCCTTAGAAGAAAACAGCCCTGAGGAGACGGATATCCTCCAAAGCCTGATATCACATGATATCTCTGCAGATTTTAAGAGTAGGGCAGATAAAATGCCACCTTGTTTGTTGATGTAGGCTGATAGGATGCTGTGGTCAGTTCAATCTAAAATATTCTTCCACATATTCTTGCTCATCCAGAAAGGTTATAGAGGAATCAGACACATGAGAGGTTGTCATCTGGAGCATCATTTGGAGATTCAAACTCAACTTTTTTAAACACTTGCTCAGGCCTCCCACCATCTGTGAATCTAAGTAGGCTTTGCTCCCTTGCTCTCCACACCCTGTCACACAAGACAGCCCAGCAAGCATTTGAATAACTATATTCAGTGTTAAACAGGCTTAAGTAGATGTGTAGGTATACTAATTTAGAGACTGTTGAAACTAAAATGTAGCATAGACACCTAAATAAAAGTGGCTTAATTTAAAAGTGGATGTCTAGACATCTTTTCACCTGCAAACTACCAAGTTAGAGTTCATCCTGACTGGTCAAACCTGCATGTATTCCAGCGCCAAGAAGTGCTCAACACTCACAATGACATACCCACATTGCTATGTGGCTGTCCTGGAGATTTCACAGCACAACCAGTGGTCATGTGTGTTAATAATATACTATATGTCATACTAATAATCCATCTTATTGCATGTTGTGTTTTTCTATGTACTGAAACTCTATTTAGACAAACTCTGGTTATCGTTACATATTTACCTTTTTCTGCCACCATGCAGTCATTGTAAATACTCAGTGTAGCTTCAGGGTTTTTCATGTGAACAACAACAGGACTATTTATTTCACTTCCTCCCAAACCCTACTTGTCTTTGAACTGGTCCCCTGTTATAAAAGTTACCATTAGAGTGGAACAAAGATACAATCTTGCAGTAAAAATAAAATCACAGAGTCTGTAATGATGGATTACTGCTTTGAAGTGTTGACGTTGTGTGTCGCTGGGATGGAGCTTTGATGGAGTGTGAAACCAAACGGGATGTTTTATGCAGTGGACTGTAAGGCAACTAAATTATACACTTCACAGTGCATTTGTTACATTGGACAAGTCACGAAGAGGCTGAAATAACAGAAATGTCATAAAGGACTTGAAAAGACAACACTTTTTGCAGCTTCACAGCAGCTCCAGACAGAACCAATTTAAGTCACTGTGAAGGGGTGAATGTGTTTCATTTGAGCATACAGCAGAAATGATGATTGGTCTTTTGGTCTACTATTTTATTAAAAACTAAAATAACAGTACAATTACTTGATTTATTTTCACTAATGCCCAGAAATGTTTGGCAGGATATCTCATCAACAAATAGATTGTCTTAAAATATGGTAAAAAGCATTCTGGTCCCTTCAGAATAGGCAATCCCTTAAGTTTTATTTCAAGTTCAGAGCTTTTTTTAATGACTGAACTGAAGACAATCCCAGCATCCTCTGCTTTCTATATGCTAACACACTGAACTAAGGTGGAAACGATAAACATGGACCTGCTGAAAATGCTAAACAATAAATTGCTAATTTGTGAGCTTGTTAGCATTTAGCTTTGAGCTAAACATTGTCTCACAGTCACTTGCCTGACAGCTGCTTTATAATGTCATTATAAATAATTCATTAATCTTATTTACTCTAAATTGTGAGTGTGATAAAATATCTGGATTATATGTCATTTTACACCTCTATCGTAGATAATTAGGCTATAAATAGTACTTACAAGCTAATGCTGATGTATTTTCAAATTCCCATGAAAAACTGGGCTAATGAAGGAAAAGGTTTTGATAGGAAAGTTATAATAATCAAAAAAAGAAATTACATTTTGTGAAATTTAGGCATCATTAATAAACATACTGGCTTAAGAAAAGTGGTCGGCGTTAATCTGCATAAAGAAATCTTTCAGGGGAATAGTAGAGATATTTATTTTTTTCTCTGGTGCGGTGTCCTCATTAGATCTGAATGCTTTAAGTTTTGACATACTGCTTCTAGACTTGCTCAACAGCTCTTTGTTAATATAGTTATTCATTTAATCACAACCTAGAAAATCATATTAATCTTTTAAGAGTCAAAGTAGGGCTTGGGACAGATGTAAATAAGGCAATCGTAGGGAAACTGGCCACAAAACAAAATAATAATGACAGTAATTATGTGTGTAATGGATAATATGTTTTGTAAATGGAACATTCACCTCTAAATATAATTGGATCTCAGTGAGTGGCACTTGAAGCCCTGAAATCCTAGACTGAGGTATTTCCTCTCTTCTTCCTCCTGCCAGAAGCTACTCACACTGTATCCAGAGTGTGGAGGAAGAAGGAGAGGTATTGGAGGGTGAATGGCTCTCTAAATCGATATCTACCTCATACTGCAGGGTACCCTCAGCTTACTCTCCCAACTGATTTCAGCTATTTAAGAATGTCTTTCTCAGGATCTGGCCCATTTCTTTCAATTAATGCTTCTTTCAGCGGGCCGACCATTAGAAGTCCATTAGAGGCCCTCCACCCAAGGAGAGTCATTCAGCCTGCACTGCTGTGCTCCATCTTCTGATAACAGGAGCAGTTAGACTGCTGCGGAGGAATAATTAACCTTTTAAATTGTTAATTTAGAGGTAGTTGTTTATAAGATGAGCTGCCTTTTGTTTATGTACTTTATTTCTTTACTTAAGTGCTTTGTATGTATCCAGCTTTATCTGTCTGTCAAAATACAAATATATATATCTACATATATATCTTGGGTAATCTGTGGAGTCTTCTCATCTCTGTGTTTCTCTGTCTCCTCCTGTCTTTGATATTTTGCAGGTTCTTGCCGGCGAGGAGGCTGATATCACCTCCAGCATGCTGAGCACAGAGGATGCTGATACACCCACAGAAGAGCTGGTTTACCACGTTGAAATTCCAATCAATGGGATGGTCGCACTGAAAGAGAAACCAGAGAAGGGCATCCTAAATTTCACACAGGCGCAGATAAACAAAGGGGAGGTCATTTTCATTCACAAGGGTGAGGCAACTTTAAATGAGAGGGCAGGAGTTCAGTGTTCAGTCACAGTAAATAATCCATCATCAATTTTTAGTATAACATTCATTAGTCAGTTATCTTCAACCCTGGACTTTAACTCACTTGAACACAAGTTTCTCTAAGCAGTTTCAATACTTTATAAAGTAGTCAGTGGTTGCTGTTACTGATTGATATACCTTCTAAACTGCCCTAAAGACATATTGTGACAATGTTGTGATTTATTGATAAGTAAGTGTATTCTTTTTTCATCACGGCTCCAAATGTATAGAGTAATGTATAGGCTCCTTATTACACCAATATTATTGCATCAATAATATTTTGATTATATATTGAAGTTTAGGAATGAGGAAAAAAGAAACTGAGAGCTATGGATTCAACCAAAAGGATGATCACTAACAAACTAACCTCTTCCAGGTGAGGAGTCGGGTGGTTTCAGTTTCACCGTGAACGACGGAGAGCACACGTCTCCTCTCTACCAGTTTGTCATTACAGCAAGGCCTCTCACCATCACCATGGTAAAGCAGGAGGAACTCATTCTGTTTCCAGGTAAGTTGCCAACATTCTTCGGATTTTGAGTCATCAGGGGACGAATGTGCAGTCACTTGTGGTTACACGCAAGTGATGCTTTGAATGAATGAGCGCTGTCTGTGGTGGGTGAGCCTGAAGTTTTCTATGTGTAAGCTATGAGCCACTCACTTGGAATTGTAGCAAATCATGTCTAACATTTATAGAAATGCCATCACTTTTTTCCACACCTGTCGCGTTTCAATCTTGTGCAGCTATTATCTGTTTATTGTGCAGATGGCTAATGAACAAAGCCTATTTTTCTTCATATGTCTAGTGGTGAAAAAAACACATCAAGTAAACACATTTAGTCCTTCCATGAACCATAAGTGACATGACCCATGAATCATGAGAATCAATAGTAAAGAAATAAAAAGCCCTTCCTTTTTCACACAAATTTAATTAATTTAATGTAATTAACAGCAATACAAATTATTTTTGTAGAGACTCGTGCAATCCAGTACAGCTTCTCTGCTATAAAGATAAAGATGATGATATCTACACTGTTCAGTTTTTACACTGTTATGCGTTTTAGCACAAAGATCACAGCTGGTAATTGACATGTTGACTTGAATTTCAGTTATACCTAAAATGCACTCTGTTTATCTTAGGTACTTTTAAGACTGAAGTTGTTGAGATTGGATTTGAGTTTATGTAATATGTGCTAAACAGCAGCCCCCTGTGGCCGTAAGTGGTAATTACAGCACAATGACAATTCCCTGAATTTCCCTGAATGTCTCCATGATTGTTTTGAGACAATCACTTTAAAAGATGTCTGTCATACTTATGTGAAACATTTGTAACTGTGATGTAACAGCAGCACAAGTAGAGTCCAGAGGTTTGCAAACTAACTAATGTCTTTTGTATTGTCTATACTTATTGGGAGAGTGTAAACTCTAAGCTTGAATCTGCCATTGATACTTGAATGTACCTAATTCAAGAGTAGTGCATTTTATTTCTTGAGATTTTGACTTTTTCATCTTTATAAGTCACCCAGTTGTTCAGATGTCCTGGTGTCTTTAAACAGTGCTCGTGTGTGTTCTTTCACAGGAACCAGGCAGCCCATCACAAGCGCCCATCTGGGGGCTGAAACCAATGAGGACGGGAATGAGATCAACTTCTTACTTGTTCGTCCACCTCGCTTAGGAAGACTGATCCTGGCAAATGACAGGAACCAGTACGAGGAGATTTCCCAGTTCTCACAATCACAGGTATTTCTTCCAGACTTGAAGCTAAATGGATTTCTGTTTAAAGAGATTTAGCTCATTTTCACAAAAATATTCTCCTACATTAATATTTAATGAAGATAAAGGTAACTGCAATACCTTTAACAGAACTATTACAACAGTAAAATCATTAAACGTATTGAAACTAAACTATCTAATTATTAACTCATTCTTATTTAAAAAAAATCCTTAATTTAATTACTTGCATTAGGTGGGTATTGAAAAAATTCAATTATTTTGCATTTTGTTGGCACAGTAATATCTAAATTGATAGCGAGCTTGTACCACTAAGCAATAGCATCTGTAAAAGGCACCACATAAGAATATACTGTGTAATGCCCTTCTGATGTGTTAATCCTTTTAACCTGAACTGTTGCTTTAGGATCAAACTTCGCTGTTCCATGAAATGACTTCAGTCGAAAGAGAGACTTTGAATGGCATCAAAGCAATAGGAAAGCTGACTCATTTTGAACTAAACCAGGTGTAATTTAGTGTTTGTTAACGTGGTAGAAAATTTGTCCTTCCCACACCAACAATGGTGATTTTTATTCAAACAAGTTCAAAGGAACGAGTGACCTACACCTAATATCGTGGTTTGTATACTGTTTTCTTCTATCAGTCTGAATGAGATACTGCTGACTTTTGCTGTCCTTAATCTAGTGCTATTATTATCAAAGCATTAAATAAACCCTTTCCATAGAGAGGGCAGATCGTATTGATTGAAACAACTTATTTTCCCCTATATAATATGTGTTATTATTCATATAAATTTTGATTTAAGGACTTGTTAAAACCTTGCATGTCCACGCTCTTCAATGTTGTCAAAAAAAATAATAGATTAAACTTGCAGCTTATTTTTTTCTGATAATTACTTCAAGGAGCTAAAGGGGACATTCTTGATAATTAGATATAACTGAATATAAATAATATACATCATAGATAATGATACTCAAAGCTTATCAGCTTATCCAACTGAAACCCTGCCCGTTGACAAATAATTCCATAAGTCATGAGGGATCAACATTTTCATCTCCTTCCAAGTTCTTTGATGTAGTCTTTCATACACAAAGCTATGAGTGTGTTCCTCTTCCATACCAGCAGAGGTTGCTATTTAAAACATCACATTGTGGTTCTTGGATGGAAGCCATGCATGTGACATGTGACTGTACTCAGTTACTCCTGGCGAAGCCCCACTGAGTGGTAAAAAAAACTACGTATCTAAGACTAGGGCAAAGCTGCTGTGCAAACAACTGATTTAGGAAGAAGTCACAGATTTTTTTGGAGCAAATTAAAAAGTCTAAAAAGTAAAGAGAAGAGAGCGAAATGGATTTTAGAGAAAGCCGTTATTATTGGATTCAATAAGAAATTGACTGAACATTCAAAGATTGCTCCAAATATTTTCAGATTACGTTTATTTTTGTCATTTTGATTGTTGGTTAAATCAACCTAAGTTTACAAGTCAATTGTGTTTTTTGTGGGTTTTTTAATCACTGCATGACTCTGCTCATATATAAGTTGAGCTGCATCATGGATTCTACACAATAATTCCTTCCAAACTCAAAGTTTTAACTATAAGAGTTTGAATGAAATAAGAACTGTTGGTACAAACCTGTTGATGCTCAGCCAGAATGTTGACTGGGGTCTTTATTACATTAATATTACCAACAAATATTACCAACAAATTGTACTGTGAAGGACAACTAGACATTAAAACTTTGAGGTAGGTATATCAGGAACCCCATTTTCTGGCCAGATGTTAACAGTCATGGTCCACAGTTTCTTTGGTAGGTCACAGAGATCCTGGTTGAGACCAATAACCTTTCATTTAGGATGATATTCATTTGTACTCCCATTCCCATGACTGATTAAATTAGCAAATGTCCAGATTCCAAGGGGAAAACAAACTGATTATCAGCATAGCCTTTAAAGGATTTGTTTTTCAGGATACAGTAGCTGACAGTTTGGTACGCAACTGCCAAGGCTGTAGCTGATTCAAGGCCGCCTGTTCATTTCCATCCCTGACATCTGACTGTGCTTGGATGAGCAAACTGCTCTGTTTAGAATGTGACAGAAAATCTAACACTAAGCTGAGCTGAAAACACGATTTGACTTTCTCGGTAGTGTGGGTCTGAGTGTGCACACATGTTCAGTCCTGTACATTTATGTCTCTGTGTCTGTTTGTGCTTGCTTTTTTCTAAGGGAACATATCCAAAATAATTTCAAGCCCAAAACTCAAAAAAGAAAAATGATTTTAACTTGACAGGGTTTAGAGTTCGATGAAAACGAGACAATCTTTTTTTTTTTTAATTACAGATTAAGGTTGTTCACAGCCTGATGTCGCACAAAAGTTGGTGTGTGTAAAACATGGAGGAAGAGTTAAGTTTAGAACTCCCTGTTGCCTCATCCCAGTTCATAGGACCAATGCTGAAGCCACTTGAGCTGCTATTTATGACTGTGACACTCATAACTTGCCATCAAAGAAGGCCAGTATTTGTCTATACAGTCACTCAGGTCAAAATAATATCAAGAGACCGATGGAGAAACTTACTATAAATGTTACGTGTCTCTTGACAAAATATTATCACATTGTTGACCACATTTTGCAAGATTCAGTTGGAATAAAAACTAAATAATCAAAGTACAGTATATATATCTGCTGAGACAGACTGTGTTCTGAAATATTCTCATCAGTCATTTAAGTGACTTTAAAAGGGTAAGAAATGCAAATTGCCAGTTAGTTATCATATTGAATGTTGTTTTTATTGTAAATGGCTCACCATCTTCTAATCTTGTCTCTCCTGGTGCTCACAGCTGGAATCAGGAGTGGTCTACTATGAGCACCAGATGCCTACTGAGCCTTTCTGGGTGGTGAGGGACTTCATGGAGTTCATTCTGTCATCCCACCCGGCTACGGACGTCCGTCACCTCCTGCCCATCACCGTCTCTTATTTTGCTGCTCACAGCAACATCTCCTCACAGCTGTGGAAGAACAAAGGTAAATGACAAAATTACACAGCAACACGACGATATTGGAAGAATATTGTCAATTACATGATCCTTCCAAAAGACCTTTATTATAGATGAGCACTAATAACCACTGTCACTAATTCAACTCAAACATCACAACTGTATAAACACATCTGCTGCTGTCAGTATGCAGAGATGAAAAATACCCTTAAAAGAGGTCTCCAAATGTTTTATTCATACACAGTATTGTTTAAAATTTGCCATAAATCTAAAGTTGGAGTCATACAAATTACATATTGTTTAGAGTTTGATCATATATTTAACCAAAAATCAATATTTTGAGTACAAAACACATAATGAATATTATCATAGTTATTTCAATCAGATTATATAATGTAATTTTGTCGCAGTGTTATTTACTAGACACGCTCCTCAATCAGTTCTATATCAAATATTTAATGCAACCTGTTAATGAAGATCCATTTGAAGGATGTTTCTTTGTGCAGACACAAGCTAACCTTGACAAAAGGAAAAAGTCTGCTTAAAACTCCACTGATCCTTTTCTGTCTTATCCTAATTAGAATATTTTTATTTACTGTATCCAAATAGTACCAGATCTGCTTCTGTTGCCGATACAACAACAAGCCTCCTGCTGCATCTATATCTGCAAATGTGCCAACAGCTAACTGCAGTGTCCAGTGGGATGTTGAGTATATTTTGAAAATGAATTGGATGAAATTTCAGATTTGTGTTTGTTTTTATTGTTTCTGCTCAGGTCTGGACATTGTCCAGGGCCAGAGGAAAACCATTGACGGTTCAATTCTTGACGCCTCCAATCTTCTGGCGAGTCTGCCGGAAGCACAGCAAAGTGATGTTGATGTGGAATTTGAGATTAAGCGTTTCCCCGATCATGGTCGTATCACCCTGGGCGGTCAGGACCTGCCCCGTAAAGCACCATCCTTCATGCAGGAAGATGTGTCTCAAGGAAAGGTGGAATATCTTCATGACGACTCAGGGGCCACCCATGACAGCTTCTCTTTCAGGGCCCGTCTAAAGTCTGAGGGTCATAGTCTGGCCTCACCTGCTGAATCTGTGGTCCTGGAGGAGGTCTTCTATGTCTCTATCAAACGGCGAGGTTCTGAGCCCCCTGAACTAGTCACTACAGATATGCTTCTGGAGGTTCTCCAAGGCTCTATGACCATCTTGACCAAGAATCATCTTAACACTCAAGATGAAGACAGTCCACCAGATGAGGTGCGCTTTAAGGTCACCAAAGCACCTAACAATGGTGAACTGGTTGACTCACTCACAATGGATCCCCTCTCAGAGTTCACACAAGAGATGGTTAATCGTGGACAGGTGGGCTTCAACAGCGATGGCAGTCTTGCAGACAGCTTTATGGAATACATCTTGTCAGATGGAGAACACCAAACAGAGCCATATACGCTACACATTGGCGTCCTAGCTCACACCCTGCTGCTCAACAAAGTCCCTGAGATCAAAGTGAAGCAGGGCGACGATGAGACCCTGATTACTGAAGAGATGTTGAGGGCCACTACAGGAGGCCCTGCTGAGGAGGAGATCCTTTACAAAATCACAAGTGTTCCAAAGTATGCAGCTGTGATGGTAGACCGACAGCCCACATCTGCCTTTACCCAGAAACAGATCAAAGAAGGCAGAGTCAGTGTCCGGTTTGTCAAGTCCACTTCACCTCGAGACAGTGTTTCATTCACAGCCCGCAGCCGGGCTGCTAATGTCTCCTCTGTCCTCAACATCACTGTGCAGCCTTTGGCCAACATTGCCCAGGGTCCTCTATTGCCCAAGGGAGCACTTCTCCAACTAGACAGAAAACTGCTGGATGCCACTCCACTGGGTAACAAGACCAGAACCTCCCCCACGTTCACAATCATCCAGCAGCCGAGAGGGGCTCGTTTTGTGAGGTATGGGGGGCATGGTGCAGGTCAGCAAGTGGACTCATTCAATCAGAAGGACCTGGATGAGGGTCGTGTAGCTATGGAAATCTTAGATAATGCCTCAGGATCACAAGGTGATGCTATTCAGGATGAAGCTCACTTCCTGCTCAAAGCCCACGGGGTCCCTCCTGCAGAATGTGTGCTTTCCTTCCAGACAGGTCCATACAACTCTTCTGGAACTTACCCAGCCACTCTGTTAAGGATTCCCTCAGATGTCAAAAACTGGCCTGTTGGGGATGTCATCACCACTTCACCACCTGGCTCTACCCCCCACGGAAAACCCCATGTTACCCGTCGCAGCAGCTTCTGGTCTATTCTCATCCCCATTTTGGTGGTCCTCCTCCTCTTACTGCTGGCAGCCGTCTTGGCCTACTATTTGATCCGTAAAAACAAGACTGGCAAACATAACGTCCAGACAGCAACATCCAAGCCCAAAAATGGAGAGGTGGCCGGCACAGAAACCTTTCGCAAAACTGACCCAGCCAATAACATCCCCATGTCCAATGTGGAGTCCAAAGACACAGACCCTGAGTTGTTGCAGCACTGTCGGACAACAAACCCGGCCTTGAAAAAGAATCAGTACTGGGTTTGAAACACTTTGAGATAGGACACAGTGGGAGGTGGCTCCTCAAGTGTTTGAAAATCTCATCAAATGATTCCTCTCAGTATTAAAGACCTCTTGCCACAGCAGTCTAAATGAATCACTTTTTGTACTTATCTCAGCACAACTGTGGACAAACTCTCAGGCAAGGAAACACTGAACACTTATTGGCGAAGAAAAGGCTGTTTCTTATCTTAGGAGTCTCGTGCCATGACTATTTATTTCAATTTTATCATTCCTCTTTGTGAAAGGGCACAAATGAAGACATAAACATGCCAAGTGTTTGCAACAAAGTATTTTGGCAGTGCTCTATTGTATTCAGTGTTTTATTTTAGGGAAATATTAATCACCCAAGTGGATAGGTAATTTAGAATCTCGGTCATAGTTTATTTCAGTTTTTTGGTCATCAGGAAAGTTGATAAGATGAGGACAGAGTGCCTCTTTGGTTTCTGTTTATTTTTAATGTTTTAGATGTACCTTCGTATGTCGTTTCTCAGGGCTAAATTCAGTAACATCGAGAGAACATTTACTCTTTAATTGAGCGATAGATAGCAAGATGGACACCACTTTCATGCCTGTGTGTACGTCTTATTGCAACCAATATATCACTGTTCAACTTTTTAAATGAAACTACAGGCTACTGTTTCCCTTGTTTTCAGTATGTATGCTTAGCTAAGTTAAGCTAAGCTAAGCAAAGTTGAGCTAATGCTCATCTAGCTGTAGCCCCATACTAACACACAGCTATGAGTGTTAGAAATTTCAGACTGAATGAGTTAGCTAGTTTGAGGTCTGTATGTAAAGAAACACAACTGAATAAAACTGTCTTAAAACTGAATAAAAAATAAATAATCACAGAGTTGAAAATGAGATCCTTAATTTAACAACTTGCGCAGATTTGACTGAGTTTAGCTCGGAGTCACGGCATCATCTGTCATATGTTAATATTTCTGCATGCTTCCAAAGTGCTTGTAAATATCCACTGAACTGGCACAGCACTGACCGCATAACTACACAGTTGACAGTCTGTCGACCACAGGCAGGACGTTAGTTCAGAAATGTTGGTCTTTAACACATTCTAACTGGCTGACAGACTGAAGTGAGGTAATCTCAAACTGAAGTTTCCATTTCCCAAGTCTGCAATTAAGAGTTCATAAAAACTTACTGGTGCAGGGCTAAGAATAATGAATGAAATGCTTTGCTGGTTAGACTGTGTCAATTTAAAGTGATACTAATAGAGTATAAGTTTTCAAAGCTATTTTTCTTTTTAGAAGCATTCCATATGTAAGCTGAATATACAGACTGTCGTTTAATGAATCATTAGATTTAAAAAAAGATTATTTTTAAGCTTGTTTAGCATATTAAAGCTAAGAAGAGTGCTTCTGTAAATTACAATCATCCTTCTTCGATGGCTTTGTTTAATCACTCTTGCCTCTGATGGTTAAGTTATCTGATTTTAGATTGCTGAAAGTACTAAGATGAAGTACACAATGACAAAATCAGAAAACTTTATTGGTCCACTATATAAAAGAGACTGAAGCTAAAGCTTTTCTAAGAAGTGTTTGACTTGTTGCTGTACATTTTTTTTCGATACTGTATGCCGGTGTTGCCTTATTTTTCACTGGTTAGATATTGACTATACAATGTTTTTCACAGTAATCACCCTCTTTGATCTTCTATTTTTGTAATCTTATGTAGGTATAGGTTGAACTTTTTGCAGACAACACAGAGCTCAGGAAATTATGGGTTTCAGGAGACTGTGTATTTCCGGTGACACTATCTCTTACAGATAGCTGAAATAAAAGATTTCTCCCTCAGGATATCACATCCTCCTTGCTATATGTGTAAATAATGTGTTTTCAAGGAAGATTTGACAGCCTGATTAATATTTTGAAAAGTATATATGAATATGTCTTTATACCATGTTTTACAATGAAAGTCCATGCAACAACATTTCATTAAACTGATCAGCTAGGACATGTGTGTGTCTGTGTGTGTGTGCAGGTGGCTTTCACTTTTAGGCTTCTGCTTCATTGCAGCGTTTCGTCACCACCGCTTCTCATTTTCATTATTTATTACTACTGTCAAATCCTATTCATCAGTTCATATTCGATTTACATGTATTTTGTTGTGGTTGTTGTTGTTTTGTGTTTGTTTGTTTTTCTTTTGCAGTTGCCTTTAACTTGAAAAGGTAACTGGAAATGATTGGTTTCTGGAACAAGTGCTGCTTTAAAGCTGCAGTTTGTCTCTGAGTTTGTTTTGGGCACTTATGGAAATAAAACGTTCATGCATCAAAACTTGTCTTCACGTTTAATATGTGAGTTATATTCATCTCTGCAGCTATGACTATACCTTTCAACATTACATGAAATACAAATTTTGAAAAAAAGAAAAGACTAGAATGAAATTACATTCCTTCTGAGTTTCCTCTGAGGGTGTCTTATGCATCTGTTATCAAATGTCTTTCTTTTTACCTCATAAAATACATGAAGTGAGTCATAATATAATCCAGTTGTTTGGATGCACCACAAACGTTTGTGCCTGTTTTAATTCACCAGTGAAACATTTTTTTAAAAAATCATTCATTTTACATTAATCTGTGCCAAGAGAATGACTAATAAAAAATACTTTTTTTTTCTAAAGGAAATGTGTTCCACGATAAACACGGTGTGCTGTTTATGTTCCAGTTCTTATGGAGAAACTGTTATAAGTCTTTTTGGCCACCAGAGGACATTACAGTGCAAACAGCTCTTGAGGAAGCAGGAACGGCCCTTGAACTTGTCGACATTTAAGGCTGCCTCTCCAGACGTCATTCTTTCCAGTGAATGGCCTTTTGCTTTCAGAGTTTCTCTCAGCTTATTACATTTTCTCTGTTCTCTTGTCTTTCTCTGCTGTCTCTGGCTTGCCATCGGTCCACCCGCACTGTGCTTCAACAGCTCATCCTGCAGGTTTCATAAGCTGCTTGGCACAGCTGTTCCTCCACATGTGTCTGCTTAGATCATTGTCTCTGATCAGTGCTGTGCTGTGGATGACTAGTCTCCAGTTGAATGTATTTTGAAATGGATAGAACAAGTTTGCCGGATTCTGGTGTGTTTAAAAAGAAGCAAAACAAATCTATTTTCAAAAAGTGTCTTCTCGGAACTTGGAGCATTCCTTAAGCATGAGTCTGAGATCCAGTTTCACTCAAAACTCACAACAATGTGGATTGTCCTGTTTTGAGCAAAACTCTTTGGAAATGGAAATTAAAGTTGAGCATTCGTTTGTCTGAACCTGTCTTAAAAGTCACACGATTTGTCACTTGCTGATGTCTGAAATGTAAAAAGTGGAAAAGTATCTGGTGTAAAAAAAAACATTAGTGGCAGTGTGTGAAAAACGAGAAAGACTCGATGTATAAGACTTGAGAGCATTGCTAACATGAAATAGAAATCTAATGAGACAAGCAGCTTTCATACAATCACAATGTGTGTGCTGGATATATTTTGAAAAAGCTTCAATGTAGATGTGTTTCTTTATTTGACCTGACCAAAACAAAAAAATATGAATCAAACAAATATGTAAAACAGGGGATCCTTTGCAATACAGTTTTTGATTAAAGTAAGTACTGGAATATCTAGGGGTCATGTTCCCATATGATTCTCTTGTCCCTCCTAGCCAGGAGTTTCTAGCTCTCCCCCCTTCTCTACATTAATATCTGTTCCCATAACAAGAGTGGCTTCAGGTGTTCACTCACCCAAGCCTGAAATACAGCGCTTCTCAACCACATGACCCAGTTATGCAGTTAGTCTCGTTCCAGCCTTTTCCTGAAAGTTCACATTATGCTCTGTCTGACCCTGCCTGTACTCTGCTCTTAGCTATCCACAACCTGGCCCTTGCCACAAACCACGTCTGACTAAGATGCAGTTTAGCTTCCCCCAGGCCTGTCCCCTTGCTGACTGGCTATCTTCGTCCCTCTGCTTGCCTGAATCATCTTTCCCCCCAGTCTCAGACCAAACTCTCTTGCTCTGCAATCGTCAGTCAACCAAGTCACCAGCTGGTAATAAATATCCTTGTTAACCTTTCCTCTCAGCCTCTGTTTGACACATACGTGTTCACCACTCTATAATGCAAACATTAATGACAATAATGACTAATAACAGCCTATGGCGTTGCCCTGTTGAGTTACAATCCACTGGGAGGATTTCTTGTTTGGGTGATCATTTGTGCTGCAGCCAAAAATGCAAACCGGAAGACAAACAATACATGAGTTTGAAGAGAAAATCCTTTCGTCTGCCTACGCTGAACGAACATGTCCCAGTCCCACAGATGCTGATGCATATCAGAGCAAGATGTTTCTGGGCAACCACAGCATTCTCAGACTCCTGATTTGAAGTGAGACGTGTTCGTCGAGAGAACGAGCTGCTGATTGGCAGATGTTATCTGGTGTGAGTGATTCCTCCTTTACCCTACGGGAATGAAAACACTCTCAAGCAGAGAGGAAAAAAACATTCTTGAGATGCCATGACAATAAACGGCTGAACTCTTCAACTCTGACAGTCGACGCCTTGACAAACCGCGGCGTCAGATTTGAGCTCGCTCTGGTTGTTTACACAGTTTCAGGGCACAAACACAGCTTAATCAAGTTGTGGAATCGACAAAACCTGCCAGAAAACGCAATGTGCTTCATTATCAATCAAAACGTGGCAACATTTCCTAGATAGGTCAAATAGGGGGGCGGGGGTTCCCTCTTAGATGGCCTTTGTTTCTTTATATCCAAAGCTTCTGGCAATTAAGTCAGCATTACTTCCAGCCTCTTTGACTTTAAGGATTTTAGCCCGCTTGTTAACCTTCGATGTGAGTTTATGCCGGGTTGTGCTGATGTTGGCTTTGCCTCTAACAGACTGGCTCTGAGTCAGCTTCAGCACAAGTAACATGTCTGTTTACTCTGGACTTCCCTCTGATACATGATCTACACACTCGTACACCCTTCGGCAAACAGCAAGTGGTACCCGAGACAAACCTCCTAACCTGTATGCTGTTCCCACCTTCCCCTGACATCTCTCACTTCAGCGCAGAAAGTCACGAGCTGAAAATAAAACCTGCACGCCAGAGCGGTGCATCAGTGCTGTCAGATTGAACCCTTGACTGTTTCGACTCCCCTCTGGTTGATGTGGCTGTCCTGTCTGCTCTCATTTTGGTAGCAGGTTGTTGGTATCAAGCTTTGGAGTTGCTGTACTTCGTTTGTCGGGGATCTCTTGTCAATCAAACAGTGAGGTAGAATCTTTCAGCTTTTTCAGTTATGAGTGTTATATAAATAAAAAGAAAAAGGACCACAGATGGAGCATATCTAAGATTTAAGCTGGGCGGATTCCATCAGTGGGCATCTCAATGGCTATGAGTTATTTTACCATGTATGGTTTTAACTCTGGGTACTGAGAGCGGATCAGTCCCTGCAGATCTTGAAATCCTCCTAGGTTGTACTCAACAAAAAATTAACAAATATTCTTTTGGGACTGTTGAGAGATGAGCAGGGCCTCAAATTTCATTCTGAATCCAAACAGAAGCTCATCCAAATATCAAAGAAAGGAAGTGATGCACCGTCTCTTCCTGGCTTTCGTCAGTATTCCAGAGTTTAAGATGAAAAGGTCTTTTTGGACCTGTGAAAGTAACTCAGCATCCAACAAATTAAAGTTCCTTTAAATGACACAGGAAAAGTGTTATGCTCTTCATGGGCACTTTAAGGAAACATAACCTTAAAGATTCACACTGAAAACATGAGCAGACAGTCCGCATTCACACGCAGCCATCTGAGAGGGTTGGAGGTGGGTCCCCGGGGCCATATGTTGGGGTCAGGAGAGCAGTGCAATGTGCAGGGGCTGGGGCCGGGGTGCGAGTCAAACAGCCCTGTTGAAGCAGTTGGTCATGAGAGAAGAAAGGGCCTTCAGTCTGGAGGACACACAGAGGCAGCTGGAAGCTTTTTGTTCCTCTGTGAACAGCCTGCTGCCCTCTGTACAGTGTGTGGTGTGACACTAAACTGTGTTTATACTAGATAGCAAAACTTCCTACATCATTTATGTTACCGTGTTATGCTTTTTGTCTGTGCCATAATACAATACTCTCTTTTTGAAGGTTGAACAACTGTGCATGGATAGCAGCAGATTTAAGGTGGAGTTTCACTTTAAGTTTAATGCTTAATTGCTGTACAGGAATTCTTATGAAGACTGTCTTCTTCCCAAAATCAACCCCATGCGTTTTTGTTTATGCAGGCGAAAATGATTTAAAATCGAGTTCAAGGCAGTGGTGGAGTGCACGTTATAAGTGGGTCTACAGAGTCCCAGTGGAAAACACCAACTTCTAAATTTCTTCTGATATGCATCAGATTCAGAAATGTGTCACAAATGTGCCTTATCTCCGCCTCTCTGGCTGGTAGCACCACTCATTTTATACAGATTTTTACTTTCTGATGTCCACACATTGCCGGCCCATTTTGAGGATTTTTTAGTAATCTTTAGGTGTTTATCCCTTGCTTAATGCACCACTAAAAAATACAAAGAAAAACTGGGACAGAAATCAAAGAGTATACCCACTTCTTTGGGTAGCACTATACCGCCGGTTCAATAAATAACACAACCTCTGATGCTGATGAGGCCAGCAATGACCGTGGCGTAGAACCAGGGTAACAAGTCCCCCAATCAAAACAGTTATGTAGGTCATTTGGCTGTATCCTTAAATATGACACAGGATGGTTTCCTGTAAAGTACTGCCCTTATGAGCTGTAGGAGGAAAAAAAGACTCACATGATGTTTCCACATCAGAACAGATGTCATTCTTACGTGTTTTCATTAATAAGCCACACAGTCCTCATAGGAAGCAGGAAGGCAGGTGGACTCAGCTACGAGCACTACGATACACTTTCATATGACAAGTGACTATTTTCCTCCTGAGATCATTCAGTCAATGTCAGAACTCAGAACAGAACACTTTACTCAAACATTTTTTTATTTCCTGGTTGAGATTAGGCAACAACATTTTTGGTTAGGGTTAGGAAACTACTATTTTGAACTTAGTAGGTCTGATTTCTAACCCTAATGCGAGGGATATTATTGCCTAAACCCAGCGAGGAAGAGAGAAAGTGTGGTCAAAACGTGTTGTTACATTGAAACGTCACCAAGGCAACGAGTGAAATGGATTCCATTAAGGTGAATGTGGCATTGTTAAGAAAAGGATCTATTTTAGTCCTTACTATGATCATTTTCTAACTCTAACCAGGTGGTGTTGAGGCTTAAATCTAACCAGGAACCAGGAAGTGTTGTCAGTGAAGTGTGGCTGGACGTATATCAGTCTTTGAAGCTGCTGTGTTGTTTTTGACTGTCCTAACAAAAAAGGTAAACTATCCGTCCATCTATAATCATCCTCATGATTATCTAAAGCTCATATCAGCATGGCAGCAACTGCATGTCTTAACTTTCATTCAGCTGATTTCACAACCTGTCAGATCTTTTCTGTCAGTGGAAATCTCATGTTAGTTGACTACTGAATAACATAAAATGAAGAAGATGATGGATGGACAGAAAGGATGGAAAACCGCTCATGATAAACTTATGAAACTGTTATGACTCATTGTAATATTTTCTGTGAAATCTAAAAAAAACTGTAAGCCCCTTTCTGTACCATGAGCGCTACATTCCAGTCACAGTGGGCTGCAGCTTATACTGTGTAATTAGATTTAACTTTTTGTAGGGAGGCTCTTATAATCCAGCCTTAGCATCAGGGAGCATGTTTTGCGGCTATTAGTTTGAAGTTTGCTTGAAGTCTTCAAAGGAGAGTCTATCTACAGCATGTTCTCATGAATTCTTTGGTTCCCAGTTCAGTGTTAAATACACATTAACCAGACAGAGTTAGTTCATTTTAATGTTGCCATTACTGACAGGAACAACAAAGCAAACAAGAAAAAGTGGAGTTCAGGGGGGTTAAAGGAAGAATTTCTAAATAATCTGGCAACAAGATGATACTCAAGAGATTCAAGAGCAAGTCCGCTACAGCTATCTATTTTACAAAATTTTATTGATCTCGTTTAAGTCATCCCCAGACTACCGATGAACCCCCACTTGTAGAGAAACCCCTCCATATTGCCTTGACTTGACTCTGAGGTCGTTGCCAGGCTTATTTGGTTTTGTGGCCCTGGGGGGGAACAGAGGATTCCTCACATCCAGCACTGAGCAACACTACCACCCTGCCCCATGTGAAAGAAATGCACTGTGGTCACTTTGCTTTGTTACTCCCACAGGCTGGAACACTATTGTCATGGAAATCTCTGTTTTGTTTTGTGCGCGTGAGTGTGTGTGCATATTTCTGAATTACCCTGCAGTGGGGTGGGATAGACTGCAAGAACAAGCCAAGAACAACCGTAGCAAAGCTCTGATATTGCCTCCCACCCTCTTTTCACCCTCTCTCCAACCTAACCTCATCTTCTTACCCTCCTTCAGCACCCCTCACCTTTCATCGTTATCCCCTCTTCCATCTCTGTGTCCTCAAAGAAGAGAGCCCAAGACCCTGGATCAGGCAGGAAATCACTGGGGTGGACTCATCACCCCTCCCTAAAAATCTGGAGGGGGTCAAGCCTCCAGATCTGGGTTGTGTAATAGGGTGGAACTCTCCCTGCACAGTTTAATGCTGCTACACGCAACAAGAGGCAACATTTTAATGCACACATGCACGAAAAAGTTGTAAAAAGTTGTTTTTTTTGACTCGTTGAAAAAAAGCAAACATTTTCCACACAGTAAGGATCTTTTTCAAGCTGGCTTGCTTTCATTTGAACAATTTGCCAAACATTAAGGCCTTGTTATTCTCAGGTGGGTTTGAGATTAAGGCTGAGCAAGTTCTCTTCGTTTATGTTGGAGAATGAGTGCACCAAATTGTAACATGACCAGAAGACGTGTGGTCCTGAGGTGGCCCTGAATGAAGGAGGGTGAGGCGGTGGCCAGATCCACATGGGCTGGAGTCCGACACACACACACACAGATGTGGTATGCAGGACCTGACGAGGAAGTTATTTTAAGGGAGAGCCCTTCTGGAAATTCACTCAGCGCTGTCTGCCTCCAGTGCTTTTCATTACCAATGTTGTTCAGCAGTCCACCCCAGGAACACGGTGAAACATACACTTTGTTTCACATTTAGCCTCTATACCCCCCCAGAATAGATTTGTAATGGGGTGTTTAAAATGTGCCTAAAGTATATTCTCACAGCTGTAAGATCTATTTGTCAATTGTGAGATAACAGGCATAGGTTTATTGTTTGCTTGTTTTTTTTGTTTTTCACAAGCTACATTTCCTTCCAAAGTACACATAAACAGTAGATGTTTATGTATGGTGAGATGAGCCATTTCTCATATTAAGGATCACTACATCAAGGCAATCATAGTTTTGTCGCTGACTAATATATCTGCAAATATTTCAGGATGTTGTGCATCCCTTAAAACAAACAGAATGAGTGTAAACTGTTTCAATAATATAGCATGTCCAAAAAAAGGTTTCTCGTGGCACAACCTACCACATGTATGGGGTAAATTGAGCATAGGAGTGGGGTAAGTTGAGCCTAATCCCTACTCCCCCCCCAGTGAGACAGTGCACAGACGTTACATTTTAGAGGACAAACTCATTTCTAATTAGACTACAAAAATGTATTTCTCACATCAAGCATCAAATACCTGTCCATCACTGATGCCAGCTTATCAAAGAACAGAGTGACATTGTGTTCAATGAAGGCCTTGGCCCTTGCCAAGGATGTGGCCTCTGGTGACAGATGTTGTCGGTTTTTGAACAGCTCAAGCAAATCCACTCCTGGAAAAAAGTTGTCTTGACAATGACGCCAATAATATTTTTCTACTAACATATCAATTGAGTTTGCTTGAATTTTCTTAGGTTTGCTAGCTGGCTGGTTGGCAGCAATTCTGGGAGAGAATAACTAGTTTAAAGATCAGCAATACCTTGGTTCTCGAAAAAACAATAAAGAATGTGATTTACAGAGTTATTAACTTAGCTGTTTTAAGGCAACTTAATCTCTTGAATCACATCAATAGCGATGACTTGAATTACTATGACAAAACATATCATTCATACTTTAGCAAGCTTCTTTTTATTATTTTTAGTTTGAAACTAAACTAAGAGAGTTACTGACTAAAGAGAGAGTCAGTAACAGAAATCTTGCTTTTCAGCTTACAGACACGTGAGCTAACTATTGATCAGTACTTTGCCAACAGAGTTCATAGTTCCTTTGGAATTGAGCTGAACTGAACTCCATGCAGATTGAAATCCTGCACATCGCTGAATATCCTGAGGAGTTCACAAACCAGGCTCTGTGTCTATGACCTCCAAATAGAATTTTAGATTTCTGTTTGTCAGAAGACAGTTTTTCATATCACCTCATTTGATCTTCACAGTTTTTTCTTTGCAACCTCAGTAGAGTTTAAGTTTACTTAGTTTTTCACCCTTTTATCCTTGAGCCTTGATATAGTTATCTCCTGCAATGATATAATGTACCAAACATAAAAACGTTTTTTTTAGTCACTGCATGCAAAAGCGTTATTCTCCAATTTCTTAATTTTGTCCCCACAGTCTCACAGAGTGTGAGGGGAAAAAATCATTCTACATTGGAAGTGTGCCAGGAAAAAAAGGATTTGCTTTTCAAAAAGAAAAGAAAACCTTAGTTTGTCAGTGAATATATAGGCAAAAACTAGGCCTGATGGAGTGGTGGGTTCTAGACAGACAAGTCAAGCACATGGTTATTTGGCCACCGTGACAGTGGCCAAATAACTGCGTTTTCTCAGGTGAAGACCTCCATACCAGACTTGAAGCACAATTGCGGCAATGTTATGGTTTGAGATTACTCCACTTTTTCAGGATCCTGGCAGCTTGCTGTTATTGATTCATCTGTAAATATAGTAATAATATGATAGTGTGACCTGAAAATGGACCTTTCAACACAGGATCCTAAAAATCCACCTTGAACTGACTAAGAAAAAAAGAAAGCAGAAGAAGGAAATGGAGAGACATAGAATGGCAAATTAAAGCACTGATTTGACTATCTCTAAAAAATACTGAAGGGAGGAAGTGCAACATAATTAATTTTCCTTACCCACAGTATCCTCTTTAGGGTCTCGGGGGGGGGGCGAAGCTTACTCTTGCCCTCATTGAGCAAGAGCTAATATACACTTTTGACAGATCGCCAGTCCATCACAGGACCAACACGGAGGAAAACGGGCCAAACAACCATGCACACTCAAATCCACTCTTATGGTCATTTTAGAATCCCCAGTTAACCTAACATTCCTGTTTTTGGTCTAGGAAGCTTGTGTGCCAGGAGAGAACAAGCAATCTCACACAGAGAGGCCACATCTGAGATTTAAACAAGGAAGCTTCTTGCTGTGAGACAACGGTGCTAACTCCACAAATGTGCAACCCAAGTGTGTGCACGAATACTGAAAATATTTTCCAGCAAAAAGGAAATTGGGAAAATTGCATCATTGAGGAGCGGTCAAACAAACTCCACTTCCCTTTCATGAGAAATGACTGCACATTAATACTTATAGCTCTCTGGATGTGACAAACACCAGGAATGTGACTTGTTGACAAAGTGGGGGGGATGTTTTCATTGCTTGCATGGAGGATTCCCTGGGATCTGTCTAGTTGCTAGTAATATCTGTTCACAGTTTAGTCTCCAACCATGCGGGAATGTTTGAGCCCGTAGTCAGAGGAGGGAGTGTGGGGACATGAAGAAATCCCAGGCTGCAAACTGGAGGGGAAATATTTTGGCAAGCTGAAAGACGAGGGCGGAACCTTTTCTTATCTTTCTGTCTTTGCTGTGTTTTTAAGCTCTGTAATTTGCACAGGGTGTAATTTGGGCAGATAACTATTGCCAGCCTGTCCACTCTTGTATTTCATGTCACAATCTTGTTTGTTCACTGTTTTGATTATGCTATCTGATCATTTTTTTGTTTAACTACTTTAAATTTAGTCTTTGAAGTGCAGTAGGACACCTCATTAAACCCTGTCTACTCCGCTGAGCTGAAAAAGCCATGAGCTGAGTGTCATGTAAAAGTTTAGTTTAGCTTGTGACATTTTAAGCAAGATTAGTGTGTGATTATTCTTTTTTTGCATCTTTAGAGAGAAAAAATATAATTGCCCAATGCATATGCCATGCAAAAGCTTGTCAACAAACATCATAAGCTTGGTAAAAAAAGAGAAGAAGAAGAAAATCTTTCTCACATCCTCACTGCAAAATCTAGTGTCAGAAGTTTGCAGATTAATATTTAAACTAGCCTCAGGCATTTTATAAGCAAGTCCTAAGGAGCAATGAGACATAATAAAAGCTTTTCACTACATTTAGCAAAGGCATGTTTGGAGATGGAAAAAAGCGCACCATTCCAACCATTAAGCATGAGGGTGGATTGATCATGCTCTAGATTCTGCCTCAGGGGACATTTAAGAAGGAGTAAGATTAGAAGCTTTATTCAATTGAAAACCAACACTTTCTCTCTTTCTTTTTTTTAAATATCACGTCTATAGTAAGCAAAGAAAAAGAAAAGGAAAAAAAACTGAAGATGAAAAACGGATGTCTTCAGTATCAAACAATGGACGACCAAAAGTGGTGCAAGCTGCAGGCTTTGCAATGGCCCATCAAATCAACTTTAACTCACTTAACTATCTATACGAATGCAAGTTTTGCATGTATTGATTGCCTGAGCTCACCAGCTGAACAGTTTATAGTTTGAATGAGTGGGTTTGAATGAGGTCTGCATGGAGATTCTTTATTGTAATCTGAAAAGAAATTTATCAAAGCAACCAAGTTTGAATGTCAGCTGGGGCCCTCCTGTGTGGAGTTATAATGTGCTCCCTGTTCATCTTTGGGTTTTCTCCCACAGTCCAAAAGCCTGCATGTTCGGTTAACTGGTGATTCTAAACTAACTCTAGGTGTGAGTGTGAGCAAGCGTGGGCATTTTGTCTCATTTGTCTCTGTGATGGACAAACAAGCATGTTTTTTTTGTTTTTTTTTTTCAGTTAATTTGTTTCTTTCTTTGTTTTTTCATACTTTTTGTTTGACGATCGTTGCTTTCACTGAAGGGGAATTCAAGAACTGTATTCCAGCATTAGATGTCTGAGCCATAATCTTATCAAAACAGCATGGGCAATCACACTGAAATGCTCTGGAAACGTTGCTGGAAACAAGCAATATGTATTGCAAGGGAGCAGTGAGTCACTGCCTGGTGAAAATGAAACCTTTTAGTCACGCTTGGCTGTGTACTTTTACAGTCAGTGTTTACATTAGCTTTGTCCATTTCTTTGACAGATTATTCTTGCGGGCAGCTTGATGTGAGCCAGTTTTTCCAAACTCTGCGTTTTGGATGGCCGACCTTGTCGCAGCTATTCTTTTCGTGCACGATGTCCTGAATTTTGTTGTGTTGTTTTGAAATTCACAATTTCCTTTTGCCTTGCTCCTACTCTGAACGCAAAAATAAATCCATCTAGATTCATGACGTATATTACGATAACAAATGAAAATTATCAAAGATATGGGTCTGCACCTCTCATCAGCGAAAACATAAAATACACCCTCCAAATACATATATTAGGTCATGACCAGGATATCCTGTGACGTCCTATTTTGATTGACACCTGTTCATCGACAGTAGATCAGTTGGGGCTTGCTTTTAGAGTAGCGCCATTATAAATCACGCTCGTTAAGCGGAATCAGAATAAGATCTGACCATTCCTGACTACCGAGACGCTGGTTACCTTATCTCCAATGATACTCTTGTTGCTGATACTTGTCAACATAACATCCACATAAAGGCCAAGATCCAAAGTTTCCCATCAGAACAGTGGACTGTAACTAGATGATCAGTACTATTGTCAGGATTTGTGAATTTCTTGACTGGATCTGTTTTTCTGGTCTTGGTCTTTCTGTGTTTTGTTTCATTCTGTTTTCTTGTTTGTGTTCTTAGTATTTTAAGTTACTAGTTTAAATTGGATTTTTGTCTCTGTTTTTTATCACACATGGAGCTATTCTTTTTGCACAACCCAATATAATTTATCTATTGTATGGAGCCCCCTCGGTGACACGGGGGGGAAAAATTATGGGTGAAAAAAAAAAAAGGACAGACTTTTGTGAGATCTTGTAAGATCATATGAGATGTTGCAAGGTCGTATTCAGGATTAGAACATTAAGCCTTTTTATATACAGTCTATCATAGACTGTACATGCAATATATATACATACTGGTTATAGCAGGGAAGTAATGAGCGCAAGCATTAGCTTAAACATTAGCCCTAGCTTATACCCTGTCACTGACTCGGGGTCTGCGTTGCAGCATTGATAAATTAATGTCTCTCTTCATTCGACTTATGTCCTCTTTTGGGACCTCTCTTGAATTCAAGAAGCTTTCCAAGTCGTCCTCCATTGCTCTTCTTCTTTCGTCAACAAAACACCGGTCTGGTCCAGAACACTTTGTTTGCAGGATCTCGCAAAAGTTTTGCGAAAATAAAGAGACAATGAGAAAGAGCATTGCTCACAGTAATGAGCTCCAAACGGTAATGTTTTTCACTGCCAGTTTTTTTGTGTATGGTGATGTGAAGCAAACCTGTAAGCATTCATTTGTGAATATTTGAGCTTAACCATGTATATATCCATCCATCCATTTTCTATACCGTCAATCCGTCGGTCGGGTAGCGGGTGGGCTGGAGCCTATCCCAGCAGTCATCGGGCGAAAGGCGGGGTACACCCTGGACAGGTCGCCAGTCCATGTATATACATTTTTTTAATTTTTATTTGTAGCCTGAACCATATTTCAATTAATATTTAAACCTTACCAACTTTTTTTTTTAAGTCTCACCTTAACTAACCACAAGAGATTGTTTTACATCAAGCAAAATGTAATAGGTCTATAGCTTTGAAAGTTAAATCTAGCCCTATATTGATTTGTTCATCCAGAAAGTGCAGTCATTTTTCAATATTTGAGCCTGTGCTGCTAAATTGCTACATTTTTGTTGTAGACCACTGACCACTGTAGCTATTACACATTCTGGTGTGGGACTCCATTGGTTAATTGTTAAGTCACCCAAACTTTTTTAAGCACTCTAACCGCTCTCTAAATGTTGTTTTTGCCTGAAGCAAGAGCTGTGAAAATACTGTGCATACCATAGGAGCAACAATCAATACACTGGATTTCCAGTGTGAATCTTAAAGCTCTAACAGACACATTCTTTTTCAAAAGTGACCTCTGTTATTCAAATTAATTTGATATTGATAAGTCGAAAATTCACTTGTGTAAGTTTGAAGTATGTTCGTACAGAAGAGTAGAAACTTTGTTGTGAACGTGACAGCTGAACTGTTTGAGCTATCTATCAACTTAGACTAATTTCCACTCTCCAGTGTTTGTTCTTCATTTCCTTCCAGACCCCTCTTCCTTTCCCCCTGTGTGTGAATTCACTGGGTGGAGTGGTTCACATCCACTCACATTTGTCAACTGCTTTTTTTCCTGAGGTTAAGGCTCATTTTGAGGTTAAGGCTTTTTTCCCTGAGGTTAAGGCTCGTTTTCCATCTGGCTCACATGCATGCTCGATAACTAGCACCAAACACGTGTTGATGGTCGTTTGCAATTTTTACAAATGAAAAAATGAAATGCAGGGACACACACAGTTTCAGTCATCAACTCCCACACAAGCAGACGCTTGTATTGCGAAATACTTCAGAGCAGGTTTTTTCCGAGAGAGTTCTTTCTCAAGTATCTGCAACGAAGATAATCAGATGGATTGGGAAGTCAGTAGGATTTACTCACCAACCAGGCTAGCTTTATAAACAGTACGGTTGACACTTTAGTTTGTGCACACAAACACCACAGGCAATATAGTCCACATTTGAGATCAAACAGCACCATATGAGCAACAGATTTCATAAGACAGAAGCTGATAAAAGTGCTAAATACCTCTTTATTAAGCTACCATTGCTTTTTCTGTGTGGGCAAGCCCTGTTGGACTTTCCCAAATGAAAAAATACAACTCCATTGATTGTTCCAGTTCATATTTCCTACTGGAAATTCCAAAATTCTGTTTTTCTATGATTAGATAGAAAAGCAACATCTGTATTCCTTCAGTGGAGGTTCCAATAGTTGAGGTTTGACTGGATCGACTGGAAACGTTTGTTAACCCTAAAACTTCTGACTTTGAAGAACAATTACTTTTGTTGTGTAAATTCCTAGGCTTGAAACAGTTCTATTTAAGGTCACTTGACTTTGTTGCGGGCTTTTAATAGCTTTGAGACTTCTTCAACATGACAACAAACTCATGTATATGACTGTATATGATGTCTCACACAGAGATTTGTTTTTATGACAGTGGTGTTACATCCCACAACTGTACGAAGTGTCAAATGACAAAAACATTTTCACATTCTGTAGTGTAACTTTAACATATCTTTATGTATCTGCTGCTGATACACTGATACATCAGCAAAGGGAGAAAGGTTGTAATAAAGCTACATAACACTGTGTGTGCAAGAATAAGATGGCATTGCAGAACATGCCACTCTAACCAATGACACTGTTGAAGGTTGATGTGAGTAAGCACACATTGATGCAGGGCTGAGCTCCTCTTGTCTGACATGTGTGAATTACCAAAGATACACAGCGACATGTTAATGAGGACCTTTTTTTGTGCAGATAAGCTTCCACCGATATGTGAAAACTAGAGTATGGATGTATGAGACTGTCCTCCCCAAAAAGTTCCCAATGAGCAGATGTTCATACAGGAAAACACACTACACTAATACACTATAAAGTAACGGGCATAATGTAAAGAATATATCTTAGCCCAAACCGTGATTCTAAAATTCTAACCAGGTAATATTTTTCTTTAAACTCCACCAGGAGGTGACAAGAGTGTTTTAGTAAAGTGTTGTCAATTAAGTGACAAAAAATCCATCTCCATCTCATGTCACACAAAAGCTTATGGTTGACGGCACTGGTTGTTGGAATATATACATTGTTCCTTATTTATCAGCTGACTAGAGATTGTTTTTATTATAAAACAATAACCGTATTGATTTAGACCTAATCATAAGCTGCAACAATGTGATAGTTTTTCTACAATTAAGCTGTTATGTCCCAGCAATTTCACACTGCACTGCTAATATCACTGATCTTGCTTATGTTAAGCGGTTACAACTTGCCAATAAAAAAAATTACCAGCTAATAAAAGCAAGTGCAATGGAACAAATGTTACCATAAATAACAAATAGATATTGACATTCATTTTCTATATCCGCTTAATCCATATTAGTGTTGCGGGGGGCTGGAGCTTATCCCAGCTGTTGACTCCTAAAGTGTCAATTTAGAGTTGGCAATTAACCCAACATGCATGTTTTTGGATGGTGGGAGGAAGCCAGAGTGGCTGGAGAGAACCCACGCATACACAGGAAGAACATGCCTGGCCCCAGCCGGGATTTGAACCAGGAACCCTCTTCTAACAATCATACCACCAACAGTCAAAACTAATTGCAGAAAGTGAAAGTTGTCATTTTGTTGTCTGTTTGAGGTCAAGGACCACTGAAAGAATTATGATTTTAGTCTTGCTGAATCAAAACGTTTCAAGGATGCAAACATGTGCTAAAGGTCGTGAGCAGACTGACTTGGTGTTTGTTATAAAACTCACCAAACATATTTCAACAATACATGTGAACGCCATAGAGAGAATTATGAGAATTCGTGTCACTCATGTAAAAAAAAAAAACAGATATATACATAGAAGAGGTCTTTGAAACAGTGACATAATGTTGTTGGGTTTTTTTCTCTCTTTTTTTTTGGCTTTTGTCTCTCAAAGCAGGAATGTTGTTTACAGGAATATGGACAGCGTCTCAGGAATGTAGGCTGGGTTCTAAGGAAATGGTTGTTGTCTCCAGTGGGAGCTTCAACAGCCTGGCTGCAAAGCCAGAGGGGAAAAGTCGACAGAGTAACATGTTCAAACATTCATTCATTCTCAGCAACACGATTTTCCAATTAGAGAACTGGAAGCAAAGATAAATCATCATCCAATTAGAAGCGTTCGTCTGTTTGGAGGTGAAGACCATTTTTAATAATTAGTCAATGAAGTTATATCTGTTTCAAACTTCATCATCGAGAAATGTGGGCTGAGTTTATCATCCACTGCGAAAGAAAAACATTACTCTCATTCCACCAGTCCTTCACCTCCCGCTGAGTTGACGAGATCGGTGGATAAATGAGAGCGTGGGTTGTTAACCCATCTCATCCAAGATATCATTACTGTGGAGTACAAAGAACTCAGAGTGGTTAGACTATTAATGTTAATAAGTAGCACTGATCTTAACTCGCTCAGTAACATTCTCTCTGTGTATTGAGGAATACGGACACAGCACAAAATTCCAAACTTTTCAAGCTTTGTGCTTTTTATTGATGGCAGTTGCCATGGTTTAATGTGTTCCAGATTTAATGTTTGGGTGGTTTATATTTAGCTTGTTTGCCACCACTGAATTTTACTTGTAAGCGACCCTTTGCACTTAAGATTTTACATCTTGACAAGGCATTTCTAGTCTGTTGCTCTTTTAACAGAAAGCAGTCTTACAGTGCTTTTTGTCTCTATCATTCCCTCATTATCCATTATAATTATCCTTATTGAACTGCCAGGCCACTCTGGCATTTTCTGGCAATTTCCAGCCTCTTTTTTGGTTAACAGATTTGATTTAAAATCATTCAAAATATCATTTTAAAATACTGGTTGATAGCTGTAAAAACTGCAGTCTCTCACCAGAATATGTAATAGCTATGATGATCCACAAAGGAGAATATAAGAGTGTTACATCAAATGGTCAAAAATTACTGCACTTTCTGTGCCACAAAATCATAAACCTACACCTGTATTTGGAAATTTTAACATGGCCACGCTTGGCTACATAGAGATAAACATGGCTCATCATGCAAGAGAATCAAGTTTGATTATTTATTACCCATCACTGTCTAATCATTTTGATCGTGGCTGTTTAGGGGCATAAAAAAAACATGATTATTGATACAAAACAACAGAAATTAAAAGAATGAACTTTTCAATCTTGCAATCTTGAATTAACTTTTCAATCTCGCTTAGCGAATCTGGGAAATGCGGCCATTGTCTTTAAGTTGCTTGAGTGATAATGTTGCCAGATGATGTTGCGCTTATAAAATCAGGATTTTATTAGAGCAGAGTGGCGATCTGAGAATGCTTTAAGCAACCACAAGTTGACCGATAGTCTTAATGTGCTGATTTCTCAGTCACAATTTCTGACATGTTTAGTCATCTGACAAAAGAAACAGATGAAAAGGTAACAGCACAAAGCAGATCTTTGCCAACTTCTGACTGACTGACTAAAGAGCCAACACCAACTCCACCAAGAGCAGCTCACAGCTTAGATTGCTCCTGTTATTTCTGATACCACACCCAAGAGGCACAAAACCCTATATAATGTAGATGTGTCTGTTTATGAAGGCCCAACACACAGAGACTATAGCTGTTGGTTCGAGCCCGAGGCCCACTTGAGCCTAAATTATCCTAAAAATGCATGAATGGTTCAACCTCCAACTGCATTATCTGGGTGTCTGGCTTTGACAGCTTCAGTTTTGTAAAATCATGGTTGGACTAACACATTTACATGCATTCTAAAGTTGAGTTCTGGTATGAGCAACATAATAATTTGTTTCCATTTTTTGCATTTCTTTTTCTTTTTGTGTGTGTGGAATGTAAACATGCTCAGTTGTTCAAAAGCATTTAGGTTCCAGGATCTACATCTGAAATATTTTCTTTTCCTGCATTTTCCTGTGGAAATAAGTTAAACGTATCAGTCCAAGTCCAGGTCATAGCTATTTAAATAGAATGTTCAAAACTCAACCACCAGACTAAATTAAAAAAAAAATAATAATAATGTGTAGACTTCAAGATAATGTTGTTATGTTAATAGTCAGATGTGATGCAACACCAGGCATTCAGCGTAGTGCTTTGGATTTCAAAGATTTTGAAATAACCATGAAGCATCTGAACCTTTGGCTACATTGTTCATTAAACTTGGAGAAGCAACTCTAATACAGAAACACAACTACATTAGGAATAAAAGGTAAAAGTGGATATTTGATACATAACTTTCACATGTAAAATAAGCATTTTGGAACCTCGAAATCTATCAAATGAGATTTGATAGATTGCAAAAGACCATATACTGATATTTGATATTGTTATTTTAAATAATGTTTTTTTTACCAATTTTAGCTCTCCAGTCTTGTTAATAGCCATAGCTTAAAATCATTTCAAACATTCCTCAACAGGAAGTTCAATCAGCATTCAGAGCAGGATTTAAAACAGCCAAGTAGAGTGCTGATGACAGGTTTATAAAGATACAGAAGTGCTCAGATTAGAACAACAACCACTGCAGTTTCCATGTGATGACACAGCAGTCCAGTCTCTATATTTTGTTTGAATTAGAGACCGTGGTCTAAATGTAACAGCAGCTCTTTGTGGTCCAGGAAGATTTGTTTACAGTGCTTTTATTTGTCTGATCTCAGCTGGAGCCGCGACTTGCTTTTACCAGCAACCTTTGCAATTTCCACAGCTACCTCGTGTCTGACTCATACGTTATCTAAACATCTTTGGGTTTCACAATCTCTCCTCTCCTTGAACAACAAGTCTTTGTGACAACAGGGAAAATATCCAGATGCACCATAAAGCATGTATTACCTATTCAGGCCTGAGGCTCATTGCTCATTTAAAGCGGAAAACAGACAGTTCACAGCAAATCGATGATGGCAAACATTTACAGTTGTGAAAGCATTCTTACCACATGCACATTTTTTAATTACATAAACCAGTCAGGGGAGTGTGTCACACCCTGTTTCCAGATGTCATAGTTACGCACATTAACAGACCATTATTGCAGTTGAATTATGCCGCAAGCTTGTGTGTTCGGTAGATGGTTAATAAAGTCAGTTTCTAGTCTGTGAAGTTGCTTCAGACTTGTTCTTCTGGAGTCTCTCTTTCTTTTTTGAGTTGTTCATGTCAGAAGCCACTCAGTTCACAGAAGACCAAGCTGATGAGTTAGATTTTAAAATGATCGTCGCTATTGTGAGGTGGATTTTTCTAATACAACCTATCCTTTCAGGATTGAGAGAGGACAGAAGAACAGAAAGGGAAACACACACTCACATGCCAAAAAAACATTTATTTGGGACTTTTCAGAAAAAATGTGGAAGTGTTTTGGGTCCAGCCCACTGGAATGTCCTTCCTCCTAGCCAGGCAAAGTGAGTTAGAGACCAGTCTGATTTTGGATCAGAAAATTGGCTGTTTTACCAAGAAGTGTTGAACCTATGATGAAAATGTTTGTCTTAACATTTGTGGCAGGGGAGCTAATGAATATGTGACCTGCAGGCAATTTTAATCTACATTGTTGGAGTGTGTGTGAACTGGAGTTTTCAGTACACAAAGCCAATCAAAGCTGCTTTTCTTAAGAGTTCTATGCAGCACATTGGAGCCAAACCTAGTGGTTTTACCATGACCCACAATACTTTCCCTTATTCTAGAGCAAGCAGCACAAATGTTATATGTGCTGTATAACTACAGGTCCACTCTGCAGTGGCTGTTGGGAGAAAGAGAGTCCCAGTTCAATATGAATAAACATTTTCTGATGAGTCCAATGCATCTGGAATAAGCCAGATTGAAGTCTGGCTCACTCCTTCCTCTTATCAGAGTGTTCAGTGGGTATCAAAGAGACAGATAGATGAAGGAGTAGAGAGAAGAACCATAATAAGACACAAAGACAAGTAGAAGACAAACAGATAAAATACAAGGAGATAAAGATAGAGAGTAAAACAGACCTACTAGAAAGTATAACTGTCCATCACAATTGGAGTAAACAATGTTTAATCCCTAAGAATAACAAGACTAAGTCCACTCCATAAGTCCTTGCAACCGTTAACTACCCACTGGGACCTTTGAAAGTAGCAAAAAACACCAGTAAAATATAATTGTAGCATCAACAGAATTGTATGATGAATAAGCTATAATGATCTTGATGTATAAGATTTTTAGATTTTGGATTTAAAGGGACATTCCACTGTAAGGGCCTAAATGTTCCAGATAGGATGAAGAACGCAATATAAAAAGAAACTGATAGCGGTTCACCTCTAATGCGTGTGTCCATCGGCATCGGGCTGCCGGGACACTACAAACTGGATAGAGCAGTGAAATACAGCCCAACAGAGATGTGAACTGCTCTCTGTAAGTCTTGTTTTTTAATACATTATCTTTAGTTTATCTCTTTATTAACCCTCATTCTCCCACTCCAATATCTGTGGCAGGTACCATAAAACATAGCTTTGCTTTGCTAAGTCTGTGATGTCGCTTATAGCCTTCCAGTTGATGCTTGGACAATAGATCCTGTTTGTGTTCTGTTTAATACTCCTATGGAAAGTGACCTCTTTTATATTTACTACTCTCTGAAATGTCATGGCAAACTTTACTGTGATAACAGTGTTAGCAATGGTTAGCTAGCGCCTGGGATTTTTAGTTGTCATTAGTTCTCCTTTCACTACAAATTGATTATTCTTTGTTGGACAACAGTTCTTATAAACTCTTCTATCTCCTCAGTGTCGAAACATGTGTGTAAAGTGATACTTCTTATCGTTAAACTTGTCCCAGCTTGGCGGCTCACACCCAAAGTCACCAGAGAGCTGTGTTTCTTAAGGTTTACAGAACTCTGATACTAAATAATATGTAACCCTTAAATTCTTTTTTTTTCCCTCAAAATAACCTTTTTAGACTTTAATATGATAGTAAATGACTCATTCAAGAATTTCCACCAAGGCAGCAGACAGATTGAAAAACAATTTCCCTACATTTTGAAAACACTCTCACACTGGCCATGTTTTCATCAACTTCAGATCCCCTCTGCCTTCATATATCTGGCTGTCATGCATAAATCAAACTATTCACTGATATGTCAAACATATGCTGCATTTAGACAACACAAGCTTCACTGACTCCATCTGTATACAGTTTACTCTCTGAGGCCTTTGAGTCAGGAAGAAAAATGGACACGCTCGAGTTGGGACAACGCATGGCACGTTATTTGTTGACATACGTGTGTGTTTATAGACGTGTATGAAATACGTCTATTGAAAGGTTTCAGGCTTCCAACTGTGAAGTCCACAGTTGGAGCTGCCATTGGCTTACAGGCAGGGTACATCCTGGGCAGATCGCCAGTTAATCAAAGAGCTAACACTGAGACAACCTAGACAAGTAACAATGCATGGTCACACACACCCCTACAGTCGACTCGCTACTAATGTATAGAAATGATCCTGTGGGTTTCATCTTAGAACTGAATGTGGAAAAACACGACTTCCCTCGGAAGGATATCTTCGATCTATGATTACTTGTCCAAGTTAAATATATGGAGGCACAAAAATGCTTAAGTGTTGGATTTTGACGCTGGCTCCAAGGGGGAGCAGGAGGAGGGATTACCAGACTCACCGTGTGTGTTGATTTGACCATCTATCTGCCTTTGGTTGCTTCAGATGGTCGAGGTGGAAGAAAGCAACAATCCACCAAACTGGAGGTCAAGTCCGCGTCACAGTAGTTAGTTCAGAAGCCAGACAGTCCAACTGTGGTCACCAACAAAAATGACAACATACATAGAGACCACACACAGCAGGAAAGCTGACACAGAAATGACTGGAAATGTAATATGCGTAATACACATCTGACAGTTGATGCAGACAGTTGTGGTGCTGCTGGGACTTAAAAACATGTGCTGCTATGGAGCTCAGGCTGATTTTTCATTAGGGCAAACTGAACATATCGTGTCCTCTGAGGTATGCTGTTGAAGGGACCAGAGGAGCTCTTTTCTTTCCCCATGCAGACTCGGAAGGCTGAAACCTTCCTTCACTCAGCATCTATTTTTTTATAGACATCTGCTGGCAGTTTGGGCCATAACGCTTTTACCATGTGCCCCTACAGGCGCACAGTGGGCCTCCAAGTTTCTCCCTTTAGAGGAGCTAATCGACCTGCTTTAGAAGCTGAAGAGCATAACAGTTAGGAAACATAACACCCAAGCACAACCAGACCGATGACTACACGTATGTTACCCTGTAATGTCCAAAAGACTGCTCTGCTTCCAGACATCGGAAGTTGTTTTTTTTTTCTGTCTTTCTTTTTTACGCCATTGCTGGATCTGTTTCAGCAACTGTTCCCCTCTCCTGAAAGAGAGGTGGTTAGCTCATCCAGGGGCCAGCTTTGTCTGATGGAAAAAGCTTCAAAGAAGTTTGACTCCTCGCTCACACGAATTTGGTTGCTGCAAAGAAGTGCACCGTTAGCACTACTTTGGCATCACTTCAAGGTTTTGGAACTTTTTCCAAGGTGTCATTTTACTGCCATTCTGCTTCCCTAACGCTATGTGGTGAGCATCAGAGAAGTGTGTTGAGAACAAACTGAGTTGGTCTGAAATTTCCTTCTAATGCTGCTTTCACCACTCTAATTAGTGGAGTGATTTATGCTTCGAATGCAGATTTTCAGTCCTCTGTCAGTGTCGGGCATCTAAGTAAACTTCATGACGTCTTCTGCTGGCACATATATAGAAGGTGACATCACTCTGTTGCTCCAGTTGCATACCAAAATCTGAAAGGGCTGCCTTAAACATTATCATCAGACCTTGGGTTCACACAAAAACATCTGGATTTTCTTTGGTTGTCTGTAACATAGGTTCACACTGACACTGATAATCTACAGTCCTTTAGCATTTTTGTACAGAGTGTCATCACAAAAAGGAGGCGTTTCCTTAAAGATTGAAAACTGCTATCGTTATAACACCTGCTGTCAGGGTTTAGACAGAAGAGGAAGCTCAATGTCATTATGGTTAGCGCCATCACCTCATTAGCTTAACAACTGTTCTGTTGATTTGAGCTGTCCTAATGAAATGTTTTCCTGTGAAAACATCTGGCACACGTTAACAGAAAAGCCTGGGTTGCACTTGAACATTGTTCTACTGTTCTGTAGGTTATACTGTAGTTGGACATTTGTAAACTGTCTCTATGAATGAACTCAGCAAGAAAGCGTCAGTCGTTTGAAGAATGACACAGTTGGAAGGATTTGTCTTCAGTAATTGTTAAGATCCTGTTCATAAAAGTTTTTTTTAAGTGTACTTTGAGAATAGGAAATGTAAACACTTATATATATTCTTATATAATAAGAACTATCGTACAAGAGATCTTATAGGTATAGGAATTATTCATGACATTACTAGCCTCTTTTTAATTTATAAAAGTACCTTTCAGTTTTTTTTATAGTCTACATAGAACTGATTTCTTTAAAATGACATAATATGTTTTTTTCACAAGCTGAATAAATATACTTGCATCTTAAGGAAATGCCTTTGACGTGCTTTGGTTAAAATATAACAGTGAGTACGAAAGCTGCCTTTTCAACCACAAATTCAGTCTTAATAGTAACTAGTAGGTGTGGATGGAGAAAATCTAACATTTGGATACAAAATTTACACTGAGTAACACTATAGGCATATTACCATATGGGAGAATACCCTGAGAGCTCCCACTAGCACATACAGCAAACCCAGCTCAGACTACCTGACAACAAATTGATGTTAAAATACTTGAAGAAAATGTTTTTCTTCCCATATATTTTCCCTCTTCAGTAGTTTAGCCAGTAACAGGTGGGTCTGAAAACTGTTTCAGGAACTTTATTCTTTATTCTATACTTTAGTCCTGCGTTGAACAAGCCCAGGTTGTTAAATCACAGTGCCATAGATGCAATAATAAAACAGTCAGCAGGTTCTCGATGACTCAGAATCAATTTGTAATTCCTTCATCATACATCAGTGCCATAAACTCTATGCTTCACTCTCAGTCCATTATCATTTTTTACTTTTTCAAGACTAATGTCAAGAAGTGTTGCAGATGTTAGCAATTGTTACTAATGGTAGAACTACTGTGACAAATGGGAAATTGGAATTTCGCACTTTTGACAACAAAAATATAAAGAATGCCAACAAAAACAAGATTTCCTAGTGGGCATGTGAAATATTAAAGTACTGGTAGAACATTATTAGTGGTTTTGCAATACAAAGAGTTTTGACAGTCACATCCAAGAGATGAAGATATTAGCATATTAGTGCTGCACGTTTATTTGTAGTTTTCTATTTCCCTTCTTTTTACACCTAAAACTGGTCTCTTTTTAGCCCTGAGACTCATTAATAAGTGTACAACTGCAATATATCTCCAGTGTATAAAGACTGAAAATAAACTTTTATTGGGGACGTTTAATTTTAGAAAGTGGCGGACTAATGTAACCTAAAATTGCTATTCATAGCACTGCAGTGTTAGCATGGCCCTGTGGGACAAAACATACAGACAAAAAAGGTTTCCCACTCCATCCTAAACCTCAGAATCTGCACATTTTTCTGTGAGACTCATCTGTGTTGTTACCATATCACTGCCTCAGTGTTCAGACACACACACATTCATAAGACAAACTCTTTGGCTTTCAGTAATTTGGTAATATTCAGGGCCCACCAGTCATCACATCCTGTTGTCACAAATATTCTGATTCTGAGTACAGACAGAATTACACATTATGAATATTACAGAAGCAATAGCGAGGCTCACTGGTTAAAGTGAATATACGACCCAGTTTATGTTTGGAATAGGGGTCATTATGAATAAGATATGATGTGTGCAGAGTCAAACTTTAAAACTGAGAAGACAAAAAGTTTATTCAACATGTCATCGTTAGCCAGTTTCATGTGGCTTCAGACAAATTCTGATCCACAAGGATGACAGAGACACAGAGCAATCACCATTATATCCTTTTTATTAAGATTTATAAGTCTCCCTCCCTTAAATCAAGTGACAATTACTGACTGAAAACCACCATCTGTTACTTCAGAGACACAAACTGAAGCATACAGCTCTTGCAACTTATAAAGTTGCACATCCATGTTAAGAAACAGTCACCTGTGTGAAATGCCTGGCATAGTATGTATCATGCAGCATTGCAACACACCCAGAAGTATTTTCACTTATTTTTCCGCACAAATTCTGTCTCAGTCTTTGGTGTCCATTATAGTTTCTTTGTGGAATTATTTTTTTTTTTTTGTCTTTCCAAGAGCTCTCTTCACATTTTCCTCAGAGCAAAACAGATGCAATTACAAAACCAGAGGGCACATTTAACTTCACGACCAAAGCGAGTAGTCCAGCAGAAAATCTCAGATTTCTTTGGTCGTGGACAAACTGCAATGAGAGCTGAAGCTGACAGCGAGAGTAAAAGAAAGAAAGAAAGAAAGAAAGAAAGAAAGAAAGAAAGAAAGAAAGAAAGAAAGAAAGAAAGAAAGAAAGAAAGAAAGAAAGAAAGAAAGAAAGAAAGAAAGAAAGAAAGAAAGAAAGAAAGAAAGAAAGAAAGAAAGAAAGAAAGAAAGAAAGAAAGAAAGAAAGAAAGAAAAGCAAAAGTTTGTCCTTAAAAGAAATAACATTAAACATTAACATTCACACAGCGAGAGCTACAGGCTGCAGATATGGACGACACAGTACCAGTAACTGAGACACCTGCATGCTGAGTCAGCTTCTTCTTTTTTTTTTCTCACTGTCAAAGGAGACTCATTAGAAAAACAAACCAACAAAAAAACATTTTAACAAATAAGAATTCACCACAGAAATGTTTTTTAGTTTTTTTTTTTAAATGAATACATTCATCTTTTCTTGCACACACACACAAACACACCACCAGGAGATCAAACCCTCTTCCATCCTAATGAAGAATCAGTGCCTCGCAACTGACTGTTAGTTGCTTTGGGAGCCACGTGTCAAGCAAACTAAAACATTCCTTACACTTGCTGAGGTAATGCTTGTAACTGCAAGGCAGACAACACATAAACCTCTACAGGCGACGTGGCGCTAACCACCAGTGGCTATGAAATTTTTCTCTTGTTAAGCAGAATGAGTAATGTTACTTAACTCAGACAGGTAGCGGTTAGACCCATTCTTATAGTCACTCAAATCTCTGTGTGGAAAGTGCGAAGGTGTGGAAACCTTTTGTATTCTAAATGTGGCAAAGAAAAGAAAGGCTAAGAGATGACACTTTGCTGCTAATGACACAGCTCGAATGAAAGCTATAATGTTGTAGGAAATATCACTGCAGGAATTCTTGATTTTAAGAAAGTGAGATGAAAAAGTCCTTATTTCTGTCAAGTTGACTTAATAACTGTTAAGTTTAGCATAAAAACGGCAAGCTCTTGGAAACTGTTTAGCCTACTCTGTAGCACACAACTCATCCAAACAGCACCTCTAAAACTTTCAATTCAACTTTTTATACCTGGCTGTTTTGACCCAACCAAATAGGTTATAAGGTAATACAGAAACAAAAGAAGTTGTGCTTTTGCCTGCAGTTCGTGCTTAAATATAGCAGTTTAAAATTGTAGATCTGCTACTGGATCAATTTAGTCACAACTAGGCTAGCAATTTACCCTTGTTTTTAGCCCCTTAGCTAAACTAAGCTAACAATGTGGTAGCTAAATCTCCCTTTTTAAAGAGACCATTTTATGCTTATTGATAGACTGAAATGCCACTTGGGGGTTTGGCTTAATGAGGTTTGTATGCTTTAATGGCAAAAACATCACCAGTGAAGTCATAGTTCTAATGCTGCACTTCTTATTGGCTTCTGTCAGAAAAAACTAATTTTAGCTCCTAACTCTGGTCTGGCTGTACCAGATATGAGGCACTGGCCAATTTGAGGCCACAATTTTTTTTTTAACCCTGTGTAGACATATAGATGTCTCTCTGGCTGCTGACCTGTATTGTTACCAGAATTGAACGTATCAACTTCTAAACTAAATTTCATGTAATTTTGTTACTTATAAATGTAAGAAAAAATGTAATTTCATGCATATTATTATTTGGAATTTGACACAGTTACTGTGGGCAGATATAACATACCTACACAATAGCTACAGATTAATACATAGTATTTTAGACAGAGCCATTTATTGACATGGCAAAGAAATTGGGGAGCATCCTTTATTTTCATCTTAAGTAGTTGTTGTCATAAAAAAAAGGGTTAGAATTTGGCAAAGAGGTGATTTCAAACTGTGCTAGCAAACAATTCTTATATCAATACATGACCAGTATCTAGGTTGTATAGACCTATGTTATCCTACAGTGCTTGTGCGACTCACATTAGGTAATGATGAAGTCCCCCATTCCAAAAACTCAAACTACTATGATTCGTCAGATAAGGGATCAAAACTGGCAGAGTAAAAATTGCTGCTCATTCTTTGAGTTTTGACAAACTAGCCACAAGGGAGGTATGCTAATGAGTTACACAGTGAGCAGTTCAGGAGCAGTGTCCTCTGTTGGAAAGAATAACTCCATTTGGTCTGGGCTTTGACCAGGACCTCTGCAGGCCTTTTATTTATCAGTAAAAAAATTAAAAATATTTTTAAAAAATTAAAAAAAACACAATATAACCTCTTTAACAGACAGACATGAAAGCGATATCAATCGTCTAATCCAAAATAGACAAAACAGTGAATATGTTCATTCCTTTATGTTATCATGGCTACCTGAACACTTTCCATAAGACATATCTAAACCCGCTGCTACATGTAAAGACACGTTTGTTTGTCCACTTTGGAAAAGGGAATTGATCTGCACAGCTCTTGACGCATCCTGTCTTCAGCCACACAAAGTAAACACACGCACAGACTATGACCAATAAACGGTAAAAACATGTGCAAACTTGTCCAAAAAACCAGCTCATTCCAACAATTTGCCCTGCAAAACCCAAAACTAATGGTCCCCTTAAGAATATTCCATCAGAACGCTGCATATCCTTACAGGCGCACACTAAATGAAAATGAATTCACCAAACTGAATTAGTAGTCCCTGTAAGGGTCTGCCATGGTGCAAAGTTGAGCTCTCTTCGTTTTTGCATAAACCAAACTATAATGTAATGTCTTGGTTTTCTGCACAACTTACGTAAGGGATGAAACTTGAATTGATCCTTGGAAAAGCCAAAGTGCATGATGTTCGAGAGAAGGGCTTAAATTTCAAAACAGAACCCGTTTTTGTGGCTTTTGTTACACCATAAAACAATCAGTTATAGATCCACTATGGATTTGAAACCTATACTCTTATTTTACTGTTACAAACATCTTAAATTATGTCAAATAAACGATATGCTGTGACACTGCATATGTAAAGTGTATTTTATGGAATAAAAGGTACAGTAGGTCTTTAAAAAAAACTAAACAAAGTTAACTTTGAATCCATCAAAGTGAAGGAGTGACTGGCGTTTTTTGTTCTTCTTTCCAGTAACCGCTATTTCATATTTCTATCTTCGTATTGGTTCAATCCGAACCAAACGCCTCGATGAAGGAGCCAAGACTTGAATCTTGCTTTTCTTTGTTTCTGTGTGTTTATGGCATCTTGGCCAAGAAGGCAGTTTGGTGTCTCTACAAACAGTCGTACATGCGCAGGGTGCGTTCCAGTTGCTGGACGACACGCTGGTAAAACGCAATCTGCTCCCTGAGGTAGGCCTGCATCATGTCTTTGAAGTCCACCTCTTGTCGCTGATGGAAGTGGCTCATTTCTGCTTGGAGGGCAAAGCCCACAGTCCGGCAGCGTTTCCTAATGCCGTCCGCCTCATCCTGGTCCATCTTCCCTTCGTCACTCATCCGCTGGCTCTCCTTCACCTTGGCAAAGGCACCTGAATCAAGAGAGGAAGTCAGAGAAAATGCCAGTGTCACTTTGGTATTTTGAGTTATTGCATCTACAGGAGGCTGACTGAAGGTTAAACACAACACCAGAAATTAAAGGGTCAGTTCACCCAAATGACAAAAGATCATAGTTTTCCCCTGCGGAATGAGCTAGTATGTTTTGGTTTGACTGAGGAATTTGAGCTGATTTTCTACATCTACAACAATAGCATATCTATCATTTGTGCCGCAGCAGTACAGACTGTACATAAAAGATGGACGTAGCCACAGTTACATCACATTTTGGTTTGTGAACTGCTAAATTAATCCCATGCTGATGTATTTTACCTCATTTCCCAGTCCAATGTGACACTATTGATTTTTCCCTTAAGTTTACAGCAGACATAATGGTTCCTGTCTCTTGCCGGTACAGTCTGAGGCTGTCTTTTCTTTTCTTTTTTTCTTTTTTCCCACTGATTGTTAAGTTCAGTTTATAGGCACCAAAACTACGTTATTTTAGGGCTACAAAATAAAAAAAAGCAGTTGGGCATAAGATACAGCTGTGCATATCTGCATATTTCTAACAGTGAATTGCGAAATCAGGCTCCTTTTGGCCAAGAAAAATCATCCAGATACTTGTTCTGGCAGCCCTGCTGTAGTTTGATGAAAGAAGAAATCTAAAAGACTGACGTTTGCAGGAAACCGGGCCAATAAAACAAACTATCGAAACCATTTTCTCTTTTCCTTTATCAAAATGAGTTGTGCAGACCTTTAATGGAAACACTGCTGCCTTTTCAACATCACTGTTAAGCTGTGAAATGTATTCTGAATGAAAAAAATAACAACAAAAAAACTCAGAAAATCATAAAACTTTTAATTTAGGTTAAATATAGTACTGAAGACAACCACACATTTTTATTGCTCTTTGGGTGGGTCTATATTATATTGGGATATACTGTGTGATAAAAACTGTTATGCTGTGCTACTTCCCTGGCTCTCAAGAGTAAAGATCAACATTGTAAGTTTCCCCCACGAAATTTACTCCTGGAAGCTTTACACTTTATAGGAAGAGCAGCGAACACACCACACAATCACTTCTTGTTTTACCGCATACCAAACGTCTGGTTTCAGTACGGTGAGGACAAGCTGAAACCACATCCACCCAGACTGCTATGACATCATTTTCCAATTGCAGAACATGGCAGCCCGATGGCAGGGCGCCATGACGCTTTTCCCATCGGATTAGCGAGTCTGTCTTAATCGCATATGATCTGAGCTTGAAACCAAGAAGCAGATAGATTTTAAAGCGAGACTGTAAATCTCAATCTGCTTCTCTGATTCTGTATCTACTGAGCTAGCAGGACTCGCTCAAATGTTCTCACGTCTAATTGGTTAGCTGTATCTGTGGGGTGAAGCTCCACTGCATTTCGTATGGGATTCCTGGCAGAAGTGTGGGAAAGCATGAACAGCACTTGCAGTCAGCTCCAGCAGAGGAGGAGGTGGATTTCAATCTGAGGCGCTGACCTACATTCATGTATTCTGTTTTCCACATGAGAGGAGAATGTGCACCATCAGAAAGCTTGTCTGCAGGGCATTAAGGAAAAGCACCTCTGCATTATTCCCTCTACAAAGCAAAATAATGACAAAGCAATCCAAAATGTCATAACATAAATAGATAAATGCAACACTTGATGTGCTTTTTCCTGCAGCTAACTGCGTTTTCCTTTAAGATGTTTGGCTTTAAGATGTTTTAGGAGGCTCTTTCCGGTAGAAAAATCTGCTTCACAATACTTGGAAAGAAATAACAACAAAATGAAAAAATATCAGAATGAAAAGCTAAGGACTGAGCACCAACAAATTCCTCGCATTACGAGAGGCTCCCTGCTTCTTTTTCTTTCAGCTCACAAATGCTAAATGATACACGATCAGTGGTGTAGAAAGTCACGATTTGTTTATCTTGCCTGACCAGACAAGCTACCGCACTGTTGCACATGTGACAGATTTATGGGCGTGTGCTGCGTAGATAGAAGCATTCACAGGGGTTGAGGAAGGGTTGGAAAGACAAGGCAAAGAAGAGGGAGGGTGCGGAAGGCAGAGCACATGGGATTTCGTAGTTATGGAACTAGTTATGCGCGACATAAGCAGTAGAAGATGTATGAACTTTTAAAGGGCGCGATGACAGCTTCGTCAACCAGAATTCGTTCTGGAATGACAGCTTAAGATCTTGGTCATTTTCCCGAAAAGAAGGGGGCTCTTAATCTTCCAACAAATGGAATTTAATACCCGTTTCACAACCTCAAAGTATGAAAGCGTGACGGAAAGCTATTCAGCACTTTCCAGCAGCATATCACAGTTATTCCCAAAGATATTACTGATTACATCAGTGGAATTTACATCCACCTAAGAAGGAAAAAGTGCATCAATGGAATCATTGGCCAATCCTATGTAATAAATCGGCTTCCAAGCTATTATATGCGGCACCAATAGTATCAATGCGATGTTGACTGATGTAAATGTGCTTAGACACGCTGGCTGGATTGGCAAGATATATACCAGAATGAGGCAGCGGATAAAAAAAGAAGGATGATTGAGATGTTTTAGGACTGAAACCCTGTGGGTGACTGGGATCAGACATTCCCACAGGGTCACCACAGGGCAGCTGCAGGAAGTGCAGTCTAAATCTACAGCTATCTTCTATTCGTTTGTCGCAAACAGAACAGTTATGACAACAGAAATCTCTATTTAAATTACTTGTATTTGTTTACAGCGACAGCCCAAGCTGTTACAGTATATGATGACGGCGTTTGGGGTTTTTTTAGTGTTATTTTTAACATCATTTCCAAGTGGCTGACTTCCAACCGAGCCAGCGTCAGCGCTATTTTTCCCCACAGACAGCCGATTCTTTCAAGATCCTGACACGAAAAAAAAAAAACACACAGCAGTTTTAGGACAAACATGTCTCTTTTAATTCCTTCTCTTATGTCTTTTTTTCCAGTCCCATTAAAGTAAATCATCTTTCCTTCCTCTTTAACCCTTACGTGGTGGCATCTTGAGAAATGGAGTGGGGCCTCTTCAGCTGACGCTAGTTTGTATAAGTCTGCTGACCCACGTGATTTAAATGCAGCACATCAGCATGACATGGGCTGATAAGTGGAGTGCTTGTCTCAACTGTTTGGCAACACATTCTGGCGTAATTGGGGTTGTTAATGATGTAGCGTGAACTTTAGGAGCTGCTTGTAGTTTGAGAAGGGGCACTTTAGCTCTCTGTGGTTCTATACATCCATTATTCTTCTTACAAAATCCATCTATTCTGACTCTATTGTTACAAATAAAGACGTGCTTCCTCAAAACCTGACCTTTCCTAAACACATTCTGTGTGTGCCTACATGCGTGCCTGTGTGTATCAGGCTGTAAAGTGGGATAATATAAGTGAAAGCAAGGCTACTATGGCCATACTGCTGCAATACAAACCACAAGACATACAACACCCCCATTTTCCCCCTTTTGTGGAACTGTACAGCATGTTCCCTCTCCCAAAAGTGCACGGGGGAAATATCTGACTAGTAATGGCAAGGTATCTTTAAGCCCAAGACAACGTAAATGGCAAACCTTCTCAGTGAAACAGCCTGTACAAAACTTTATACACGATTTGGCTTCATCATAGTAAGTCTGAGGCTTTGTTTTGTTCAAGAGACCTGGGAGTAATGATCCATTCTGATTCATCGGTGCCTTCTAAAACAAACTCATCTGGGAATTGGGTTCAAAGACTTCAAACATCGGAAGGACTAACGTGACTGAGTAAGATTAGTGAATGTTATTCATACCGAACAGACCAGTAAACATTTGCAAGTGAGGACAAATGAGGCTTGTCGCAGCAAAACACTAACCACTAGCAAAGGGCTCTAAGTGTGTGTGTGTGTGAGCAGTGACTGATGACTGATGACTGATGTCTGACGTCTGTGTCAAGCACCACAGTGAACCGCTGACATATTGTTCTTTGTAGTTCCCCTAAGAACTGCTATACAAGCTACCAGAAGTTAGGCAGCAATAAGAAGTTTTGGGAAAAAAAACGGACGGTGTAAATATTGAAGACGTGTTGTACAGGCTGAAGTCTCCGGGTCTGGAATCACAACAAAACACAGATCTGGCTTGTACACAAGCTGCGTAATATGTTGTCCCTGAAATAACAGCCATAAATGACCAGTGCTTGGAATTGATCTCACTTTAAGACAGTTTTATGGCACCGACTTGCTAACACCACAAGAAAACAATCACGAGAGTGTTAAAGATCCAATTCATAATATTTAGACATTAACCGCCAAGTAAAATTAGATTAAAACATCCCAAATGAAGAAAACATGAAGTCTTATGCAACAGGTTATCATCATTTGATACGTCTCGTTCATCTTTGGCACTCTGAAATGACACTATGCTTGTGTAATACCTGCTGTTTATTTTGGCCACTTTTTAGGCTGGAATCTTGGTGACATCATCATCTAAACTCACATGCAAACAGTATGTGAGAGGCTGTGTGAGTCTGCCTGCATGCAGCAGGGCGGCGCCAAGATGCCGAGGTTGTCCGACCAACTGCAGGATATGAAGACGGCACTTTAAGCATCGACGCCGCTGCAAACGAGTATCTAAATAGATTAACAATTAAACGTAGGAGAAGTTTAGGGACATAGCAAGCCTTAGGATGCTAAATTCATTTCATTGTAACCAACCAGCGAATGCTTTTTAATGGAAGTCGATAGAGGACGTGCAAGGATTGCTCTCCAATTACCTCTGCCTACTGCCACTGTAGCCTGGTTGGTTTTGCTTTGTTTGACTACAAACTACTATTTAGCCAGGAAAAAGAGGGAGGAAATATGACCCTGACCAGGAGATATTTTTAGCATTTGGTTATGACGAGTAGCTATGAACTGAGATATGTTTTTTGAGGCTCCTCCAACAGTTTTGAGTGTAGAAGCACAAGAGAGAATACAATTTAGCGTCTAAACAGAGCAACATGTAATGTCAGGTTCACATTCGCAAAGGAGGCCGCACCAAGCAGCAATCAGTGGTACTAACTCAAGGGCTTTCATATGTGCAACAGCAGCTATGTTTGTTTTTTAGACAGTCTGTGGCATCGATTAACAATTAGCACTTGCACAACCCTTATTCTAAAAAGGTTGGGACACTTTGTAAAATGTAAATAAAATCAGAATGAAATGATTTGGATATGTCACAAACCAATATCTTGTTCCCATTAGAACATAGAAAAAAAATGTCAATGTTTAAAGTGAGACATTTCACTGTTTCATAGGAAATCTGAAAAGTTAATCTTGAATGTGATGGCAGGAACACGTGTTAAAAAAGCTGGGATGGGGGACAACATAAGGTTGGAAAAGAATAACTATGATAAGGATAACTGACAAGTGGTCAGTAACATGGTTGACTGTAAAAAAGAGCACCTTAGAGAGGCAGAGTCTTTCAGAATCAGAAGTGAAGAAATTCATCTACAAATCATGGAGCAGTTTCCATCATCTACAGCACTTAATATCATCAAAAGATTTTAAGAATCTGGAGACATCTCTACGTGGAAGGGACACGGCTGAAGATCGGTGTCAAGATGCCTGTGATCTTCGGTCCTTAGGCAGCACAGTTTTTTTTCTCATGGATATCACTGTCGGGGCTAAGGAACACCTCTGTTCCCGTCCTGTTCACTGACTGTTAAAAGAGCGGCTCTTAATCAGTGGTAAACATGGTCCCATTTCCTTTCTTTTTATTCTTCGAGACACGTTGCAGCCATTTTTTAGATGTGTGGCCGCCATTAAATTTAAGATGAGCTCATATAGCTGCAGTTAGTTAACCAGTGAGCACAGGGAGGGAACTCATGATTCACTTGGCTAATAACTTCAAATAAGTTCCTCTTTCACTTAAGTTCAAGTCAAACTTGTTCATGCTTTCCCAAGATTCAGTGCTGATTCAGGCTGTATCAGGTCAGTAGCTTCTTCCGTTTGTTTGCATTGGAGACTTCCAAATTTAACTCATGGCTTGTTTATGCTAGCACTGTTTGCTCAGCAGCTTTTGACTGAGTTAAAATGGTCATTTTCTCCTCACAAGGCAGTAATGCACTGTGAATAACAGCAGAAGTAGCATGCTGGCCGTTAAAAGGTACTTCTTTGCTAGGCAACTTAGTACAACTTAGTACATCTAGAAAAGGCAGCATTCTAATGTAAATCCACTGATATCACAGTAAATGTTTGCAGCTTTAAATCGAGGGTGCGACTGGGTACACAGACCAAGGTAACTGATGACATCAATGTTTGATAAAGGGGAGAAGATAAAGTGAGAAAAGGAAAGACAAAGACAGGAAAGGAAAGGAAGGGAACATCTTGTGCAGAAGAGCTGAAAATTGAGAGGAGAAAACCTCAAGAAGTGAAGAGGAAAAACAGAGACACGGCTTCAAGAATGCATGATGGGGTCAAAAGGACTCTGCAGTAACTCGGTGTTCAAAGCGAGCCTTAAAAGCTGTGAGGACAGAAAAACTTTTGAAAAAAAAAAACTGCTGAGTAAGCTAACTATGATAGTGTTTACAGCAGTCAATCAGACACACAGATAATTCGGAGCGAGAGTTTATGTCCTGAGATGGAATGCGCACACAACTTATCCTAAGATTTATCCTCAAAGCTCATTTTCAATACTGAAACCAACACCTACATTCTCAGTTTTTTCCCTCCCCCCTTAATGAAGCCTGATGGAAAAACAAAACCACCCTCTCTAGCCTGCAATGGGAATTACAGTTACCAGAAATATTTAATCAGTGACCACTTGAATTCCTCTGCACACTCGATATGTCTTTGAGCTCATCCAGTTTTTGGAGCACGGCTGCAACTGTTCGGCTCAAATATGACATTCTCCCCAAAGCTCCACAAATAAAAAAAAAATTAAAAAAACATATAATTGAAGCCATGCGCAGAGATGTTCAACAGATGTTCTTCTTTTTAATGTGTAGAGAGAGTCAGATCTTAAACTATTATATTCTTCCTATTCACCCAGATTATTATAAATCCTCCCACGTCAGAAATCTATCCCATCATGATGTTTACTGAGAGGGGATGAGCTCAGCTGTGCTAGTCTTGAAGGGAAGTGTAATTCATTACTGCTAATAAACACTGTGTTAATGTCAGTGTTCCTCTACAGCTGAATTTGTTTTATCCCTTTTCAGCTCAGCTTTCCTACGTTTATAACGGGGGGGGGGTGTTCAAATTGTACTGGAATTCCAGCTCCCACTGACTGGCTTTTTTTCCCTTCTTTTTTAATAAGATTTGAGTTTGCTTTTTTTAAACTTGGCCAGCGTCACAACACATTTTCCGGTCATCAAATGGTAAGCAGACATAAGACCATGTTTAACATCATAATTGCTTTGTATATATATATCTCTGTATTATGTCTTGCGAGACAGGAGCTGCGATGTCTTCAAGGCGCTCTGTTGTGTTTCTGCTTGTGACATTACATCAGCTCTTTTGTTGTGGAACAGATGAACTGTTTCCTCCCATTAAACTTGTCTTGTCAGAAGTGTTGCAATGTCCAGGAAGAGGTAAAGCAAATAAGACAATGAGAGATGACCCTGGGAGTCCAAAATAGTATATGTCCTTCTCCAGCCTTCATAAAAGACATCATCATGCAATGTCAATTACTCAGCAAAGATTTAAGAAACTATGATGCAATGCTAACCGTCCCAACCTCTGAGGGATTCTATCTTCGTGCCAACCACAAGAATCGTGTCACTGTTACCATGACAGCAGCTTTAGCTGGCAAGCAACTAGAGACTTACTGACAGCTAAATGTAAAAAAAAATAAATAAATAAATACTGAAAGTGCAAGCAGTTTTAGGGGGTTTCACTTTTTATGCAGTAGAGGTAGAAGTATTAGTAGCTTTACATACGATATCATGACATTACAAAGAAGGAACCACTTCCCACAGTCCTGACAATGAAGATAAGCACAGAGTGAAGCTAAAAAGCTAACCCTTTTAAATTCATCATATAATATGATCATATATAATGATTTAATTCATTGTTCACATCAATACTTTGATGAGCATGGCTTAAGAGGCACAGGCTGAATGAAAGAAGCACACCGTCACCAAGCTTTGCGGAGAACCGCTTTGAAGCCATGAGTTTGTCATTTGGCTGTTTGTCATATTGGGTTTTTGGCGGGAGAGGTGACATGCGTGTGATCTAGGTGACCACTGGGTAGCGGACATGGCAAAACCTGGCATTCAAAGCAGCCACTTATCCAATTATTATTTTTAGTTTTGATACCTTAATGGGATCCCACAGAGTAACCGGGGGCTCACACCAAAAGCGTTGTGAGCGGCCAGCTGCCATTCATTTTCAATGTAAGCTGGCGTCGATGAGTGGCCGGTGTTGTGAGCGGCGCGTTGTGAGCTTCGTGAGCTTCGTGAGCGTCGTGAGCTTCAAGAGTTGAGAAAGGCTCAACTTTATGCAAATGAGCAGTGTAAGCTGTAGGCTTTTCTCTCCAGGCTCTGAGCATTTTTACCTTCATTTTAGGCTTCTTCTGCACAAAATACACCTATCACCTGACCTGAAAACAGTACGTTCTATAAAAATTATTAAAAACAACTCGAGTTAACGTTAATTATATATTGAGTTTGTGTCAAAAGAGATGTTTAGAGATTCAAATCCACGTTGGAGCAAATGTTTGACAGAACATTTGTAACTGGGGGCTCACACCAAAAGCGTCGTGAGCGGCCAGCTGCCATTAATTTTCAATGTAAGCTGGTGTCGATGAGCGGCCGGCGTTGTGAGCGGCGCGTTGTGAGCTTCGTGTGCTTCGTGAGCGTCGTGAGCTTCAAGAGTTGAGAAAGGCTCAACTTTATGCAAATGAGCAGTGACGCGACGACAGCCAATTAGGGCCGATCTGGATTCCGAAGGCGGAAAAAAGGCAAAAAAAGGGTGGAAAAAAGCGGAAAAGGGCGGAAAACGGCAGAGCGCAAGCACAAAGAAACACAAAGAAGGCTGCCCAGAGTACGATCCATGGTGAAAAAGGGAACCGATGTATGGATGGATTATTATATATATATATATATATGCTAGTTGCTATACATATAAGCCCTGCCCCTTTGGCCGCTTCCAGCGGCAGAAGAAGTACAAGCGGTGAGTTGTGAACGTCGTGAGCGGCTGTGGTCGTGAGTGGCTGTGGTCGTGAGCGGCTGTGGTCATGAGCGGCTGTGGTCGTGAGCGGCTGTGGTCGTGAGCGGCTGTGGTCGCTCACAACGCTTTTGGTGTGAGCCCCCGGTTAGTCATTTAAAAATTCACCACCTGCACAGGAAAGACCAAATTAAATACAGTCCGGGGCTTTCTGAGTTATACGTCAGTTAGTTTTAAAGCCTCTATCCCAAATAAAAAGACTGTCGAAATACAAATCAAAGTTACCATAGTGGGAAATGTTTGGGTTTTTTAATCCACTGTATTAATTCCACCACTGGCGCTGTGTATAATCTGAAAGGAATGTGCTCTTTTCAAATGGTGTTGCTGTATTGGTAGTTTTCTGCATGTCACAGCAGGAAAAACCTACATTTCTACTTCAACCGCTCTGCATGGTAGGCCACAGGTCAAATACTCAAACGGTCACTCAGACCCCAGTGATGCCTTGGACTGGATATGCTGTCAGAGCAGTGTTTCTAAAGTCTAAACAGGGTGGTCGTGGCACAAAGCAAGATTAAGGCTGCAAATACAGTTGCTGTTTCGCCTCACATTAATGTAAGCAACCGTCTCCGTTCTTAGCGTAACTGCTCAAGTGCTTTGCTTGTGTAGCCAAGCATAAGGGGGCGCACCTGATCACTTAGAGCGGAGGCTGCTGCTGGATTTACGGGATGTAAGCAGAAGCAGAATAGAGAACGTTAGCATTTTGTTGATCTTAAGATCGCAACAGAAAAAGCAACAGCAGTGGTATTGTAGATGGTATGCGAGGGCCCTAAACCAAGCATGGCGTGAGAAATTGATCATACCGAACATGGTAACATCAAAAGTAAGTTTACAAACCCCCTACCGGTCACCTACATATTGCAGCTTGCGCATGTGTAACGTTCACTTCTGAGGACGTGCACAACCAATGCACCAAACGAACACAGGATACATGGGGCAGCCACAATAAACATGTGTACATGTGGCTAACAGCAACTGTGTTAGCTTAGCACAACCAGGCTTTCAGAAACAACACGTACCACAACAGTGGTTCTGATCTTCCTTTGTTAACTCAGGCTTTTCTCTCCAGGCTCTGAGCATTTTTACCTTCATTTTAGGCTTCTTCTGCACAAAATACACCTATCACCTGACCTGAAAACAGTACGTTCTATAAAAATGATTAAAAACAACTCGAGTTAACGTTAATTATATATTGAGTTTGTGTCAAAATAGATGTTTAGAGATTCAAATCCATGTTGGAGCAAATGTTTGACAGAACAACTGCTGAAATTATGTCACTAAATCAGCACTGGGTTGTGGTTCTATTTGGCGATTAAAATGACAACATTTGATCAACACAGGTTGACTTTAAGTTGACAAATGATTGATTTTCTGTCAGAAATCGATGTTTGTTCAACTAAGCACTTTCAGTTTTGTTATAATATCACACATAAACATTCAATGCTTCAGCCTGATGATGCTGTTTACTCTCTGAGATATCATCAGGATAAGAATTTGTGAAAGCATGAAGCTTTGTTTTTAAAGTTGATTTAGTCCGAAACTCCGAACATAAACTGCTCCGGTTAAGGTTTCCAGCTCTGCCTCAGTTGCCATGGCGATCTAGCCAGTTTAAAGGAGAGCCACTTTTGTGACACTGAAAACTCTGATTTTCAACTCAATAAAACTCGCTAAGCCACCAATTTTGCCATGTAGTACACCGCTCTGGTCATCTTTAAGGTGGATCTTTGCCTGCTGCAGCCATAAATGTGGCGATAAAAGAAGCCTCTCAGTTCTTGTGTTGTGACTGTGAAGCAACTGCACACAGTGGATGTGATGAGCGCTTCAGTAATATATGTACCCTGAAGGAAGGGATCACATTCACAATTTAGTGAGATGCTGCTCACCCACAGAGAACTAAATGGTTTGGGCTTGCCGAAGAACTTCTGGGCATTTTGACCAACAATAGATCCGTTCAGACCCTAACGTTGGCTAACAAGAATTTCCATCACTGTGTCACCAATTATGTCTAAAACAGATGCATCTTATGCTGGATTTCGACCGCAGCAATCTTTGCTCTCTAAAGCAAAAATAACTAGGGGCAAAGCAGAGTTCCAAGGGAGGACCCTAGTGGGGAGCTAGAACTAGATTACCTGGAACCTTTGGGGTTGGGCTTGCAGAGTTAGACTTTTCTGGGCGTCTATCCACAAACAAATCCAGATGTTACAAACTATTCACGCTAGGTCGTAAAATTCCTGGTTTGACTGCTTTGTGGACTGCAATGTGACCAGAGCGACATCCTGCAAAATACTAAAGTCATCTTCTAACTACTTGAGAAAAGCCACTGGTCAAAAAGCACATTTAATGAAGGAAGTTAGTTCCAGGAACCTGGTAGTGCGCATAAGGGGTGACATGTATGGTTGGTTGTGTTGATAATGCCGAACTTCAAATATTCAAAAATTGGACTTGTTACTAAGTCAAAACCTAAGAACTTGACTAAGAGCATCGAGATTTCTTTCTTGGTTCTTCAAGATGTTTCACTTTTTTTTCACTAGCTTCACTTTTCATCCAAAATCTGAATAGACGAAGCCTTCGGGATGAGAGATGAAAATGCCATTATTCAAACTCCTAGGATTACCACGACCACGAGGACCGAGAATCAACACCAACATACTTAATCAAATCTGATCCCACACAATAATTTTATACAAAATGAAAATCCAGCATCACTGATGGCAAACAAACAAAGACCGTCTTGGAAGCCAAGTTCAAGATGGCTAAGCTAAATTTGAATTCAACTATTAACTTCAACTATTCCATTGATGGTTAGAGATCCAGTGTGCATTGTTCACTGAAAACCAAAAGATGTTTCGAATGGTTTTGTTCATCATCAGACACATACTCAATACAGTTGCTCAACTGTTATTGCCTTTATTCATGTATGCTAACATGTAAGCTAACACCTCTCTAATACCTTGTTGAGTCTATTGCCACAAAAGAAGCTTTAGGAGGAGCAGGAAGGCAGGGGTGGCAAATAAAGCGTACTTTGAGACATCTGTAATCTCTGTGAGTGTGAAACAACGCTGCACTGGGCCAACACAGTTTGGAATGCAGAGGCATGTGGATAAGCAGTGTGCGTAAAGACGAGGGCCTTTGTCAAGATTTATGAGTAAGCAGTCAGCAGAAAGAGAGAACCTTTGCTCTTCGTAGTCACCACAGTCAACTAACCACATGACATCTGCGTTTTAAAAGGTGCCGTGACTGGTCCGATACACATTCGTGAAACCCAATCATGATTCCTCCGATTACAGTTTGCGTACCTGCTGACAATGCTTTATTGTCTCGTGTGTACAAACAAGTGTATGGGGTGAAAATCCTTAACACGTTTGTCCCATCATACAAACGCAGCCCGTGTTCTTAGAAAAGTTACACCGTATCAAGAAAGGCCGTGCAGCCAAAACACAAAGAAGCACATGGGCATGCAGTCCAAATCACAACACTAAAAGTCAGAGACCTCTCTGGTATCCATGCAGATCAGGGGGGCATTTGGCACACACATTACCTGAGAGCTGGTAAACAAAATACAATAGAGTCCACATGTGGTTTTGTAATGTGTTACCATACGGAGGACAACAAACTTCTTGTCCATATCAAAAGCCTGTCTGGCTTGCTGGATTCATCCCATGAGAGCTAGATTATTCTCAAACTAATGCTTTGTTCTGGATCGCAGTGGGTTTTACTGAGCTGTGAGCAACAGCTGAAGGAGGGAAAAGCCGTGGACTTTAACTTTCTACAGTAAGAAATCTAAAAGTAAAAAAATAAAAATAAAAAAACTAGGAGCAGTGCAACTGAAAGTCTGGTTCGTGGTTTGTTTTATGTCATTTATGACTTTGGGATTTCAGGACCTGGATCCTTAACAGCTGTGATCTCGTGTGAAATTTTCCAGCTAAACCAAAACTCAAATAAAATGCAACATAACAACTTCACAGTAAATGTTGCGTTAGCTTTCACAAAAACTCCTTCTCACCAGTGATTCAGTGATCGGAGCTCCTCTCCTTCGCATTCAAACAGCTCTAAAAATTTAATAGACTTTTCGACCCGACCACTAGCATCTGGTCACTACAGAGTTTGTGGCTTTTTGACCTTAGTCTGACCCTGAGGGCAGCATACAGTAAGTGGAGAACATTTAAGACATTACTGGAACTGCCAGCCCAGATGAAGAAGATCAGAGAGATGGAAAGGAAAGAGCGGAGCTAAGTCTATGGTGTCTGTACAGCAGCTACGCTACAATCCCAAAGGAGGAGCTCTGCCTTTCGTTCTGGACTGTCATCCTGATGGAATTTACCCAACAGTGATGTTGGCTGGTTGAATAGCATTGCATGTGATATTATTAACCTTTATCTTTCCTTTGAGAAAAAAAAAAAAAAACGTTTCAAAGGACAAAGGGGGTGCATGAGGGGAAGGCTTCCCAGCTCACTTTTACTAACATAAAATGTACTCCCCCAGTGTCTATTATGGACCATGAGAGTAGAGGTTTCCTCACCAAGTTGAGGCTAATCGTTGGGAATTCGTGGAGTTTTGGACCAGCATGAAACGGTGTTAAGAATCAGAGCGGTGTGCCAGCTCCTGTGCGTACCTCACTGAGCGTAATAATGATAATGCCTCTGCATTACGTCGCTATTAATGTTTCGTTTAGTGAAAATATAGCTCTCTCAATTTAGAAATGGGGGCACAAGAAACACCACATTTTGCTGTCGGTCCTATTAAAACAAACAACACAGGTCAGCCTTTTATGAATCTGCTGGCCGACAACTAGTTTTTAAACATTATCCACACTGTAACTGTCCAACGAGAACGCATTTTTTTTTCTTTTCTAAAGAATCATTTTTTAACAACTAATTTCACAAGGAGAGGGTAATTGGAACATATCAGACCTACAAGTCTGGGTTTATGCTGCACGTGATCAGATCCGTGCGGACAGATACCTGCACTGTGGGGCGGACTGGTTTCGCTCTTTTGTGTTTCCTTTTTGTACTCTCAAACCTACAAGAGGTTCTTTGTGTCTCAGACTAGAGCTGTGAGTGTTAAAAGTACAATAGCGGGATATCTCCTTTACTCCCACGAACGCGCATCCTTTTACCATAATCAGTGCAGCTCTGATTGTGGTATGTGATTAAGTGCAAAAACACCGATAGCATGATCTAATTCATAAACCAGGACAACCATCAAACAAGTGAGTGTAACAGGCTGTGTGGTTGCAGCTTGCAGTGCTCACATCTCTCTTACACACAAAAGCCTCAGAAAGCCTTTTATTCTACAACAATGCAATGTTATTAACCCTCCAAATCAAGACTTTCAATTGTATTCAAATGGGATCATGGTCTAACTATGGGATTAGCTCTGGCAGAGGTTCAAAGTACTGCAGTGCACTGTTAAGAGTTCCAGCTTCTGCATCAGACTGGATTTATGTTCTCCTGTTACTGAAACCAGAGCAAGTGCCGAGGCAGACGGTTCTGAGGTGAAGGTCTGCAGGGGAAAAGATGAAAAGAATGAACCAGATGTGAGGAGACCGACCAGAGACAAGTGAGACGGAAGAAAAACAGCAGAAAGAGACAAACGGGGCACACTGATATTTCTCTGACACAACCCAAAAAACCGTTCTCCCGCTTTGACCCACTTTTCTTTAAGGAGGCATGCAGTCGCTGCCCACCACAACATCCTGAAGCCATCCCTGTAGTTCACAGTTAGAAACCAGCCTGGATAGACCTCAGAGAAGCCAGGCAGGGGAAAAAAAAGCAATAAGAGGTTGAAGAGGAGGCGGAACAGTGCATCGGAAATGGCTGACTTCAGTTTTTGTGTTGCCACAGCTGTATCTGGCTCAGCACAACACCAGTCGCATCGAGGGGCGTTATCTGGACCGGCAGGGAAGACCCAGCAGAGGGAAGAGGTCCCTGCCTGGACAACAACACTGCAGCGCTATGTTCTCATGCACAGTGGTTGCGGCTATTCCAAACACTACATTTTTGGTAGCTTGTTTTGAAGAATACATTTTCTATTTAACAAAAGAGGCCAAACTTGTTCAATGTTAACTCTGCCTTAAAAGAACTTTGTAAGCCTCAAACTGTCCAGATTTTGAAAACACATTATTTAAATGAAGAGCTACTGGTTTTTCAAAGTTTTCCTTTGGACTTTTGATGCTTTTTCATTCATCTGAAGTCCAGTCCTTGTACCTGACCATTTTTTAAGCCACATACCACTGTCCTATGAATCACTCAAGCATAAAACGGCACCTAATTCAAGGGACGAACCTTTGCTGTGTCGACACATAACAGACAACTTTCCAAAGAACCAGTTTTGAATAGTATCTTGAGGCACTTGGGTACTAGCAACCTGACACATAAATTGTTCACTCTTTTTGTTGCATCTGTGAACAAAGGTAACACAGTTTTATTGACATAAAACAATATTGTTTGTGCCAACAAAGTGATTCCCAAAGGCCTATTAGCCAAAAACTTGGCATGATTCTGCATGGTGTGCAGTATGCCCACAAAATGCTCACTGAAAGTGTACAAACTGTTTCCGCCTCGTGATTGCTAATGTCTAAATAAATCACTGCAAGCATTTCCTGTTTTCCTGGCAATGTATAAAAAAATGAGGGATGGCTAGACCTTTGCTCAGTACTGTAGCTGCTAAAACATCCACTCAAATATGTGGGGGAAACAGAAAGGTCCTCTTAAATCTAAAGGAAAATATATCACTATATATCTGTTATATGGCACACTTTAGCCTAAAAATCACTACTTTAAAAAAAAAAAAAACAAGATGTGATACATTATCAATTTGTGTTTTGGAGGACTGCAAAAATGAACAACTCCAAGTGCAACTCCACAAACTTCAAAATGTACTCTATCCTGAATACATCCTTACTTTCCTTACTTCCTCTTTTGGAATCACTGTGAATATCATCATTAACTGGTACTGTGGCTACAAGGTATGATCGCATGATGATAAATGCTAACACACAAATAGCAGATTAGACTCACAGAGAGGTGACTCAGCATTTGTTACAGCACAGCAGCATAAAGTTAGCTAACATTAGCCACCGTTAGCTAGATTGTTCAACTTTTCATTCATACAACTTGTCTGAACAACCAGACACAACCAAGCTTTGACAAATTAAATGTTTTTTTTTTTTGTTATCCGTGCCTTTTCATCTCATTCAGAGCTCTTGGTTTTCCCATTTATTTTCCTGGGTGGAGTGACCAAATTTAACCAGCTGATCCGAATCACTGATGGACGCTGTGATAACGAGAGCCAGCTGTTTGATGGAGATAACCAGCAGCATTACGCCGTCCCCACTGGTAGCAGCCCATCCCTTCCTCCTGAACTCCCTCCTCTCAGCTGATGTGCTATTTGTTCAAGAGTGGACACAGAATGTTTGATGCATCTGCACGGAATATCCAATGAGGCTGACTGGACAATCCAGTGCTCACCAGAACAAACATTTCAGCAGGGGATTTATGAAAATCCACGCAAACACAACTGTGATGATGTATTCAAATAAGTTACAGTTACTGCTACAGGACAATGGCCTGCTTTTTGATTTCAAGTCGCTAAAGTTAATAATTAAAACGCCTCTGCGCCAACATCAGACAATGTCAAATGAAAGCAGAAGCAGAAACAACCAGATTATGTTGGGAATTGACAGAAAGTTAATGCAACTGGTGAAATGGGAAGGTAGCAGAACCCCTCAGTCCACGCACAACTTCCTCTAAATGTACTTGCCGTCATGACATCGAGGTTGTTGGTTGCAAAAATCCCTCCCCGAAAAAGATCTGGACCTATTTGTGAATCAGGTTTACAACAGAAGACTTCAGAGAGAGGAATAAAGAAATCTTGAGAGTGAAGTTAACTGACAAATAATGGCAGTACGTGACTCAAATAGTTTGCCAAGAAAACCACCTCCTTATATCCACAGACCTGTTTGCACAGGTTGCCAAACTGCAGGGTTGAAAGTATTTGTCAAAGGGAGAGATTATGACATGTGCATGTGCGTGAGTGTGTATTTGTGTGTGTGACCTAATAATCATCCCTGACTGACACATAAAGTATACTGACAGTATGCTTCAGTGTTAGGGTTTCGACGGTGTATATCTGAATAATAATCTGCTAAAACCTCATGGAGGTGTCTACCGTCTCTCTGACTATGTCATCTGGTAAACTCTGACTGATGTGACATAAAAATCATTATGTGGTCCAGTGGCTGGAAAGACTGAGTTATTATCCACTCTAAAGGGAAAGTTGTCTCTGAATTTCAAGTTCAGACAAGCTGCAGGAATGAAAAACAGTTTGGAGGATTAGGAAACATTCAACCATCTGTGCTGATTATGGATGCGATCATCTCGTTGCTTCCCTTTAACGGAGTCTGTAAGCATTAAGAACACTGGCAGAATCCCTCACACCCATAAACGTTGGCGTTTTAATGGTTACCTTTCTGTAGATGGATGATATCCGGGAAGTTTGCGAGCAGGCCTTGATAGAGGGACAGCTTGTCCAGCATATGGAAGAGGTCATACTTAGGTTGCTCTGCAAACATCTCTCCAATGTTCTCATAGGTGCGGCCAGTATGGGAGATGGCGTTGTTAAGGGTGTCTGATCTGTAGGGAGGGTCCAGCATGAATGCCTGGCTTATAGACTGAAAGGAATTCCCCAGCCGCTGGAACTCCTTCCTGAAACCACCCAGATGTTTACGCACCAGCTCCGAGGCCACGTGTGTGAGCTGCATCACGCTGTCGTCCATTTTCTTGGCAAAGGACTTGAAGTTGTCCACCCTCTCCTCGACGTCCTGAAGGTCCTGGTGCTCGTTGGGGATTTGGAGGGTCAGCATGAAATGGGCGCCCACCATCTCATCCTTCTCCGCCCGCCTCTTGCCCAGTTTCCACTGTTTATCGTCCGCACACATCAGAAAGTGCTCGAAGCCTTCGTACTGAGAGAGGACTGGGTGACTGGTCATGTGGTTCATCCACAATATCAGTCTCCTCTTGCGCTTCTCGATGAAGTCTTCCTCGAATCGCCCTGTGGCCTGCTTCTCGGGCAGGTGAGGAACAGAGATCACAGTGAATTTGTGTAGCAAGCGGTTGTACAGCCAGTCAAAGTGTTTGTAGCGTCTGTAGACAGGATGCCCAGTGTGGCTCGGCGTCACCCGATACGAGATGTAGGTCTTGATACCCTTGAACTTTGTCTGTTTGGTGGGGTCTTCGATGGAGCAGATGAAAGGCTGTGGGCTCTCCTTCCACCGCGGCCCCAAAGGACCCATGTCAATAGTGTACGATTCTGCAATCTTTGCCATCATCGGAACGTCACCGAGCACAAACGCCTCTACCCCTGAGCGGACAAAGCTGGAAAATCTGTTCAAGTTTCTGCCCACCATGCTGCCCTTCCTGGAGCTGGAGATGCTGTCTTGCCTGGATACCGACTTGGCCCTATAGTGCACATTGGGGTTGTTGGACAGCGGGCTTTGATAGACATGTCCATTAGCTCCAGGACTCCTGGTGTTGTCACCATCCTCTACAACTGTGGATCTGTCATCCCAGTCATCCCAATCATCGTAATCATCTTCATCATCGATCTGTCCCGTAGAAAGTGGGGTGTTTGGAGTGGATGGGAAATAGGGGGAATCATTCCCTAAAGAGCCGGCAGGACTTATGGAGCAGTCAGTCACATTGGAGTTTGAGCGAGTGCGAATAATCTCCACATAAGATGCAGGGAAGAGACCCCTCTCCCCTCGGCTGTTCTCCCCCTGAAACCAGCCGTCCACTGAGTTTTCATCAAAGATAACGAGTTCCTCATTCTCCTGGATGCTAATCTCCTCTTTGTTTTCACTTAAAAAAGTGTAGATGGCTCTGGCTTTGACTGACATCTTGATACTCTTAAGGGTCCCAAACCAGAAACTTCTACATGCCTAGATTATACTGGTGGCACTGTCTTGGAGCGTGCTGTACTGGAAACATTTGAGACTACCTTACTGTAATATTTAAACTCATCTCAAGTTACGTTCGGGGTGCTGGATCAGGTGTGCAACAGAATAAAATGACCTGTGTAAATCTAAAGCTCTGATGCCAAAGGTTACATAAACCCACTACGTCTAAAACAATGTCGTATGACACATTATCAGCCCATTGAGGCTGTTATTATATCATTGTGTTATATCTAAAGGTCTACCGCTAATTTTTCAAGCTATAATAACATTATGTGGGCTTCTTTATAGAAACACGATGTATCTCCGTTCACATTGCAACCAAAACAGACTCAAAACAAAAACTGTTTCCGCCAAACAGCTCCTCCAAAATCACCGACGGTCGGTTTAATCCTCTTAAATTGGGCTGTTAGGTCGCGATGCTTACTTATCAGACACTTGTTTGTCATCACGGAGCCTAAAAGCGATCCGCGATTAACACATTTCCAAGACAAAGTCGTCCGGCTCGAAGAAAAACAGAGGGATGAGTAATGGTATCCCGGTGCATTTTGAGCCTGCACCGCTTTTCCTCAGACTGAAACTTGCTGCGTTTTCCTTATAAACAGGTCCCTGCGCATCTCCCGTCCTCAGATTTCACATGTGAAGAACAAAGAAGCAAACACCCTGCAAGCAGAGGAAAAACCAGTCATCGCGGACCACTATCATCCCTTTAAGATTATTTCTCAGCGCGCAGTAACAAAGTAACTCTTTCCATGACGCGAGGCTCAGACAATTGGAGGCAACTTCGCCTTTTTTTCATCAGCTCCTTTATGTTGTTTTAAAGAAGAGAAACAGGGTCAACACCGCCTCCAGCAGGAGGAAGAGCATAACACACACCGCTGGTTGCAACATCCGAGAGACACTTTTATGTAATCAGGCCCTCAGATGGTGATAATTATCTTTGACTATGCTGGCCTACAGCATACAACATAACCTTTTTTTTTAATGACAATAGAAGAGAGTGTGGCCTCTGGGATAGAGGCTCCCATAATGCTATTGTTTTCAATGAAAATCCTCAAGCATGATATGTTTGAGTTCAAGGTTTAATTCTGTAGCATCATTTCTCTAAGAGTTCCGAAAGGGTCGTTCACAAAACGACGAAGAAAGCAATCCAACAAGGGTAAAAGCAATGCGGTTGCGGTGTTTTAAAAGTAAACGTTACGATATAGAAGAAACGTCGATGTTCTTCTTTTAAGTATTGATAAAAAATATTTTAATTATTTTATGTTTATCCTTCAGTTCCACAACATGTACCTAACTTCCCAACATCCATTTAACAGCAGTAGACGTAGGCCAGACGGTTTAGTTCAGTAACACTGCTAAAAAATAAATAAATAATAATAATGATAAGTATAATAATAATAAAATACACCAGTAAAATGTATTTCTAAATACATTTGTAAAAGCGTTAAACCCCGGGATAGTTTTGTCGTATTTGGTCGACCAACTAGAATTTGTATCAGAAGGTGGGGGAATGACCGCGTGACGTCACAACAGCAGCCTCTCTGAATTCCCAGGTATCTTTTTTCTCTAGCTTGCGGTATAATTAAATATATAGCCGAGCTTATTTTATATCCTTTAACATGGTCCCTTTTTTGTAGTCTGTAGGAACTCAAAGCTGTAACATAACGTTCCGGACTCGGTGTTGCAAACTGTCCGTCGGTCTGCACTGCGCTAGGTGGTGTAGCATGTAGCTAGCTGTTAACATATGTGGCTGGCTACATGTGGCAAGGAGGAACTCAATTGTACCCGGGCTTTCTCCTCACAATTCAATTCAGTTAGATTCCTTACAGACGAGAGGACGCTTTGTCGCGGAGTTATATCGCTATTGCACGTTTTACGTGACAGTTTGTTCTGGTTCAGTGTCACATAACGTTGAATTGAAATTCATTTTAACCCTCTGTGGTTCCCTATGTTGAAATGTTTATGGTGGTTGTGTCAATGGTGGCATCGTACAACAGAAACGCGGGAGTAAAGAAAGAAAAGTTGTTAAATGAAGAGAAAACGTTCTCTCATCCTGACAACTCAAAATGTGATCTCAGTCTGAAGTTGTTTAGTTTTCTACATGTCAAAAAAAGAAATTCTGCCTACAGGTTAACAAGGAGCATTTGTATTTTCAATCCATTCGAGCCTCTTAGCAGAAACGACTTTATTTTTTATATATTTTTTTTATTATGTGTGCCTGTTTCAAATCCTTCCAAAACAATCCAAACTCTCTCCAGCTTGAACCACGACCGGTGTGGTTTTATTTTGTGTGCCGGGCATCTGCTTCCAGCTAAACTTAACCTTTCGTAGACAGTCTTGCATTGTCCTCAGACGCTCTTTGATGTTAGAACGCTGTGTTGAATCAGCGGAGCAACACCGAACCAGAACTCTTCGTTTGCTGTGCTTCTCGCACTTAGATATACATCCATGCAGGAACATGAACACGTAAGAGACAAACAACAGCCCAACATCCATCAGAAAGAAGTTGATCTGTGCTGCAAGCTGCCCCTTAAAGTCAAAGAATGACTAAATAAGGCAGTTGTTTTAATTCAGGCTTAGATATAGTGATTTTTAAAAAGCAAAAAATGAAATCAAGTGTATCACCTTCTGGTGTATTTGCAGTGTCCTCATGGATGACCTGACCCAAGCCCTCTCGGCCAGCTTCGCTGTGTCCAAGGAGCCCAACAGTACAGCCGCCCCCCACCCTCGGCTGGCTCAGTACAAGAGCAAGTACAGCGTGCTGGAGCAGAGTGAGCGGCGCCGGCGCTTTCTTGACCTTCAGAAAACGTAAATACCCCCCCACTGCATTTGATGTTTCTTCCCATCCAAATGTTGCGTGTTTTAATGCTACATACTGTTTGATAAACCCATCTGCCAAATGCAGACATGGACAAAACGGTTGGTACCCTTCCGTTAGAAGAAAGAAAAACCCACGAGGGACACTGAAATAACTTGAAACTGACAAAAGTCATTATGAATATGAAAAAAACCTGAAAATGAAGTCATGAAAACCAGATGCTGCATTTGAATTGGGGTTCAATAGAAACATTAAAAATGATTTGATCAGAGGGACATGTTGAGCTGTAGAAATGTACCACACTGACCACAGAAAGCTTAGTAGGGAGTTGTCTCAGGAGATGAGAGACAATTGTTGACAAGCGTGTTAAAGCTAAAGGCTATAAGACTATCTCCCAGGAGCTTCATGCTCATGTGTCTACAGTTGCACATATTCAAAAGTTTAAGGTCCAGGGGACGGTAGTCAACCACATGGACATGGTCATAAGAGGAAAAATTGAAGAGTTGAAAAGCCGGATAATACAAATGGTAACCAAAGAGCCCAGAACAACTTCCAAAGATATTAGAGGTGAACTCCAAGGCCAAGGTACATCAGTGTCGGGTCACACCATCCGTGGCTGTTGAAGCCACAAAGCTTCTGCAAGAATGTCCTTTGGACAGATGAGACAAAACTGGAGCTTTTTGGGCAAGTTCTGTGTTCACAGACGCAAAAATGAAGCACACAAGGAAAAAGAACATCGTGCCCACTCGATTGCGCTCTGGAGCTGCTTTGCTGCATTTGGCACAAGGGCGTCTTGAATCTATGCAATGAAACCCCAAGACTATGGAGGCAGTCTGGAGCGAAATGTGGCAGCCAGTGTCAGGAAGCTTGGTCAGAGTCGCAGGTAATGGGCCCTCCAAAAGGATAATGACCCGAGACACACAACAACAAAAAAAACAAAACAAGGAATGGCTAAGAGCATAACATTGGACTATTCTGAAGTGGCCTTCTATGGGCCCTGATTTAAATCCTAATGAGCATCTGTTGTAGTAGCTCAGCTCAGATCAGTTTAAAATGATTCTGTTGATCCACAATTCAAAAGCAAAGTCTGATTTGACTTAATTTTCAGTACATTTTTTATATCTATTATCACCTTTGTCAGTCTTGAGTTATTTCAGAGTCTGTTTTGGGTTTTTCTTTCTTCAACAGAAGGGTACTGACATCTGTATTTGCTTACCTAAGGAGTATAACAAGATATTAACACGTTTCACCTTCTTTCCTCCATCTTTGGAACGTTTTCACCAGTTCTGCTCTGAAGGCTCATAACAAATAATAGGTGTTGCAATTCCAGACACGCTTATGCTCAGTTCTGCAAATAACTTTCTGCTTTCAGGTCAGATCATGTGTGAGGGATTAGTAAGCACTGTGTGCTGGGAAAGCACACTATGTTGATATGTTCTGTAGAAAAGAAAAAAAAAGCCACTGCTTGAAGTATTAAAAGGTAATCGGTTTGCCTTCTGATAATCTCAGCAAAAGGTTGAACTACGTGAACCACGCACGGCGCTTGGCTGATGGCGACTGGACCGGGGCAGACAGCGATGGGGAGGAAGACATGGAAAAACAGGACCAGGAGGATCAGAAGAAAGATGGTGACGCAGAGGAAGAAGGGATGGAGATTGAGAAGAGGAAGCTGCCGAAGCATTACGCAAACCAGGTCAGTGTTTGATGCGTTTCGAGCGCGTTTCTTCTTTGAAGGGCAGCACTTGAGCCCTTGCAGTCTCATTCTGGCCAGCAGAGGGAGCTTGTGTTCTTCAGTTAGAGCTCTGCCCTGTGTAATGAATCGCTCTGTTGTGTCTGGACAAGCACATTTTCTATTATTATTCCTGGACTCTTGAATGCAGCATTGATGAAGATTAAATGTTTAGTTAACTAAGTTCCTCGTGCTCCTTAGCTCATGCTGTCAGAGTGGCTGGTGGATGTACCATCAGAACTGGACACTGACTGGCTGATGGTGGTCTGTCCAATGGGGAAAAGATCTCTCATTGTTGCATCTAAGGTAGGAGACGTGTCACCGCTTTTCTATTCTTTTCTTTTCTTAATGTGACCTTTCAGACTTTTATCTGAATCCAAAAATGCAGCAAGTTACACCTCGAGTTAGTCACGTTTTTTTCCAGCTAAAATCAAAGGACTAATCATTTTAAAACAACAGTTGCTGTAATTGTTCTGGGTATCTGTGCTGAATCACTGCTTTGAGATGATGATGGTACCTTGCATCTGTTGCCTGTAAATTCGATGCTGCTTTCCTGGTACTGAGGAGGATGATGCAATTGTGCCAGCGATTATGACAAGCCACATTGTCTGAGCAGCCCTGGGCAAGATTAATCATGTTGTGTGAGCAGTGAGAATTAGAATTACAATTTTTTTCTCCACCTGTGACAGCAGAAAGCAGGAAGTCATTAGATAAGAAAGATCAGCAGGTATGGGGGAAAGAATAAGGTTTTAAATTGTGTTTCAGTTGCTGGAAACTAAAACTGCCAAACTGGGAGTCAAGTGAGAGCCGTAGTGCCACAGAACAGAAACATTTCAGTGGTAATCTGTAGGGCTCAGTGTTTAATTATAAGAAATGTCAGTCTAATTACAAACTCACCCCCGAACCAACTGTCCTTTAGGCCCGAGCAGCCTCTGCAGAAGCCTCAGCGGCGTCACCAGGACGTGGATTTCTAGAAGTGAAATTAGCAATCGACTTCTTGTGAAAAAATGTGCTTGCAGTCAGATGTGTTCTCTGGCTCTCTTTCAACATTTATTGTGTAAAAGCAGTTTATCTCATTGTATTAGTTTTGTGGTTGATGAGTGACGAAAAGGCTTCAAAGTTCTGCGACGAAATCCTTTTGTTTTCCAACACTCGGAGACTTTTTGTCATAGTTTTGTCAGTGACACATCCCACCCTGTGGTGCAATCAGGTGAATGACTGTGCAGCCACAGTCACCTGGTTCCTCATTCAGTATTTCAATGCCTGACCTCGGTGACGACTAACCTTTCAACTGACAACGAAATACGCCGGCGAGCTTTCACACGTCACAAAGACATGCATGCACGTCAGGAAATATTTCCAACAGGTCTGAGTAATTTAAAAATATTTAATATTAAACTAATTTGGCATTAAGCAACGCAGGTTTGACAAAAGCATCGAAACAAAAACAACAAACCTTTAATCAGCTGCCGGTAAGTCGGTTGGATGAGCGGTGAGACGGACCGGAATGAGGATGTGAGCAGACCGAGTGTGCAGGGTGAACATGAACGATGGGAGCCTTTTTTATGCAGGATACAGTGATAAACTCTGCGCTGATGTCATGAAACTGATACGGTGCAGACCGGGGTCATATCACCGGGATGGAAGGACTGCGTGAACATCAGACATCGAGGTGGCATCAGGACACATTTTCCAGCAGAAGCACAAAGGCAGAAAGTAGAATTTGGAAGGTGAAAATGTCACATCGAAGCAATGGAGCAAATGGATGGTTGAATGGTGTTAAAAACAGATGCTCTGTGTTTAGAGTTTCTGCTGAAACACAAATTTAATTGTAAATAAAACTAGAGTTCACATATGAAGTGATCATTTCATGTTTTTATACCAAAGATGATATTAAAAGGAAATGTCTTATATATATATTATAAACACAGATCTTTGGCTAAATCACAAAAAGGGTTCTCTAGAAGGGTTACAAAGTGAGGAGTCAGCTCTTTTTGCTATGCTCAGTCAAATGATCCGGTTCAGTGAAAAGAGCTGTGATTCATAGCCCTTTTTATTTATTTATTTTTACACCGGTAAAAAGTTTCAATCCCCTTTCAGTCTCACATCAAATGAAAGAGAAGCGGAGTCGGTGCAGAAAGTTGGGATTTAACTGAGGCTTTAGTGGTTTAATCCTTAGGTGGAAACTAAACAAAGTAACTGTCATTATAAGCAGCCATTGTGCCGAGCTCACCTCCACAGCTTGTGTTTTCCACCTTCTCAAGGATGTGGAGATGAAGAGGTTTGACTCCTTGCATACATGCCAACATCAAAACGGAACTTTTATTTCCTTCTGAAGTATCATTCACATGCAGAGTAAATAAAGGCTCACACGGTGCAGCCTACAGGGGAAACTGTGCTCGGTCCACATTTTCATCTCTGCTGAAGGTTGGCCATCAGGTTAAGGATTTTAGGGCCGACCAGGCGACAAAACAAAATTAGACCGCACAGAAAAAAAAAACTGCGAATCTTCCATTTACAACATTGTGGGCACGAGCGAACAAAGGCTAACGGTTGCCTCTTCTCTCCTGTATTGTGTCTGTTCTGAAGGGTTCCACGGCAGCGTACACCAAAAGCGGCTACTGTGTGAACCGTTTCCCTTCCCTGCTGCCCGGTGGGAACAGACACAACTCTGCCATGGGAAAAGGTACTGTGGCCGGGCCTGTTCTGTTTGGAGCACGGGCTGACTGTTAAAAAAAAAAAGAAGAAGAAAAAAATGCTGAGTCAGATTAAAAGTCTCAAAAACCCACTGTGGATATGCTGCTGGCTCTTAAAGCTTTATCGTAAGTTGATAGTTATTGATAACGAGAACAGGTTTTTCATTTCCTCTGTGCCCTACACAGACTACACGATCTTGGACTGCATTTACAGTGAGGTGGACAGAACGTACTACATTCTGGATGTCATGTGTTGGAGAGGCCACCCGGTCTACGACTGCCCAGTGAGTCTGTTTTCTAATCCTCCAACAGTCCAGGAATGCTTGTCTAATTGTGAAAGTTACAGAGTCTGGGACACAGATGTGTTCTTTTTGCCTTCTCTTTGGTCTGGAATTTTTTAAAAAAAGCATTTTTTTTGTGTTGTTTACAGTGCTTTTTGTTTTTCCCCGTCAACAGACTGAGTTCCGTTTCTACTGGCTCCAGTCTAAGGTTCAGGAGACGGACGGCCTGTCGGAGATTGCCAAACGCAACCCTGTGGGTATCAGCACCAGAATCTGAATATGTTCCCTTCACGGCCTTTGTGTTTAGATCCAACGTTGAAAAACTTGGCATAGAGGAACTTCAATATGCGCACGAGTGACAATTAGAGGAACGTGAAAAGTGCGAGGCCACAGGGTTCCACCTGAACAGCAAAGTCCAAAGGGATGGAGCTCCATTCTCCATGAATATACGTCATTATTTGGTGTGTTAATGATGGTGGAGGCGTTCAGATTTGGCATCTGCAAAGGCCTCATCTTATGATTTATGCCGTTTTTTAGTGACCCCCATGCACAGAGGCTTTGTCATCCTGGAATGGATCACTCCATTCAGGATAGAAACGTTGCATGAAAGCGATCACTCAGAGTAACTTTGTAATTGTTTGCAGTTGCCCTTATTTCCAACGGTTAAAGTTGGCCCAAACTATGCCAAGAAAATGCCCCACAAAGCACATCAGAGTAAGTGGATCCCTTCACTTTAGGGTTCGAGCTTCAGCTTTTTCCTTTCATTTTCACCCATCTGTAATTACTCAATCTTTGGTTCTGTTTGTTGATTTTCATGCCTTACTGAACCTCAATTCCACATGTTGGATAAATAAAATCCTGATCTTCAACCCAGCATTCCTCAGGATGAAATGAGACAAAGGGGAAAATCCGACTACAGTTACAGTATTCTGTATTCATTGAGTATTAAAGTGATTATTACTCCCTAATCTGGACGATTGTGGTGCTCTGCGTAACTTTGAGTGAACTTTGAGTTTGAGGCCCACCTCTTAATCTTCAGTGCTTGTGTGGTACAGCCCAGTAGGAGCTAAATCAGGCTTAGTAGAGTAAACTCATCACGGAGGAATTTGAAACTTAAAACACGGTGGTCTGCTTTTGTTTGCTCCAACAGTTCCGTTTTCTGAGTCTCCAAAGCTCAGACTGCACAGCAGAGTCCATTCGGAAAGCTCTGGCAGCAGAGTACAGCTTCAGCGTAAGGACCGATCTTCAACCATCTATCTCTTAGTAGAGTTTCTTTTCACGAGACAAAAGCAAAACAGCTACAGTCCCTTTTGATTGTTTGAACTCTGACTTTCTGGCTACAGGTGGATGGGCTTCTCTTCTACCACCGGCAGACCCACTACACCCCCGGCACCACCCCTCTGGTTGGCTGGCTTCGTCCCTACATGGTCACAGACATCCTGGGCATAGAGGTTCCTGTTGGACCCCTCACAGCCAAGCCAGAGTATGCAAGCCACCAGCTGCAGCAGATCCTGGAACACAAGAAACCATCGAGCGAAGTCCGCCCGGCCAACAGAAGCGGAGGCTACGAGTTAGAGTACCTGTCCACACCGAGCCAGGACAGTGACGACACTCTGGACTGTTTGAATCAGAAGCCCATAAGGGAAGCACACATGGAAGTCTGAGTGGGACGCCTAATGGGATGCAAATGCTATAAGTCTGCGCTTTTATGAGGCCGTGGCTCACTCGTGACTATTTAGAATGGCCGTTGAATGGTTCTGCAGATCCGACCAATAGCAAAGCACGGCTAATTCTAATCCGGCACTGCTCCGGACGCCCTCGGAGTGCAAATTAGTAGAGCTGTGCCGCATGCTGACATTTCCATGTTGTATATGCGGAAGTTGCAAACGGCTAACTTCTTTAGAATAATCGCAAAATGTGTTGCTGCTAAAGTTAAATTTTCTACAGTGTAAGCATATTCCTGACATTAAAGTTGGTTAAAATAGTCATGAACAGAGGATGAGAGGTGCCTTACAGTAAAGTTTGGGGTGAAAGCAGCACCGTGCTGCTCTGCACTTTTTGAGCAAGCGGGTGGATCTTGCATGAAAACACCTAATCTTAGCTGTTTTTAAGTTGTTTACAGGTTTTTGGAGCTATTATTGACATGTAAGGACCGTTTTAGCAGGTCGTCTGTTTCAGCATCAGAAAAGGGGAGCTGGTAGGGTGGGCAGGCGGGAGAAGGTGGGGAATCGTCTTCTGATCAGAACCCCTGAGGTCCGTGTCAGTGACTTTTACGATTTAATGTTGAATTTAAGATTGCACCACAAATGTTTTTTAAGTGTATGTTTCTAAATAAATGTTTTTTTATAGACCTAAATAAATGTCTGTGTGTTCCACTTTTGAGCTTCTAATATAGGTTTCAATTTTATATATATATATAAATTATTTGCAATCTCAAACAAAATCTAATCGACCTGCTCTTGGATTCACTAATTTTTCAAAAAAAAATGCTGACATTTCAGAGAAGCTAGCTCACAGCTAGTGTGGGTTCAGTGATCAAGGCTGATATTCAAAATCCAGCTCCAAGTTTCCTATGACAAAGCTGGCGTTACGAGAGGGGTTAGAGTTTCACGGCTCCCTGAGAACTCGTACCTGACTGTGTCAGTGCGGGTTGCTGATGTTCCAGCATGTAGGGTAAGACATGAGTCAGTGCTGATGCCACGGCTCGTCAGCACAATTCATGAGCACCTCCACCCCTCTGCGCTGAACTTACCGGGCTATTTGCATAACTGTGAACAGCAGAAACTGTCAACAGGAAAAGACTTGAAAGCATCTGGCAGGGTTGTGAATTTGGTTTCAGAAACCTGTGCCAATACATCCTCTGAAATAGATCACCAGAGAACGCTGTCTACGGTTATCAGATCTTGGGTGTTTGAGGTTTCTAGTGTCTGAGAAATGGAGGATGTTTACCTTTTTAGGGGAGCAATTGTAAATAAATAAGTCCATAAAAAGTGGAAAACATTCAGTCTTCACAGAAGTGGACACCCCAGCAAGTTCACCCCAAAATTAGACTGTGAGACTCAAAGGAACTGCCAAAAAACTCACAAGCTACATCTCAGACTATGCGGGCCTCATTTAGTTCATGACGGTACAATTAGAAAAAAAACGCTGAACAAGTATGTCTTGCTTGGAAGGGAGAAACCCCTTCTCTCTAAAAAGAAAAGGCAACACAGCTTAGGTTTACACTGTTGCATCTGAGCAATGTCTAAGACTATGAACCCATGTTGTTTGAACTGGTGAGACCGAAAAAGAGACGTTAGGTCGTAGGGCTCAGCGGCATTTCTTTGCAGGAAACCAAATGTGGCACATCAGCACAAATGCCTCATACCTAATGCGAAGCACGGTGGGGAAGGTGTGATGATCTGGGGTAGTCTTTCAGCCACGTGACCTGGGAACCTGACAGTCATTGAGTTTGAGAGCAGCGCATGAAGAAATGCCCGCAAACCTGAATGAACCGAAGAAACATTGTGAAGAAGAGGGGGTCGAAATTCATTCATTCAGCTATGTGAGACTGATAATGTCAGACATGTAGACAATTATTACTTCAGTTTTTTTTTAAAAAAGGTGGTTCTACAAGTTGATTTTGTATTTTGGTTCAGTTTTTGTGCGGTAATGATGCTGTGCAATACGTCGCGTGCTGTTTTTCATCCGGGAAGGACCACAGGTTCATTCTTTCTAACATGACTGCTTATTGTCTGTGCCAATAGCGGTCATTGAGGACGTGATTACATTGTAGGACACCATTATTATCAGTTCAAACCTTTAAGCCGACCAAACGGTTCAGTCACCGTGACAAGCTGTCAAAAGATGTGAAGCAACTCATCTTTGTGCAAATACTTGTTTTTTTTTTGCTTCTTTTTTTTTTCTTACACTGGAAAAAAAAAAAAGCTTATTTTCAACTTGTTTTTTAAAAAAAAATTATGATGGTATCACAATAGCTCTCGCCACCCACACGGAACGCTGACAGGTAAAAATAACATGTTCAAACCCTTCATTCTGGGAAATGTAGAAGATCAAAGAAGTACAGGAAGGTGCATGATGCAGCTGAAAAAAAAGTGGCGGGCCTCCCTGACAATATTTCATCACGCATTCCCCGAATGGGTCAGAAGTGTTATCATTAGATTTAAAATAGCTTATCTACTTAATACAATCAAGTAGTAAAAGCCAGACTTCTGGGGGGGAAAAAAACCTCCCCAGAAGAAGGAAAAAACTGACAAACAGAATACAGTTGGATGTTTCCACCTTTAAATTCAGCCCGCTCTAAACCGATGAGGCGTCTGTGGAGGAGAGCAAATTCAGCTGTGTGGTTTGAGCAAGAATTCAGCTTTGACTCAGCAGCACCCATCACTTTCCAGGAACTGAGCACCTGTCCCCCACACACACACACACATACACACACACACACACGTGCTAACGTGTTCTTCAGGTTTCTCTGTTCTCTATAAAAACGGTGTGACAGGACAACCAAGAAGGGAAGCGGTTTCTGTGCCTCCTGCAACTCTCCGACGCCTGTCAAAGCATGACGTTAATGCCTGAAAGAATTGAAAGAAGCATGTGATTTGTGCAGATTGCAGAGCTTAGCTTAGTGATTCTATCACTGTGTTACATTTTGATATAAAGAAAATAGCATAATTGGTTTTAAAAAAAAAAGAAAAAAGTCACTCATGCACAGTCCACTCTGTTCTGCTTAGTACTTTTGTGATTCTTCCAAAGTCCAGTTAAATGTGTTTTCCCCACAGTGGCGTTACCTTAATGTATCAGGTCAGGAGTAGTAGATGTCAAACAAGGTTTTTCCTGTAACTCAAACAACTTGATCTCTCTCTGCAGTGCTAACTGAATGTACCGTTAGTTACGGTAGGCCTTAATCTGTTGAGTGTTTCATGTGAATCTTTCTTTTTTTTTTTTCTCTCTCTCTTCAGGACTGACATTACTGGACTAAGGGTTTACCGGCCACATTTTCCCACAGGATGTGACGCCAGCGTGTTTGACAGGAAGTCTATTGTTGTCCACTCCCTTTTCCCTCTGGTTTTCAAGCCAGACTTTCTCACGCCTCCTTATTTACAATTTGCCTTTTGTTGGGTCTTGTTTTTGTTTGTTTGTTTTTTTTGGGGGGAAAAAAATTAATAAACGTATCGCGTGCACCTATCATTGTCCACCTTTCCATCGAAAACAAATAGTCTGCTGGTCTCCATCGTTTTTATCGAGGTTGGACATTATGTATGATGAGAAGCTAAACGCAGCATTGAGGAGCCTTTCCAGCCTCTTGCTCCTTTTTTGCATAATTTTTCTTTTACATCCTCAATAACATAAAAACGAGGCAGCAAATGAGAACCATTAATAGTCTTACACGAAATGCAATATCCTGACTGCACTTGAACTAAACTCCGGATGAAACACAAGACTAGAATAGTCCTACGGAGACCTGGAGTGGGTCTACAAATCTTGTTAAAGTGGCTTGATGATACTGTTGGGCACTTTTTCATTTCTATGTCATGCAAATCCGGTAAAAAGCACTGTAATGTAGCCTCAGGGATGCATGAGCTGAGAGTTGCACTAATTACATTGCTGTTATTGCAACCAGCTATTACGGAAAGGCCTACTCATATAACTAGTTATTCCCTCTCATCATTCTTTAATGCATTAGTTTTGTGGAGCTGTGGTTTGGGGAGTGCTGGTGCGATGGAGAGGCAGTAGGAGATATTTCCAAAATCCTAAGGAACACTCGGTTTTGGATAATAACCTAACTGGTGTACTACCCCTCAAAAAAATTTAATGAATGCCTAACAAACGCATAAAACAGCACAAATTCTCTTGGACCTTCCTTGAAAATGATTGCATTTATGAATATGCAAATAGGTCATGTTGCAAAACACTGACAGCCAGAAAAGCTGTCTAATTGACCACAGCTGGCTTTCAAAAAGTCATCATGTCTACCAGTTCATTTTGACTTAAAGCCACAGCATACAAATTTGCAACATTAACTTGGCTGTGAGGACTGAAAACCGAAGGTAACAAGATCTGTCAACCAGCACCTCAGCTCATGAGGTGCCTTATGTGTTGTTAAATAGCATACATTGTATACTGTCTATATTTTTTTTAAAAAACAAGACAAATATGTGCTCATTTGTGACTTTTAAACTGCAATGTTAACCTAAGTCCTCCCTAGTTGCTAGCTTTTGTGCCAGACCAATTTGAGGCATGAAAGTTCTCAACTGTCAGTGAAGTGTGAAGCTACAGTTGAAGTTAGCTTAGCATAAGAAGGTAACTGTCAGTGAAGTGTGAAGTGTGAAGTGTGACGTGCGAAGCTACAGTTGAAGTTAGCTTAGCATAAGCTAACTTAGCACAGAACAGTCAATAATTGTAAGCTTTTCCCCAGACCTGTTTAAATGTATTTTGAAAAAAATTTGGAAAAATAAAATGTATTTCTCGTTATATGTTTTTCTGTTTTATAAAAATATGACACCCAAAATATGCTGCAGACAATAAAAAGCAACTTCCTGAAGTCTCACTATTGCAGAGCAACCGACAGTTTGTCACAAAGTCCTGTTAAATCGTCTTTTCTCCCCCTCTTTTCTCATGTATTTATAGAGAGCAGCCTATTGCCCTTTCTTCGTGTTTTCCTGTGATTTCCAAAACACCTCCCCGACCATCTGGGGGCCCCACAGACTGCAGAGGCTTTTAAACGTGACCTAAAAACTCACTTTTTTTTAGGAAAGCTTACTGATAAAATATATTTTATATATCACTTTGAGATTGTTAGCACTTTGAGATGTTTAAATATAAAGTGCAATACAAATAAAATTTATTATTATTATTATTATTATTGCCATACAGTGGCGTGCACATACGTTTTGAAGGGCAGGGGCGGAAAGAAAAAAAAAAGGGCACATATAGCACCCTCACCACTGAAGAGGGCAGTTAAGCACACGTTTTGGCTCCCAAGAGGGCACTTTAATACACGCTTTAGCTTCCACTTTAGCATGCGTTTTTCAACAATTGGGGAAACAATTGCACGCCACTATTGTCATATGACTAATTAATTATTTAGCTTCAGAGTTTCTTGTTATCCCGTCAAGCAAAAAAAGGGCTAACGTCGTTGTACAAAAGCATGCTAAGCTAACCAGCTGCTAACTGTCGCCCCAAACTTAAGCTAAATCTAATCTCACCCTTAGAAAGTGAAAAGGGACATTTAGCATGTGCTACTTTTGCTTTAAGGTGGGTTCAAAGTAAGCTTTTTTTTTCTAGTCCTTCTACACAAGTTAATGACATTAAAGATTTAAACCAAATCTATAGACTGGCTCTTGAAAGTATGTATTAAGCCAAGAAAAGCATCCGGAAATTTCGGGACTCCGGTGTCATCGTGCATGGAAAGCAAACTTTTTATTAGAATCATGTGTCTATTTACTCTTTCAGTCAGTTTTCTATGTGTGTCAGAGCCCGGGCGTTTAAATTGATTTTTTTTTTTCCCTTTCCTTTCCTTTCCCAGTCTGTCGTCGAATTTTTATGAATGAAAGCGGAGGTCAGCGCTCTCATGTCGTTTTCTGGTCTTAACCACCAGGGGGTACAGCAACATGCAGAAAGAAAGCCAAACAGTCTCTCTCATTGTTCGGGCTCGCGTGTGTCACTCTCACGCAGCATAAAGGCGACGTTGAGAGCTAAAAACTTGCGATTCATGGCATGGAGGAGTCCGCGGGCAGCTGCAGCTCTCTTCTCTGTGTAGCGTGAGGTCGGAAGAGCTGCAGATCATGGTCTGAAACCCCGTCATTGTCATCGAGTTGAAGCAAACCCTCCGTCAGGCTGCTTGACTGTTGTCCTATTTTCTTTCTTTCTTTCTTTCTTTTTCTCCCCCCACTCTTTCCTGCCTTATTTTCCTTCTCGTGAAATCTGACACAGCATCAGCGGCTTCAGTTTTCTCCGCTTGGATGGCAGATTCGTGCTAATTGGCCTGCGTGAATCGCAGCAACAGAGTATCAAAGGAAAAGAGACCTTCGGCTCCCGCAGCAGCGGTTCAGATGCCTTCAACTTTGAGGGAGAGGGACAACCCCTAAACCCCCATATCACACGAGGGACAGACGCAAACATCTCCGTCATCTCCCACTTTACGAGAAGGACACGTCTCGGGGAGGAAAAGGGAAAAGGTGATCGGAGAGCAGACGGGATATCATGGCAGCTACTTTATCGGCAGAGGAGGAACAGGTAGGCCTTAAGAGTGTTTATGCTTCCACTTCGTATCCGGGCGAGCTCGCCCGAAAATGTTTCGCTCGCGGCTCTACCTGAAGGCATTTATTTTTTGGGGCCGGCGTCGCGCGAGCCGCGTACCGCAGCTGGCGGCGACGGCAGTGCGCAACGGCTGCTCGGTTGCGAAACGTTCCAAAGCGGAAATATTGTATCGATTTCTGGCGCATTATTGCCCTCGTTGCATCACTGTCAGTTCCTGTCCAGCGGCCAAGGTGATGTGCCGACGCACGGGCCGCGCCGCCGATGTCAAGCGCTATTTCAGAGTCCCAGACCGTGAAAAATTGCCGGGGAAACACGTAGGAAGCGAAGACCACCCCGACCCCCCCCACCCCGGATTCCTAATTTGGGGTCATTGAGAAATGTTTACAGTACAAACTTGGCTGAGCTCAAACGAGTCCTGCTACAGTCACTTTGCATTGGAACATTGCGTGAATTTAATATAGCATCCGCCATAATGAATGCGAATACTTTTACGTCCACACAGAATTAATGTGAAGATATGTCGGATTGAACTGAAAACTTAGTTCTGACAAGTTCCCCACAACCCACCCACCCATTGAAACTCTGGTAACTATCGCTCGTGAGAGAAGTTACAATAAAACTAGGAAGAAATGTGCCATTACTTAACCGAGAGCTCCGTTTTGGTTCACTTTCTAGTTTTAAGCCCATTTAGAAAAAGTGATGATGAAATTCCAGGAGCAGTGGAACCAGTTGATGTTTGGCTTCATGCTCCTGAGGAAAGGGGAACTTCTCCTGGGAGTGAAGCTTAATTAATCAGTCGATTTAATCCAGTAAAAGGCAGTCATTTTCCTTATTAATTTTTCTAATTTAAAACATAACAAAGCAGTGACTCTTCCATTTAATTCGATTTTTACATCGCAGCAGACAGAATAAACCCGCCATATGGAATGTTGTCTCATCAACTTAATTTTGTTAGATACAGATAGACGTTAATCTTTTCATTCATGGCCTGCAGCTCATTCAGAAAACAAGTAGGGATCGGGGCAATCCAGGCCTCAAAATGGGATTCAACGGTGCTTAAAGACATTGAAGAATCCTTAATAGCTATGTTTTTAGGATGCCATGTCATGAAATCTCACCCAAGTCAAGGATCCTTTGTAAGAATTTCAAGGATTCCCTTTTTTTTGTACTCTTAAGTGTTCTCAAAGCACCCACAGTCCTTCAGAAATGGACAGAAGATGCATCAAGGTTGGCATAACGTCACGGTACCCGTTGTTGGACTCAAAATGTGTTTCTTAAAGGACAGCAAACCCACCTAAATGGCTGTTGAATAGCCGGCTAACAACTAGAAGGTATTTAAGAGCCATGTCGGGGTTTTTTTGTGTATACATGCTCATATACGGGGAATTGGACTTTGCGCTCTGCGCATGCCTGAGATTTTTTTTTCCCGGGGTCGTGACCCGGAAGTCGAAGGAGACCGGCGGCAGCGTCTTTCCTCCATAATCATCGCAACCAAGAGCGCCGTTGTGCAGCGCATTTGTGCCATAACCATGTTCATCACAAACGAAATGTAGAGGGACGTAGCTTCGTCTTGTTGGTGGTGAAGAGGTCAACAGGAAGTAGCTCTATTAGCTATAGTTGAAATGGGTACGGCGCCACCTATCGTACCGGGGTATGACATGCTTTGTGCCAACGATTCGATTTATTCACCACCATATAATCAAATTAAACTCATCATGTAGACCCACTCTGTGTGTATGATTCACAGTTGCCGTGACGAATTTTAGTGCTTAAAAGATATCTGATCAGTAGCAGATATAACCATAAAGGCGAGGGGTTACCTTTTGTCAAGCATGACGATACAAAGAAGATACAAATTCCACTTAAAACTTTACAAAAACAACCTCGTCCAGAGGTTTCTTCAACTTCCCTGGGCTCATGTGGCATGTGGGCTGTTCCATCACACAGTGGAAACGTGGTCTGTGGTAAAACCAGTCAGTATTAAAGATGGTTTTAGAAAGAAGTGGACACCAGGTGCTCCTGTTTTAAGATGGAAAGGAACATCCAAAGCTAGGGGGCCTCAAATGTAAGAATGCAGCTTTCGTACTGAACTAAAATCTGAGAAATACGGATAGCATGAAATGTCCACACATATAAATCTGTGCACACGCCTGATCCTGCACACTGTTCCTTTATAAATCCAAATGAACGTGAAATTGTGACGCAAAGCGCGGTGGTGCTCTCCACTCACAGATGACTGTGGCGAGTCCTGCGAAGGACCAGAGGAGCTTTGCTGACTGTGAGATCGAACAGCTGATCAGAGGCCAAATCGGGAGGAGGGGGGGGGGGGGGGGTTCACTTGGAAAAGGGAGACCATGCAGAGTGCGGTTGACACGGGCTGACATGCAGGAAATCCGGAGCTGACGGCACATAAAGAGAGGGTGGCTGCTGTTTTACTGTGTGACAAGTACAGAAAATCTCGTTTACACGCAGTAAGCAGGTTGGACACAGTGGCGCGATGTCATGATCGTAATTGTCATGGATCGTGACGCAGAAACTAGGAAGTCTGGTACCAGGGAGTCCATACAAGAGGCCGAGATCATTCTTATCATTATTACTAGCCTATGGCGGACAACTGCAAGGAGTGATGTACATAAGGAGACATAAGTATCGCGTCCTTACGATGTACAGCAGCTCTGTCTGTCAGGGGGTTGTCCTCTGTGGACAGACGGATCTCAGCAACTGTTTAGTCCGTCATGATATATGAGATATGTTTAAGTCATATGAACAGAGAAAACGGTCCAGTTCACTGACAATTGTGGTTGTGACAAGACAGCTGGGAGAAATGACAACATAATCGGCAGGTTTTCAGCGTGCTCACTGAGGCGAGTCATGGATAATGTGGATGAAATATTCGCCTGCAGTACTTGTGTAACCAACTGATGATGCTTTCTGATGTTAAACTACATCTTAATAGATTCTTGGACCAGTTTTGTGTCCGCTTACATAATCATGAGTTTTCATGGACGCCACACAGTAACTGGGGCGGAAACATTATTGTGACGACTTCTGTGAGGCGGCCTCGCTTTGGAAAGTGCTGCAGACGATTTCTCTGGACGCTCTCTGGACATTTTCACGACTGCTAGAGACACATTAGCTTTCATACTTTAGCGAAGTGTGCGTGGAAACTGGTACACATGAGCTTTCTGCGCATGGTTTATACATGAGGCCTCAGACCTCTGAGGCTATGGGCTCGTACCATTGCTCTTGGCAAAGCATATTCATACTTCTGTGAGAGCAGATAAGCGCATTAAGATTTAAGAATAGCCTTTGCATTTTATTTAATTTTTTTTAGATCACAAAAAAGAAAAAAAAGGCAATGCAAAGCCACATTCTGGGCACATTCTAAAGCACGGCTGTGGAGAACTTCTAAACTGAAACAACGACCCTGTGCTGTTGCACGCCTTTGAAAGACTAATGAGACAAAATAATTCCTGAAACGGGACGTCTTAGTTGCTGTGAGGAACAACAACAGTGTCACAAAGTGGGAAAAACATCGCCGGCCCTCCTTCTTTGGAATGTGTGTGGTTCAAAACGAGTATGGATGCTCGGTATATCAACAAGTGAAGCTGACGAGACAAAAACGTAAAATATCTCCAGTTCCTACCGTTTGCAAAGACATGGCCAATCTACGTGTAACATTGCTAGAAATTCTTCTGGAATCTTGGGAAAAAAATAAAAATAAATCTGGATTTCAGTAGCACCACATAAACTGGTGACCAAAGTTAATTGATGGCATTTATTTCGTTTTCTTTGAATCCAACAAGCCCTAAATTCTAACGGTAACCAACCAAAATGGCAAAAGAGCTGCGGTGTTGTTTTTTGGTTTGCTCCAGCTGGATGTTTCGTGTCTTTTCCCTCTCTGTGCTGGACTTGCTCATGCCTTTTCCTCATGCTGACTCGCCATCATCTGGCCAGCAGAAAGCTCCTTATCTGCCTACTCCATTTCCTGTGTGAGCCAGGGCCCCTGCTAGGGTACCGGACGCCCTCATTACATCCACAGCCCTGGGGGTGGAGGCGGTGGGGGGGGGGGCAGTGTGTCTGGGTGGATCGAGAGTGTGTGGATGTGTGTGTGGAGCGATGTCTCTAGGGACTGTGCACTGGTGTAGTGGAACTTCATTCTGAATGCAGCTGTTAAAAGTATTTCCACTAGACTTTGGTTGAGGGGGGAGGGGGCGGTTTATGAGTAACAGAGTGTGTGTGCGTGTGTGTGCCTATCATGTGCTTTAGAGAAAGTGTGTATGTGTGTGTTGACTGTACTCCCAGGAAGCAGCAGAGTGAGAGAAAGTGGGGAATAGGGAGATAGTGACGTTACTGACTTCCTGTTTTGGTATTGACTCGTGCCAAATGGGACTCAGTGAAGTGAAGCGAAGCGAAGCCACTTGGAAACAGAAGTCCTACATTTGTCAAATAATTAGCATGGCGTCCGTAATCAAATAGATTCCGGAGAGACAATTTAAAGGGCAGCCACAAATCCTTTAAAAAAAACAAAAACAAAAGTAGTGCTAAAGAAACACATCAGCCACGTCTGTAGGATCAGTCTTGTTGAATTTCTCCTGCATGTCACCATGAACTGTCCATTGAGACTGTGACCAATTATTGCAACCAAGGATCAATGGGAGAAGTATCTCTAAAAAAAATTATAATGATGATTTTAACTAAAGGGTTAAACCACCATAATGATATCAGGACTGACACATCTCAGCGAAAATGGAGATAGAATGCATGTTGGCGCTTTGGTCATCTTTGGTCATTGCAAGCGAACTCTGACATCATCAGTTGACCTGCTGTAGTGGCTGTCCGAAACTGTAGGTGTCGCTACTCAGAAAATGACGAGTCCTACAGGAAGTGCATCATTCCCAGTTGGTGCTGAACCTTTTGCGTTTGAGCCCACTGGCTAAAAAGTGCCTCCAAACTAGATGCTCTGTTCATAAAGCTAAGCTTTCGATAAGTCAAAATATACCGCAACATATCGTGTCCTCCTAGTCTGTAGAGTTGTTTTTGATTGCATAGCACTGAGCTGGAACAATTATTCAGCTATATATATATATATATATATATATATATATATGCGGATTAACAGAAAGATGATTTGTAACTTTTTAAACTTCTGTTTTAAATGGAAAACTTGCTAATTTACCTCCAAATTTAGGAAAATGAGATATTTTTGTCCGCATAAGGTAGCATTGAAGTGAAAGCTGTCACGATGTAAACACAAGCGCATATCTTTATGTAATTTTGATTATAGCTCATCTGTTGATTACACACACTAAACGGTGTGCGGTCATGGTTTGCAATTCAATTCAATTCGGTTTTATTTATATAGCATCAAATTACAACAAATGTCATCTCAAGGCACTTAAATAATATAGTCCAATTCAAGCCAACTGGAATTCAGTTCATTTTAATCATAATCCAATGAAATCCAATTAATTCATTTCAAAATAATTCAATTTATTCATATAGAGCCAATTCAAAAACAATATCCTAGCTAAGGAAACCAACAGATTGCACCGAAACTTGTCTTCAGTCCAATCTCCCGTCCTGAGCGTGCCTGAGGCGACCGTGGAAAGGAACGACTCCCTTTTAACAGGAAGAAACCTCTGGCAGAACCAGACTCAGGGTCTGCAGCGTGGAGCAACAAGAAAAATGTGTTTCAACCTCTGCTGCAGTATTGCTGTGGGTGCCTGAGTAGAAGGTTGTGGGCTGGAACACAGTGTAGGTGGCGAAAATGTACATGGTGTTCAGGATGATATTTTGAGATCCACTACACATAAATCTGAGCCACCCATCAGCAAGAGTTAGTCGTTTCCTTCTCGAAGAATCAATCATTCGTTGAACCGAATGGATTGCGTTTCGGGTGCATCTGCAGCTTTTTCGTCAGCCTACAAACAGCCTTTTGCTGTCATATTTAGCTTTGTTTAGCTCTGGCTCGAGTTCAGTTTAAAGCAAAAGTAACGCCTCGGCTCGTTGGTTTCCTGCAAGATGTGTGACATGTCGTCGTCACGGGTCAAAGTGAGTTGAATGTTTTTTTGGGGGATTTCTTAGAAAGCAGGGGGGGGTGGCGGTGGCCAGCCCGACTCTGTGAGGTGTAGACTACTTCCTGCAGACGAATGCTCACTGCAATGCATCATGTTGCAAGAGTGTGAAAATTACAACACGCCAGTTAGTGTTGGCGGCGTATAGTGACGATTCACTACTCTCTCTGTTTTACTGCTCGGTCTGGGTCAGGTCTGGGTCTGCCCAGTGTTATGCAGGATTTTTACATAGGTCGGTAGTTAGTGACTTAATTTGGTCACGTCCCTCATTTCCCCTCGGTTTCAGTCTTCTGGGACGTCATAGCCGAAAGTGCCGTTTGTCCCATAACTCTTAACAAAGCAGGTCCCCATTACAATGAGTCTGATCTATTAGCTATTGGCAGCGATTGCACAACCAGTGAGCAAACCAGACGACACACTGGATTATGTAATGTCAGCTGTGTGCTGGAAGGCCAGAAACTGCAAATTTGAAATGCCTCACTTGGCATTCGGAATGACTTGTGGCCAGATACAAGCCTCTCAGGTTATTTGCATTCACGTCAGACTCTGCAAGCTGGAACTGAGTGTTTTTTAAATGGATAATCAAGAAGTTCAGTGGGGGGGGTGGGGGTGGGGAGCAAGTCAGGCAAATATTTATTCGTCCTCCAGGAACTGAATGAGTTACTCCTCCGCAGTGAGTGTTCCACTGCAGCCCGGTTTGCTATCGTGAAAACAAACTGGTTCATCCTCAAATTCCACTCTGGCGGATATGGCTTAGTGCAGAAAAACCAAACAAGACTGGCTTCTCCAGGAACAGAGGGGTCACTGCTTGGAGTTGGCAGGCTGTCCTTAAAAGGCTAAGAGAGAAAGAGCAGCTGTCAGACCACCGAAATTTTGGAAACCTGAGTGTACATGACAGCAATCTGACAGGAAGCCATCTTTGGCCGCCACCAAAGGATTAACGCCACACAGTACAACAACAAAGAGCAGCCAGCCCATATTAAATGGAGCATGTGGACCGCCTGTTAAGACATACTTTTAAGTCCGGTATGTTTTTCTTGTGGCAAAGTGCCGTCTAATGCATTTTCATGACCACATAAGAACGTAGACACTGCAAAAGTCCTATAGGAGACACATTATGGCCCTTTTGTTTTTGTTTTTCACAGGCTGACAGAATATCCTGAGGTGATAATCAAATGTCTGTGAGATGCTTTGGTCAAAATAACACAGAGAGACACTGCGGCCGCTCCTTTTTCCTCCTATAATTTCCATCTCTATTCAAGCGGGACATTCGAACGGCATGGAGTGACCCTCCCTTACACAAGGTCGGCCAATTTTGAGAGCTGCAGTACTTGATAAACCCCTTTGAACACGTTATTACGCTATGAGAAAGCATACAGAAGAGGTCCTTCAGAGCTCACACCAAACTGATAAACCGTGAATTTTATTCTGAAATACTTTGGACAGTCGGTAGACTTCAGATGCCTCTTTTTATGTGCATTCTTATTGCGACTCGTGTGTTGAGCGACCCGAAATATGCACCACAGAGCATAACCGCGGGTGGCCAGTTCATAATTGGTGTCCTAATTCTCCATAAACTGTCGCTCCATTCCTGTGTATCATGAGGTTTTAGCGACTAACGTTAAGATCTCCTGCTTTTTTTTTACCAACGCTTGAATGCACCATCAGCTTCATTAATGCTGTCCGGAGGAGGATTCATCCCTCCATAAGACCTGAAGGTCCAGATGCGTCTCTCGGGTCCTGTGTCAGGTCTCTGCTGAATAATTTGGGTGTTTCCTCACATTTCTGGACCACCATCATTGTCCCAGTTAACATGCGTGGGAGGGGAATCGAGTTGTTGTCTTTAGGTTACTTGAATGATGAATTTGTCAGATGAGGCAGCGGAGAATGAAAATAAGAATTTAAAAAACTGGATTTTTTTTATAAGAAAAACGACCGTCTCAAAATGTTTTTAAGTGCCCAGGAGTTGATTTGTAGTCTTAATGGGCTGAACTTTAGTTAGGCTTTATGAGTTCTGCGTTTAGCAGAAATCGGACAAAAGAATTAGAAGAATTTGTGAACGAGAGTAGCTTTATTGGGAATTCAGCTGTATTAATATTACACTTAAATTTCCTGTCCTTACAACAAAAAAAGGCAGAAAGATGGAACTTTGAAGCCTGTGCTGAGCACTTAGGCCCATTTGAGTCCAGTTGATCATATACAAGCAAACAAAAAGCCTGGAGAACTATTGCTCAAGGCCGCTTTAAAGGATTACAAGAAAGTCTGACATTCTATCATTCATTTGTTCATCACTTTTCAGTTGTTAGGTCTAAAAATATATATATATATATTGTTTTCAGAACCTAGTCACCATTTTATGCCGGCATTGTGAAAAGTTCTCCTCTCGGTCTTAAACGCAGCGAAAACCCTCCATAAGCACCCCTTCAAACCCCCCCCCATGAGAATCGGACACTGACTGGCCTCAGCCCTGTCAGGTGCACTCATCCCTCATCCCTTGCATGCTAAGGCATCCGAACAGAGCAAGAAGCTGCAGGCCCTCCAGTGTCTGAAAGCGCTGGCTTTCCTGAGGAGGGACAGAGGCATCCTGTCTTCAGGCTCGGCACTCGTCAGTGATCGTTTTGTATTTCTAAAGAGCCGCCGATTCCCAGAACTTGACTTCCTGTCTCCAGTGCATGCCCCACCGCCGCTGTGCCTGACCAGAGAAGCGGAACCTCGTGTTTAAAGTGTGAGCTTTCATTGCCTCCTCGACAGCCTGTTGAGAATTTCCTTTGTGCCGACCTGCTTACTCTTGGGCCCGGGGGTGGGGGGGTGGAGGAGTGTGTAACAGAGTAGAGTAGCAGATAGCCCCTGAATATGTGGCACAGGTTATTCTTTTCTTAGAAATGGGTGTTTTTACTAATTAATGTGGACGTTTAGCCAAGATGTCTATAACTTTATTGCCATTTTGTTTTGCTCTTCTGGGTTCTTTTTGGGTTTTTTTGTCCGTTTTTGTTTGGTTGCACCCAGAATTGAAAAGAATGAAAGCTAATAAAACCAGTTTATACTTAATCATCCTCTGCCTTTGCGAGGAGGAGTGCTAAAAGCCACTTCTGTTTTCTTCTGTCATCTCAAACGCACTGGCTGCTCGCTGGCGTTCTCCCACCGAACAAATGAAGAACTTGGGTTGGTTTGTGTTTCAGTGCGTGACACCTACGTAAGTGGCTTTACTGCCAGTGGCTGTTAGAGCTCTGCAGCGAGTGCAGCCCTGTCATTAATGCAGCTTCATGTCCGTCCGCCCGTACCATCATCTTCCTCAAATTACAGCCCACACATTTTATTTTGTGCCTCCCTGTGTCAATACGCTGTGTATACACACCCCACCGGGCACCGGGCCGTAAAACAGGCCATGCAAAAACCACTGCTAATCTCCTACAGGGCCAGAAATTTGCATCAAATATTCTTTGAGGCTGTAGATGCCACTTCCTGAGTCCAGTTTCACTTCCTGCACCGTTTGACCTTGGATTACGGGAGCACAAAGTTTGTGACAACATCTGTGTCTGTTTCAGGCGACCAGGCAGTTTCTGGAGGAAATCAACAAGTGGACCAGTCAGCATGGAGTTTCACCGCTGACCAGGGAATTGGCCGTCAAGTTCCTCATGGCTCGCAAGTTCGACGTCCTCCGCGCCATCGAGCTCTTCCACAGTTACAGGGTAAGGAGACGGCGAGAGGGTGACGGCGCTCTCTGGAACCGAGGTCAACACGTCCTGAGTTAGCATAAGCGAACGCAAAGCCAGTCAATCTACACACTGACTGTTTTTGTTTATGCATTTGGCATAAAGACGCTTTTTATCCAGAGCAGCTTGCACTGGTAGGTGTGTAGGGTAAGGGGGTCTTACCTGAGGACCCCTACTGGAGGTAGTGCCTTTCATGCAGGGGATTTGAACCCAGGTCACCCACATGAAAGGTGTTTTTTTTCTTTTTCGTTTTCAGTTAAATTTGGTGGTTAGAAGAAAAAAAAAGACGGAGAAGATATGCTCACTCTCCCTCTGAGAAATTCTCGATCAGGCCACAAACCGCTGCCCGGGTTAAGTTTGACAGGCAAAGTGCATCAAGGTTGCACCCAGTGCGCGTTTGCTGCCCCGTCGATGCTATGAAACTCGGCTTAGGAGGAAACATCTGGACGCGGTCAGCAGTCGCCTGCAGTCAGACCCAGACTCTGATGAGGATTGTCTTATGCAGAAAAATGGTGACTTGCACCTGTGTAAAAGTGGCAAAAGGAGCTGCTGATTAGCTGCTGAGTACCAGCTCCAGTGTGTGTGTGTGTGTGTGTGTTTGAACGTCAGATCTGAGGGAAGCTTCCAGAAGAGGCGTGGAAAATCGTCACAGGAAAATACTGTTCAGAGATGAGTGTCAGTGTAGAGACTGTAAAAACACACCTTTTGATTGGGGAAAATCATCGGAACATTCAGCTTCTTTTAAAAAAAAAAAAAAAAAAAAAAAAATCATGTTAAAAATTAACAGTGTCTGCAAAAATCTGAGTTTGGATACCAGAGCCAGAACAATAACGTTCTATAAATTCAAGCTTCATTTGTCATGCGCGTGTTGAGTGACAGTTAAAGATTGTAATTTGGTGCCAGCTTAAAGTACTGCATCACGCCTACAAGCAGACACCAATTAGCAGCGTTGCCGTGGACCGCGCACGCAGGTGTTTGTCGAAAAAGACTGCTGCTTCTGTTTGTTTTTTCTTCTTCTTCTTCTCAGGAAAAAAAAAAAAAAGGTCACGAGTGGGTGAAGGGAGACCTCGGTGACAGTGACACTCTTTCATGTGCTGCACCCACAAGTCACAGCTACCCAGCTGCTTTAACGGCGTGCGCCAGGTTCCTGGAAACCTCTAACAGAGCCACAGAAACCAAATGTGAAATCCATTTTCTGTTTTTTGGTTTGGTCGTGCGTACCGTCGCCTTGCTTTGTTAATTTCCTTCCATGTAGCTTATTGTTAGCTGCGATCTTCTAAAAGCGTCTGCATGATGCATAAACACAGTTACGGTGTCTCTCGCTTTGTTTCCAGAGTGCTTTGTTGAGCTTAGCCGGTTTGGTGAACAGTTGGGACTCTATCTATATGCATCTGATGCGCTGAGCATCGCCCTGAAACACCTCTGCGTCAAACGCAAAGAAAGCCGAGTTACTTGGTGGAATACAGACTTGAATAAATGGTTGATCAAACAGGTGGAAGGCTAGAAGTCGCGAGGAGAGGTCTCAGCGTCACTGAACAAGTCTTTGAGGCTGCAGCCAGGCAGCAGCTCTCCTGAGCTCAGATGCAACAAAAACCCGCAGGCCGGGCCTCTCAAAACTGAACTACGCACTGGGAGACGTTTAAAAATGGCTTTTCAAAGAGCTTTTCTCGAAATACGTGTTGAGTTTATCAGGTTGAGGGAAAAAAATAAATGAAATGGAATAATAACGGCTTGTGCAGATCAGATGAGGTTGATGAAGTTAGTCTGAGGAGGACCGTGACGTTTCACTCTTAAACGATATTAACTGAAGAAGAGGACTTTTTTTTACAGCGCCATGTGGCTTTTTGATGCACGGTGGTTGAACAACAGCTGTGCGTCTCAAATGAACATTGCTGATCTTCTCCTTTTTTTTTTGCTTCCTGTTTGTTTGCGGCGCTCTCAGCCACCTCCCTCTGGGAAAACCATCAAGGGGAAAGAGGCCCAAGTTTAAAGCGTACACTCGTGTGTGTGTGTGTGTGTCTGTGTCTGTATATAGCAGCTGGGTGTGTTAAACATCAGCTAAAGGGGCGCTGTGACGCCATCTGTGCGCATCTGAGTACAACATGTGATGCGGGACTCGACGGCAGAGCATGACTGAGTGCAACAGTGAAGGAAGAACAATAGCATGTCACAAATGAAGTGGAAAATCATGCTGATAATGCTGTACCTCCGGGGCAGGAGCAGCGCACCTGACTGCTGCCGTTTTAAGTCCCACCTAGATAATTGCACACTGAAGACGTTCTCCTGCCGGTGGGTAGTATTTACCGGAAAGTCGAGGATAGAAACCTCGTACTGTCTCTCCGTGGGTCACACTTGTGCAGATGTTACTCTGTCCCGGTCTGAAGCTGCAGTACGGGACTCGATCTGCACAGATCTGCTCTCGTCTGTGCAGCCGGCACACGGAAAGCTGCCAGACGTCTCGCACTCGCACTCTAATGACCCGAACAGTTGCAGAACGTGGACGGGATTGTAGCACCTACTCTTTTTTTTCTTTTTCCTTTTTCGTACAGTTACTTCAACCATCGAGGCGGGTCCTCGTTTCAGCAGGGAGCGCCTCGCCTGCATAAATGCGACTCATTCATGAGGGCCATGAATGAGACTTTGAGAAGGATTAGCCTCGCCCCGCCACGGCACAGTTCGTTTAACTCGGTTTGTGCTGCGTCAGCACCGGGACAGAGGCGGGGAACGAGTCATTTGTCTGAACAAACGGGGGGTGGAGGGGGGGTGGGTAGAAAAAGACCAGGCAGGCAATTAGACTGAAGCTGAGACTGTATCTGAATCATTTGAGATGGTGTTAAAGTGAAGCAAAACTGAACTGCTTAGAACTGTGATAAACCATGTATTTAGGATCTTTCTTTTTTTTTTGTTAAGTTGGTAATAGTTTCCTCTCTATCTTAAATAACAGTACCAAGTAAGTAACTAATCTAAAGTCTATTAGATCTTGGTTTAAGAGCAAACGGAACAAACAGGAAGCAAAAATAGATCAGCAATGTTTCGGCATGCCTGCAGTAAAGGACACGGCTCAAAACTTCACAAAATAAGCCTGTTGGCTTTTTCTTCTCTCTCTCTCTCTCTCTCTCTCTCCATCTCTCTCTCTCTCTCAGCTCTGAGTGTTGGACCTCTACAATGTTTGTCCACTTCAGTTTGGCAAGAACTCGGGTCTGTTCCTGTTCCAAGTTAACGAAGTCAGCTCCTTTTCAAACTTTTACGGGTTATATTTGACCAGGAAGTTGCGCAGAACGAAAGGGACACGACCTCTAACGTTGCATCATGGCGTTCTGTCACTTTTTTGTTTGGATGGAACTCGCACGTCGGGTTCCCTGAACAATCTGAAGTGCATGCAAATGCGCTCAGTCATGTCAGTGTCCTGGTTTTGTGTTTTCTCTGAGCCGTATTCCAGATGGGATGTTAACATTAAACAGGAGAATGCGGTTATATGTGTATATATAACCTTGTACGTAGTCTTTAAGATATTCAGCTTTGTGATTATGTGTGTGCAGTGATGTCTAATGTCTCTTCTTCTCACCACTGTAATCTTTACCAGCAGAAAACCGGATTATGTGTTCACATGCTTATTATATCCAGGTTTTTTCAAAACCACAACACCACCCAGGATATTTCCAAATCCAATCGCAAGGATGACACATGCATGTAAACTCAATCAGGGAGACAGTCCCATCAATTATTTTCTAGACGACTAACGGAGAGGTGCATTTAAGACTCATTCCAAGCACCTGGAGAGTTAGCTGAAGAAGGTTTTTAGAGGCACAGAATGGGAATCGGATTAATCTTCCTGGAAAGCCGGGCGAGTCGCTCCATTGTTTCGCAGAGAGGAACTCGAGTCGAGTGACGGCCCGACTTCACCTGCTGTGAACTGTTTTTGTTTTGTTTTTCTTCTCAGGAAACGCGTCTTAAAGAAGGAATCGTCCGACTCCAGCCTCAGGAGGAGCCCCTGCGCTCGGAGCTGCTCAGCGGAAAGTTCACAGTGTTGGTAAGAATTTTCCCCCTTCAGTGGAAAGATTTAGCCTCGTCTGAGATTACAAAACAAATTAAAGGACAAGACGGATCATATTCAGTTATTAACAAACCCAAAGCCATCTCCTCCTGAAGGTCTCAGAGCCGCAGCTGAAAATGGTGTCGATGTAATACATTTCACTTCATTCTTTTTGGCAGTGTTTATTAATGCTCCGTATCCAGTTTTAGTTTAAAAAAAGAAGGATGTACAACCCCCGGTGGTTTTCTTTTTCTTTTTTTCTTTTTTTTTTTTTGACAGGATCTGTTAACAAGATCGTTCTAGTCTAACACCTTAGTTATTACATAATGGTCTTCGTGGCCCATCTTGGGATCCACCCTGGGCTCTCATGTTCTCTTTCCTCCACTGTCGGTTCGTTTGAGAACATTAACTGCAGCTACTTGTCTGATAGCCAAACTGTTTCAGTTTTAAAAAGAGGTTTTTAAGCACAAACTTCTAAAGTGAGCTGTCAGTGTCGCATTAAATTAGGTGCACGTTAGTGACTGATGTTGCCAGTGGGTTATTCTGTGAATTTAGCCTTTTGTCAGCTAAATTACTACCATAAAAATGCCCCCACCCCACCCCACCCTGCTACACACACACACACGTACGTGCGCACGCACGCACACACTTTCCTGCGCTCCCCCTCTTCCTTCCCACTGACGTGCCACAGTGGCATTGATGCTGCACATCCTCTTGTCTGACGTCGGAGGTCTCCAGCCTTCAGCAGCGCACTTCATATCCTGTCTGATGTATTTTTAGCCCTCATGCCAGAGAATACGTTGGGGCTTATTTATTTACAAAGGAAGGTTCCGGCGTATCTGTGATCAGCGGGCCTCATTCATGTAGAGGCAGTCTTTACACTGTATTTCTGTGTAAATGTATTCCGTCTCACTCGCTGGAAGAAGAAGAAGAAGAAGAAGAAGAAGAAGAAAAAAACAGGCTGTAGTACCTGCAGCATCTTTATTGACAATAATATGTCCTCCTGCTGAATTGTTGACTGCCCTTTTGGTGCTGGCATCCTGCCAGCAGTCCGTATTTGAACTCAGGTGCCCCCCTGTGGTCATTGTCGACGCTTCAGTTGTGCAGAGCCTTCATTTGACTGCTTTCGCATTTAAAACCGACTCCTCTTAAGTGTCACATGGTTTCAAGGCATGAACACGTTTTCTTCAGACGCAATTCATGCGCTTTAGACATTCCGTGTGATGAGATGTGCAAAACGTCCTCCTCCATGCTCAGTTTGTACTGTGTCCAAAGCAGGAATGACCGATGGAGAAATAACTCATGTCCGCTCCTCCGTTCAGTTATGGCTGTGAAACGGCGATGAAATGCTTTCCTTTGATTGAACGCTGGTTTAACTTGATCGTGTGTGTTTTTTCAGAGCGTACGGGATCCTTCCGGAGCCTCCATCGCCTTGTACACGGCCAAACTTCACCACCCCAACAAGACGGGCAACCACGTGGTGCTCCAGGCCCTCTTCTACCTCCTTGATCGAGCAGTTGAAAGGTGACCACGGGAACAAAAGCTAGATGTGTTTTGTCGGGGAAATTAGTGATATTGGGCATCTGGCAGGCAAATATGGGACAGAGTCCCCCCCCCCACACCAGAAACCTTATGAAGTACATAACCCAATTTATTTCCTGCTGTTAGTTTCCTATAAATGTAATGACTAAAGCGGCAGGCCAATAGGTTTTCTTTGACTGTGTGTGTTGGGAAGTCAGCAGCTCTTTCTTTCAGCTATGTTGGAAAATGCACTTTCACTCTCTTGCATGAGTTAGTAGTTGCGCAAACTTTTTGATTTACCTTATAAGTGTAAATACTGAGCTTTCTGTTTTGTGTCCCCCCCCCACACACAGCTTTGAGACCCAGAGGAATGGCTTGGTGTTCATTTATGACATGGCAGGCTCCAACTACACAAACTTTGAGCTGGACCTGAGCAAAAAGATCCTCAACTTGCTCAAGGTTTGCATCACAGTGCCGGAGACATGTACACAGTGAATATTAATGTCCGTAGACAGGAAATGTCACATTAAGGCGGGTATCTGTGGCGAGTGGTGATGTGTGGTCAATGAGAATCAGTCACAGGGTTGATTGTAAACCAACTTTTCTTTTTTTTTTTTTTCCTTCAGGCGTTGTTGAAAGCGTCTCACTCTTTCCAAGATAAAAATCTAATTAGTGGTGTTTTCCTGGAAAGCGCCTGTCTAAAGGGCAAAATTAAATGATTTGACAAGCGGTGGGTGGTGCTGACGTTAGCAGCCTGTTTCTGCTGCATTTAAGTGACTTATGTTCTGAGAATGTTCTGGTTTGCCAGCTGTGTTCAGCTGAATGGAGCCACGTGTTAGACACGTTGTGACAGGCCACGTACTGATCTGAACAGGGATTGGAGCAGCTGAAGTGTCCTTAATCACATTCGATGGATACTTTGAATGTAGAAGTAACACTATGTAAAAGGAGGAAAAGCATAGTCGGATACAATTGGATCGTTTTTTTTTTTGTTTTTTTTTATCCTCAGAGGTTATCAGCTGAGAAAAAGTAAGCCCAGACACAACTTTTATAGAAAAAAAAAAAAGCATTAATTTCTTGGATTTCAGTATGAAGAATTTGCTTGTGAACCATGTGGTTTATGAGCAGTTGTGCTGTCTGTGTCCACCAGGGGGCGTTCCCTGCCAGGCTGAAGAAGGTGCTGATTGTTGGGGCCCCCGTTTGGTTCCGAGTGCCCTACAATCTGCTCAGCCTGCTTCTCAAGGAGAAACTCAGGGAGAGGGTAAGTGCTCGTTTTTCTGAACGCTCCCACAGCTGCTCTGCAGCTTCGTGTTCTTCATATGTCCTTCAGTAAAACTGCCGGAAATGCACACGCAGTGAGGGAGGGGATCCAGGGTTACATGTGGTCATGTGATTGTCAGATTCTGCCACCTTGATCGTGCCTGGCATGAATCACTGTAAAGCTTCTTGACCCTCACCTGAAACAATATCAAACCGTTTCAAATGAATTGTAAGTTGTCACTGGACACCAGCTTTATTCTTCTCTCTTCTAATTCCAGGTTCAGATGGTAAAAATGGCCGAGCTGCGTCAGCACCTCCCCCGAGACTGTCTCCCCCAGCACCTCGGTGGCCTGCTGCCCCTGGACGCCTACAGCTGGAACCAGCAGCTCCTGGCCGGCCAGAACGGCCGAGTAGACCCCGTGGATGAGCTGGTGGGAATCCCCCTGGAAGAGTCTTCCATCCACGTCCCCGGGCCCGAGTCCATGCGTCCCCAGGAGCTACTGGTGCACCTCGGCAGGCTGCAGCGCACGGGCATCCATCAGGAGTATGAGGAGCTGCGCAATGAAACGCCACCTGGAAGCTTCCACTGTGCACAGTGCGTTTACAGCACCGGACACACACACACACACACACACACACTCAGTGCTGGCGTTTACAATCTGCCGCCGTAAAAGTAGTCCGTGCATTCCACATTCGCCTTCCCTCGTCTATGAGAGCATGAAGGTCAAAATTGAGTGAAGTAATCCAGCCCACAACTCGCTCTATCAGAAATACTTCACTGATCTCTAAGCTGCTATTGGATCATGTTAGAGTTCACTTACAAAGACTTGTAAATTGGTTCATTTCGGTATAAATCCCAGACACAAAGTTATTCAATTAGAGCAGATCAGTTAATTCACCGTGTGACACGGTAGGCCACAGGTAGGACTGACTTCCTTTGGGTGGGATGAGTTTTGTGCTTGACCATCTGAAAAATGCACCTAATTAAACGGACACGTCTGACAATGTTAACTCAAAGTAACCATTACTAACTTTCACATTGAACTGGAATGGCATGTACAGCAACTGGCTGTCATAGCGTTATTCATATAAGGTTCCGTTTGAATTACACTCAGAATCTGTGTTTTCCTCAAATAACTCTGAGCTCTACTTCTACTCATCCTCGTTATCAAGTTAATTCATATTTCCGTTTTTTTTTGTGATCACATGGCTACCATTAAAGGTTACCGCTGGTATACCCATTTATAGTTTTTTTTTTGTTGTTATCAGTGAGTAGCAGTAGGCATCAGAAGTAAGCTTTGCTATTAATCTGCCAACAGAGCCGGCTACAACCAGGAGAAGAATCGCTATGGAGATGTGTTGTGCCTCGATCAAACGAGGGTTCGTTTGAAACCCAGGAGGAACGAGGTAAATTATTTCCCCCAAAAAGTCTTCATGTCGTAAGAAAAAGCCATTTAAAAAAAGCCAGGAAAAAGCCAAATGTGGCAAACTTTAAATGACAGCGTTTTATTGTTCTAACAGAGATCAGATTACATCAACGCAAGCTTCATGGACGGCTACAAACAGAAGAATGCATACATTGGTACTCAAGGTAATGACACAACTGTCATATATTTTCTGACGCTGCGCATTGACAAATGATTGCATTTTATTTGTGGTTAGATTCTGATTAAAGCTCTAAATATTTTCCACAAAATGACACCGTTGGTGATTTTTGGGGGTCAGTCATCTCAGTTAAACAGCTGTTAAACGGTAGAGCCTGTGCTCGATCTGAGTCCCCACTGACGGTCAAACTGACAGGATGTTCGTTTTAGTGCGAGAACTCATTTGTTGAAGGTGGCTCGAGCCGTCTCAAACGGACAGAATAAGGCGATGGACTTCGGGAGATTAGATTGAGAAGTTCACATTAAAGAGCTGCCAGAAGCAGTGGGGTCTGCTGGTAATGAATGTAAGTCGATTTGCTCATTCGTTTGACACCAAACTGCTGGGTGAATTTGTAGGTCCGCTGGAGAGGACCTACGGGGATTTCTGGAGAATGGTCTGGGAGCAAAACGTCCTCGTCATCGTCATGACAACCAGGTAGTTTGAGCAACCAAAAAAAAAAAAAAAAAAAAAAAAGGCTCCAGTTTCTCCTTTCGAGCTTGGGTCAGAATGAAATTTCACCGAGCGCTTTCTGTCCCCGTGCTGCAGGACAGACGAGGGCAGTCGGAGGAAGTGTGGACAGTACTGGCCCCTGGAGGAAGGTGGACAGGAGGTTTACGGCCATATAGCGGTGGTGAACCAAAGGGTGGACCATCACACCCACTACAACCACACCACCCTCGAGCTCCACAACACTGAGGTACAGTTTTTGCCGGATGCTCGGCAGACTGCTTGGTGTGAGATGCTTTTTCCTCTGTTTATACTTAGCAGGCGGATGTGACATTATGTGTCTTTTCACCTCAAAAGACTCACGCAGTTCAATAAATTCTAAAAGAAGTGTACTTGGCTACATGATCTTGCCCACCTCACTCTATATTTAATTACCCAACCCCCTTCCTCTGATAATAGTTTCACCACTAAGTTGGTGTCGCCACACAATCTGCAACAACATATGATAATATGGACCGAGTTATGCGGCGCCAGTTCATGTAGCTGTGAAGGCAGAAACGAGCCCTAATATAGTGCTCCCTGCCATGTGATTGGGTGGCAGCTGGAATAGGCAGCACTGAATTAAATCAGGCAGGTATAGAAAGTGGATGGATGGATGGATGGATGGATGGATGGATGGATGGATGGATGGATGGATAGATGGATGGTGTTTTAACTTGAACCACAGCAAGTATTAGATGGTGAAAAATGAGCTTTTCTGATTATGGCCCTTTTAACCTGTTCTTTTCGGAAATAATTGCGACATGGAAACCCTGAACTGGATAGTGTAGTGGTAAGGTTGCCACCTTTCATGTGGGTGACCTGGTTTCAAATCCCCTGCATGAAAGGTACTTCCTCCAGTAGGGGTCCTCAGGCCTTACTCTACACACCTACCAGTGTAAGTCGCCTTGGATAAAAGCGTCTTTATGCCAAATGCATAAACATGAACTTTTTATGAATTCAGTCAAAGATTCGATCGTGAGTCAATACCAGGTGATTTATTGTGTATCGACTTACGAATGAGTCATTTAAACAAATGGCACTACATGCAGTCCCACTGACTGTGCATAAAGCAAGCCTTTAAGTGAACAGCAAGTAGGGAATAAAATAATCGCTGTAATAATATACAAGAGTATAAAATAACTGAGAATCTTGGAAGGCATTTTAGCAGATAAATCCTTATCACGTGGCAACATGTGTGTATATATCTCACCTAATGACGGAGATCGGAACGATATCCGTGTCAATCCAAGTGGAAAACACGAATACCTCCAGTGGTGCCGTTTCCAATGTGAATGTGTTTTCTTTATGTGCTCAGACGTGTGAACAGAGGCACGTGAGTCATTTCCAGTACCTCAGTTGGCCCGACTACGGGGTCCCCACCTCAGCAGTGACTCTCATCGACTTCCTGGGAGCTGTGAAGAGACAACAGAGAAAGATGGTGAAGGCTTTGGGCCTTCAGTGGACAGGCCACCCACTGGGACCTCCAATGGTGGTCCACTGCAGTGCAGGGATCGGGAGAACGGGTGAGATTATCAGATTTTCTGATTTAAGTTTGATATTTTTATCCAAACTAGATTAGTCGGCTTTCCTTTAACCCTCCCACGCCACTCTCGGTCTCTTCCCACTCAGCGGTGTTGCTAACTCTAACTAAGCCTTGTTGTTGGCAGGTACCTTCTGTGCCCTGGATATCTGTCTGTCCCAGCTGCAGGACGTCGGCTCGCTCAACGTGTGTCAGACGGTGAGGCGCATGAGGACGCAGAGGGCCTTCAGCATTCAAACCCCGGACCAGTACTACTTCTGCTACAATGCCATTTTGGAGCACGCCCAAAGGCAGGGCCTGCTCCCGTCCAATCAGTGAGCTTCAGCCCCGACGTCCTGCGCCAATCCACGAGCCCCGACATCTCTGCAGTCAGTCTGTTAACTCCGGAGCCACGTCGTGTGACCAGTTCGTACGAGAAAGCGACCTCCTCACCGGAGAGAGGCGTTGTTTTGAGACGAGGCCACAACGCAGCGACGATAAAAAAAAAACGCTTGATTGTTGACGTGGTGTTTTAATGTGATAATATTGTGGCTGCCAACAATGTGACCTTTTTTGTTTTTGCTGAACATATCTCCGAAAGACGTGCAGTAGAGTGACCAAACTGCTCGAGTAATGCGTGGTCAGGCACACACACACCGGGTCAGCTGGGGTAACGTTAGTCTTTAATTTATTCATGTGTCAGTGATTGGACCTTTTTTTTTAAAGGGGTAGTTCACTCCAAAATATCTTAACAGCTAACATGAACGTAGCCATCACAGTCCAAAAAACAAACAAAAAAAGCTTTCCCGTTTCCTTTAACTGCTGCTGTAGCTTAATCAAGTATTTTAATGGCCAAATAAATGTCACCCGGTCTTAATTATCTTGTGTATGAAAGCTGAGCTGGAGCTGTGGTGGCTAACTTGCTTCGTGTTTCTCTAGACAATTATGTATATGTTTAATTGAGTGAATTATTGCTTTAAAAACATACAGTTCTTAATTTCCACCCTCAGGCAACAACAATAAGGTAGCCCCCCCCCCCTCGCCTCTCTTTGTCCACTTAATACGTGTATTCACCACAGTGCATTTTGAGCTCCTGGTAAATGTCAGACGGATGCTAGTTTCGCATCGTTTCAGTCGTACCGAACACAAGGAGGCGAGACTGCAGTTTGCTGCCAAACGACATCTTTGTCTAAAGGTGTCGAGCGAAGGAGTTGTTTGAGTGGACACCAGTTAAGAAGGTTAAAGCAAATCCAAAACTATCAGTCCGACATTTCGTAAATGGCTGCTGCAACTTTTCTTGTTTGTTTTTTTTTTTTGTTTCACTCCTTCGACTGTTGCCCATTTCAGTTTTTTATTTTTATTTTGAATGTTTTTCCCCCATAGGAGTCCAGTCAAAGACCTTCCATGTTGTCTAAATGTAAAAAAGCCTATATAGTGACATCATTGGGCATGTGACTGTACTTGGGTTACGTCCACTGAGGGCGACTCTGCAGCCGTGGACTGTTTGACCGGCGGGAAAACCTAGAAAAACACGTTTGAAATGGTGAAGAGCTATTGTGCAATCAACTGTTTCGTTCAGATCCAGAAAGAAGTCTGGGATGTGTTTTTTTTTTTTTTTTTTTTTTTTGTTTGTTTTGTTTTTTCTTTTAACAAAATTGTAATCCGTAAATAGAAGAGAGCCAAATAGATTTCTGGCCATTGGAGGTCTTATAGGTAGATCTGTTGCTGCCTTGGCTCTGCTGCAGTAAGGTGTCACACATCCCCACACACTCTTGATTAAGGCCAATCACGCTGCAGTGGCTTTACCACTGAGACGTACACTTGTCAGTCAGCAGTTAAGACCTCACAAGTAGTGCAATATGTTTTCCTTCTTCTTTTTTTTTTTTAAATACATAAATCACATCTTAGCACTTTGGGGAAAAAAAGAGGATTTTTTAATTTTTTTTTTTTTTTTTTTTTACAGAGAAACCAGAAACGAACGACTAAATGAGTCGTGGAGTAAATAAGCACAAATGTGTACCCGCCACACCTCGTTGGGCACCTGTCAGAAATATATTTTCAGTATCGCTACTTTCCAGGCTGTACTTTCATCTGGTCCCAGTATCCTGCCATTTATTATGGAACTAGTACAAAAGCAGTGTCTGCGTGTCATGTGTTGCATTGTGTTGCGTTCTTTGCTACAGAATTCATATTGAATTTGCCGGTAGTGAAGCGTTGGTGTCGAGTCTGCCATCCTCATGTACTCTTTGATTTTTAGAATTAGTTTTCCTTTCAGCGATAGACGCAAAATGTGCCCTATTTTATTTTTCTATTGTACTCAGCAAATGTTTTCATACAATTGCAGTTACCTGTATTAATTTTATACTTGTTCTGTTATAGCCCATTACGTTATCATTCCTATACCCATTGATTCAAGCTATACCGTATTAAATGCAAACTACGTCAGCACATACGCTTGTAAAGGTTGTTTCTTTTTGTTGCTGAACTGAACTGATTTGACCCGCTCTGCCCCCTTTTGCAGGCAGTTGCTCAGAGTTTATAAAACTGTGCACTTGAGGTTCAATTCAATGTCCCTAAGATGCAGGAATCTGCTTCTGTCTTATTAAATTACTTCAGAGCTGCCTTCATCAATATTTTTACGTCGGCGGCAGGTCAGCTGTCGGAGCATTTCGCTGGTGAGGCGAACCCACTCCCCTCAGCCTAATATGGCATCTCTCACTTGATCTTCTCTTTTTTTTTGTTTTATGGTCTGTGGCTTTACTGTTCTGACTCACACCCACAGCTGTTCTGAGCAGGAAAGCTCCAGTAGATCCACAGCACATTACCTGCCTGGGATCAAACAGCTGAGAGGAGTTACGGTCCCTCAGAACAGAAGACAATGGGGCAACAAATGGGACTTTAAAAGAGAGACGTTAGCTTAAACAGTAACTGCTACACGAGGCTCACTGTCAGTAATAAAGAGGGTTCTGCTGTTCCCGGCAGCTTTATAGAAACACTGCTGGATGTCATTTAGACAGCAGCCTGGCAACTTAAATTTTTTTTTTGTTTTTTTTTTTTTTATCAAATTATTAAATGCCTCCAAATTAAGGAAGCAGGCTACATTCAAGGAATGCTTGAAGATTTCCATTATAAACAAAGAAATTAAGCCCGATGTTCTGATCAGGTTTTTTTTTCAGTCTGAAACGCAATATTTCACGGCTCTTAATACGCCGCGTACGTAAATGGGCCAAGTGAGCGTACGTATTTTCTCTCTGAACAATTTGCCTTCTGGATTGAATCATTTTCGGATGATAATTCGTGTAACGAGGGAGAGCGCGGCCCTCCTTGAGACTTCAAAAGGACTTAAGTGTTGACCTCCTGTGACCGTGTATTCCAGAACTGCTACTTATCTGTAGTGGAAGAAAGTACAAGGTTTCAGGGAGTGTTCCAGTTAAAGAAGGTTAAAACACCACCAACACCAAACCAATCCCACTTTATTTGTTAAGCACTTTTAAAAGAACCACAGTGGGCCAAAGTGCTGTACAGGATCAATAAAGCCAGAACAAATAAAAGATTCACAAGAAATTGCAACAAAATAAAATAAAAGTCAACGTAACACAGGTGCGTTTTAAGAAAAGATCACCTAAGAAGATCCACAAGTGGAAGTGTCACAGTTTTGGGCCGGAAACACTCAAAGATGGATGCATCTTCATGGAACGTACTGCTGGACAGGTACAGGTACAGGTAAGGACCTTTTTTTTGGTCGAAGATGGACCGAAGACCCAAAAACCTGCTGCCAGTGTCATAAAAGATGCTCTACTCCAGCATCCGTGCGAGTTTATGACGTTCGTGCAGGAGAACGTGTCGGCTTTAAAGATAACGGCTTCCTTCCTCACCTAATTAAGATCCAATAAGGAACTTGTGGATCCTCCTAAAAGGTGAGACTTACATTGAAGAAAAAGGATTGCACACGCCTGGCCTCTCTATTTTGGTGGCTGCTGCTTTAACAAAAGTCGGTCATAAACAGACGAAAGGCCCATGGCACTTATTGGAAAGAAGCAAGCGCTTCATTGGTCGCTGCACTGTATTTTTGAGTGACTTATTCCGGGAAAAAAAAAACCCACAGTTTTTAAACCATCTAATCCTCCTGCAGTGAATCCAGCCTAAACACTGCTCCTGTCTGAATACAAGTCTAGGTAATGATTACCTGTCACTTGAGCTGACAGCTCAACGTCTCAAAGAACTGCTCGGCTCCAAAAATAGTACGTAGTGTTTGCACTACTGCTAAACTGCCGCGTACGTTGAATTTAGAAAGGTGGTGGGGTTTACCGCCACACCAGGAAATTCGGCTTCGTGATCAACAGCAATGAAAAGGGAAGTACTCTCAAGGCGAGTGCTGTGAAGCATGCTGGGAGCTGAATTCGGCAGCACATGGATATTTTTCTTTCCTTTTTTTGTTTCTTCACAATGCTTTTCTCGGTTTTTCGGGTGTAGTCTGATGTCCTTGGGGCAAATGGTTGCTTTTCTGTGCTTTTTCTGCAGCTGAAAAACTCGCCGAGAGGCCGATTGAGTTCATGAAAAGTGTCCGACTAACGCTGATATCAAGAAAGCCTCCAATCGTTGCGAAAGACACTGCAGGCAGGAAAACATGCAATCACGATGAGAGAGAGAGACGTGCGTAAATGCGACAAAGCAAAAGTACCCGGTTATGACACGAATAAGGTCAGATGTTTGGGGTTTTTTTTTATTAAAAAAATGTCCAGCTTCCAGTCTCACTAACTTGCTCATTGAGAGTGAAATCTATCATCAAGTCTCCCTAAAGTCTGCGAGCATGCGATGAGAATTTTTGAGAAATAATCCACTCTTGTAATCCCGTCTCCAAAGAAAATTGGAACACTGAAAAGAAACTGAAATCAGTTCTCTTCAAACCATTTGATCCCTAAATATTCAAACAAAAAAAAAAAGGAAAAAAAATCATATTTTGAACTACAAAGAATGTTTTGCTGTGCGTCAGCAACTATGCAGAAATACGCAGTCACCCCTCATTTCTTTATACATTACCTGGAAAACAGGAGATGGGGCCAGAGATTTATTCAAATATTTGTAAACATACATGAAATACAAGGCAGACGCAGAGTTTGTACAAGTTTAAAAGTCAACATGAGGTCTGAACCCTCTTAGACGAGCTTTCATGTAAGCAGTCTTCAGGAATAGTTCTCCAGGCTTCTTGAAGGACATTCCAAAGCTTTTCTTTGGATGTCGGCTGCCTTTAGTTCTGTTCTCTGTCAACATGATCCCACACTGCTTCAGTAATGTTGAAGTCTGGGCTCTGGGGACCATTCATCCCTCCATGCGACCCGTTGCCATTGATTTTCTGACGGGTACGCATGTCATTTGGCACACTTTGGCCTTTTTTTCCCTGTTTCCCTTCCTTGAGAATGGCTTCTTGACAGCCATCCTTCCATGGAGACCGTTTCTGATGACACACGACACTGAGATTAAGTCTCAACTCTTTGGGAACCACCTCATTGGTGCAGAAATACAGATTTGTGTCTGTTAAACTCTGTTGTCATTGGTATTTATCATAGATTCAACTAAAGAAATGGGAATAAATGATGTGACTGCGTGACAGGCTGCTAGCAACAAAGTACCTAGAGATCAAGTACTAAGTAAGAACTTTCGATTCAGGTTAGCATTGTTCAGATATTTGCGTATCTGATGGTTACATGGGAATGACTCAGCCTCTCTGAGTTTTTCACTTTTAAACTCAATCAAGTTACTGACCTGTTACCAGTTAAACTAGCTGAGAGATGTTCCCTCCATTATTTGGTTTTAATCCATAAACACTCGCTTTTCTCGTCCTATTTGCCACCGTGCTCATTTACAAATTGCGCGTCTTTTGCCAGATATATTTTTGATGATAAAAGCATCCGGTGCGATATTACGGGGAAAAAAGTACTAAAAATGTAGAACGGCTCCTTACAGTAGCCTTAATCTAATGAATATAATCACCGTATTACCGTTGCTGGTGCTTTAGCTTTACCCGACTTGGTTTTTGAACAGGAAATATAAACTAAAAAAAAACACTTGGCCTCATTGCTTTCCACCCATGCCAATAACTATCCAATGAAGAAAAAAAACAATCAACGAGTAAGATGGAGGTTTGTGCAGCATGTTGTGCCTGTTGCAGACCGAGCTGTTGGAGCAGGCTCGGGCTGCAGTGGATGGTGGTGCTGCCTCGGTTTTAGCGGGTCATATTCAAAATAAAGTGACGTCGGCTGGAGTGTGCGCCAATGCCAGCGGAGGGGGGCGTCTCCAACTATTTTGTTACAAACACGAATCCGGAGTAAGGACTCTTTTTCTGGGTATGTAACAGCTGCTTAAACTAAATAATACCAAGACTATTGCTGCTAAAACTGCTGAGCGATGATTTTGGCGGTTCGTGGTCAGTCACGCCGCTTGTGGTCGTAGATTATTTGAAAACGGGGGGCTTTTTAATGCTCGTAAACGGCAGTTGAATTGGCAGAAACATAACGTGGTAGACGGCCAGATCTGCAGCACGTCATTATGTCGGCTAGTAAACAATCTCCCGGGGTTGTAGGGTGACCATCCGAGGAGCCCCGCTGCCTACAAGTCGAAACATTCTCGTCTGCAGGGTAGTGGGAGAATGTAACGCTTGTTTGCGAATGGATCGGTAGGGGTGGCGGTGGTGGGAGGAGGGGTTGTTGTGGTAAGACAGGTTAGACATTTTGCCCCCCCGACTACTCAAGTAAACAAAGAATATCACCCGTTAAAAGCGCGGTTGATCTCTCCGAGAGGGGTGTGGGAAATGGGGCTGCGTCCTCACGGGAAAGCGGGGAATGGCGCGGCTCCGCCGTGCCGATGTTCCCGTACAGCGGCGCCGTAGTTCCCGTTTCGTTTGACTTTGGCATTGTTTAATAAGGGCAACTGGCTCGGCTCTTGCCGCCCAGAAAAAAAACGAAAAAAAACGCCGTGCTCGCCGCCGAGGCCCCGCTTCTCTGCGTCCACCGGAGCTCGTGTAAAAGCTTCAACCGCCAGCTGAAGGCGGTTTGGTGCCGAGGACTCTTTTGTTTCAAGTGTACAGACGAGAGTCGACCGACGTGCAGCGCGAGGGCTAGTTGCTCCGTGTCGAGGGGTGGTGGTGGTGGTGGTGGCGGGGGGTGTTTCCACAGCCCGCACTGCGTTTTGTTTCACGCTTTTACACGAAACTTGGGAAATGGCATAGAAAGTAGACAGTAGATACTCATTTATTGTGCGTTTAGAGAATTCAGAGTGTTTGGTTTAGTTCGGGTTTCTTCTCACGACGGACACGCATACGGTAGGGAGAAGCCACTCGGGACAGAGGAGTGTATGTGTGCGCTGCAGCCTACGATCGCTGCCGATTCCTCTGCCTGGGTTAGAAGGAGGAATCCCGGGCTGAATGTTGCAGCTCCGCCTGTCGTGGGCGATGGTTTATTTTGGAAGTTCCACCTTTTTGTGGATTTGTAATGACGACTCTGCGCGCTGATTGGCGGCGGCGTCTCCCTAATAGATTTGTGGGCGGGGCCTGAGAGTGCAAAGGCAGACTCCCTCCTCATAAAGTCACGTGTCAACAGAGTCCAGGAAGTAACCAATTATATGGATTGGTTTCAGTGCATGATGGATGGATGGAAAGATCACTTTGTTAAATTCAGTGGGAAATTGCAGGGTTATGACAGCGGCAGGGGCCTGTTGTCAGTCCCGAGGAAAATCTTTAAAAGACAGATACAAAATTTGAAAGCAAAACTTAAAACAAAGTTGTACACGTATATATGCTACAACTGACTCAGGGGCCTTCAAATAATATATTTAATCTTATATATCTATATATTTTTGCACATTTAAGCAGATTGTATGACTCTTGTTTAACTTGTGGAACCTTCATACATTCTTACTCAAGACTTTCAAGAGATAAGTCTACATTTTGTGTCAATTAACCATAAAGTTATCTTTTAGAAAAAAGAGAGAATCATCATCCGGACCGCCTCGACCTCTGATCAAAATCTGCCCCCAGTCACTCAGTTGTAACTGCTCTGTTATGAATTGCCAAATGGCCTTCTGGAAAACAAATACGGCTCATAATGATACACACCTCAGTGTGGCTATGGCCACAGTTGTGTACAGACTGCCAAAAGAATTAGGTCTGGTCTGGTCGGAGCCAAGATTCGTTTTACAGCATCCACGAGGTTTCTGTCAAAGTTTTCCGGGTAAAAACGAAGAGATGTTTTTGTTTAATCTACATAAAAAACATTATTCGCCGTGTTTAAGACTAGAAAAGTAATAATAACAGAGAAACGACTAATTTCCCCCCACTTGTAATGCATCCGAGACTCCATTCAGCATTGTCGCGCTTCAAGTTGAGTACAGAGGGGTGTGCTCGGCAACTGTGCTGTAAATACGTGATTGACAGCTCAAATTCACAACAGAAAGGATCGCTCCGCCTCCGTGCGGATCCTCTGAATGAACTGACCAATGGTGTGCGTCATGGGGCGGGCATATTTTAGAGAGCCCCGCCTACCTCTCCAGCTAACCGACGGAGATTGTTTTCCTCTCTGGGGGAGATTTTCACTTTGCAGCCACTGCTTGAATTGTTTATTTTAAGTCGCACGCCGCTGACAAGTTGCTTTTCACATATACGTTGCATTCGCGTATTTTCTCGTCAGAGGTGTGGCGGTTAAACTACATATAACGGATTATCAAATCATCATCTGCGAACTTCGGCTTGCTGTTTGGGAGAGGGGTGAGTTCATTCAGTAAGCTAATGCAACTAGCTAGTTAGCTTCCTACCGTTAGCAGACGTTTTTAAGTACAACACACAGGGGATCGGCGTCTTCTTAGATGTCATTCACACATAGACAGACCGAATACAAGTAGTCTAACAAATAGATAGTTGATTAGTGATAGTTATAAATTGTTTTAACAATCCAGATCGCTAATGGTCACCTGCATGTGCTTCCCTCTTAGCCCCGGATGGTACTCCGCGTCGGTCTACCCATGTTGTTTACATTAGCTAGCAGCTAACTGGCAGCTCAGAACCCCGGCGACGAAACTAGTTTTCGGTGAAGTTATGAAAATAATCAATACAATATGCTTAATTCGTGGTATACACGGAGACGGTCACAAAGTCGGATCGTTTTCTTTCTTACCTGAAAGAAATTGAGTGGAATTTGCTGAACTCCTGCGCCACGCTCTAAATGGCGGGCGTATGGAAAGCGTCGTGCTGTAACTCGAGGTCGATGCTTGTGTTGCTAGGCCACAAACGGAATGGTGAACGGGTGTTGTGGCTATTGGCGTGCAAGAGTTGGCGGTTTCACCCGTATGCGACTATACCGTTACCACCGAGAGTGAAGTCGGTTTATCTAAATGCAGCGGACTGGCTTTCTGTGGCTGCGGAGTGTACGGAGCGAGAAATTGTTGGGTCAACAGCTCCACTGTCGTCAGAGCGAGAGCGTTAGCTGCACACGACCGCTTCAGTCTGTCACTGTGTCACTTTGACACATTCGAGGTTGTGAAACGTTTTCTTTCTTTTTTTTTCTTTTATTCTCAGCGCTCGGGTTTCTAGCTTTGTTTTATGAGAACACCGTTCATTCAAATGTCTGTAAGTTGTCGCTGTCTGGAGGAAGTTGTGAATGGCAGACGGGAGTCCCACGTTCCCGCAGCACCTGTTTGTTGCACCGGTGACGTAGGCTGCCTGCGTTTCATTGGCTGCGGAGACTGCATGTTGCACATTCAGTACATGTTACCATTTTAATCCATGGAAGATGTGTACCCCATCCAACGCTTTTGCAGCGACTGAGCTCCGAGTCTAAGAGACAGAAATTAGAGGGAAATTGTAGCTTTGACGTGTTAAGCCGTGACACATTAGATTGAATAGACGGATTGTGTTTTTGCAGAATAAAGTCTCATCCAGTACCATTCAAACTGATTCATAGGATTGCTCCATAATTTACTCTTGATACATAAGCAGCAGGGTTTAGCTGTGGATTTGAGGCTCACAAACAAGTTCAACCAAAGGTGTAATCGGGGCACTTGAAGATGCTTCACCGTGGTACATGCAGATTTAAGTCTCTTGTCAGTTTTTGTGTTGCTGAAAGCTTGTCAGAGACCGCGTGGTCAGTTATATTGATTGTCTCAACCAAGCTCCGAAACTGGGTAGCTGGCACTGTGTATGTCCATAAATTCACACTAGAAGTAAAAGGATATTGCCACATGCTCTTTTTAAAGTGACAAAATGAGATTATGGGGCTGACGGAACTTGTCAATTGTCGGTCAGTCTTGAATCGTGTCCATATGTTGCTCTTCATTCCCAGGTCTCGCAGCTCTCCCGAGTATGAGTTCATAATGAAGCGGCGTCTGGAGGATCAGGAAACGGGTTTTGCGTCCCAGCAGCGGCGCCTTCCGGGCAACGCCGAGGCTTTCCAGCATCGTGTCCTGGCCCCTGCTCCAGCTCCTGCTGTGTATGAAGCCGTGTCTGACAACATGCAGCCCACAGCCGGCGTCCAGTACACCGTCCCGCAGGGATACCAGGTACTGTGCACCTGTTTTGTTTCTAAGCTTCTCACTTTTTTTGTGTTAGAACAAGAGAAAACCGCAGTTTACGTCATTAAACGCCCCCATTTTGGTCTTTGCTTGATACCATGTGGGTCTGTTTGGCGGATATGGAGACGGAAGCTTTGTTTCTTATATTTCTAAGAATATGTCTCTCAACTACAAACTGTGCAGGCACCCTAAGTTGTGATTTTATGACATTGTTGCAGTGCCAAAAGTCTTAATAAATGTAATGAAACATCACTGTTTTCCCAGGTCCCCACCGTGGCCCAGAACAGTGGCGGGCACGGACACACTCCGAGCCCAGCCGTCCACGCGGGGTCCCATCACCACAGCCCAGCAGTTCAGTCCCACGGGCCCCCAGTGATGTCAGGGCACAGCCACACGGCAGCTCCGCAAGCCACTGCACAAGGCCACCAGCAGTTCCAGAGGCTTAAGGTGTGTTAGCCCACATGTCGCATGTTTTTATTAAGAAATGTCACAGAAATTTAGTGCCAAAGCAGGGAAATTCGTATAAATATGTCATTAGAGCTTTTTGGTAGATTGTTATATTTTTTTTTAGCACATACAGTCTTGTGTCATCTGTTAATATTTTGCTTCCAATCAGCCAGATTTTCTTTTGAGCTCGTCCTGAGCGGTAGTATTCTAGGTTTTCGGAGGGCCGTTCGACTGCTTTTTCAGTCCAGACCTGATCTTTTTTTTTCAGAGCAGTGCTTTTTTTTTTTTTTTTTAAAGCCACTTGACACTGAACTTTGAAACATTCAAGCATAAAAAACTCGCGGAATGAACCAGTGTTGTGTGTTAAAAGAGCCAGTTTTAAGTTTAGTCTTTTGGCACTTTGTCGCCTGCGTCCTGTCACAAATGCACATCGTTTGTTCCCTTTTCCTTAGTCTCATCCAGGAAAAAAATCCAAAGATAAAACGCCGTTTGACAGGCATGAAATCTAATTTCTGTGCCAAACGGAATTGAAAGAAGCTAAATCCCTTCAACTCAATGATTCAAAATTGATACTATATGCCTGTTAATCCAGGTTATCTTCGACTACAAGGAAGACTGGTTGTGGAAACTATGTGAGAGAGAATAGAAAGCAGCCTTCAGGTCAGCAGATACATTATGTGAAGCAGCTTTGGTCAGCACACATACTTGCTTTCCATATTAACACATCGACACACTTGCTGATTTTCCAGAGTTCTGACCAGAGAGTAATAAAAAAAAAAGTCAGGACTTTGTGCAGCCCCTATGAAACATGTCTGGAACAGCTTAGAACGGTTTTTTTTCTTTTTTTTTTTTTTTTGCTGCTGGAAGGAGGGTTTGAACAGATCGGAAGATAAAGTTGACCCTTCCCTCTGCTCTCTTCATTAGGTGGAGGACGCTTTGTCTTACTTGGATCAAGTGAAGCTGCAGTTTGGCAACCAGCCTCAGGTCTACAATGACTTTTTAGATATAATGAAAGAGTTCAAGTCCCAAAGGTGAGCTGGCTGTTTTCCTAGAGCAACCTCTTAACAAGTTGACCCACGCAGGTGTAGCGGGATTTAGATGAATTTCTCTTGCTTTTGGATGTTTTGCAGCATCGACACTCCCGGTGTCATCAGCAGAGTTTCACAGCTCTTCAAAGGCCACCCCGACCTCATCATGGGCTTCAACACTTTCCTTCCTCCGGGCTACAAGATCGAAGTCCAGACTAACGACTTAGTCAATGTGACAACGCCCGGTCAGATCCACCACATCACCCCCCACGGCATTTCAGTCCAGAACATCCCCATAACAGGGGCAGCTACCCAGCATCAGGCCCAGCTCCCGTCTGCTGCAACCACCACGGCTCCACCCCTTCTCACGCTGCCCACCCCTGCTAAGATGAGCAAGGTGAGGGAGGTTGGGTGCAGATCGATGAGCACAGACCACAGTGTTGTTGTTGTAATGTACTTATCGTGCCGTACGTTCCTGTTCCAGCCTCTTCAGCCGCAGGCGTTGACACCGAGCAGCCAGACCAATCCGTCCATCCCTGCGTACACCTCTCCTCGGTCGCCGCCCGTGCAGCTCCACCCGCCACTCAGCGGGACCCCCACCGGCCCGCCCATGCAGAACAACCAGCCGGTGGAGTTCAACCACGCCATCAACTATGTCAACAAGATCAAGAACCGTTTCCAGGGCCAGCCAGACATCTACAAAGCCTTCCTGGAGATTCTCCACACATACCAGGTGCGCGCAAACCTTTAAGTGATGCGTCTGCAGCACGTTTGCAGCTTTCTTCCTGCCAGAACACTGTCTGGTAGTGACGTTAGGGTGAGAGGAGTTCTTCATTTCTCTGCATCTTGTGTTTGCTTGCTGCAGAAGGAGCAGCGCAATGCTAAGGAGGCCGGAGGGAACTACACACCAGCTCTGACGGAACAGGAAGTGTACGCTCAGGTGGCCAGGCTCTTCAAGAACCAAGAGGACCTGCTCTCGGAGTTTGGGCAGTTTCTCCCCGACGCCAACAGTTCAGTGGTGAGAAAAGACATTCCATTAAATCAGTGCGATACATTGCGTCAAACGCGGAGTTAACGTCGGTTCACTGGGACGGACTTGTTTGAATGCCGTTGCGGTCTTGTTATCTGCGTTCCCAGTCCTACGTAGACTTGTCCTAATCCCTGTTGTGTGTCCTCTCTAGCTGTTGAGTAAGACCACAGCTGAAAAGGCAGACCACGACCACGGCGTTACCACCAAAAAGCTGCAGCTCAACAACAAGCAGAGGCCCAATCAGAACGGCTGCCAGATCCGTCGCCATCCCACTCCAGGGTCCACACCCCCCGTCAAGGTGTGTACACGCATACCTCTGGAGCTGCAGTCAGCCCCCTGCCTTCTGTCGTCTCCACGTTTCATGCCCACCACGGGTCAGTTTGCATTTTTCATATTTGTTTCCTTGTGTTGCGGTTTGCTGCAGAAGAAGCCGAAGTTACTGAATTTGAAAGATTCCTCGGGAGATCCCAGCAAGCACGGAGTCGGCACGGAATCTCTGTTCTTTGAGAAGGTGAGTTTGTTTGTTTGTTGTTTTTTTTAACTCCGTTTTTCTCAGAACAGCAACAACATGCCGATCTGACTCCTCCTATTTTTTTGCCTGCTTGCTCCGCCGGGACTGATCCTGGCAGCTAGCCTCGGCTAACTTGTTCCTAGCGTCTTGTTTCGGCCATAGTACCGATGTCTGATTTTTGCCCACGATTTAATCTCCTAACAGTTACAAAACCATCCTGCAATAATATTGACAAAAGTACTAACTTTATTTTTAGCTGAGGGGGACCCCAACAGGTATATGACTGAGTTAAAGACTTGCACATGGAGTGTATTTCAACTTGTTGAACCTGTCTTAGGTGCGCAAAGCCTTGCGAAGTGCGGAGGCCTACGACAACTTCTTGCGCTGCCTGGTCATCTTCAACCAGGAGGTGATCTCCAGGGCTGAACTGGTGCAGCTGGTCCTGCCCTTTTTGGGGTGAGTAACCCCGTCGTCTCTTGAGCACGTGATATTAGATATTAGATATCTCAACCTTTTTTTTTCTTTACAGAAAATTCCCTGAGCTGTTCAACTGGTTCAAAAACTTCCTGGGGTATCGGGAAATGTCGCACATCGAAACATACCCTAAGGAGCGGGCCACCGAGGGCATCGCCATGGAGATCGATTATGCTTCCTGTAAGAGACTAGGATCCAGTTACAGAGCTCTGCCCAAAAGCTACCAGCAGCCCAAGTGTACTGGCAGAACTCCTCTTTGTAAAGAGGTGAGAGGAGAGCAGATTTGACCAATTTTCTGACCAGCGTTAGCAACAAAGATTTTTTGTTTGTTTGTTTTTTTTATGTTGGGGAACATCAGCCTTTTAGTGCCTTGTTAAATCAATATGTGCCTTAAAGCAGCCACCCACTGTTTGCGTCCACCTCCATATCGATCACTGTCCACCGCTGGAATCTGACTCATTGTTTATTCCAGGTCTTGAATGACACCTGGGTGTCCTTTCCCTCGTGGTCCGAGGACTCCACGTTTGTCAGCTCCAAGAAGACTCAGTATGAGGAGCATATCTACAGGTGTGAGGACGAACGCTTTGAGGTGAGAAGGATCGTAAAGCGTATATCATCTCATCATGAGTAGAAATGATAAACATCACTTTATTCCAGTTTCTTCTCATCCAAAAAAAGAATTCTTGAATGCTCAATTTTTGACGCCATTTGTATTTTGTTAAACGAATGTAAAGCGGAAATTGTGGCAAACAACAAATGAGAAGACTGTAAAGCGTTCGTGTTTTTCCCTCCCAGTTGGATGTTGTGCTGGAGACCAATCTGACCACCATCAGAGTCCTGGAGACGGTACAGCGGAAGTTGTCTCGCATGTCTGCGGAGGAACAGGCAAAGTTTCGCTTGGACAACACGCTGGGCGGCTCCTCGGAGGTAATACACCGCAAAGCCATCCAGAGGATATACGGAGACAAAGCCCCCGACATCATCGACGGCCTAAAGAAAAACCCGGCAGTTTCTGTCCCCATCGTGTTAAAAAGGTAAGCGTTGAGGAGAAACTAGGCAAATTAAGTCATTCCACCCTGACAGTCAGTTTCGATTTGGATATATAAACAGTAGAAACTGTTCCTGTAGCTAACAGATCTTATGAGCTATTGTGGATATTAAACCTGGGATCAGTGACACATGGAAGGTGGACATAAAATGCTGGGAGCACTCAACCAATCAGAGCTACAGGCCGCACCATTTTGGGGTTAAAACGTGTCATCTCCTCTCCCCTGGTTCCTGTGATCAAAACAGAGACGGACCGGAGAAGACTGGGAAAAGTTCCTGCTGCATAGCTGCAGCTTCACCCAACAGCGTGGGAAAAGTCGCTGTTTACGGTGTAGGATGCCTGTCGTAGGTCTTGTCTGTGAGCCGGTCACTGGACTTTGTCTCCTCTTTCAAACCAGATTAAAGACGAAGGAGGAAGAGTGGCGGGAAGCCCAGCGAGGTTTCAACAAGATCTGGAGGGAGCAGAACGAGAAGTATTACCTCAAATCTCTGGACCATCAGGGCATCAACTTCAAACAGAATGACACCAAAGTGCTTCGATCCAAGTCCTTGTTAAACGAAATTGAAAGCATCTATGATGAGGTAACGCCTTTTCCTGCATATCTGTAATCTGGTTGGACGTTGCCACTTTTAATCAGGATGGAGGGCTTTTATTGAGGTAGAAAGCATTGGGGGGGGGGGGGGGGCGTGTGTAAATATTCATATGCACATTCATTGAATCCAAAATGCTGACGTTAGCGTTTCTTCCTCTCAGCGCCAGGAGCAGGCGTCCGAGGAGAGCGCCACCCCGCTCGCGGGCCCCCACCTGACTCTGGCCTATGAAGACAGCCAGATTCTGGAGGACGCAGCGGCGCTCATTATCCACCACGTGAAGCGGCAAACCAGCATCCAGAAGGAGGACAAATACAAGATCAAACAGATCATCTACCACTTCATCCCCGACATGCTGTTCTCTCAGCGAGGCGAGCTCTCAGACGTGGAGGAGGAGGAGGAGGAAGAGGAGCTGGAGCTGGAGGAGGGAGCCTCCAAAAAGCACAACGGCGTCCCCGGCAGCGGGAGCCCGTCCAAGTCCAAGCTGCTGTTCGGCAGCACGGCGGCGCAGAAGCTGCGCGGCTGCGACGACGCCTACAACCTCTTCTACGTCAACAACAACTGGTACATCTTCCTGCGGCTTCACCAGACGCTGTGCTCGCGGCTGCTGCGGCTGTACGGGCAGGCGGAGCGGCAGATTGAAGAGGAGGTGAGGGAGCGCGACTGGGAGAGGGACGTCCTGGGACTCAAGAAGGAGAAGAATGACAATCCAGCCGTCCAGCTGAGACTGAAGGAGCCCAGTGAGTAGCAACAGACCCCCGCGAAAAGCACGCGTTTGCTGTTTCTACTGGAGAAGAACAAAGATTAATGAATTCTGTCTTTTAAATGATAAACGCTCCTATTTTTCAGTGTCTGTAGGAAACCTATTACTAATATTTATTCAAATTTGTCAAATGTTTCTGCCCTTCAGTGGAGATCGAGGTGGAGGATTACTACTCTGCCTTCTTGGAGATGGTTAGAAACTTGCTGGACGGCAACATGGAAGCTTCCCAGTACGAGGACTCTCTGAGGGAAATGTTCACCATCCACGCTTACACGGCCTTCACGATGGACAAGCTCATCCAAAGCATCGTCCGGCAGGTATTCATCCCTCCTCGCATTTGCGGGAGTTTGTCGTGGCCTCAGCCGCTCGGCAGTCAGTCGCCACTGTTGTCTCTCTCGCCCCCTTCAGCTCCAGCACATAGTGAGCGACGAGATCTGCGTCCAGGTGACGGAGCTCTACCTGGCGGAGAGCGCCAGCGGCGCCGGCGGAGGAGCCCTGTCCACGCAGTCGTCGAGGAGCCCCGCAGAAGCGATCTACCAGCGGAAAGCCGAGCAGATCATGTCTGACGAGAACTGCTTCAAGGTAAGAGTGCGAGACTGGAAAGGGTCTGTAGAGATCATGCCATGCGGTTACAGGGGATGCAATATTTGGCTGAAGTTTTGGAAATCAAGAAATGGAGTTGATTTAAAGTTCAGGAGAGGTACTTGAAAGTGATTTTCCACAAGACTGCAGGAGCGGTTGCGTCATGTGATCCAAATGTCAGAGTTAATTGGCTGCAGGGAGGAGAATCCCAGCTCTTACTAACTGGTGATTTCTAAAGCTGTTCGCTGGTAATGAATCTCTTCTGCGTTGGAAACAAATGAAAAGCAGCGCTGTGCATCAGGCCTGTGAACACAAAGCTGTATTTACAGATTCCGGTCCTTCGTTTTTCTTTGTCAGAGTTCGCAAAAGCAGTTGAACAAGAACGTACCTCTTCTCTTGCTAAATATTAGAACGCGGCGTCTATTTGAATGAAGAGTGCAGCGAGGGAACGTGTTACGGACGCCAGATGTTGCTGCAGTCAGTGATGCAGGCCTCTGAATCCCTGCATTACAACCCGGGTTGTAATTATTGCAGCTTTTCCAATCAAGTCTTAAAAGTAGAGCAGAGATGGATCCGTGTTCTGAGTCGATCACTTCAAAGGCAAATGCATAATCAAGCCAAATATGACTGATCAAAAGAGCCGTCAAGTAAATAGAATTTGGTGTCAGAATCATCAGTAAGAGTGGTGCTTTCTGCTGGAGAGCCCTTATTAAGATCTCGGATCAGCTCAGCCTCACTAACGGAGCAGGGTTTCGTATTACCTGAAGCTACCTGCTCATACTCGTTACCGTGGCAGGTATTCCTGCATTGTGAGATCGTTAACTTGCCAACCCGAGCCCACCAAGCGCACATCTGCATCTCTGAGCTGGTCTGTTGCCAGATCTGTGCGACATTTCAGCTTCAGTTTTCACAAAATGAATCCGGTTTTTCCTCATTTTCATCATTCCTCTGCAGTTTGAGTAGATGGCCCGAGTTCATATTGCTGGTATAGATGCCTGCTAAGGTTAACTGTGATAGGCCCCTCTTATAGCTTCCAGTGTAAGATGAGGGGTCGCCTTTACTTATTTTCTGTACTCAATCCCTTTGTGTTACCAAAACGCGAGTGTAAATCTGTTGGAAAAACCCTGAACCGACTCTCCTTCTGACTACTTGTCGCTCGCGTAGGTGATGTTTTTGAGGAGCCGAGGGCAGGTGCAGCTCACCCTGGAGCTGCTCGACACGGAGGAGGAGAACTCGGACGAGCCCATGGAGGTCGAGGTAAGACGCTTAGCCGGTCGGTCCTTCGGTTTGGCGCGAGAGGAGAAGAGCTTTGTTGAATCAATCATTCATGCATCAGTTCCAGAATACACAAACAAATAGGTTTAGTTTTTTATAGCCTGTGTCATGGATAGTAACCAGCCAAAAGGATAGAAGTCGTTACAGTACTTTTGGCCTTGAATCTTGTCCTTTTCCCACCTTTTTATTGACTTTTTTATTATTTATTTATTATATAATCCTCATATCATAATCACACGTAGCGTCTTTCATTACCTTCATGTTTACTGTATGCGGGGGTATTTATATACAGCAAAGTGACGTTGTTTTTACATTTTGTCTAGTAAGAGGGTCCACTTTTCCAGCTGGAGTGGAAATACTAGTAAGGACCTGTTGCCAACCTTTTGGTAATACTGGTGCAGAAGTTGTATTTGCGCACCTCATCTTTGCAGTAAGCTTGGTTTTCCTTTTTGTTCTGTGCTTGCAGCGTTGGTCCGATTACGTCGGACGCTACTTAAACCCGGAGTTCACCACTCCTGAGCTGAGGGAGCACCTCGCTCAGAAGCCTGTTTTTCTCCCCAGGTAAATGATCTCATCTGGCCTTTGTCACGTCAGATCTGTCTCAGCTCGTTGCCGTCCGACACATTTCACCCCGTGAAGGGCAATTTTAAGAGTTTGTGTGTTCTTTGATTAGATTGAGCGGAGTGTGTTTGTCCCGGCACACTTCTGTTATCAGTCGGCTTGCTCTCATGACGTTTTTTCTGTCTGTTCTCTACCAGGAACCTGAGGCGAATCAGGAAGTACCACAAGGGCCGAGAGCAGTTGGACAAGGAAGCCAGCGAGGGGGGCAAGAAATCCCTGGAAAAGGAGAAGATGGAGTGCATGTTCAAACTCAACTCGTACAAGATGGTCTACGTCTTTAAGTCTGAGGACTACATGTATCGACGCACTGCCCTGATGCGAGCTCACCAGGTATCAAAGCTGCTGTCACTGGGAGTCTTGTCTCTTCGAATGATTACGTTAAACTGCTCTGCTTGGGCGCAAAGTCGCTTTCCTTTGTGGCTTTTGGCTAAAATCTGGCCTGTGATTCTAGATAAGAGCCATGTGTTTGACTTCAACAGGAAGCAGCTCTGTAGGTTTCTCCTAACCCACAGTTCAGTTAAAGGAGACACGTGATGCCCCTTTTTTTCTTTTTTTTTAAATGGAATGTGTGTGACGTGCTTTGGTCAAAACCACCACAGGACTGCAGTATCACTGCATCTTCACAGCCCCGTTCATAGCAGCCTGTTTCAGAGGATGGAGTCAGCTTGTAATGGTCGGATCTGGTGTTGTGCTCGTTTGAGAACAAATTCCAACTTACCCCAACTCCAGCATTTTAAATCTCCAGAAAGGTGGCATACTGAGTAAAGTCATTTCCTGTTCTGGATCTAATAAACATTATTATATTATAATAGAAATTATTGGTCGAGCGTTATTAGCTTGTCTTTTTTTTTTTTTTTGGTTAAAAGAGCTACGTAACTACTGCTGATCATTTCTTGTTAATAGCAAAGCAAACGGGCCACTTTTGAGATACGACTCGTGATGTGATGTGCGGGGTGAGATAGAGATGTGAGATCTGGATAAGTCTGCTCTGAGCTGGGAGCGAGGCGTTCAATCTGAACAGCTCATTGAATATCTGAGACCTCGGCGATCCCAAATCAAGTGACTTTTTTTTGTTGTTTTATTGTATTTTTTTTTATTGGCCGTCAGTTCGGAAAAAATGAAAAACATACTTTCGTAGAAGGTGAAACTGTCGATTAACCAGTCGATCAACATGCCAACGCTCACCTATGACTGTGAGCTGTGGGCGATGACACAAAGAACTCCTTCTTTGGCTGATTCTGGCGGCACAAATGAGCTACAACTGAAGGGTGGCTGGGCTCACCTTTAAGGATACCTTTAAGGATAGGCTGAGGAGTTCCTCTGCTTGGAAATCAACCAGTTTAGATGGCTGGAAACTTCTGGCCAAGATGGCTTCCAGACTCCTCGCAAGGGAGGTGTATCAGAGATGAATTGATACTCTTCTTTTCTTTTTTTTTTCCACTGGTGCCTTTAATGCCTTAAGTGCATTCCTTATATAATTAGTTTCTTTTGGTTCAGATATTCCTTTTTGATAATTGCAGAAGATAAAGGTCATTAAGTCACACTTTAGCCTTTTTATCCAGATCAGGGTTGTCAAACTCCGGTCCTCGAGGGCTGCTGTCCTGCAGGTTTTAGATGTTTCCCTGCTTCAACGCAGCTGAATCAGATCAATGCATCATTAGCAGGCCGCTGCAGAACTTAACAATCTTTCAAAGAGATCAATTTCGTCTGAATCAGGTGTGTTGAAGCAGGGAAGCATCTAAAACCTGCAGGACAGCGGCCCTCAAGGACCGGAGTTTGACATCCCTGATCCAGATAAAGTCATTTCATAAGCTTTGGACCGACTGTGTTAAACCCTTTTCTCCCCGTCAGGATGCTGACCACCTCTTGTCTTTGTCCCCTCAGTCACACGAGAGGGTGAGCACGCGACTGCACAAGCGCTTCCAGGCCTGGGTGGACGCGTGGGCCAAAGAGCACGTCACCCGCGACATGAACGCCGAGACCAATAAGTGGCTGATGGGCGAGGGGCGCGACGGCCTGCTGCCCTGCACCACCAGCCGCAACCCGGAGGTCCTACACTTCATGAATATCAACAAGTACCGCGTCAAATACAGCACACCCAGCAAGGCGCCTTAGCCGCCTGGAGCGACGGGATGAAACATGAGACAGGAGAGTGACTCCTGGGGGGTGTTTGGTCTGAGGCCAAACGGGTCGGGAGTAGAGGTATGGATGAGGGCTTATTAATGTGTTTTTAAGGCCAACATGGGAGCACAACGAGGCTAGCTGCTACCGTGTGTGTTGCACCCAGGGCGGCAGGATAACAGATCTTTTTTACCAGCGTTTTTAGCTGGGCCCATTTTTTCCACAGGGCCTTTGGTGCCAAAACTTAGGAATGGTCACGTTCAAGTCGCAGACCTGAGCTCTTACCAGCACTCGGAGCCACGTCACAAACTTCCTTGAGCCAGTTCGACCGAGCCTGGCCGACGTAAGCAGCGAGCCTACGAGAGATAGAGTGGTGCTTTTTGTACTTTATCACGCCCGAACTTCGATTTCGCTTTTTACCGACCGTCATACAGGGATTACAGTACAAAGTGTTAATTCTGTAATATTCGCGGAAAAAAACAATACGATGGACAAGTGCACTTATTTAGGAAGAGGAACATGTTGTTTCCCCCAGATTGGAAGAAAAAGTTTTGGAGGGAGCTCAGTCGCGTCTGAGAGATCTGGTTCCGACATTCCTGCGTTACGGCCAAATCACAATCACGTCTCATCACTAGACGGAAAGAGGGGGCTTCCGCTTCCTTTTCCAAAAAAAAACCACATGGCAGCATTATTAGAAACTGTGCCTGAGCCCCAAACTGTATGGTCGGGTTAACCTAGAAAAGCACTGTTGTATCCAAACAAAGAAAGAAAGGAAAAACGAAAAAAAAATAAGCCTCACAACACTGTTTGGTCTCAGACTGTAAAATTGTATAGCTTGTGAATGTCAGATACTGACATATATTCCAGTGTATGTGTTGTGTATATATATTATATATAGTTCTATTAACACACATGATCCTTGCCGCCCTGGAAGTCAACCTTTTTAAGATGCCCTCTGCCAGTACACCAGCTTGTACACTCACTCACACACACACACACACACACACACACACACTCGCCTCATACTGGGAGGACTGTCCGCATACCGCTCATGTTGTAAATACACTGTATATAGTCTCAGACTTTTTATGACAGATCTGTGTTGTTGTGCTAGTAATACTTTCCAAGCTTACTGTGGACTTTAGTGATAAATGGCTAAAGTTAGTATGTACATGAAAAAGACAAATGCGAGACCATTTATTACCGTTTTTACCAAAGGGAGTTGAATATGAGACAGCTGTTTTTTGTTTTTTTTTGTTTTTTTTTTGCCCCCTTTGAGTGTTCCTTTATGTCTTTTGCGTTTTAATTTCTGTAGTAAAAACATGGGGAAAAAGTAGAAATGTAAACAGGTCTTTCAGTTTTTATATAAGAAAGAGAGGAAAAAAACCTTTTTCTTTCCTCTGAATCTGACAATTGGTTAAAAAATCACTGCTCCCATCCACCCCTTCTTTTTTTTTCTTTTTCTTTTTTTTTTTTGGGGCGAGCGACGCCGTCCGAGGCGACGGCGGGACTCCTTTCAAAGTTCGGTCCTCAGACGAGTGAACTCCTCAACAATCTCACCTTGTGATGCACGCTTCCCTCCCTGGGTAGATTTCTGCTGCAAACATCAAGCCACACCATATTTTTGATATTGGAAGAAGTCACATGAGCATGTCTTTAGTCCCTTTATTTAGACATTATTTAAAGTAATAATAAAAACGACATTTGTAGCTTACAGAGAACTCTGTGGTGTGCTGGAGTGATTTATTTGTTTCGTCTGTCCGTTCATACTTTATACATTGTTTGTTAAAGAAAAGTCACACAAAGTTCTTCATTTCCGACCAGGCTTGGACCGTTAACTTTAAAGTTTCTTTCTTTTTTTTTCACTTTTATAGTTCATTCATCCACATTCTGTCACTTCTCTGATCCAGGTCACATTGATTAAGTTAATGATAACCTGAGGGAGTTGGAGCTCTGTGCCTGGAAGGCGCTGAAGGAAATATCTTCTCTGCTTTTATCACACTTTCTTAGTCAGAGTGACCGCGAAGCATTTCGCTACAGTGTTCGGAATACAAATCTTTTTCTCCCGTAGCTCGGGAAGTGAATGCTAAAAATGATAAATGTATTCCGTCAGATGGGTCGTCAGGAGCCTTCGTGAGCGCTTTGTTTCCGTTTGAGTCCTGCAGAGGGCGCTGTTGCACCATCAACCCACATCAAGGGTTCCTTTGCATCTTGGACATGTGGCTGTGTTTTCATTGGTGATTTTTTTTTTTTTTTTTTTTTTTTTACAATCCCATGAAAATTAATCCAGACAACAAAAAAAAGTTAGAATTAGAAAAGTTAGAAAGAGGACCAGTTCAAAGGTACCAAAAATTCCCAAAAATATTTTGTGCAACACATGATACATCTTTAAATACATAATCCACAACCTAAATTCCAAACATTTCTCTGTTTGCGTCTTCTGTTGTCAATTAAATGAAGGGTATGTGAGATTTGCTCATCACTGGATTCTGTTTTCATTTACGTTTTTTTAAAATTAAATTCGTGTTATTTCTTGCATTTAGAACCAGAAACCATAAACAAACTGCTTAATATGTTTGAGTCAGAGGAAATTAATCGGGTAGAGAAATAAGACCAAAAAACGAGAGGAAATTTAAAAGAGTAATCCATGAAACTTCATTGAAAAAGGTCTGCACGTTCACGAGTGATGATGAACTACACAAGGCTTCACATTTCTGATTATGTGACAGTAAGGGTTAAAAACAAGTATGTCTTTTTTTTTTTTTTTTTGTGAACAACAAGCAAAATGGTGTAAACCATAGTCTGGTTAAATGGATTTCTGTCATTCAAATCAACTGATAAACTGTGGAAAAGTTGAAGTGCAGCAGAGGGTCGTGGTTGAAGACTTCAGAGACCACCGTGAATGTGTTTGGGGGGGGGGTTTGTAGCTTGGCACCACATCCAACCCAGCGTAGAAAAGTGGCGTTCAAAGAAAATCTGCATTTTCACAGAAGAAAGCTCTTGAGAAAATCTCACAGAGACCAAATGAAAGATGATGTGAGCGTAAACTGCCGTGCGGTGCCATTCTAGAACTCAAGATTGATGTAGTAACCACCACATATTAGCGTTAGGACTTCTATTTTGAAGCTTCAGCGTTTTTGGTAATTTGATGGCTGTGAGTGACACCCGTGGTAACTGTGCACCTATTGGATAGTGGCTTGTCAATCATAACGTAGTCCCGCCCTGAAGCACACCCTGCTTTATTGTCTGTTTTGCTGTAATAGGGCACCGTTATTTAGTGGGTTTTTGATCCCACCTGGAACGAGTTTTCTGTGCTGTCTGAAACTGTTTCAACTCCCAAAGCTCTGGTTCAAGTCTCAAAAAAAAACTGCTACTTCAGCGCCAACTCTGCTAGCCCAGAGCAAAGATCTCAATTTATAATCGCCGTTTGCAGCTATATTTACAAACACTGCCAAACCGTTTTAATATCACCAAATGGCATTTATAGATCGCGTTCAAATCAGCACGTACAATGCTGACATGCTGATGGTAGCAGATTGGGCTCCGTGCTTGGAAATTATGTTTGGCAGTTTTTTTCAAAATGGCGTTTATAAAACTAAACTGGTGTTCTTTTTGCAACCTTTGCTAGTCAGAAGATAGAGTACAAGTTAAAGTTTTGGGTCTTTGTTGTTAACACATCCAAGAACTACTGTGGCCACCACAGGCCTGTATAGTCCTCCCTGTACAATCCACTTGGAGGACTTTGTTCCAGTAGTGTTGCATTTCGGTATCCCTCGCTTGCAAATCTGTCAACCAATCTGCAAGGTCACAACAAAAAATTTGCGGTTGTCCTCAGAGAGCTTTGTACACACTCTTTAAGGGAGACCAGTACTACACCAGATTTGCACACACACACACTTGCTTGTGTGCAACACCCTGGCGTGACTCACACTGTTTAAACTATTCTGTATTTCCCAAAATGACCCTTTCACACCAAACGGTGGACGCTGATGCATTTTATCACCGGCGCAGAGATCAACAAAAGAATATTTTAGGCTCATTCACATGAACAGCGTATTCACCCACTTGGCCGTTGCGGTGCTGAGGACCTGACGAGGAGTGAGGCTGACACATGCCAGCACGATCTTCCATCCCTCCCACTGGCAGTGTTAACAATGAGTTTCTCAAAGGCAGCACCGGCTGAGGGGGAGTAAAGGACTTCTTTTTTTTTTTTCCTTCCCAAAGCTCTTTTGCGTGATTAGTTTCTTGGAGTGCACACTCCTGGACTTTAAATGGCTTTCAGCTTCCCAATGTGGGCGCTTCCGCAACTTCTGACTCAGAGGGCAAACCTATTATCACTACTACAGAGCTGGCCTTGTCCTTCAAGCTTGGAGGCCTTAGCACTTTCAATTCAGAGTAATTAACTCACCGAGTGACCAAGCAGATTTCTGCTCATTACTCTTGTTTGCAGAGGGATTCAGAATTCAACAAGCATTTACGCTCATTGACACGGTGCAGTGCTTCTTAGAAGACAAAAAGAGTGTACGTCATGGCGAGGCAGACAGTCCTGGCAACCCTGTCACAAGGAGGCTTACAGCATTTGTAGGACTGCGAGTCTGCACTGTGTGCGCGGTGCACGAGACGGCAGTAGCTTTACTGAATAAGGGCACATTGTCGAAAACTTCTCTGATTTAAGAATTATTTCTGGAATAGTTTTAAGGTTTGAAGCTTGGCAGATTTAAATAATGGGAAGCAAGATTCAGACATGCTGTTAGTAACACAAAGCACTCATCACTCTTCTCACCCTCAACTTTGTGTTGAATTTCTACCTGCTACATCCAGAGGCTTTTGTGAGAGGATTTTTTCTGGATGTCAGTGGATGCGCCACAGAGATGTCTGCTTTATGGGGTGATTTGTCGCTACTCTGCTGCAGGCTGCTCTCGCCACCATAAAAGGATTAGCTAAGTCTGGCACTCTTACATAACCTCTGCAAGCTTGTGTGCTGAATACTTGTGTGTTGATCAGATGATTTTATACGCTCAGTTCGGGCAAACTCAGCTGGCAAAGAAAACATAACATTCCCAAAAAACTTTTAAAATAATTTTTTTTACGGAGAGATGTCAAACACAAGACGGTGGCTCATCTAACAATTCTGTATTCTTGATGCATAGCTCGTATATGTATTTCTTATTTCAGAGCTACACGTGATGCATTGTGGATAAGAAGAGAGTAGTGGGCAACAGCTTTCACATTAATATTTTGGGTCGAATTCATGCAAGCAGTATGACTGTAAAGTTGCGCTTTCTGTCCATCTATGACATCTCATTCTCACTTTAAGGTCACTAAAGTCCCTTTGGCATCATAAGTCAGTGCTGGGAGAAGCGTTTAGCATCAGTTTTCAAAGCAACTAATACAATCCCTTTTCAACCAAATCAAAATCCTTTCCTAAACCTAACAAAGTAGATTTATTACCTAAATCCAGGCAGGAAATGGTGTCATCTAAACATCTTGTTTATGTTTAGTTCTAATTAGCAAACCTGGGGCTAGTAAAGATGATAAACACTGCACCCTCTTCAGCATGGTAACATGTTGATTCAGACCACCCAGTTTGAAACTCCAAACTAACTGGGGTCTTCCTCAGTTAACATTTGTTTCAGGTCATTTTTTAAAAATAAATGCATAAAAAGCTACCTGAAACCAAAATGTGCTCCTTTTATACTAGCTACAGCTGATAACATGCTAGGCTACTACGAAATCATAACTTTTAACATGTTTACAATATTAGGTTCGTGTTTTGGGTTAAGTTTGTGTTATACAAGTAAAGGGCAGAGTCACATTGCTTAGAAGCTGGGATAATGGCGCCATCTTAATGCTCTCTCCTTTTAGCTGTGCTTGTTTAACTGTTACCTAGTTAGCTAGCATTGGTTTAGTTTGGCTAAAAAGTTGGGCAAAGTGGCTAAATTTGGTTGTGAAGGACAGAGATGGAGATGGTAGAAATAAGAAGAAATGGACCTAAGTGAGAGATGTAAAATTTCACAGCCAACGAACAAGATAAACCACATATTTCCATATGCTGGACTGGATAAATGTCCCTGAAGCACCACCTCCTCTGCACATTGCAAACTACGTTTTTTGACGTGCATGCTCTTTGAAAGAGTTAAGAAGTTACAAATGAAGAAAGTTAACCAGTTTTGCAACAACTGTGTGGAAGATGTGCTAATAAACAGCCAGTGTTGTGCCAAAATCTGATTAAAAGCTAAATTTGACCCAGTTCAGCTGCATACTCATTTTATTGTGTCAGGGTCCCTGAATACAATAACCTCGGTTAAAAAAAACCTTCACATTCTTTACTAAAAAAAGATGTGTCGTCAGCAAGGATGCAGATAGTCTTTGATTAACCGTTTATTCTGACCACGTCAACAAACATGCTAGCAAGAGTGTGCTTAACCCTTAACCTTTCAGCAACTTATTTATTGTATGATAATGGTTTAGCTTCACAAATACACTGGGAAAGCACATCCATTAAATATATAACTAAAGATAGACCTATCTCTCTCCTCCTACCACAGGGCTTCAACTTTTAAGGATACAACTATCTGTTTTAAATTCTTAGCATCTCTAACTTAAACCACTTGCACCAGGTGCCTCACGACCACCCACCTAATACTGAGTCGATTTCTCCTTTAGTCTCCAAACAATCCTGATCTGTCAAGGTATGTACCCTCTAAAGGTATGTTGTGGTATCTGGCACCAAGCCCTCTGTAGCAGATCCTTTAAGTCCTATGGTTTGCAAGGTAGGGCTTTATTTTTTGCACACTTTCCACAGATGTTTGATTGGATTGAGATATGGGAAATTTGGAGGTCAAGTCAGTGTCTTGAACTTGTTGTGATCCTCAAACCATTCCTGAACCCCTTTTAGCAGTGTGGCAGGAAGCATTATCCTCCTGAAAGAGGCCACTGCCATTAGAGAATACCGTTTTCATGAAGGGATTAACTTGGCAGCAGCAGTGTTTAGATACCATCAATCTATTTTCCATATCTGCTCAATCTAGTTGTGGGTCGCAGGCGGGGCAGAGCCTATCCGGGGGGGGGGGTGAGGTACACACCCTGGACAGGTCGCCAGTCCATCACATCACCGCGTTTAGGTATGTGTAAAAGTAATATCCACATGAAGGACAGGACCCAAAGTATAACAAACCTCATTGCATTACATGTTCTAACACCTCTATCAGAACCAGCATTAACAAATTAACGATTTGTGCAAAAGCAGAGCTTCTACTGGTTGGGACAACACAGATCAGCCTTTGGATTAATGATCCATGGCTACCCATGCCCCTGTTGCCCCGCTCGCAGTTTTTCTGTCCTTTGAACCCCTTTTTTCGCAGGTCCAGACCACTTCCGACAAAAAAACATCTCACGAGAGCTGCAGTTGTGGAGACACTTTGACCAAACTGTTTAGCAATCACAAGATGACCCTCAAATCTATAGTCACTCAAATATTTTATCCATTTTTTTTCCGCTTCTTACTCATCAACTTCAAGAACAAAATGTTCACTAACATATCCCACCCACTGCTGGGTTCCACTGTAAGGAGACAATCAATGTTTCACTTCAGCTGTCAGAGGCAACATACACCGATCAGCCACAACAATGCCGTGTATGTTGCCTTCCTGAGGAAATCAGGCGCTTTTGATTATGCCAAGAGAGGTCTGATCTTTCAGATAATTTCCACGTGGGAAGACAGAAATACCACAACACAGTTCATATCAACGCCTCTCATGAGTACAATAAACACTACAGCATGTTGAAGACAAGCGTTGCATCATTCTTGTTCATCCAATACAAAAATAAGTTATTCGTATTTCTTTATAATTTTAGTGTATTACATGGTACTAGCATTTTTATTCATCACGGGACTGAAACTGAAGTCTGAGAAAATCAACTGTACTGATGATAATGACTCATATGTTTGTGTTAAAATGGCATCATTTTTAAATCACTGTCAACTTTGTTTGTCTCTGGAATTAAATGGAATTCTCTACAAAACATTTCCAGTGGAATGTGTGTTTTGAGTCACGTTAAAACTTTGAAAGTAGTTCTAACTCATGTTAGAATTTACTGGCACAATTGTATTTCTGCAGCTCTGCCCAAAACTGTCTACATATAATTAGAAGAAACTGTAGGTAGCATCAAGAAATATAAACCAAGTTGATTCAAACTTATTGGGGAAATTGCTGGTGCAGAACTCCATACGTGCTGAATGAATTTAAACGAGTATTTGTCAAAACATTCACTGTCTCGAAGCAGTATTGTCCAACTTCCAGCTAATGTTGACTATGTGACGGCAAACAAATGTGAACCTGCTGCCCCCAAAATCAGCAGAAACCCAAGGCTGCCTGCAAGGAAGTCATAAAATCAGTTTTAAATTCCTAAAAAAAAAAGAAAATTTACCGCATACCACACCAGTAGCGAAGTCTTGTCATTTTCCTGTTGATAAAAATCGAAGTCAGGTGATGGATATGTTTTATTTTATTTTTTTCATGATCATCAAATTTGCTCATAACTTTCCCTTGAATTTCTTTCTTCTCTGAGCTGGAATTCATACAGAATTACTGGCATATAGAATAACTGGCAGAGCACTATGAATATGTGCGTCTCCTCCTGCAAGTACCATTTATTGAGACTTAAGCGTGACTAAATATATCACAAGATGAAAGTCACTGGGGATGTTAGAGAGACACAGAGCACACTTGGTAATTTAATGTGACAACTGCCACCCAAGCAGAGACACGTTTGCACGCACACTCGGCTGAACTTGACCTTTACCATTTTCCCATGGTGATCATATCCAATACATGTAGGTTAATGTGCTCCAGGTTCAGCGCCATCTGCCAGGGTTAAAAATACGAGAGCACCGATTTGCATGTTCTGATCAGTTTGATGTCCGTTCTGGATAACTGTACTTCAACAGCCAGAGACATGACAGGATAAAGTTACTACCCTTAGTGAACACTTCCAAACAAAGCCTAACGATTTACATAAAGTATACAGTTGCAAAAGGTTATTAAGACATCAGAAAGGATTTTAATAGTCAAATCTTTGGTTCTAATTGTTAAGAAGTTGATTTCGTTCAGTTGTCTTTTCATAGTTTTATAAGTCGTATTAGCGGTACAGCTACATAGACGGTAATGCTAAAATATCAACTGTTACAGCTATCAGTTATGACAACATACTAGACTAAAATAGACAACGCAGAAAACATATCAGCTTTACAATGATGTATCAGTACTGTTGAGAGCAAGCTAAGCACACCATGATCATAGACTGTCTGAATAGAAGGGTGTAGCCACCATAACATCCCCCACTTGCTTGTGGACCTCTGTTTTGAGGCCTCGGGTTCACATTTCTCTGCTAAAATCTGATGTTGGGAACGATTGGTTGATTGGTTGAAATCACGTATAGGCGTGGGGTAACAGCTTGTCAATCACAAGGTAGCCTTGTTCTAAGGCGTACCCTGCTTTATCTTCTATTTTACTCTAAATGGGACCCTTTTGAACATTATGTTGTATTAAAGAAGATGTTCAATAAATTAGCAACATAGACCATAAGCCCATTAGGATAAATCCAAACTGTCATATACAGTCTGTAGCCCTTTTAAGACTTATTTGCACAAAAAAGGCATCCTTGGCAAGTCGCCACTGTTACTCCGTGGTGTTACACAAAGATCAATCTGAGAAAACTCAGTGTGTCCTTAAACACATTCATGGAATCTGCTGAGTGACGACAGCATTGTTGGTTAGTCTAGTGTGTACCTGAGTCTCACTTACACACACAACCTGCTTCTCCTCTGTGACATTCGCTCATTCTGGCTCATCAGCTGATCAACTTCAACCCCTGATTTCGCATCTGTATTTTCACACATGATGTGCAACCAAGGTGAAAAAGAAGGTTTTATTAGTTAATACCTATAATCAGTTGGCAAATTAACTTCAAAAGAACTACAAATAGTAGGATGCAAACAGCTGGCACTAATTCCTGTTAGCCCTATAATGGACTGGCAATCTCTGCAGGGTTTACCTTGCCTCTCACCTTGCATCTGGGATAAGCTCCAGCACCCCTGCGTCCCTGAATTGGACAAAGCGGGTATGGAAAATGAATGAATGAATAATTCCTGTTCACATGTGCCTGCAAAACAACAGCAAGCAGGGTACTTTATCCCAAAGTTGAAGTGTGCATTAATTAGTCAAAGATCTATTTGTAAAGAAAATGGAACAAAACATTATCACCAAACAAAGCTCACTAGGTACATGGGAGGAGCTAAATCAGTCTACCAAATGAAGAAGAGGAGGGAAAGTTGATTTTTTTTTTTTCTTTCGTAAGCGGTGCTGTACTACAGTGTTCTCACAGAGGCTCCACTGTTTGGTGCTCAGAAGAGAGTCGCGAGACAGGCGGTGGACCCCCCTTCTCTTCAAAATGGAGTAAAAACACAACAATCCCTTTATTCAGCTGTTTGGATGTGCCATCTGAACAGCAACTCGTCATTAAATTAACATCACAGCAGGCGCGCGCCCTGGCCCTGGCTTCCCATAGCATTGTAGTGCACTCAGGAGGAAACTCATTCTTTCATGGGATACCAGGTCAAAAAGCAGGACTGGCACAGTCTCGTCCCGCAGTCTTGGCGTTGAAGAATGGGAACAGCCGCAGCGCTACTGTGTTAGTCCTCCCGAGGCAGAGTGTTGAAAGGACAACCTTTTAATCTCTGGCAGCCATGAAGGACAAAGACAGATTTGCTTTTTGTTTTTGATGTTGTGCCACTTTCTCGCCATTTTCACCCCAACAACAGCCACTAGCGAGGCTGCAACACATTTCGCTGCACCAAGGCCGAGACTGTGTTGGCCCACACTCATGTCTTGTGCACCTGCTCACAGGAAGTACTTGAATAAGGTTTTTCAGTAAAAAGATTTGCACGTTAGCAGTGCACAGTCTGGCTTGAGGAGCTGGCTGAAAATCAGCTTGTGAGCTGAAACATTCTAATTAAACAACTGCAAATTCATTGTCAACCGTATATCTAAAACCAACCTGTGGGAATGAATTAGTTTAGTCTGCCTATTCTGTTTGCATCTTAAAGAAAAGAAAGAAAAAAGCTTTCTGGGGATCAAAACAAGACACATAATTCAAGTAAAAGAAGCAACAAAAAAAAAGTAGCAAATTTATGGGTGGAAATACAAACAATTTGTGGTGGAAAAAACGTTGCCTTTAAACTTGTTATGAAATATCTAGTGAAGTGTTATTTGCACTCTTGTCCACTGTTAAAATGGTTGTCCATTCATACTAACATGTTTTCTGTAAAGGTTGGAGCTAAGGGACTGGTAGAATAGATTTTTTAAAAAATGACCTTGTCATCTTTTCCTAAGCTCTTTTCCTTGACATCATGGGAAACCTCATGGGATTAAGGAATGATGATAGGAGAAATATCTTAGAAAGGACTTAGGAAAAGACAGCGGTGCCACAATGAGAATCCAGTCAAACTGATGCTAAGCTGTGATGTGGTGCTGCAGCGCTGAAGCTACAAATGTTCAATAACCATTCACAACAAAAAGTGCTTTAGTCTATTGCAATCACATTGTAACATAAAAATGATGAATTTTAAAAATCATATTATGAGATGATATAGAATATTACTTTTCAATCAAAGTTTGCAACTAAAAAAAAAAAAGAAAAATGACAGCAAGTGAAAAATAGAGTTGTCACAGGCTCCTCATACTCATACGCCTATACACCTCCTGTTGTTAATGCAGAAAGAGATAATTAAGTTTTAATTAAATAAGCATTGGAGCTCCTTTTCATACCATTTTGAGAATTTGTACAGCTCTTATCATAGCTGCTACTTAGATACTTCCAAGTCATCTCACTCCGTTTGGAAGGTTCCTAAGAAAAATAGACAATTTGACCGGACCCTAAGGTTTCTTTCACCCTCCTTCGTCTTCCTTGTAAAAAAAAAAAACTCTGCTCTGATTGACCAGCTCTTCCGGCCTGATCAAGCTGCAATCCCACCTTCTGCATCTGCTCTGCTCTAATAAAAAATTAAAGACAAAGTTTAATTGTTGCCAATTAAGCAAACTCCCCCATGCACAGAAACATTATTAGGCTTTGCTTTTTGTTTGTTTTTCCAGAACAAGCTAATATTTCATGATGAGAATAACAAAAAAAGACAAGATGAAGACAGGGGAGAGCCGGTGGATGTTTCTGAGACTTGTCACGACATCAATGATAAAGATGTTTTAATTTGAAAACTAGCATTTGGTTATGAATGTTAGGAATCGGTTGAAGTATGATTCTGGAGGCTAATCAAATCGTTTGTCCATAGAAACACTGTCATGACGTTAGAATTCAGGGGTTGTGCATCGAAACAAATTGACATTTCACATCTCCACAAATTTTAGAAATGGTAATATTTCTGCTGCTATAAAGTGCGCGACAAACTCAACACATTGTTCACTAAAAGTCATTGGGTCTGAAAGCTAGCAGGAGCCGGTGGAGCATGCTAACGCTAACATCCGCAGCTCGTTACCTTTCTTGCCCATTGAGAGTACCTGATGAACAAATATTACTTCTCATATGTTTCTATTGTGAAGTGGCCAGTTTTTCTCCTCTGCCTGAGTTGCTGGAGATTACAAGTGAAATATGCATTGTATGAACGGGGGAGTGAGTGAATGAGCGGGTGGATATTTTGAACACTTTTCTTGTCACCTATCACACCAAAACACTTAAATGTCAAATATTATTTTGCGGGGATTTTAAATTACCCTCACAAACTGACTCACTAAAGATTAATTAGCCACCTGAGGAATAAATTCACTCTTTTAGCTCTGTTTTTTTTTTTGTAGAACGTTTGCCTCCAAAGGTTTATAGTTTTGTCAGCTTTTTTGTCTGCCTGTTATATTTGTGCTGAGCTGGAAGTGTACAAAGGGTTTTAAGAACCCATTTATAACTGGTTCCTGCCACCAGAAACGATAGCCTCATTCTGCTGCATTGCACATCATGACTCGTCTCGACTTTGCTCGCTTTTGGTACTTTTGACCTAAACATAGGTGATTTTCACAGTTTTCATTTTTGCCTTTAACAGGCAAGGAAGTTAGTTGGAAGTTAGAAAGGTGTTCATGGTCTATTCATTTGTTATTTTTCCATCCTTTTAAAAACTGTATTAAATTGAGACATATTCATACATATTCTTTCCCAACAAGTTGCAGATGGAATAAATGGCTTTAAAATCATTTTCATATGTAGCTGTCTATGTTATCATCTTGCCTTGTCAATGATATCCAAGTAATTGAAGTATAACACCAGTGCAATAAGCCATACGTTTTAATTCACCCCCTGCAATTATTCTTTTCAATTATTTGTTGAAATAAACGGCCTCTGTTGTTGCTCATCCTCCCTCCTTTTCATTGGTCAGGCTATAAGGTGCCCCTCTCTGAGTTCATCCTGTCACCCTGTTAGTGAAACAAAATGCAGCACAGCTAGAAGGGCTGGTGAAGCAAAAGAGGTCAGATAGATGAAGTAACCCCAATGCTCCTGCGTCTGTTTCTTCAAATCTTTCTGCCTGCAAATGATGAGCACAGAGGGCACATGAGGACAGTTTTCCTTATTTCTACCACAAGCTTATTTCCCTTCAAAGGACATTTTCCAAACATAATGTCTCGGTGTCTATCTGTGGATTTAAGTCCTGTCATGAAGGGATGACAGCTCTTGTTTAAGTGCTTTCATCAATAGCTAATGTAACTGTGCAGCTGTGGTATTAGTGAAGTTTGACAGGGTGAGCCCTGCTTGTGAAGTTTGACTGTATTTGTTGAGTTTTATGCTGTTTCACAGTTCAGTCTTTCATCTTGTTGCCTTAGCGCCGTATCATACACAAAGACAATCTTTTTGGAGCGTTTGGGAAGATGTAAGGACAGACTAAGGACAAATTTATGCAAGATATGCATGCTTTAATCTTTTTAGCCTGATGGGATGTAAGAGTCACACCATTTTCAAGACATATAATTTAAAAAGAAAAATTGATTAACAATAAGAAAGTTGAAATACCTAAACTTTCTGAAATACATGTATTCTTTTCCTGACATATCCTGTGTGGAGTGCAATGTTTTACCACTACTCCTGAAGCAATGCTCTATGAGCTGCATTTTTTTTGTTTTATGAGTTTGTATTAACACAAAAAGAGTCTCTGGTACCATTTGATCCATTTTTTTTATTGTTTCCTCTCGTCAAACATGAACACTTGATTGATGCAACTGATGATTAAATCCTACAATAACAGCTGACACCAGGGTTGCAGATATGGACACTGAGATATCCAGCTACTGTACTGCAGACACAATGTTCACTACACTACAAAAACCAGATTACAGAGACAGCTATTGTATGTGCAGATTATTACGGCTGATGCTGTGAGATGACACAGGGTACTTGGCGAATGAGTTAGCATGTCAGGTTTAACCGGGCTTGGTCCAGACAAAGGTTGCAGAGCTTTACTCCCGGACATAGAGCCTTGTGCACACAACATCATCTGCCCCAAACGTCTGTAGGAAACAAAAAAAGAGTTTAACATTTCAGTCATGTGATGGTGATTAGCTCTTAAAGCTTATAAGACACCCCAAGAGGAAGCCAAATATTCCACAAAGTTCTCCGGTATCTGAAATTAAACTCTCTGCACATCTGACAGAGGCTGTCGCAGACAGTTTATTACCTTTTGGGTGTACAACCAAATAAGTGATGAAAGCCACTCTCTGAAGGTACGTTCCCTTTTCCCTTTTTTTTGTATAATTAGGTGAGGCGTTATTCACCTGACAGAAACTATCAGCAAAATTTGAAAGCAAAGTCTTTGAAATCTCACCATATTCAGCATTACAAAAGGCTTTACCTTTGATTGTTGCTCATATTTATTATGATAGAGAAACATCTTTCAATTCCCCTTCAGGAAGGTGCTTGGTGATGAAACCAAAAGAAATCTCCTCAAGACTGATTTATGCACGGGCTTCACTCCAGTCCTCAGATGTGTAAATTTCGGATTTAATTTCATGCTGATGTAGCTCAAGAGAAAGTCAACACCTCTAAAGTCTTTAAATGTTTTCAGACTAAACCAATCATATAGGTCATGCAGCTCATGTACAAAGCATATTTTGTGGGTTTTCCAGGTTTTTTTGTCCCATGGAGAGAGGTTATCAGGGTGCAATGATTTTCATGCATTTCAAACTTTTTGTATGTGATTATTATCATATGTTGAACCATATAAAAAAGATGTTTTCTATTTATGGTTTTGTATTCTGGTAGATGAGAAAGGCAGCTGTTTTAGCACCTAACTTAGACAATATCGAGATGTTTTGGTGGATAAAATGAGAGGGTAACTTTCACAGCAATATACACAGCGAAGTGGAAAAGTGTTGAGCCAACCCTCATTTCCTGATGTGTTGCCAGGAAAACTGGAATATGTGCAGCAATCTGTTGAAAGATATGCAAACACAAATGCAAAAAGAGCAGATAAGGAAAAAACAGAGTTTGTACAATTCTAAAGAGCTATGAAAGTCTCAGGATTTTGTGTGGATAATTGTACAACCTCAGCACACCTTTTTTTCCGGCAGAAATGTTCAAGCTTAACCCTGATTGGATGGTGAGCATGCAGCCTTTTTTTCTGGTCTCTCCAAAAATGCTCGAGCAGGTTAAAGTTCGGACTCAAGCTGGGTCATTCCAGGATCCCCACAGAGTTTTCATGAATCCACTAATGTGTTTTTCTTTGGTGGATTGCTCCAGTGGTTTCGGATACAGTTTGATTTACACTCTGACAATCGACCTCAACTAATTCAAAGAGGTCTGTTCCATCCTGATTATGTCCAAATTATTTAATCAGTCACGGGACAAAGCAATTGTGGACTTTAAATTAACACTGATGGAAGTAAGATGCAACAGAGCTAAAAAAATAAATCAATATAATTATTTCCTTTTGTCTGTGCTCAAAGTCTATGGTCACCACACAGTTATTTCCTTTTGCCTTTCATGCTTACATGGACAAAGTCAACCTGCTGTAGCACAAAAAGATGTGTGACAAGATTCATATTTTAGTACTTATAGCTCAAATGCAAGCTTCATACACAAAGAGACAATTTTATAGCATATGTCTATCTTTAAGCATCTTTATTTATTCTGTTCATGTTTTTATCAGTAATCTACAGATACAAATGGCTTCATGCATGTTGTGCTGATTAGAAATTCTCAGAAAACCGAGCAACAGCGTTCAGGACCATGGTTGTGTGACAATAACTCTGCCGGTGTGTGCAGGACGAAGTGATGTGAGAAGAGCTGAGAAACAAAGAGCCTCAGCTGATGTCACAACTGGGCCAAATCGATCTCCATCAGTGCGTGAATGCTTCAGCTTCTCCAGGGCAGCCGGCCAAAGTCACCAGAGGGGCAGGCGCTGTACTGCATTCTGCTTTTATCACCCACTCACCACAGAGGAGTTCACAAGTTCTGCCCTCTCAGCTTGTCAGCCTGAACAAAGAGGAGTTTCAGATGAAACACTGAAGCATTATCTAATGCGATTTCCCTTCTTTTTATCCATACTTGCCTTTGGCTTGTAACATAAAACTATGCAAACATCCAGTGATGACTTTTTAATCGCCTAAACCTTCTATGCTGTTTTTTCAAGTGTTTGCCTTGTAGACATTCACCCTATAAAAACTTGGAGGAACAACAGAGAATAGCGTGGGAGCACTGAAAGTAGAGAGAATGTATGTGTAGAGTCCCTGAGAACTGTTTGTCTGGTGCGTTTGTCCTCAACTGCTCCCCTCCACATAGTTCGAGGAGCTTTAGACCCACTGACTCCTGCACATATTAATCAGTCTAAATGCATGGTGTATAACTGCAGTGTCAGAGCAGGAGCTCCTCTTGTTCTCCTTTCACATCTCTCCACGGGGTGGATGAAAGCTCAGCTTCTTGGGAAACGACTTCTCTCGTTTCCTCTATGGTTGGATCTCCAGGGTGACTTCATAATCTCCCATACCTCATTTCTTTTACTGTTTCTCAAACAGAGCAGCACACTAGCTGCTTTGAATCCCATCATAATGCATCCGATGTCTCTGTGAGAACAAGCCACAAGAACTGACAAACGGTGCTCATAAGTGAGCCATTAGAACATACTTTCTTTGCATTCAGAATAATATTTTGTGATTGTGATCATTTTTCTTTCTATTGTTTTTCTTCTTCTTTTTTTTGTTGTTTTGCTTGGCCAAAAATTTGAATTTGTGAAGCTCTCGAACTCTGGCGCTTTTGTGTTTATGGAGTTTTTTATTTTCTCTGATCTACCGCAAAGATCTGAGCGAGGAGGTGATTCATTGCTGTGCGCTCACCAGTATGAGCTCATCTCCGTTCAGCTCTCGGGTCCAGTAGGTTTTGGGGCCATCGCCATCCACTAGAGTCTGCTGACAGTAAATCTTGTTCTCTGACTCCCAGGTGGCGAGGCTCTGCAGTGAGAGGGACAGCAAGGTGGGAAGGGCAAAATGTGTTATATATTTCAAGTAACACTCTTATCACATAGTAACACTATAGGGTAACCACACACATACACACAAAACTACAGCCATTTCAGGATCAGCAATGTGGTCCCTTCCTAAATGAATTTGCTGATCTACTGTTGCAGATTGTACTCTAATCACATACATCAACTTTAAGCTGTTGCACTTGTTGACATGTAAAGTCAAAAGTGTACGTATAGGCCCGTTCTGGAATATATAGTATCTACATCTGCAGCAGGAAGGTGAGAGGTTAAATTGTTTGAGACAAGCAAAAATCACGAGTTTCTCATCTAGATAAAGAACTGAAGGCACCTTTGGGCTGGATATGAGCTGCAGCATCCTCTGTTTTCCGTTTGTCTTTTAGCCCAACATCAATTCCTATCTTCCCTTGTGCTGGTGATTTAATGGTAGTTAATCCCTACAGCTAAGTATAAACATCTTCGAAAAATCCAACAGAAAGTGGAGGCAGTTACAACATTGATATTATAAGTCCAGAGAGTCCAGAGAAAAAAAATAGAAATCCTCTTAGCCTTTCAATAATATTCAGAATGACCTCAGCAGGATTAGCCAGACTCTGATTTCAGAACTAATATTTCCCCTGAAGAAACTGGCTGTAAATTGCTTATGAATGAGCAGAGAATTCTTTGAAGATTAGGAACAAATTGACCCTGTGGCATTGACATCTGTGTATTGAGAGGATTTATGATTTGATCTCTCTGAGCTAACAACAGCAATACTCTCTTCTAAACCATCAATTTATATTTTAGACCCAATCCCAAATAGACTGTTTAAGGAGGTTTTCCCCTTAATTGACACTTCCATATTGGATTTGATCAATCTGTCTTTGTTGACAGGATATGTACCTTTTAAGGTTGCTGTAATTAAACCTTTACTCAAAAATCAGAAGTGTTGGCTAATTATCGACCTATATCCAATCTCCAAAGATCTTAAAAAATAGTTGCAATTCAACTTTGTGATCATTTATATAGAAATAATGTGTTTGAAGACTTTCAGTCAGGATTCAGAGTGCATCATAGCACTGGTTAAAGTTACCAATGATCTCCTCTTAGCATCTGATAGCGGACTCGGGTCTGTGCTTGTCCTGTTGGATCTCAGTGCTGCATTTGATACGATCGATCACAGAATTCTGTCACAGAGACTTGAACATGTTATTGGGATTAAAGGAACTGCATTAGGCTGGTTTAAGTCATATTTATCTGACAGATTCCAGTTTGTTCTTGTAAATGTAGAATCTTCCTCAAACACCAGAGTAAGTCATGGAGTTCCTCAGGGTTCTGTGCTTGGACTGATTCTTTTTACTTTATACACGCTCCCATTAGGTAACATTATTAGACAGCATGGCATAAATTTCCATTGGTATGCTGATGATACTCAGCTGTACTTATCTATGAAACCAGATTAAACCAATAGGTTAGTCAGACTACAAGCAGTAGTCTACAGAAATATTAGTTCTGCAGCGAGAAACCTTGGAGTTATTTTTGACCAGAATTTATCATTTGACGCACATATAAAACGTGAACAAAACAAAATCAGGAGCATCATATCTCAGGGTGATGCAGAGAAACTAGACCATGCATTTGTTACTTCAAGACTGGACTACTGTAATTCTTTAATATTGGGCTATTCCACATATTCTCTGAAAAGCCTCCAGCTGATCCAAAATGCTGCAGCCAGAGTTCTGATGAGAACTAACAGGAGAGATCATATTTTTCCAGTTTTAGCCTTTCTTCATTGGCTCCCTGTTAAATTCAGAATATAATTTTAGATCCTTCTCCTCACATATAAAGCTCTTAATGACCGAGCTCCATCATATCTTAAAGATCTCATTGTAAGATATTTTCCTAACAGAGCACTTCGCTCCCAAACTGCAGGTTTACTTGTGGTTCCCAGAGTTTCTCAAAGTAGAATGAGAGGCAGAGCTTGTGGAATAAGCTGCCAGTGAATGTCTGGGAAGAAGACACCCTTTCCACTTTTAAGACTAGGCTTAAAACTTTCCTTTTTAATAAAGCTTATAGTTAGGGATGGGTCAGGTGATCCTGAAACATCCCATTGTTAAGCTGCTATAGGCTTAGACTGCTGGGGGGCCTCATCTGTCACACCTGTCCTCACTTTGTTCTCTTTTTCCCCCTGTTTAATTTCTCAAATGATATTATATACATGTGACATTATTGTGGTTATTAACTTGTGTTTCCCTGTTCCAACAGGTATCCTTTTAATGGTGTTATGGTGTTTTTTCCCCTTTTTTCTGTCTTCTCAAACCCCAGCTGATTGAGGCGGATGGCCACCCTTCCTGAGTCTGGTTCTGCCAGAAGTTTTTTCCTGTTAAAAGGGAGTCGTTTCTCTCCACAGTCGCCACAGGTACGCTCAGGACGGGAGATTGGACTGAAAACAAGTTTCAGTGCAATCTGTTGGTTTCCTTAGCTAGGATATTGTTTTTGAATTGGCTCTATATGAATGAATTGGATTATTTTGAAATTAATTAATTAGATTTCATTGGATTATGATTGCAATGAAATTAATTTCAATTGGCTTGAATTGGACTACATTATTTAAGTGCCTTGAGATGACATTTGTTGTAATTTGGTGCTATATAAATAAAACTGAATTGAAAAACTGAATTGAATTGTTCAATCCCCCGCGGAAGCCGAGGATTGAACCATAAACCTTCCACCACAATTCTTCCTCCTGAACTATAGCTGCCTCAAGAAAAACTCAAGCGGATGAGACTTAAAACTTAAAACTCCCGAACTACAGACCAATGGCTGACGAGACGAACTACGTCCATCTTTTATGTGCAGACTGTGGGTAGCACTGAGGCGAGAGAAAACAATGGTTCTACTGAAATATGGTCAGATAATTTTATAGAACTTAGTATAAAGTATAAAAAAGCTGACATCAAGACAAGACACGATATTGGGTTCACGAGACGAGATTTTAAGAAAACTACCATGACAAAATATATGACTGGACCAACAGACTTTTATTCAACCGAGTTGCACGTGCATTTTTAAATGTTTTATAATAACTCTTTACATGCATGATGTAAGCATGAGCTTTTAATAAACTTCTTCCACAAATTGTAACTAAAACTAAAAATTTATAAAAGTTCAAATAAAATAAAACATTTCTTTCTTTTTTTCAAGTGCAAACAATATTATGTGCAAAACCAAATCAAAGTTCTACTCAATACAGTGAGTCAAAACAGAGTGCAAATAGTGCAAATAGACTCTGACCAAGTATGTCACTGACAACTGACAACTTATCAGTCACTCTAGTGCCATTTCTAATTTCCACTATTTTCGGAAGTTAAAACTCTTACTTTCTGTTTAGCATTTAACATCACATCAAATCATTAGTTGTGGAGTTTACTTATCTTTAGAAATAAATACGCTGCTTATGTCAGCTGTATTTATGACAGATGATCTGATGTTCATTGCTTGTCTGTGTTATCTCAAGAAGGAAACAAATTATTCGATTACTACGACAAAGTATGACTGATGTCTAGTTTAGAGCTAGGCTTCCCTTTGGGCTTTACAAATCTTCACTTTTTCTCTCCTGATGTTGTCATCTGACTGGTTACGTTGTACCACATAGCTGAAATGTGTTTCTTCTCTACACAGCCTATGGCATTGTTTTTCTTTTCTTTCTTTTTTTTTCAATAACATCTTAAACCAGTGATACATCTTTACCTGACATTAAAGCTAGCTAACGTGGCAGGCCATCGATTAAATCCGACAAAATCTTTTCCAGTATTCAGGCAACTTCTTTGATAGCCTGTATTATTTTGCATGAAAGAGCGGCGCTGCTCAATCTTGGATGAAGCAGCATCAAGCAGTTTCTCAACGCTAAATGTTAATCACCATATCAAAGGTGAAGGAACCCTGCAAGCTGCCATCCACTCTCTGTGCCAAGCTGGGAAGCAGCAGGGCTTTTCTACAGTTCTTTCCCTTTCTTTTTTTTTTCTGTTGTTCACATAAAGCCAGAGCCCATGGAGAGTCAGCTAGCTACAGCTTCATTTAGACCCAGTATTTGTCTCAATCTCTGACTTGGATAGATTTTTTCTGTCAAATTCTCACACATAGGTGTTGCCTAGGGCTTGTATACACATCTCTCAGACGTAAAGTTCTTTTGAGACCAAAATAACACACTGACGTTGTTTTGGACTTACCTCTTCTCACATTATCTCTCTTATGGCAGTGTTTGCATATCACTGTCTCAGCAGCATAAGCTGTATACGAAAGACACATGACGCAAAGAACTCTTTTTCATGAGAATTGTCAGATAATCTAATTCTTAATCAAGAGATAGATGATGAGATCTTCATCAAAGATGAACCATATCTTCATGTCTAATAAAAATCAACCAAAATCATTTTCAAACAGCACTTTTAATCAACCAAAGCTTGTGTTTTAAGTAGACTGAAATCATTAATATCCTGCCTGAAAACTATGGCTGACCTGATAGTTACTAACAAAGTGAAATTGGAACTTAGAAGTAAAAGAAAATCTCATTCTATGTCTTGTATGTTAGCAACTGCACCGATATGTTAAAAAAAAATGTAAATCCAGCCTGAAAGCTGAGTCTCTCTCAGCAGTGTGTTGTGTGATTTAGATATCACAGATATATATTTAGATATCAAGATACCACCTCTTTCACACCCAGGGAATGCTTTTCATAATCAAGTCTGTCTTATTGTTGAACAGCTGCACATGGGAGTTTGTGCCATCTAGTGGCAAAGTTGTAGATTCCAACCAAAATTTCACCCAATTTTACACGAATAACATTGTTATTAATACTAAGAAGATCAATGCAATATCAGAAGTTAAACAACAACAACAGAGAAGACTATTTGTGACTTTAGGATAAATTGATTGAAAATCATCACCACTTACAGTTATATTGCCTTTGCCTGATAATAGTGAATCAGTGTGAGAAGCACACAGAAATGACTAAGAATGTCTCATCTCAACCTGAACCCTGTATGGTGCTCTGAGCGTGTATTCAAATTAGTCCAAGAGAATATGATTTTTTTTTGCCCTGCTATGATAAATGATACACTGACAGAGGCAAACAAAATTAGAAGTGTATCACAGCCACACTGTTCTAAGAATACAACCCACTTTTATATCACAAATGTCTACAAGGCAGCTGAGCCTCAGCAAAACATTATTGCCGAAAATTACCTTCATTAGCATCAGCTATAAGTTATATCAATACATTATTTAAGACTTTTTATTGAACGTTATATCTGTGCAGTTCACATTACCATGTAACTCCATAGCTAAACGTCTGTCTCTATAGCAACCAGTTGGGCTAAAGTGTTTAACCCAGTCTAATTGTTGTAATCTGGAAATTAAACTAATGCGTTGATATGAAAATCTTTGAGCACCACAGATGCTGAATGAGGCATCAGCTGCACAGGAAATACACACACACACACACACACACAAACCCATTTATCTTAAAGACGTTTCCACTTTGTACCAAACAGCTCCATCCATCAGAGCAGGTACATAACTGCCTCATTACGACTTCCTCTCTGCGCTAATGACCGTCTGCTGTCTGTGCGCCGCCTCTGGGACAGGCAGGAAACGCCTTATCACTTTCCCCTCCTGGAAGTGAGAGGATGCCGTCTCATCCCAAACACACTCACTCACACTGACTGGAGCTTTTTAACCTTGTGGTGGAGTTAATCAACCCTCTGCTCTTTGCCAGGCACAGATCAGCCTGTAATCCCTTTAACCACGGGTGCAGTTGGACTCAACTCGCCAATTTCCACCTCAGGCCTCTCTGCCAGCCTGTTCCACCTGAGAGTTTGCCAACGCTCCACAGAAACACTAACCCCACCCCATCGTCAAACAACATGAAAAATTGGACAGGCATGACATGGTTAGGTTTGGCTTAAAATGTATTCCTTTAACGATATTAACCATCTGTTTTTTCCTTAAACAATCAGCTAGTACAGTGTGTTTGTGCTGAGGTTGAGCTGGCTTCCTTAGACTTCATTACGAGCTTGGAGATAGCCAGTCTCAAAATGTGAGACAATAGCAAAACTAAGATCTTTGTATTTGGGGTTATGGACACATGCATGTTTTCTCATCAGCCAGAAAAATTATATATATTTCAAGGCAAGTTCTGATGTTTTCCTAACCCTAACCAATTGGGCCTAAACCTAACCAGTTACTTTTTTATATTTAACAATGTACATCTTGATTACAAAATCGAACTTATTAGTGACTGAAAGTGAAGGTAAAGAGAGACAAACTTAACATCCCAGGATACGTGTTACAAAATTAAGGTTTGTGAAAAACTTCTGTTGGAAAAACTGTGTTGGAGCATATGTCCAAATGCCACATACATATTTATCCTAAAATAAGAATAGGTCGCATAATTTCAAATGTGTAATATGCGACCATCACTTGGTGTCACACTAGAGCAGAAGATGCTAATTCTAAAACAAACGGAAGCAAAATCAGGTGAAGCTCAACTCCGAATTAGGAACAATTTTAAATCCAGTCCAGTCGGTCCATCTTTGAATTAATTCAAATCCAAAATGCTTCAGGAGAAGCTTCTGTCTATGCTTTATCTCATATATCTATTATTTTTCTATCAGTGCTGAGATGTCCATGTTTACAACCAAATAAACTGTGAAATGTATTATCGCAGATTAACTTGTCAGCAAAGAGACTTTTCACATGGTGAAAAACCACACCGAGAACCGTCTCGCCGTGCCCACTACCCAGCATGCCCCAGGGCTCAGACAGAAGGAGCCATGCTGTCTCCTGGGATCTGAAATAAATCAAGTCCGCCCTACATGATTGGATTATACAGTTCACACTGTAAAACAAAAGGTGAGGACAATTTATCTATTTACTTTTTTATCATGTTGTTTGTTTTTAGCAAGTTTCCACATGAATTCTTGTGATATAGGCAAAAAAACATGAATCAAACTCTTGATTGATTCTGTGCTGTATATACCCACGGAGTTATGTGGTTTGGGGGAAATGTGCATCTCCAATTCCTCAGGCATTTGGGGGAATTACTTAATTCTGGCTTAATGCAGTCTATGCACGCAATTATGCATTTTACTCACATCCACAGACAGTATGTCTTCCCCACAAGCATAAATATCCCTATGTTCTGTTGTCCAACAGCTTTTCAGCAATCTTTTCTTTCACTTTTCTGTTATTTGAACTTTTGAGAGTAGGACCATATGACGATCCACGCATTGGGTGAATAACCGAGGAATAGAACAGGATGTTTGTGTGGTTCATAATGCCATCTCTGTACTCATTTTAAGCCTAGTTCTCAGGCTCCCTGCTCCCCATAGTTTAAAGAGCTTTCAGAGACGGAATGGAGACCTAACATTGGTCTCAAATTGATTCAAAGAATAACTAACACCCAAAATATGAATTATTGCTGTCTTCTGATAATGCAAACAAAAAAATGCAAAATGCATATAATGCTTATATTTTTCCCTATGTGGCTCAACTATTTTGGACATTATAGAATAACAGAGCTGTGCACCTGCATATACAGGAATAGATCAACATCAGATCAACATGGATCCATGAGTGAAATTTTTGTGGCATTGTTTTTCTTTTTTTCTTCCTTGTGTTAGTATTGCAGTTGTGACAATTAACCTAATGCTAGTTTTAACATATCTTGATCAGATTAGAAGATTTTTTTGTCCTAGAATACAACTAATGTCATCTTACACCCCAAATTTTATTTTTTGTTAAAATAAAAGCACTTGTCAAGTTTTACTCCTCAGTTATGTAACTCTGCTCTGTCATGCTGCAGCACGCTGCACATACAGGTGGGTGAATATATTAAATATATACATTCTCTCTTGGGAATTATATGCATCTGTGGATGGCGGCTTGAGATGTTTCTGCGAGAGACAGAATCTCTCCCAGCTGCAAGATTTCTTTTTTCTTTCTTTTTTTTTTTATGGTATTAGATTTTATTCAGCTTTGGACCGCAGCATAATAAAAATAAAGACTCGTTCACAGGGCAGAATTACAGAGCACATGCAGTGTACATCACAAATCCTTAAGTGCTTTAAGTTCCCTTTCTACTTCCATTCCCATCCACTTTAATGATTTTCATTCAAAATGCAACATGATATCACAAATTAGAACAAATGCACTTACCCTTATCCTGTAATATTGAACAAAAATATGTATTCTTACAGTTATAGAAAAACGTGGTTAAAAGTTAAGTCATTAAAATGATATTTGACACATATTAGAAAACACATTGAGCTCAGCTTGGGGGAATTCGTTGTCACTTGTTTTCACATGGACGTTATCAGGCCCAACAATCAATCTGCCTCATCCACTTTATCTAATTGCACAGCTTTCGTATTTATTACATTAATGACTTAAATGTCTGTGTTGAGATAATATCAGGAGATGCTTCTTAGAAACCAGCCTATTGCTTATAATAAAACCCAAGTGTCACACAAGAGTTTGTATATCTGTTTCCATTGTAAATACTTTTAAACGTGTATATATTGTATATTAACCAAAATCTGTCTGGAATGTGGAATTTGTAACAAGATCTAAGAATTATGAGGCCTCAAACTTTCTCTCAAACTAAATATATATATAAAAAGAACTGTACATTGCTGAGTAGGACCTCTATCTGTCTGAGGATGAGAAAATCCCCCCTCAGGGCCTGAAGAGGCTCAAAGGGAAACTCAAATCCAACTCAAGCTGTCCTTAATCTCTCTAGTCAGACGTGAAGATGTTGCCAATTGGTAGGGAGATATGAATGTTTTATCAATCCCTCAGAAACAAAAGCAAAGAGGGAGTCCTGGGGACCATGAGTACACAAAAAGATTAACAACATCTATCTAAGTGATGTTGACAGTTTAAAGCACTCGGTTCCTTCAAAGAGATGCACGGATGTAAATTAAAGCTCTGCTTAGAAGCAGATTTGACGGTAAGATCAGCAAATGTGTGGCTCTTGGAAAGAGAAGCATTTGAAATCTGTTTAAGAATGTAATGTCTCGGTGTCACTTTGGTTGTTGACAGGAGGAGATGGGGACTGAAAAATGTCCATACCTGCAATAAGCATACAACCCACACTCCCACAGGATTCATAACTGTTATGACGTAAGTATCACAGTCTTTAAGTGAATCTAATATTTTGACTGATTGAAACCATCGCTGCAGAGACTCCACTCAAAGATTGACTCATTTGTGTCGCTTAAAAGGAAAACCACTGCTACCACATCTTGTTAAGGCTGCGGGGTACAAGCGTTTCATCACTAGATTAGAGGTCGGAATGAGCAGATTCTGCATTTAATACAGTCCTTAAACTCAAACAGGTTTATTTTCACCTATTTTCAGAGTTCTTGTCTTCCCACAATCCCATAAAAAGAGCTCATTCTGACAAAGTAATGGTTGTAACACACACCATGTGCAGTGTGCTTCACAGAAAGGCAGCAGTCTGACTGTATCAGGTTTGAATAATGTGAAATGGGCTGTGCTGAATGTTTAGGAAAGTTAAATGAGGGTGAGAAGAGTAAAACAGGAGGAGACTGTACAAAGTGCTACTCGCTGGGGTGAAATGTTCATTTGGCCGAGTGTTAAACTGTGGAGGGATTACTGAACGGGCCTACTGGGAACAGGTCCAGGGGATAAAGGGGTCACGGGGAGGCCCTTGATCAAAGCCTCTGTTTGCTGACACATTTAGCATTTGTTGTTGAAAAGTGGATCAAATGACGACTAAAATGCAAACCACTCAAAATGACAATTAAATGACACAACACAACCACAATTGTAAAACAAACAACAATTAGGACAAGAAAAAAAAAAGTAGAAAACTTGAGAGTGCATAATAATCTTTGGCCCAACAGGGAGTACCGTACTTTATTGATCAATGCTTTGCAACAGTTGCAGCTTCAGTTCTCGTTTGGTGTGACTCTATAAATATGTCACATTTAGCCACCATATTGTTGCCCATTCCTTAAGGCTCCTTCAGTCTGGATGGTTTCTGCTGGTTTACAGAAATCTTTAAGATCTACCACACATTCTCAGTTGGACTGACGTCTAAGCTTTGACTAAGACTTTTAAACGTTTCCCCTTTAAACCTGATAAGACTGTGATATCTCAGTCTGGAAAACTGAAACAAGTTTCATTTAAGAATTTGTCTGCATTTAGCAGGACCCATCATTCCCTTGATGATGACCAATATCCCTGTTCCTGCCAGAGCAAAATATCCCCACAGCATCACACTGCCACTACCATGCTTCACTATGGGGATGGTGCTCTGGGGATGATGTGAGTTGTTAGGCTTGCATATCACAAAGAGTTTTCTTGATTATCAAAAAGTTCAACTTTTGCACCATCAATTTCATTCCGCCAGTGAAATTACCACAACTCTGTCATGTAGGTCTATTACAATTCAATTTCCCAAAACAAATCAATTTAAAGGAAAGGTTGCAAAACAGAGAAAGCCAAGGGGGGGTGAAATATTTCACATGGGACTGCAAAAAGGTAGGTAAACCTTCAAATAACAAAATGACCAAATTGAATTTCAGAGAATTTTTAAAGAAATGACACCGAGCAGACTCTTGAAACTCAAACGTTTTACAGTAACAGACTGTAATGGGGATGCAGTATAACAAAAGTCACTTTGTTTTGGTTGATTTCTTTCATTTTCTTTCCTGCTTGTATCTCCATGGACTTGATCACATGCAAGCAAAAAAAAAAGGTTTTATAGCACTGAAACTATGCAAAGTGCAAAGTCATGGTTCTTAAAGGTTGCTCTCCTGCTCATTTTAGCGCCTGAGTTTCAAACATCTGTTCACCCAGAACTCTTGTTGTGATTCTACCTTGCACTTTCGTCCATCCAACGTCTCCTCATCGTACTCTTTACCGATGTGGAAGTTGATCTCGGTGGTGCGAACGCTGGTGGACGTTTTGATGTAGAACTGCTCGCCATCCTGACGGATCTCCACTTGGGGGTTGGAGGCAGCTGCCACAGCCACCTTCCTCAGCATGGCGTTCACACCTAAACAGACACCACCCAGACCAGGTTAAGGGGGAGAAGTTTACTGTGTTCACTGGTGGTCACCATCATTAAAGAAGGGGCCACAAGAAGCAGTCACAAGAGGCAGATTTTGGACAAATATGCATCTTTTTTGTAGCCAAATCCACATCTTAAAACTAACAGACAAGAAGACACAGAAACTCACATAAAACAGGCAAAAGACAGATGACACTTCTGTCATTTGTTGTGTTGGTGCTAACATTTGCTGTGAAAACGCCTCCAGTATACACCCCACCCAGATTTAGACCTCTCCTGGCTCTCATGCCAGCCTCTATCAGCTCAGCACCAAAAATACTGAGAGATTTGCTAGCTGCATGTCTCCTTGCATTGGCTTGTGTGTGCTGAAGCAGCCACTCAGTTTTTTTGACAAGAATGACAGAAATGTATTTATTTCAGAGGAAAAACACAATAATTGCTCTGTGGCTCTGACAGAAACCTCAACTATTGCTCAGACTGGGAGAAATCTGTGGAATTTTGGCATTGAGGTCAGTTCGAGGGATTATTCGGTCGTGTCCGGAAAGGAAAAACTCCAAACTCTCAAGGATGTCAGGGCAGGTTAGCGTTGGTCTCTCCCTTTGTTCGACGGTTGCAAGAGTGGCGAACCTGCACGGTGCACCACGCACGCTTGAAACAAGTGTTTGTTATGCTTGGTTTGACGCTGCACGGCCATCTGGTTTTATGTCCTGCCAAGGTCCTGCATCTTTTTTTTTTTTACCACTTCCCTCTTCTACTAACAGGCTAAATAGGCGAATCTATACAAAGCCAATAGGTTAACAAACAATATTAAAAGATTACTTTTGCCAAGTTCGATTTAAAAAGTCAATGCTGATTAGTTGTGAGACATCATCCTCCCCTAAAACCGCTGTGGTCCTGCTAGGTTGACGCCCAAGGTTGAAAACAAATAGATGTGACAGCTTACTCGACCCACCCTGTGATCCGAGGAAGCACGCCATGTGTTTTTACAGCATTAAATATGCATGAGCATCACTTAGCCAAGGAATCGGTTGTCATTTTCAAAGAAATTCCGTTTTTCTATTTTGCACTTGTGTTTTAGATACGTTAGAGCATCCCTTGATAAACTTCTTCCTCTTGACTAAACACTTGACCAACAGCTCCGATAGAGGCTCATGTGGTCTGGAAGCCATGGACAAGTTTGAGACCGCAGAGACAATTTAGTGTCTTCTTTGACCATCGTCGCATATTTTTGGACGATAAAGTTCCTCATGCTGATATTTAAATCTGTTTTCTTATGAGTTCACAATGACTCGGGCCGGCCTTAAAAGGAATCAGCATTTAGGCTCGGCTGTGAAACAGTCCATGAAATGTGCCCAAGTGCAGGCAGACACCCATGCCAGCTCTCAGCTAGCAAACTGTGAGTCTGATCACTCCATACAGCTTTGTTCCCAACCTTCTGCTCTCTGCACTCTGGATGTAACAATCCCCTCCTCCTGTAGAGGAACCTCAGAGTCAACAGATAATTAGAAAGATGTTGATGAAAAGTGGCGACCCTGCAGCAGTGGAATTTGAATTAGTTGCCCATCGCGGCTCTCTTTGACCGGGCCCTTATGGGAGCTCTAACGGGGCATCTGCTCGGGCAGAGGCTGTTGATGCGTCGGATGAGGTGCTAAACCGTAGGGTTTTTCCCCTCGGACTGGGGATCAGATCAGAGGAACTGTTGCCTTGTGAAGGGGTGAGAGGGGTTGAATGTTTGGTGAATCCATATCAATGCTCAGGTTTAATAAGGAGATGGCTTCTTGTTTTGAATTTGACATTTTTTTGTCTGTACTAGCTTTTGAATATAACAATGTTTTGTATCTGAAGATCATTTGCAACCTCAAATCAGAGGCCAAATAAGAGGTTTTAGTGTAATCAATTAAATTTTTTGCTAAAATTAGAGCGATTCCTCTCTGAAATGTCAGATTACAATCCGGTTTAGTGTCAGCAGCTCCTGGAGCAGCAGGACCTCTCCCTCCCAGATTTTACACATTATTCTAAAGACACCGAGCCTTTTGCGGTGTCCCTGTCAGTTTCAGCGTTCCCGGCGTGACGAAACACTGCAACACAATTGAGTGACCCAGTTAGACTTGTCTAGATCTAAACCATCAGAAAAGACTAAGACAAAGCATGAAATTAAGACAGGAGACATGAGAACAACACCAGGCTCCACAGATCTCCCCTGGCATTAATGTATGCCCTACTTAAATGCTTAACATGAATAATGTTGTGCCCCCCCCCCATTCTCTGTTCATGTAACAATACCACGTCTGTTTAGGCAGGAATTTAGCGTCCACTAGTTCTTATGTCCTGTAAAGCTGAGGGATTTCCCCTCAGCAGCATCTCTGCCTCCTGTTCCCAGGGAGCTACAACAATATGATGTTGTGGGGAGTCATTGCATGCCGTTCCCAAGGCACAAGAAGAGCCTTCTTCTATTTTGCACATGACGGATGGGCAACCTCATGCAGAACAGAGAGCGGTGAGAGCTTACCCAGGGCTTTGAGAAGTTCATCAAAATTCTCACTCTTCTTCATCTTCCAGTTGCCGGCAAAGTTAGACATGTCTGCTGAGGCTGGGTGCGAGGGCTGCAGAGGGAACCTGTTCCACGCTCTGACGTCTCTGTCTGACTCTGTCTGACTCTGTCTCACCGTCCTCCTCCTTCACTGTGCTCCCGTCTCCTCAGCTCTGGGCTCAGCCTCCCGTTCACACGTTTGCACCCAAGTGAGTGTTTTCTTTATTTATTTATTCTTTGTGCGCCCAGACAGGCAGTCTCACGCACACACAGACGTGCACTCTGCCGCTTCTTCGTCTGTATGCTTCTGGATGCACTGGCTTCGATCTCGCCTCTAGCTCCTTTATAGCTCCTGTCTTTTAATGGGACACAGAAGAGGTCCCTCCTCCCTGAAAGCTCTGTCCCATTATTACAGTAGAGCTGGACTGACACGTCTGCTCTCCCCAGACACGAGAAAGACTGAAAGAATGAATTCTCTTAGAGAGTATTTGTTGTGTTTGTTTGTTAGCAACTCCAATGTAATACTCTCAACGTGGAGGTTAGTTCTCAGGTTCGACTAAACTAGTGAATCACTTTGTTCGATAATAGTGGCTCAGAGAAAAGTTTGGTAAACCTTCAGCGCTTTACTTTCCAGTTTCAACTTTCTTACTGTGTTTCAGGCTCTGAATCTGTGGATTCTGTTTACTTTGTTTTCATCTGCACTGATGATTAAATCAGTGAAACTAGCCTGAAACCAATGGCGAACAACAAAGATAGATCAAAGAGAGGGTTTATCGCACCAGTCACGATTCATCAGTATGTTTTCCCTTTCGATCCCCCAGGGCTTCAAGCAAATGTAATGTTGTTATTATGCAATGTGCCACGGCATTTATCATGTAGTGCTCGAGACTTTCTCAGACCTTTGGAACTTTATATATTTCCGTATGAATGGGACCTAACAAATAATTCAATTCTCCCAAAAGCTGAAAAGACGAATATGTATGTATATAAATATAATTTTTTCATTGAGTAATAGGATTGAATTGAAGATAAACTTTGAATCAGACCTTTTTAATGAATCAAATGAGCATTTTGCTCCAATATTTTTAGAACTACATTTGCATTTCTGCTGAATAGCTCTAAACCACTCATCTAAATTTCACTCCATAAAGTTGGTTGATGGACCAGAGTTAATCTCAAAAGGAGGGATTTAAACAGACACAAACCTCCGAGAAACAGACACCTCAGCCTTAAAAGTTATGGGATGAGTCATTTTTATTTCCACTGACACCGTGTGCCAGACCAGAATCCCATAAGCAGCCTCGACTGATCTGTTACAAAGCAAAAAGGAAGGAAATGACAACGACACGGGGAGCTGACGGGAGTTTTTTTGCAGTGATTTTCCATGTTGGAGTCCAGCAGTGCTTGAACAGCAGAGCAAAGTTGCCAAGCTGTTCTCTCTCCCAGGTTACTTATAGGCTGGAGTCACAGAAAGCAACTCTCTGGAGCTGAACAATAACAAACGAAAATAGAAAAATGCTACCGACACCTCATACGTCCCTCCAATCTGCAACCTGGACAGGACAGTTAGATGACTGCATGTTTTGCCATACAATGACAATGGACGTCTTTAGCTTCCATTCGGTGTGCTGCAGCTAATGGCACAACAACAGGTTCATTACCGATCAAATTCCATCTCTATAAATGCGAGTGAATCACTTTCATTGCTGCCCGCAGGCTGCCTGATGTAAGACAGAACCAACTCGTTGCACTCTGTTTCCAGCATTTGGTGGAATGGAGAGATTCAGAGGTCTCTATATATGTATGTGTATGTGTGTATGTTCATGCATGTGTAAGTATTATAGATTCTATCTGAAACAACAAGAACAGACCTCATATGTCATTGCATAAATTTGGCATCATACAGTAGCTTCCTGTTTGACAGTGCTTCTTTCCCTGATTGGACACATGATTATGTATTACTTCATAGCTATAAGGACCCTGTGTGTATATTATTTATACCATTTGTAAATGATATGTTATTGCAACTAGGTTTTGGGTTCTCGTGGATGTCATTCATTCATATCCCAGTTTCCTTCTGTGGGTGCCCAAACAGGAATACATTAAGAAGCACAGTGTTGCCTGATAAATTAATTGTTTCGTCTAATAAAGTTTTTTTTATGCAGTCTTTATTTTCTGCATTTGTAAGCAATACTGTGGAACATTTTCTGGACAGCTTTGTTGATGAGGTCCTGGTAGAATGAAATTCACATTTTACTGTTGTAAACTACTACACTATATTTTCTTTGTTTGTTGACCGTTTATTCATCATTAAAATGTTACTTACATTAACCGACAGAGGGTATGTAGGAGAATTTTCAGAATTTCAAGAAAGAACCTTTATTATCATAGTGTTCCATTTCACTTGGTGTTCACAAAAATCAGGTATTTAGCTATTTATCTGTCTGTTCTTCATCTTTTTTGGGTCAAGTAAAACAATCCCACGACCTGACTGGCGAATAGAACAGATGTGCCTCCATGGCTCAAAAATCTGCCAGCTGTGAATATGGAGCATGTTATTTTATGGCATCACTATCAAATATCCACTGCGGGATAACTGTGGTTAATGTTAGAGTTCCAGCACAGCTCTATGCTCAGTGTGTTATAAACAAGGCACCTCTTCCAGGATTGAGTCCTGAGACGTCAATAGAACCACTTTATGTTCTTCTTTTTGTTGCAAGTGGCCCTCTCTGCTTTACTTTCAGAAATGGTTTAAAACACATCGGCCTTATTCTACTTCATAAGATTCTCTTGAAACTTTGTTCTGACTGGCATTTTGGGAGAGAGGAGCCTCGACTGCTACTGCTGCAACAACTTTCAAAATGTTGCAATATGGTTCTGGTTCGTCTTAAGAACAAGGTTTCCCTTCCGTCAGCTGCATGGAGGTTTTACTTTAGCCTGATATTATAGCAGTCAAGGCTGAACTATCTCATCAAAAATATATTCATCTTTATCTTTTCCATCTTTTTTTGGGCCATCCAGGCATTTCAGATGGCAAAACTGGAGTCTTTAAATTCTAATGTTGACGCACAAGCCACAAGAGTACAACAGTGCAGATTTGATACATGTAAATTAATTTGTACATGGATATAAAGAATACATTTCATGAAAAAAAAGATGGAAATTGCCCCAGTGGTAAGTCATCTCTCTTGTAGTAATGATCACTGATTTTTTTTCTGTTTGTTTTTCATTCAGAAATATTGCTCCTCACATCTGCTTATGTGTAGTTACTTATGATTTGTTTTCCTTGTCATCAAGTTTTGTTTTCATTCACATATTTATCATCACACCTACAGTCTATGCACCGTGCTAACTGACTTATTGTACATATAAGAAATCACTTTACAGACTCAAATGTCGGTCAAGTATCAAACTTTTAAATCAAATAAAAATGTTCTAAAACATTTCCACCGCTATTGGCGATCGTGAGCTTCTTTGGTTATTTCCTATGCGCCATCAAACACAGTCGAAGAAGAAGGGGGAGGGCGGAAGTTACATCAAATGTTGTCATGGCGTTTCACATGTAAATCAATGAGCTTTCAAAATTAGCTTCGACTGTGTAGTAGGGATTTTCAAGGTACGTGGTTGCATATTATATAGATTATAGATCAACAAAACTAGCTTGTTATACCGAGTGACTACCTGCTAACACTGTCATTATCTGAGACCGTTAAACTATTTTGTTGCAGTGCTAACCTGCTACATGCTAGCAGGAGTTAGCCAGCGTTAGCTGTAGTTTTCCCACTGTTTATTTTTTTACAAATGCACGCAAATACGCAAGTTTTGTGCATGAATATATTTGTTAAACTTCCGGTCCACTGCTTTTGATTAACATTTTATTTTTATATATACCGTCCAAGCTCTTCAGTTTAAAAGTGAGTTGTTTTTTGGCCGCTAAACGCGCTAAAGAGCTCAGAGACAGTTGCAACTAAACACATTTCTTGAGAAAATTATACTCTTGAGTACGCTGCACCTAACTCACGCGCATGTATATTTCAGTTTGAAGTGACGTAACTTGGCCTCTACTACTCCCAGGACCAAAACAATGAGTACTCAAGTAAGCGTTAAATTCAGAAAGCCTCATATTCTGCCCTGGAGTTGTTTCACCAAAGACTAACTTTAAACTTGTGCTTTGATTGCAGTACAGCATTCTGTTCAAGCAAGAACACGGTGAGTAACATTACTCACCATGTTTCCCCTTTACTGTTACCTGTGTGGTTGCATATTGTTCACACTTGATGATACAAGTAGTTGTTTAAAAATGACAAAAAGTATCAAATAAACAGATCTTCTGTATTCTTGAATTCATTCTTTTCTTTATTTGTGTTTTTGTGCGTAAGAACCCGTATTTCTTAGATCTCTGCTCTTGTTCAGATACAGTTTTGAGCACATTAATAAGTCACACCTTGCCCTCAGTGATGTTTCTTCACAAACATGCTTATTATAGTTCATTTTGATGTTGTTTACATCCAGCATCCTGCGACTGGAAGTACTCACTATTGCACCAAATGGGTATAATTTCAAATAAAAGTAAATTTAGCAGAAAATTAAATGACAGCTGAAATACACTGTGAAGCTGAGAGCCGCAGGAGAGAGAGATGGTTGTTAGAAAGTGTTCAGTCAGAACAATAGATGAGTGAGTGAGTGTGTTTTTTCTTAGTTATTTAAAGGCTTTAAAGAAACAAGTCATCTCTATAGCTGCATCCATTAGAAAATAGCCTGAACATAAGTATGAAGCTGCCTGGTGATGCACCTCTTACGCTCAAATGAGTTTTTACCTTGTATTCCTCCTAGCACACGATGATGCCATCTGGACAGCGGCGTGGGGGAAAAGTGAAGCGGACGGCTCGGAAACCATCGTCACAGGCTCACTAGATGATATGGTGAAAGTGTGGAAATGGTAAGTGCTTTTTTTTTCTGATGGTTATATGTGTGATCGTTCACTTAATTCAATGAATGATTCAATTTCACAGTATGTGCAAAGAAATAGGCTAACGATTCATGTTGTGGAGGTATAGAGCAAAGGGACGTCCTTGTGTTTAAAGGCTATACTAAACCAAGACACTGTCGTTAGTTCTGAACGTCGACACTCGGTTATTCGCAAGGATTTCCAACACGCACCCTGAGGTCTAGAGTCGGTTCAGAAAGCTTTGCCGTTACTCGATAAGCCGGTGTGCTCTGATTTCTCCACATGCATTTCAAAGCTCGGCTTGCTCTGTTCCTGAGATGAGCTTCGCAGAGCAAGTTGCCTTGTTTTTGGTCTGTCAGCATCACTTTAGGCACATTTTCTGTCACATTTGACTGCTGCAGTCTAGGTCACGTGGCTGCCAGACATTCACACTCCCAACCGTGAAAAGAAAAAAGAAAGAAAGAAAAAAAGAGCAACTTTTTTAACATAGAAACTGATGCTGAGGTTAGTTTAAAAAAAAAAAAAGGAAAAAAAAAAAGAGAGCGATGTCTTGGTTATTTTATCAAAAACAGGATATATGAGACTTATGTGCCATTAAGATTCTTACTTATATCCAATATAAATAAGATTATACATAAGATAGATAACGATACATTTAACTGCTTACTGTTACTGAAAATTTAAATATTGAATTAAGTGAATGTCGCACTGCTGCTTGTTTTTTATTTTTATTTTTTTAACCTGTCAATCTTTACTTTTTGCCAAAAAAACCCAAAACACATTGTCCATATGATAGAACGCGATAGCTTTTAACAACATGGGATGAAACTGAGATTGAGCTCATGTGATTCGATTTTGTTTGGGGTTTTTTTTGTTTGTTTTTTTTTTTCATCCCTCTGCACGTTAAGAGCTTCTCGGCTCCACATTTAAAGGTCGAGTTTATTCGGATTGACAAGGCCCCGTGTGGCGTTCTCTGCACAGGTCAGATGAGAAGCTGGAGCTGCAGTGGACTCTGGAGGGCCACCAGCTGGGCGTGGTGTCAGTGGACATCAGTCACAACGGAGCCATTGCTGCCTCCAGCTCCCTCGATGCGCACATCCGTCTCTGGGACCTGGAGTCTGGAAAACAGATCAAGTCCATGGACGCCGGACCAGGTAGGACTGATTTCTTCATCGATACAAAGCTGTAAGCAGTTAATTTGGCTCGTTTTTATCTTAAGTGGCACAGACAACAGATTCTCATGTTTTTTATCCTCCTTCCTTCTCCTCTCTTTCTAGTTGACGCTTGGTCGGTTGCCTTCTCCCCAGACTCTAAATACATTGCCACAGGAAGCCATCACGGCAAGCTCAACATCTTTGGTGTGGAAAGTGGCAAGAAGGAATACTCCCTGGACACACGAGGAAAATTCATTCTGAGTATAGCTTATGTAAAGAAGCTGCTTCTTCCCACCAGTTTGCAAATGTTTCCTTCTTTGTAGAACCGTTAAATCGCTCTACATTCACTAAGAAGTATTGAAATGGCTCAACTGGCTGCAAACACCATTTTAAACTGATTTGTTAAATCCCATTTGTGCTCCTCAGAGCCCTGATGGGAAATATTTGGCCGGCGGCGCCATTGATGGAATCATCAAAATCTTTGACATTGCCACTGGAAAGCTTTTCCACACACTGGAAGGTAGGTTGAACAGTTAGCATTCATCGTGATGGTGAGGTGCAACTTGTTGTAATTGTTTAAGTGGCTAAAGCTTTCCCTGCACGGCAGCTCAGTTTTGTTTGTTTCTGAGGATCAACCTTTACAAAATAATCCACCTAGCGAGGCTCCTCGCTATAAACTATGAATTTTATTCACAATAGAACATATATTGTTTTTTTTTTAAAGTGAGTAAAATTTATTATTTCATGATAAAAATAGTAGCTCAATTTCAGTTTGATGGCAGCAACGTGTCTCAGAAAAATTGGGACAAGGGCGACAACGCAGGAAAAGTAAGTGGCGCAAAAAGGAAACCGCTGGATCAACAGATTCAGCTAATTAGGTTTGTTGGCAGCAGGCCAGTAACATGACTGGGTATAAAAAAAAGAGCACCTGAAAGAAGCAGCATATCTCTGAAGTATAGGCGGGTAGAGTAACGTCAGTATAATGCTGCTCAATGTAAAATAAGTGCAAACTGCAAAGAAGAAGGTGCGTGTAGATCCCCATCCTCTCTGGGATAAATCTCATTTATAATTAGAGGAAAGTGAAAACTATCCTGTGGTCAGAAGAATCAGCCTTCGGTTCAAAGGCCAGCATCTCTGATGGGTGCGTTAGCGTCTTCCTACCTTCAGTGCTGAAAGGTACAGTTGTGTTCAAAACAAAAGCAGTCCAGTGTCACAAAGCGGCTCAATCTGACCAGAGTGCAGTTCTCTTTGAAAATCTGAATAAATCCAGACATTAAGATAAACAGCATAATTTGATTAAAAAGTTGATTGCAGAGGGGGGGGGGGGGGGGGGGGGGGGGGGGGGGGGGCATACAAAGGAATTGTCGAAAAATTATCTTAAATGCTTCAAAACGGCAACCAAAACCAGAAAGGCGTGGAGAGTTACGGAGTCGCCAGACCTTAATCCAACAGGAAAGTTGTGGGGTCACATAAAAAAAATGGCAAAGCAAAGAAATGCAGAAGAATGGTGGAATGTCGTCCCGGGCTGGAGTATCTGCTCACAGGCGCCAGCTGCTGGTCTCCTCAGTTCCCAGATGTTTCCAGACCGTTGTTGAAGGAAGCAGAGACTCTACACAGCGGGAAACATCCTGCCCCCATGTTTTATTTGAGATGTGCTGCTGCCATCAAACTCAAGATGAGCTTTTATTTTTCATAAAATGGTAAAAATAACTCACTTTTTTTTTCTTCATTATGAATCATTGCATTCCAGTTTTTTTAGTTTAGACTTCAGGGTGAGAAGGACCTTCGTGCTAAGGAGTGTTTTTCCTGTCTCCACAGGTCACGCCATGCCCATCAGATCACTGACCTTCTCCCCCGACTCCCAGCTGCTGGTCACAGCCTCTGACGACGGCTACATCAAAATATACGACGTGTGAGTTTCTTATTCTCTTCTTATTCTTATTCTAAGTATATAGAAAGCAGTGATGCTGTCTTCTGTTTCTGAGCTTAAGATGTGAAATAAAATCCTGCTCCAGCTCACAAATACAGTGATACATCAATGCAGATGCATAGTGGGTTAAAGTCTATATGTTACTTGAGAAAACTGTAATTGTTTCCTAGGCAACAAGCCATTCTGGCCGGCACGCTGAGCGGCCACGGATCCTGGGTTCTTAATGTCGCCTTCTCCCCGGATCACACCCACTTTGTCTCAAGGTAAAATGAAACATTCAGCTTCATGCTGCTCCGATACGTAAAAGCAGCACTTCGACACCAGCAAATAGCATTCCTCAACATACAGAACATACAGCTCTGATAACTGATAAAATATCAGTTATCAGAGCTGAAGCTGAAGCTTTTTCATTGCAAGTCTTCCAAGATCAACTGTAAAATGTGTCAAATGTTCGCCCTCAGCTCATCTGACAAGAGTGTGAAGGTGTGGGACGCCAGCTCCAGAGCTTGTATCAACACTTTCTTCGACCATCAAGACCAGGTGACAAAGCCGTTTCAAATCCAGAGTGAGAAAATCTGCGCCCTGTGTTGACGTGACGTCACGGAGCAGAGCGGACTCTGATGTTTTAACATCGGTCAAAAACCAATAAGCCCTGCTGTCATTAGATCCCTGCCTGCCGAGGCCTGCTTAGAGTTTGATCTGTTCTCCTGGAGCAGCGCGGCTCCTTGGAGACGAGATCAGAGGCAGCAGTCTGCCATGTTGGTTTTCTTCCCTTTTCATCAGCCTCGTCATTATGCGACTGCAAAACCAGAAAGTCTTCAGGGACAATTTGCTGCCAATTAACTGTTCAGCTTTGCTTTGTTCTTGTGTTTAGAGCACATTTCCCCCCCGTGTTGGCTTTCTAGCTCTGTGCAGTGCTCAGTTTGTGATCAGATGAAAGGGTTGGCTGCGTATTTGGGGTGTTTTTAAAGAGCTTGGTCAAACAGCTATATACATGTGGGGTATGTGCAGATGTGTTCCTGACGTTTTAAAGACTTGTAATACTGTCCTGCTTAACCTTTAACTTCACCGTTGAGGCTGTAAGTGGATCGTTTTTTAAACTTTGATACCATCTCCGTTGTGTCTCGTTGCGCTCAGGTGTGGAGCGTAAAGTACAACAGCACCGGCTCAAAGATCATCTCGGCTGGCGATGACCGCGCCATCCACATCTACGACTGTCCCATGTGATGAAGAACAGGCTGCAGGAGGAGGAGGAAGAGGAGGAGGAGGAGAAGATCCCCACAGCTGACTGACTCATGAGTCAAACACCAATTGTGGAGTTAAAGTTGGTGGTTTTTGGAAGGGAAGAGTTGGATTCAAGTTGTAAATGCGATGGATTGTTTTGCACTGACCCAGTGCGGTCAAATAAAAACTGTTGTTTTTTTTCTGTTGTATTTTTTTTTTTTTTAGCTTATGGGTTGAAAAAAATATATATGGGTTTATGATTTGATCTGTTAACAGAATTGTGTGTGGCATGTAAAAAATAAATGGAATCTCTTTCAGTAAATCAGTTCTTTGATGGGGAGCCCTAAAGGGCTGTTAAAGTGCTCCATCTAGTGTACGACCCCATGCTCTCCAGCCTCATATCATCAAGCACTGAAGCGATTCAGACTTCTTTATTGATACTTTCAATCAAACATCCACAGGTTGTCAGCGTTTGAAACGCTTTCTTCTACAGATCTTTATTGACAGGTTGACTACGTTCTGGTGTAGACTTCGTCCACACAACCCATTTAATTCTCATTTCAAGAAACTGGAGAAAATGTTCATTTCACCCCTCTTACTCACATGAACATTGTATTAAATCTGAGGCGACGTTTACAGACACGAGTGAGCCTTAAAAAAAGAAAAGACACACAGTGTCGCGTGTTTTCTGGCAGTAAGTGTGGACATGACTGCAGTCATTACCCACAGCGGCCCGGTTGACCTCGCATAACGTGAGCGGGCAACTCTGAAGACAGCTGTGCGGTTGAGGTGCTGGTGTGATGCTGCCGCCTTTTTCCTTTGTCTGGCCTCAGCAGCAGAAAACAGAAAAATGTCCCCTTATAACCTGATTGGCAGTAGATTTGATCCCTAGTCATCTGAACCCCAAAAAGAATGATTAAAAGCAGAGGTTGCTCATGAAAAATCAAAGAATACTTTTCTCACTCTTCACCCGTAACAGAAATATTTTGTTTTGAATCGAGGCCTGCTTTCACCATCTTTTAGGGTATTAAAAAGTCATTCATAATGTTTGGAATTGGTCTCAGACTCAACAACGGCTGCAAAGATGTGGTCAGCTGACAGTGTCATGACTGAAAGAAAAGTGTCTCTCGCGTGTAACTGAAGTCCGGCGCAAAGTTTCGTTCAAGAGCGAAGGTGATTTTGTTGAGCTGGCGTTAATTCCCACTAAAACCTGCCGCTTTACACGGCGTAGTCGGAGCATTCCTCCTCTGCGCTGAAACAATTCCAAACATTTTGTCTACGGTATAGTAAATCGCTTATAAAAGTTCAACCCTCCTTTCTAATTTCGTCTCCTTCTGTCATCTCGCTCCACTTGCTTTTGTAGAGGCTCAAATGCTCAGAGAGGAAAGAAGCAGAAACACGTACCTGATTGGCCCAAAACGGCGTCCGTGTGTGTAACAAAACCCAAGCTACTGACACGGCTTACAGAAAGGCTTTACAGTGAAATATACATTTTGTGCCTGTTTTTTTGGGGGGGGGGTTCTTTTTTGCAGCTATCTAGCCTAAAGCTAAAAACTTTGAAGCTATACCAATAACAGTCATTAAGGCCGGAGCAGAGGGGGATTCTTTACAGTTTAGCCTCTGCATACAATTTTCTTTTCACTGGAATGCACTCGAATATCAAGCTCTCTTCTATTCTTTCAGGTGCTTTTTAGGACAGAAACATGGCATTTACGTCTCCAGATTGTGGCACTTTGAAAACTTACTCTGGCAGACTTGCAGCTGTGCACGCATCTCTTCTAAATTCTAAAAATCTGACACGAAATGATGCGTTAAAACGTTCGTAAGCTAAGGCCTCCTGGACACACTGCGGCAAATTAAATCCCAGAATTTCTGCAGGTGCTGTCTTTGCTCAATAAAATAAAACCGGGAGAGCTGCTCAGTGCCCTCAGTAATATAAAAGCGTGGGAGCGTTCCAGTCTTTTTGGAAGCGACTTAATGTCACATTTCACTAAGTCAAATTAAATCAAGGCTGTTCAGAGTCAATCTATTTTTTGGGGGGGGGCAGAATTGTGGCGCTCATACATTCCACAGTAACAGGTCTGACCAACAGGAAAATCCCAGGGTAATAATACCTGTGCAGTAGCTCCCAAGTGCACCTAAATACAAAGACATAGAAAAACAAAGGTGTGTGGATGCAGCTACAAAGCAGAGCGGTTACCAAGACTGATGACAGATTTGGGTCACCGTCTCTACTCAGAGGCTGTCCTGGCCCTCCCTTCTCGTCTTTCACCAGTGTCTGGACTCAATCAGCTCGGCGCGCAGACTCAGCCTCTTCAGGGTCTCGTACCCGACCACGATGAGCACCGACGTGGGCGTGGAGGAAATGACGCGGGCCGACAGTCCCTTGGTCATCGCCCTGATGCCCTCCTCTGCCAGCAGCTGCTTGAATGTCCCTATGACTGATGACCGTCCCTCCACCTTTAAGAGGGGGACACATCATCTTTGTTATGAGCAGACAGATTTCACTAACCACTGCAACTATTATCAATGCCACATTAGTAAATATTCAATAAAAGTGACGCCCATTTGTCATTTCCAGCTCCATTTCTGCATACAAAGCCTGAGGTACACAGTGGTAGTGTCTGGTGCTTACTTGGACTCTTGCACGAACAACATCCATGGGGTTTGTGATGCTGGAGGCCGTTGCTGCTGCCATTGGTCCCGCCAAAGCCTGCAGAATCAGGTGGGGGCACTCACTCGGTGCTAATAAAGACAGCTGTTCTGGAAAAACAAACAAAATTTAACAGTGTGAGGCCGAAACCTTTTTTTTTTTCGTAGGAACTACCGAGCCGCGGCTACATACTCGTTGATCTACCTGCATAAAAGTGATAAAAAGGCCACCAGAGGGCGCTGTTAGGGATGTACGTGAGAAGCGATGCCACGTAGCCCCTGTAGAATCCCTTGAAACCATCGGCTGCAAAAATCTGCACCGTGATGTCCCGCGTTTGCCCGAAGGTCAGCCTGCGCTTCGTAGTGGCGAGCATCATTTTGGGTTTGACCTTGAAGCGTGTCAGGTGCTCCCCCTGTCCTTGCATCATCAGATGCTGGGACACCACGTCTATAGGCACGGTGATGGTCTGAGCCACCAGGGACGCCGCCCCTCCAGCCACCACAGACTTCACCGTGTTACTGGGCGAGTACTGAGACACGTACTTGCGCACCAGCTCATAGGTGGTGATATATGCCTGTCCCGAGACCAGCGTGAAGGTGTTGACCATGAAGCCTCGGTAGAGGCCACTCACACCCTCGGCTCGCAGGATCTTACAGAAAGCATCGAAGGTACCAGAGTACATGCTCTTCCCCTTCTGCACCTGCAGGCGGGTGCGGATGAGGCTGGCTGGATATACCGTGGCCCTGGTGGTCAAGGTCATGAACACACCCAGGGAGTAGAACTTCCTCTTGTCCAGGTCCTCCCATTCGATAATCTGGATGGCACCTTTCTGCTGCATGGCGCCGGTCAGGGCAGCGCGTCACCCCTAAAGCCGCAGCTCTGCAGTCATCAGCTGCACCGCAGCCACCATACCTGCAGGAGCCAAACAGCAAACGGTATTGTGATCAAACAGAAGAATCGGAGTCCCTTCGCTCAGGATTTGGACCAGAAATGACTGTCAGGAGGCTGAATAACAAATGCACCAAAAGCGAAACCAAAAAGCTCTTTAGATACAATTTTGAATAGGTTTTCCCTTTCAAACTGTGCCTGTCATCTCCCTTTGAGGAGTTAACCCGTGTGACGGATCACAGAAGCCCCAGTACTCTCACATCTGACCAGAGGCACAAGAGTGTCTCTGCTACTGATGCCTTGAAAGGGTGGCCCCCCGCCCCCAGACCTGACAAAAAGAATCACATTACATATGCGCCGATTTCATTTCAGCTAAGTGTGCGAGTCTTTGTTTTGTGGTACTTTGAGTAAGTTTCGCGTACCAATTCAAAACCCCATCATTGAGGAGCATTCTGTTTTAATTTCAGACTCCTCGTGTTTGCTATTGAGCCAAAGATCAGCACACCCCGAATGGGCAGTTTATGAAGGGAGTCTGTCGGCTGCAGCTCCCTTCTGAGAAGTTTTTGGGACTGCCTTTTGGATTGTGGTGTCCTGCTGAAGTCTTAGTTTGTGCAATGATGAATGCATCAAGCATAATTGCCCTGCAATCACGTCCATAATGAACCAGCTCTCTTGTCCCACGTTAGAGCTAATTCTATTCTCACTTTACCTTTTACCAATAAGAGTGAGAGCCAGATGAAGTGCCCCGCCCCCGTCCTTTTACAGGTTTGATTCATATACTTCAACAGGTCTCGGGGGGGGGGCCTCCAGCACCTGTGACAGTGGATGGTGCAGGCTGCTGTGGTTCATCACAGCCTCTTGTCAACCTAAGAGCTTGCATCACATTTACATGCCTGCTGGTTGGGACCGATGGAGCCCTTCTGGGTGAACTCTGCTCAGAGTAGGGCATTAGTTGTGAACTGACCCCTGAGAAGACATGATCCAGCCTTCCTGGATCGAACATAATCGGGCTCTGGAGCATGCGATTGGAAATGGGCCACATCATCTCTCATAACTGCCTAACAGTGATTATTTGAAAGGGGAACGTGAGGTTATTAGTGTTGTAATGTGGCTCTGTGCTTGAGAATGCCTTGTGCGGGCCGAGTGTGACTGTGTGCCAATCAAACCTCTATCTCCTCACAGATGTGGTGATTTATCACTTGACACACTGAGAGACCTTGCCCTGTTTTCAGGGACCCCCTGCAACTGAACAACACCCAGTTTACCATTTACAATGCTGTCTATATCATATGTATCTTGAGCTTTGTGAATCCTTACAATAACCTGGGTCATTGCCTTGCCTCCTCTTTGCGGTCTTATGCAGCTGATTTACTCAGCCTTAAAGGAGAAGTTCTTTTTTTTAAATCTGGCCCTTATTTCTGGCATAAAATACATTAATCTACCCACAGATAACAGTTTGGTGAAAGTCAGCATCCTTTGGACGCTATTTAGATCACTCGAGCTCCGCGTATAACCATATAACAGGAGTGAACGGGGCATAGACAGTACAGCCTCTAAATAAGGCATTAAAGACGTTGGAAGCCTGATTGAAAGTTATCGAGACTTCCACTTTCATTCAGAAAGTCATTGAGCTGGTTAAATACAACTTTCCCAATAATCTTGGATATAAAAGAGAGGTTAGAGAGACAGGTCTGCAGTTGTTCATCATAGAGGCGTCTTGAGTTCTCTTCTTTAGGAGTGGCTTAATAGCAGCTGTCTTTGGTGACTTGGGAAAAATGCCTGATGCCAGTGAGCTGTTAACTATTTGTAGGAGATCACTTTCTAATGAGGTAAAAACTGTTTTTAAAAAGTCAGATGGTATTATGTCCAGAGGGCAAGTTGTTGATTTCAGATGCCGAACTGTTTCCTCCAGGATTTTTAAATCAATATTATGAAATTGTGACATAACATTATTTATTTATTTCGATTTTTTGGCTAAAAAAGTTGCATTTCTCAGTGGAGAGGAGGTCTGAGTTGAACTGTTTAGGAGGATTTGTGAGTTTTTCCAACCATAGTAAACAGAGTTGGAGAATTGTTGCCATTATTATTAATCATTTCAGATAAATGCAGCTCTCTGGCCTTGCACAGCTCATTGTTATAACTACGCAGGCTTTGTTTGTACAGCTCATAGTGAATCTGAAGCTTTGTTTTCCTCCACTTACGTTCAGCTTTCCTGCATTCTCTTTTCAGTCCGTTAACCGACTCTGCGCTCATTGCTGCTAACATAGCTACGGCCTCCCTAAACTGAGCACTTGTTTTCTCATTAATGTACCTCTTCTTAACTGAGTAGCTGGTTGTTTGAACATTCGGAGTAATCAATAAATCAAATCAAATACAGAAATGGTCAGAAAAGGCCAAATCAATAACCACAACAGAAGAAATAGCAACACCTTTAGAAATGACCAGGTCCAGAGTGTGACCTCGAAGGTGAGTAGGTTCTGTTACATGTTGCCAAAAAGCAAACATGTCCAGCACAGAAGAAAATTCTTTGGCATTACCATCCGTCATATTATCTATGTGACTGTTAAAATCCCCGGTCAAGATAAAATGGTTAAAATCAGTCGAGATAACGGCCGATAATTCAGAAAATTCATCAAAAAAACTGTCCTGGAGATCTGTAAATGATTAAGGACAGAATTGTAGGAACACCCTTTAAAGTAAAACTAAGATATTCAAAAGAAGAGAAATCCCCGAATGAGATCTATTTACAAAGGAATGTATCTTTAAATAAGGCAGCTTCTCCCCCACCTTTCCTCCCATGAAACTAAAATTTGGGGGTGCTGTTTCATTAAGAACAGTAGCACTTGTACTTTCTGTTAACCGTGTTTCTGTCAGGAAAAGAACATCTAAATTGTGTGAAATTATGAAGTCATTAACTAAGTGATTTATTGGACAGAGATCTAATATTAAGTTGAGCGAGCTTTGTGGAGTTTACACTGGTCATAAATACAGATAATGCCTTACTTAGAGGCTGTATTGTCTATGCCCCATTCGAAGGACGCCCACTTTCACCAAACTGTTATCGGTGAGTAGATTAACATATTTTATGCCATTTCATGTACATATTTCAGGGCCAGGTTTAAAAAAGAAAAAAAAAGAACTTCCCCTTTTATGTCCTCCTTGTCTACTGTTTTATAAATGCATTATAAGCGATATTTCATCAAATACACAAAAAAGCATTTTAAAACTGAGATCCGTGGAAATCTGAGCACACTTCAGCGTCTGAATTCTGAAGTTCTAAAACATTCTATCAACCGCCAACGAATTCAGTCACTGTCTCACTACAGCAGGAAAGGGAAATATTCATACATTTACGTCACATTAGGACACAAACTACATCCCTGAGACATTTACGAGTCAAGCCACGGCATGTCACAGCCGAGCTGGCTCTCATTATCTGTTCAAACATATCAGACTTTCGCCAAGAGGAGCGAGAAGGACTGAGCCACAGGCTGCATAAACGCAGAGCCGTCAAAAACACGAGACGTACGGCTCCGTAACGCAGCGTCCTCTGCTGTGTGTAAACAGGAGGTAGAGGGGAAGTTTGACAGCCAAGTGTGCAAAAAAAAAAAAAAAAGACAGCAAAACAAACCCAGACACAATACTAAATACACGGCAACAAACAGGATGTACGCCATAATATCGCCACGTGAAACTATAATCGGTTAACCTATTATTTAACTGCTGGTAATGCAAAGAGTAAGCACGTGCAATGTCACAGCGTGTACTCGCGCTGTGTGTTAGCTAGCCAATAACATGTATGATAATGGTATTGTGCCGTTTATGACAAATAAGATATGTGTGTACGTAAACCCACAATGACAACGTACCTGAGAGGTTATGTAGCTCACCCTCCGCGTCTGCAGTCGTTGCAAAACAGAGCAGCTTGTTTCAATTCAGACGGCCTGCTAAATACTACATGGAGGGTCATGTCTCCCGTCCATGACTGCTTCGAACAAACATAGTCAAAGGTAAAAGGTCATAGGCTGAGTGTTAGTACAACATTTATAAACTTTTCCAAAAAAATTTCCTTGAATGAATGAATAAATAAATATACATGGCAACAAAACAGCTGTTTCGTTCATGTAACTGGTATGTTTACTTTACAAACCGTTTATTTTATTTGACAACGATGATGCATTCATGTAAATTATAAAAGTAGGATTTTCAACAATACTTCGCCTGATAATAAACGCATGGATAATTCAATACAGTAAGCTTTCCAATAATCACAGTATGATTATAACTACGTTAGGACTTCATTAACAACTTGTGTATAATCATCAGCATAGATATGAACGTGCCCAATTTTAAAGATAAATGCTAGCAGTTTCAGCCAAAGCATGACAACCGCTCTTCAGTTTGTCCATTAGTGAGAACTTTCTTTACATGTGTTCAGTCTATGTTGTCACATAATTCGTCAAACGTGATCACTTTCGTTAATTAGAAGCCTTAAACGGCGTGTCGTCTTGCCTGCTAAACGTTAATTTAAAATAAAAGAATTATAAGCGAGTAGAAACATCGGAATCAAACTATGTAATTTCTCTTTCACTTTATGCACACATATTTTATTTCTCTTTATTTATATAGAAACGGCGTTTAACTGCTGCCAAGCGCTGCAAAGCTGCACGAAAATAGTCCAAGGGGCCCTGAAGGCAGCGTGGGTACAACGCAGAATGGCGTCACATGGGTCTTTTGGAGCAGAACTTTTAAAGTTACAGTACGCCATATATGATAGAAGATACTGAGATCATACCATCCACTATCATAATTTTTGAACTAAGATAGATTTATTAAACTTTATCGGGTGAAAAGCTGTAGACAACTTAAGAAAAGCCACAGAAATTAAGTTAGTTGTTGTCAGATATGGGGACAGCATGAGTAAATTAGTTCCAGAAAGAGTCAGGTGAACCGTAATGTGATCACTTGTGCCTGACCATGATTTTTAAACTTCTTTAGCTTGATGGTCTCGTTTAAGGAATGTTTACATTTTTACTTTGATAGCAATCGATGAGTGGGCGTGGCCTTACAGCTCTGTGCTCTGATTGGTCGGTTCCGTGTTGCCTGTGCAGTGGTGAGAACGGGTCGTGTTCATTTCAGAAGTCATCATGGCGCTCACTGCCCCAATCAAAGGTAAAGGGATGTCTTTTGCGAACCTTCCAGAGAAAACTGTCATTCGATACACATTTTCATTTAATGGGCAAAAAATCGTTTTAACATGGCGTCCTGATTCCAAAACGGCCATCGTTTGCTTTAAAGCTAACGTTATAGGAGGTGAACCGGCCTCACTCCGACATGAAAGCTAGCATTTGCTAGCTTGATAATGCTTACCTTACAACTTAGCAATAGCCGGTAAATTAAAGCCAGTGCTGTAAGATATTGTTGTATTTGCTTCATTCGTAACGTCACAAATTCAATTAACACTTCTTAAACGTATGTTTTATGTTAACTAGAGTGTCATTTCTTATCTCCTTAAGACATTCAGCCGGTCGCACGATAACAACTAACCGCAAGTGTGTCTTACGATAACAACCTGTGTTCTTCGCTAGCTTGAACCTTTTGTAGCTTTGCACCTCTCCTGCCCACCTTGTAATTAGGACACATGCCAAAACGACTAAATGTAAAGTGATCGCGGACCTCAGTGTCGTAGCGGCTGGTAGTATTTGCCGATTGGCTCTTTTCTGTGCCAATTTATTGTTGTATCAATGCGGGTGATTGGTTTCGATCTTTTGAGATGTGCGGACATTTTCCTTATAAATGACAGTATTGAGGTGGAAAATCACCGAAATGATAGTGGAACTTTAAGCTTAATTTTGTTGTACGTCTTCTTTTAAGTTATTAAATGAGGATATGCTGCCTTAGCCATTTGCACGGCCCATTGTTCAATTAGTGAGGGCGTTGCAATGATGTGTCTTCAGAGGGATTTACAGCTCATCGGTTTGTGTTTTTGTTGACTCGAATGGTGTGTGTGATGCTTTTGTCTATTTTTCCACCCTGGCTGCTTTGCATTGGTTATGGCAAGCCTTCTTTTTCGCACGCAATTATTAAGAAGTGGTGGGCATAGCTCCCGGGCCTGACAAAAGCCTGTCAGTGTTGCAGGAAAATGAGATGCTAAGTCGGATACAGAGTAACTGGTTGTCTCCAGGCTGCTTGGGAACTCTCTCACCAAAAGGATGGGGGAAAAAAAGATACAAATAACTCTGGCATATTGATTTATCTGTTGTAAATTTCTCATCCTTGTTTTGCTAACGGGCAAGCAGCTCTTCTGTCAGGATTCAACAACAATAAAAAGCTGGTTTGTTTCATGTGAATTTGGGTTAATTGAGCTAAATTACAGCCTTTGGCTCGTGTTCCCTCGCCCTCAGCAGCAATGATCATCTGCTGCAGTTTTGCTCCACTATTGAATGTGTTATGGGGAAATGCTGCAGATGAGGGAGACAGGAATCCCCTTGAGAAGCGTCTCTCCTCCCAGCTTTATATATACTTTGGAGAAATTTTCCGTAATCAGTTTTTCTGTCGGTGCATTCACATTCATTCTCAGTAAATTTCAGAGGGACTTGACTTTCACATCTGCACGTTGTTCTTTTTGTATTCATCCGGTCAGCAGTCATTTAAGGCATGAAGATCAACAATAGTGTGTAATAGTCGACAAACATGTTGATATTAAAGTTAGGAACGTGAGAGCTGAACCTGCAGTTCGACATCTTGTTGAGAGACTGAGATCTGATCTGCCACAGTCGAAGAATAAATAGGGATTCAACACTTGTACTAAAAAAAAAAAAAAGGAAAAACTGCACACTGTGCAGAGATCTGTCCAGTGTTCAGCTAATAGCTCTTTGGGATAAACCTTGTGTTTTCAAAGTTGCAACAAAGAAATAGGAACATATGGTGCGTCTTTCTGACAAAGTGCCTAAAGATGTCATTTCTAATTAGTTCTTTAAGACTGATTCGTCCCTTAAGTTTGGTGGGTTTTTTTGTTTGTTTTATGCTTGAATGAAAATGGTTGGGAGAAAAAAGACTGGACTGAAAATAGGTGAAAAAACAGCCAATGTACGAAGAAGAACTATTGCCCAAGACCATTTTAAAAGAATTTTAAATGAATACAGCAATTTGGTTGTTTAACGTTGTTTTTTTTCCCAAAAATTATTTTTCATGTTTGTGCATACATCACTTTAAAAAACGACAAACCACAGATTTAAACTAAAGATCATTCCGGTCGCCTTTACCACAGCTGCTACTGAATCACTATTATAAAAAAGCAGGCCGTCAGTCAGTTTCATCAAAATTGTTTAAGCCTTGTCCCTTTTTATGACTAACTTGCTTTGAAAGAGTATCTCCTTGGTTCAATGTTAGAATGTTTGTTTTTATGTTTGCATGAGAACGTGCGATTGTTTAACCTGAAAGTCCAGGCAGACATTTGCTGAGGCACATAAAAAAACATATATTTGGTGACTCCAGCTGGAAATTTCCTGAACTTGTAAAGCCGAGGCTGGAATCAGAGCTGTGTTTTGATAAAAACTGTTTATATCTCCTCTGCAGAGCACCCATACGGCCATCTAATCGACACTCTGGAAGATGGCGGGATCAAGTTCTTCAATCCACATAAATTAAATGATCCGAGATACGGTGAGTTCAGGCCCTCTCACAGGAGACTTCTGCGAGGCATTGTGTTTTTAAGATTGACTTCGGAGTCACTTTATACGTTTGGGTTTCCCGCTGTTGTGTCCCAGGATGGCTGTTAAAACATCAGCATGTGAGAAGGCTTAAAGAACAGTTGTTGTAAACGTACCTGCTGGCCAAAGTTGTTCACGAATAAACATTGAGAGCAAATTAACGGCTGCGTAACACGAACAGTGAGCGGTTGAATTGAAGGGCACCGCCTGTTGTTCGTTTGCACTCTCTAGACAAACTGCCCCTGTCCATCCGTGTCCTTCTGGAGGCGGCAATTCGCAACTGTGATGGCTTTTACACAAAAGAGGAGGACGTGCAGAACATCTTGGACTGGCAGCAGCAGCAGAATAAAGCCGAGGTGCCGTTCTCTCCGGCGCGAGTCCTCCTGCAGGACTTCACGTGAGTTCTCAGGCTTTTAAGTCAACAACAGTCCTCAGTGCTGTGAGACTGTCTGATATGTGGCTTCCTAGTCTTTCTTTGTCATCACCAGTTGATTTATTTATAAGTTATTGGAGTAAGAAGCAGCTTTAGGTTCTTCATATTTACTCTAAAGCTCTGAAGTTGACTTTTTAAATTTCTTTCTATCCCCCTTGTTTCTCCTAACAGTGGTATTCCTGCCATGGTGGATCTGGCAGCCATGCGGGACGCTGTTGCCAAACATGGCGTGGACCCTGGTCTGATCAACCCTAAATGTCCCACGGACCTCATAGTCGACCACTCCTTACAGATTGATTTTAGCAAATGGTGCGTTTGCTTTGACATCCTCCTTTTGTAATCAGCTGACAGAAATAAGAGCGTCATGGAAGAAGTTGGACACACATGACTTGATTTTTGGTTGTTTAAAGCAGTGTTGAGGATATTTATTCTGTAGGGAAGACGCTGCCCTGCTTCATGAGTTTGGTTTTTAAATGTTTCTTTTTCTGATGTTTTTACTCGCAGTGCCATACAGAATGCTCCCAACCCCGGTGGAGGGGAGGGTCCGAACCACAGCCAGGCTCCGTCCCGCTCAGTACCCGCCAGGCCTCCATCCAGAGGGGGCTCGCAGTGTGGAGGACAGCGAGGTTCCTGCAGCAAAGCGGCCTGCAGCGACCCCCCGGCCTCCCCGGGTCGATCTCCAGCCTCTGTCCAGCAGATTGAGAATTCACCTCTCCTCTGCCCCTTCCACCTGAAGCCCGTCTCCGAGTAAGTTTTGAAAGGGTGTGACGGTAATTAATTTAAACTGAAAAGGAGGCATATTTGTCTGTGAAGAGGATGTAAGCAGTTTAATCTCGTGTTGTCTGCAGGATGCAACGCTGCAGTTTAATTAAAATGATTAAGTCATGTGAAGAAGTGACGCAGCTCTTTTAATCTGTCCCAGTGTGTATTTTTGGATGAGTCACATGTTAATCCGTTGTTTTCTCACTCAGGGCAAAGGAGATTTTAGGAAGTTCACAGTGAGTTTGTGTTTTTTGTCCTGCAGACCTGACACAGCTGTGAAGAACCAGGAAATGGAACTGATTAGAAACAAAGAGAGGCTGAAGTTCTTTAAGGTACCAGAGTCATTTTATAATGTTGGACAACCAGATGAAACACACACACACACACTGCTGACATTAGCAAATTAGTTTGCCAGAGAGAAGCTCTCTGGTTAGATTTTAGTAAATGAAAACTGTCACTGATTAAATTTAAGAATTACTTTTTTTTCCTGTTGAATGTTAACGTTTTTATTGTGTTTACCAAACAGTGGTGTTCAAAAGCATTTAAGAACGTGAACGTGGTTCCTCCGGACGTCGGTGCTGTCCACCAGGTGAATTTGGAGTATCTGTCCAGGGTGGTGCAGGTCAGCGACGGTTTGATCTACCCCGACAGCGTGGTGGGAACCGACTCTCACACCACCATGATCAACGGCCTGGGCATCCTCGGCTGGGGTAAAACATCCTCTCCCTGACTTCCAGCAGCTGTTGACTTTCTTCCTTTGTGTATTCTAAATATCTATGATTCAGATCGGAAGAATAACAGGGAAAACAAAACAGAAGTCACTCTAAGAGGGAATCCAGAACTGTTTGACTAAATGCTGAAAGAGCGTTTCAGATTGAGTCGAACCTCTCCGCTGTCCAGAGTGCTGAATGAGGGTTTCTGCTTCTATCCTGCACCAGGTGTTGGGGGAATTGAGTCGGAGGCTGTGATGTTGGGCCAGCCCGTGTCTCTGACCCTTCCTCAGGTGGTGGGCTGTAAACTGGTGGGCTCCATTAACCCCATGACCACATCTATAGACATAGTCCTCGGCATCACTAAGGTAACGCTCCCGCTTTCTTGAACATGTTTCTGAACACATACACCCGTGTGAGCTATAACAAACGCATCACCAAAGTGACTTCACAAGTCTAGAATCTAGGAATTGAAACATAAAAATACACCAAACCTGCCCTTTAATGTGTTTGTATGAACCCTGTATTCTTCTGTGGTTGTTTTTTTTTTTCAGCACTTGCGACAAGCTGGAATCGCTGGGAGGTTTGTTGAGTTTTTTGGACCTGGTGTCTCCCAGCTCTCAGCTCCTGATCGAACCACCATTGCCAACATGTGCCCGGAGTACAACGCTACTGTCAGCTTCTTTCCCGTCGACCAAGTTACGCTAAAGCACTTTAAAAAGACAAGTGAGTCGCCCAAGTGCTGCACTTTAAAACAAGCCCAAAGCTGCCATATTTGAGCTTGGTTTCTCCTGGGGACGGCTGTAGCTCAGGAGGAAAAGCAGTTGACCTTCCACCAATTGCATCCATCTGTGACTGAGTAGGAAGCACGTACGAGTGTGTGTGAATGGATGAATGTGGCATGCAGTGTTGAAGCACTTTGAGTGTAAAAGCGCTATCCAAGTACAGTCCATTTATCAGTCCTGTTGTTTAACTTCTATTTGAATTTACATCTGTAGAAGCTCCACATTCTATGTCTAGGTTTCATTCTAGGTTTTATGTAGAATCTATGGCTTAAACAACAGCCATAGAAGGCATTCGCATCTCCAGGTTTTGTGACAGGATCCTTTGGCTTCTTCTTTAACGTCTCGTAATTCACCCTTCCAGATTTTACCCAGGAAAAACTTGAATTGTTGGAGGCTTACATGAAGGCTGTCAGACTTTTCCGAAGCTATGAAGAAACCTCAGAAGATCTCCAGTACTCTGAGGTAATTCCACAGCTGAATCCAAGCTGCGATGTTCCTGGGAAAAAAAAAATAGAGACACGTTTCTCTCTAAATTTGAACTGTTTGCAACATTTTCTGATTTAAGATTGATTTAATTCCCATGTCCCATTGTCCCTAGTGGAAAATTGTGTGTGGTTTGCTCAGAAAAGAATGAATGACTTTCTAACATGCTCCTTCATGGCCTGTAAGAGAACAGAATTGGATGAAAAGATGAAACGCAGCCAGTGACCGTATCATTAGTGTGCCTTGAGATGGCTTTTGTTATAACGGAGTTGAACTGATGTTTGTGCAGGTGATTGAGATCAATCTGAGCTCCATGGTGCCCTATGTGAGCGGACCCAAAAGGCCTCAGGACAGGGTGGCGGTCAGCAGCATGAAAGAAGACTTCCAGAGTTGTCTTGATGAGAAGGTAACCTGCGAAGAATGCCTCATACAACTTTAAGATCAGTTGTTGTTTAGGCTCAGTAGGAGGGTTAGAATTATCAGGGAGATGCTGTTTGTTTGCATTGTTTGTTTCCCGGTTGTTGAGTGCGATAAAGACGGTACAATTCTGTCTGTTGCGCTGCCTCAGGTGGGTTTTAAAGGCTTCCACATCGCTAAGGAGAAGCAGGAGACTCGTGTTCCTTTTCTGCACTGTGGCCAGGAGTACCAGCTGGCACACGGCTCAGTGGTCATCGCCGCCGTCATCAGCTGCACCAACAACTGCAACCCGTCTGTCATGTTGACCGCAGGTAAAACGGCCGAAGGAAAAGACTGAAATCGCTTTATGCCGTATGTACACAAGCCAGCTGAATGTTCAAATTCACAACTAACAGAATTTCTTCCACTTTGAAGGTTAAACTTCTGCTCTGAGGAGTGAATCCAGTTATCGCTCCACTGTTGGAGCTCACATTTCTCTTTCTTTTCTGATACGTGCATAACATCTGTTTGTTATTTTCAGGTCTTCTGGCCAAAAAGGCCGTAGAGGCCGGGCTTGTCGTCAAGCCTTACATTCGGACCAGCCTGGCTCCTGGAAGTGGCATGGTCACGCACTACCTCAACACCAGCGGAGTCCTGCCTTACTTCAGCCAGCTGGGGTAAGCGTTTGGACACGAAGACGAGGCACACAAACGCAAGATTATCACCCAGGCAGCTGGGATAAACCGGCGTTTGCAGCTCGGTTTGAGTTCAACGTGAACTCGACCAGCTCAGTTTGTAAAACGGCACACTTTGTAAATGCGAGGATCACGTTCTTTTTTTTTTTTTTTTTTTTTTTTTTTTTTGTATGCACATGAATATTTGCGCTTAATCTTGAGGTTTTATGTGAACTTTTATCATATCGGCATGCGAGTAGCTGCGGTGACACAGAGAAAGGACGCCCGACTTTGCTTTGTGGGTGCATTCCATCACGCTGATTTCGCAGATACTTTCATTCAAAGCGACCTGCAAGTGAGACGTAGAGTGGTTGCTGCGCTGAATTAGTTTGCGAGGCTGATCTGTAAATCCACCATAGCAGTTCATATCCATACTTGCGTGTTTATTGGCTGTGCACACAGAATGCAGCCGACACACACAAACGAGATCTGTCTGATTTCTCTTGTCTCTCGTGCCTTTTCCTCACAGGTTTGAGGTGATCGGTTACGGCTGTGCCACCTGCGTGGGGAACACGGCACCGTTACCTGAAGGTGTGGTGGATGCAATCAAACAGGTACAACCTTCAGCATGAGCTTTTTCTCTGTCTCCTTTTAGTGTTTCAGAAGTATGAGAAGTTATCGCCGGTTGTTGTTTCAGGGGGATCTGGTGGCCTGCGGCGTGTTATCTGGCAACAGGCACTTTGAAGGCCGCCTGTGTGACTGCGTGCGCGCCAACTACCTGGCCTCCCCTCCTCTGGTGGTGGCGTATGCCATTGCAGGCACGGTGGGAATCGACTTTGAGAAAGAGCCTTTAGGTAGGGGAGGCTCCGTCCGTCAGGAGCTCTTTTAAGCTGAAGATTATCGGGGGATTTGGGGAATTTGGCTGATTACAGTGTGTGAGCAAGTAGTGATGCAGAGTGCTGAGCCGGCAGGTTTCAACAGTGCCAAAGGAGATGTTTTTGTCATTGGGTTTTTGCTTATGATCTGTTCAGAACGTCTGTCTTAATATGTCATTATGGTAGAAATGCCGATGATTTTTAAATGTTCACAGAAATCTTTGTGAACCCCCTGAAGAATGTGAATTCACACTGAAATAACTCCTTTCATGCTACATTTTGTTGTTTCTTTTCAGGTTTGACATCGGAGGGGAAGGAGGTGTATCTCCACGATATCTGGCCATCAAGAGAGGAGGTCCAGCAGACTGAAGAGGACACGGTCATCTCCTCCATCTTTAAGGATCTCAGGGGAAGGATGGAGGTTAGGGATCTTTTTTTCTGTCAGACATGACAAAAGCAAAGCTGGAATCTTTGGTGCACAGACATGTTGGACTGCGTGAAATTCATTATTCCGTGTTTGTTGTTAATTTTACCGGAAACATTAACAATTCCGTGTGTTGTGCTGTTTTCCAGAAAGGGAACACGTTTTGGAAAAACATTGAATGTCCAGACTCGGTTGTTTTCCCGTGGGATCCCAAGTCCACATACATCCGTTCGCCGCCGTTCTTCAGCAAATTGGTGAGTCCTCCGTTCCGCAGGGTTCTCGCGCAGTTCTGAAACATGTGGGATTAGTTTGCAGTGTTTTCCAGATCTTTATGAGTATGGAAAAAGGAAAAAATTAGTATTTAAAAAAAATCGTTTAGTCTCTTTGCTCGTTCCAGCAAGCAACCCCCCTTCACATATGTTACGTATAAAAGACAGTTGGATGGATTCAGCTGCCATGATGTCACTTCTTGGGTTTTCTAACAGTTTGAGCATTTTATTCGTCGCCATTTTGATTTTTAAGACGGCGTGTTTTGAGTTCTTGTGAAAAGGACACGATGGAAGACCGTGTGGACCGAATTCAAAATCTGAAAAACTAATTATCTTACCCAGAAACAGCCTTGATGCTGCCCAGGCAGCGAGTCACTGTGTGGGGGAGGGGGAGTCAGCTGATGTCATGGATCGTAGATTCCAACAATTCCATGACGGAACAAGACTTAACCGACACCATGAAAATGTTCATGTTTGCCTTTACATAACAGATTTTTGGTTCTTTTTTTTTCCTTTTTTTTACAAAAGAGTCTGGGGGAACCAAAATATCATAATTTTAAGCAGAAGTGAACCTAAATACAGGCAGAACCAGTGGTTTACATCCTCAAAGATGTTTTTGTCAGTTTGAATACAATGGAGTGGATTTGTTTGGTGGGGATTGGTTTGCAGGAGCTCCACTACCTAAAACTGCAACGTTCTGCTAATATTTGGCCACAAAGTATCATACGTGGTCAGAATGTAACATACTTGCACACCATTGGAGCAAATGTTTGCACGCAGATGTCAAAAATGGCCCCAAATAAGCCTGAAAATTCAAGTCCTGAAAAGAATTCTTCAAATATGAAGGAATTTCATTCCTTCTCTTCCGAATCTTCTTTGTTTCAGAGTAAAGACGTGCCGCCGCCTCAGTCGATAGAAAACGCTCATGCCTTACTCTTCCTCGGAGACAAAGTGACCACGGACCACATCTCGCCAGCGGGGAGCATCGCCAGAGTCAGCGCTGCCGCCAAGTACCTGCAGAGCAAACGGTCAGTTTCAAGCTCGCTCGCTTATTTCAGAGCGTTGATGCTTTACTTCAGATGTACAGGGGCGCCAAATATACCTGCGGGTAAATGTTTCAAAGCACCGGAGACTGCACAACCGCTCTGCCCAGAGATGCAGGTTCCCCCTGAGGGACTATTTGTTTATCGCAAAGCAATTTCAATTCTCATTTCTCTTTGAATATTTCCCCTCAGACTGACGCCGCGGGAGTTCAACTCATACGGCGCTCGCAGAGGCAATGACGCGGTGATGACCAGAGGCACGTTCGCCAGCATCAAGCTCCACAATCGGTTCATCGGCAGGCCGGGCCCCAAGACTTTGCACGTTCCTTCGGGCCAGACAGTGAGTCCACACCAAACCAGAGCAGCAGCCTGCAGATGTGTTTATGAGGGCTTTACTTTCTCTTGCACAACCCTGCAGTGACAGTGGTCAAGTTTGTGACCTTTGAGCAGCAGCAGCACGTGTGTGTGTGTGTGTGTGTGTGTGTGTGTGTGTGTGTAGCGTTGTTGGTTGCTGCAGGTTCTGCCCAGTTTAACAGTCTGTTGTCTTTGCCTTGTCTGACCTACTGCTGCTGACTCTTCCTCTTCCCGTCCCTGCGGCCAGCTGGATGTCTTCGAGACAGCTGATCGCTATCAGAGAGAAGGCACCCCCCTCATCATTCTGGCTGGGAAAGACTACGGCTCTGGAAACTCCAGGGACTGGGTGGCCAAAGGACCATACCTGCTGGTAAAGAGCTGCTGGCCTAAGTTTTTATTTCCATTCATGTGGCACATTTGCATTCCTGTAGTTTTATCTTACAAGGAAGAGTTGATTTCCCTAGAAAAGTGACTGGCTTGATGATGAGTTGATTTTCTAAGCAGCAGCTCGTTTTCAGCGCTAAGTTCTTCATCGCTTGTTATTTTGGATGTTAAACATCTTTTCCCGCAGGGGGTACGCGCAGTCATCGCCGAAAGCTTCGAGAAGCTCCACAAGAACCAGCTGGTGGGAATGGGCATCATGCCGCTCCAGTTTCTGTCCGGCCAGAACGCCGACTCGCTGGAGCTCAGTGGGAAGGAGAGGTTCAGCATCATCCTGCCAGAGAGCCTGAGTCCGAGGCAGCAGCTCACCGTGAAGGTAAGTAACGGCACGGCGCCGACGGCCCGACGCAGTGCCAGCGGCTTCTAAACCAGCCTCCGTTTCTGTGTCCTCCTGCAGACCAGCAAAGGAACGTCCTTCTCTGTCACCGCGCTGTTTGACTCCGAGATGGACGTTAGTTTCTTCCAGCACGGAGGGCTTCTTCGGTACGTCGCTCGGACTTTGCTCAAAACCAGCCTGCGACCTGGACTCAACCCGGCTGAATGCGCTCCATGTCCATGAGCAGCAGCCGTCTTCACTTTAAGTCCTGAGCCGGGACGGGGGAATCGAGGGGGGCTGATTTCTTTTCTTTTTCCTTGTCAGTTTGAGCTGCATTAGTGTCCACAGACTTATGGAACATCACTTTTAAGACCTTTACACGAGCTGCTTCTAAGTTACTGCTCACAGATGTTTCAGCACTGGCAACAGCAGCATTTCACCTCACATGAACATCAATCCAAACGCAAGAAGAAAATCCCACGGATTTCTTTCAGTACAGAGATGTACTGAGGTGATTTTTTTTCTGTTTATCCTGTTTCAAAAGGCTAAATTGGTGCTTGGTTTTATGGCATGAATACAGTTTTTCAGGGTGCAGTAAAGCCCTTTTCATTTTTTTATTTTACCCGCCCTCTATTTCCAAGTTAGATACTGAAATATTAGCAGAATTAGACATCTTGCTGATGATATTTCTTCAATCAGAGCTTTTGCAGAAAGTGCATCTGCCTCCTGATACGGTCACTGTAGAAAAATGTCGCTTTTGCTGTGACTGGTGTCAGCGAGCCTCCCTCATAAAGACGGCCGACACTCCTGCATCCCATCAGAACAGCTCTCCAGCGTCACCAGGCTGCCGTTTGACTGACCGCTTCCAGTCTTGGTGCTAACTGAACGACTCCTGTGGATCTTTTCACGTGATCCTCTGTAAAAGAAAAAAAAATTGAATAACTGCATTTCCGCAAGTGGTTCAGAGTCCTGCTTTTTCAGCTGCATCTACTGGCGCCGTGCTGATGGAGTGATGAACTGGTAAACTGTAGCGCTCTGTTGCTCTTCACGCCTCTGCACGATGTGGCGTTTGATGGCTCCGCCCTCACGTTTTTTTGGAGACTCGACTGATTGTCAGCGCTTTAACTGAGTGGCAGTTTGAGTTTTTAAATGAACACATAAAAGCTTTTTTTAATTATTATTATTCCTTCTGTGTGTGCGCTCTGCTATCTGCCAGCAGGACATTATGAAACCATCCAGCCGGTGCGACCCACCTCACATCATCTTCGACTTGGACCCGAACTACATTACATATGTTTCACAGAGAGCTCGGAATTCTGCCAGTTGTGTTTGTGTTAAGTTCCTGGTAACTACTCTTGTGTCAAACGTTGAAACCACAAACTGTCTGAAACTTCGGCGTAGCAGTTGATCATTTTAAGAGTTTAAAAACTTGACTTTTCTGCTTTGTCCAACTGCCAAAATGAACTGAAGCGAGTGGCGAGCTTCTGTTTTCGCTCGTTGTTTTGGTGCCTCGTGACGATCGTAACAAGCGCAGCTCTCTCGTGGTTTCAGCTCTGCTTCATATTACAGGATGTTTAAAGTTAGCAGTTTCTCAGAAAGGCCCGTTAGTCTGCCTTCAGTTTGTCCTCTTAGTTCGAGCAGGTTTTTATCAGTGTAGGCGCGAAACATTATGGACTGAAGTTTGCATCGTTGTTCTCGTGTGCGACGGGTTCACTGCCGCTGCACACGAGAGGAGTTTGCAACGCTGCATCGATATTGTAAATAGTTTTTAATAAATGCCAAAGCAAAGCCAGGCGCTGTTGTGGTCTGTATGATGTGCTCTGTTCAAAGCTGTAAGAGAATGACCCAGCCGGTGTCAACAGTAGGTCACATTTAGCCTTTTTTTTTTTTTTTTTTTTGTAAAGCTTGCACCTCAGTCAGATTATGTGAGCATGCTGAAGTTTAAGACTTTTTTTTAAATAAAAGAGAAAAGTCAAAAGTGCTGAAGCACTTGTGCAAAGCGACGTTTTCTTCATCCAGAAAAAGACAAGAAACCCGTAAACCCCACATTAAAATGTCTCCATTCTCTTGGACTGTCTTCCTGTGATGGAGTCGCTTCAGAAATGACCTTACATCTGTCTCCCCTGCAGTCCTTGCATGTAAGAAGTGCACCCTCTGTTTATTTTAGAGTTTAACATGTCAACATGTCATTTATTTCACACACACACATAAAAAAAGAGGCCAGGATGCAGAAGCAGTGTGTGGAGGTCCATCCTTACTGCTTCCACTGGACCTGAAGAGTGTAAGTAGCTGCAGGGCCAGGCAGCTGCAGCCCTGTTACAGGTTCACTGATTCATTCTCCTACATCCACAGCTCACAGGTGGAAGTATCCTTGGGCGAAGATGCTGACTCTTTGGATAAAAGCCTCAGTTAAATGGGTGTAATGAGGGAAGAAGCTGTTTCCAAACTATTTGCTCTCCGTGGTTCTACATTTATTAAGGGTGCTCTTTCTTTTTGCCATGTCAGCAGGCCTCTGTAATGGAATCGTTTAAAAAATGACCAGAGACGGCTCTAAGTTTGAACCTTTTTCTCTCTGCTGTTTATGCACTCTGCTGCGGCACGTGGGGTCTTTTTCTGTTCTTTTTAAACTGCAGACCAGATTAAATTGAGGATCTAAAGATGGAGATCGACCTGTATCAGAATGATGGAAAGAAAAAATGTCAAGATTTCAAACTTCTAACCAAATGGCCCGTCTTTAACAGGCTGTCGAATCTCTTGAGGAGCTTTGGTCAAGTTAAACTATTAGAAAAATATATATATATGCTGATTTAAAACTTGACTCTGTACTAATATTTCTACAACCCCAATTCCAAAAATGTTGGGACGCTGTGCCATCAAATTCTAAATGAGCTACTATTTCTCATGACATATCTCAGCTTCTGTCATGTTCCACATGTTTTAGTGATGAAACGCTGGTGTGAGATTCACAGATCATTTCATCGTTTTTATTCCTGTTTTACAAAGCACTAGCTGTTTATTTATTTTTTTTAATTTCTGGTCTTTAGAACCTAGAACCATAAAGGCACACTGCTTCAGACAATCTGGGCAGAGAGACAAGACACAAAATGAGGAGATCTGTGAAGTTTCAAAGTGTAAACAGTGCAACTTTTATTGATTCGTTTTAAAAGAAATCTCTATGACACAGTGAACGTTGTCGAGTGGTGACGTACTGCCACGCAGTCGGTTTTAATTATGTGAAACGACCGTTAAAAACAAGTATGAGCCCAGTTGGAAGAGGGGGAGGGAAAAAAAAAGAAAAAGGAATCAAACGTCTGACAGTTAAACGATGCCTTCGTGTCCTCGTCACTGCACGGCTTCAGTTTTCACGTGGTGCAGATGCGACAACTTTCAGAGGAATTTAAAGCTGGCAGTCGTTTACCTCTGATCTTCCCCGCTTCCCGCTGTGTGCTGCATTCACTGTCTGTTTCCAGCGTCCCGACGCGCACCTGAACTCATCACCTAATGTGCAGAAGCTTTGCAAACAATCTCACAATGCAAAGTGGTGCCACAATCACCATTAAGCCACTCTACACTATCATCTGTAAGGAATGATGTACCATTATGATGGTTACTGCTGCAAATTAACACCTTTGAAGTTGGCTTCAGATTCAACGGTTGAGCAAAAGGTCCATTTCACTGTTTTTTTTAAATTATTTATACCACACTACGCTATGTAGACGGGTCAAATCTTGACTAGATTCTCTTAAATAGTAAGAATCTTAACATGGTGATATATGAAACCTTGATTCTCTTGGTGAAAATGCAGGAAAAAGCTGTTCTAATCCTTTTGGGGGGGAAGGAGGAGACCATCTAAGACCAGGTTGACTGAGGAAAACGAAAACGGTACTTAAAAATGATCGATTCTGGACTGGATTATCTCAGATAGAGAAGACTTTAAAACACAGTTTGTGACGTGAAACCCAAATCACAAGCTGTGCTTTATGTAACCTGTATCCTCAGTAAAAAAAAAAAGAAAAAGAAATGTGCAGTGCACATTATGGGATGGGGGAGGACTGGGGGCACCACTGTCAGAAGTAAAAGAACAACAAAGAGGTACCGGGAAATAGCTACCGTTCTTCTACACTTCCAGGAGGGACTCCATCGCCCAAACAGCTTTCATCTCACCACTAAACTGTGAAACCACCTGCTGAGACCTTTCTCTGCCACGGTCGACGGTGAAGCTCAAACATTTGCTTCACAGCATTCTCACACGGCGGCGACGCAGCACAAACAGGCTCAGACACGATTACCTGTGCAGCAGACTTTTTACAGAGTGACCCTTTAACTCGAGCATTTACATGATGTCACTGTCATCAAAAGCGTCTGCGCTGCACCCACCCGTCTACGATTTCTTCTCCCAAGCCGGCGTCCGGAGACAAAACAAAAAACAAAAAAAAAACACCATTGTGACTACAAGGCACAGGCATATATGGTTTGCATGATGACTGAAAGCACATTAAACAACATTAAACCAACAAACAAGTGCTGCAACACCACCCCTGACCACAGCTGGTTGAGCCTACTAATGCCCCCCCCCCATCACTCTGCACCCTTTCCCACTCAACATTACACTACTTTAATCGAAAGGAAAGTCAGGGGGGAAAAAAAGAAAGATGGCTGGTGCTTAAGTACTTTACCCAGCTGGTGGAAGGGCTCATAAATGCTTTTTTTTTTTTTTTTTTTCCAAACTTATTTAATCCCTTTGAGTCAGTAAACAAGAAGAAAAGAGAGAGACTTTGGCCACCGTCTTCATCTGGGTCCCCAGAAGCATCCGCCGAGAGAGCAGCCCACGCTGTGAACAACTAAACCACTGCTGATGTGAAGGAGCTCCCGGTCGCACGCGGGGGGGGAGAAAAATCCTGAGAGCATCCGACTCCATCTCTCTCGCCTGGAAATCACTGGAATCATTCGTCTACACTTTCCCTCTTTTCATTTGTCCATATCTTTGTATATGCAAACACTCTTTTTGCTCTAATAAGAAAATATCTGTGGAAGGTTAAATGAAAATATACAATTATTAATACAACAGAATACAGAGCTATATGTTAAGGGTGGATAATAAAAAAAAAAAAAAAAAAAGAAGAAAAGAATCTTGATTGTATCTCCCTTTTCAATGCACACATTTTCCTTGGTTTAAAGGCAAAAAGAGGTAACGTGTATAAGAAGAAGGCAGCCTGTTTGTCGTCCCGAGGGCTGGTGCGCGAGGATTAGGCGATTGCTTTCGCTTCTGGCAGGAACGCCTCCCAGTACTTTATCATCTGGAGAGAAATGAAAGACAGGATGAGGCTCGTATTCAGAACAGATGAGGAGAATCACAACAAAAGTGATTATTAGGTGGCTGTCGCGCATCAAAGGCTCCGAAACATCTGGTGGCATCGGCTGCTTCACTTACGGTTTCGTTTCATTAAATATTTCACTTGTCCCAGGAGTACTGCACCCTGCTGAGCTGAACTCTATCTATTAGATACTATTTCTTAGTCTGAGCGCGTTTGACGGTGACACTGTGGACCCTTCCTGCTTGAGAGATGCTCACCTGCTGCTGAGACTGAAGCAGAGACTCCAAGTACTTGATTATCTGCTTTTTGAAATTCTTGGTCTTTTCTTTCTGTTGAGAGGAATTTAAACAAACAAAAAGGGTGGTTTATACTTTTTCAGCATTTTCAGCCGCTCTGTGACTGACGTGGACCTAACGGGGGGGGGTGGAGATCGGTACCTCGAAGCGGACGACCTCCTTGCGCACAGTTGCAGAAACTCTCTCGAAGTCCCTCTCATACTGAGTCACTTTGGCCTCCCACTGAAAAGAATGAAATCGTAGCGTCTCAACCCAGCAATAAAGTTCTATAAGACTTCAATGCTCAAACATTGTTCCCAAGCCTTGAGAAAGAGTTCTTTTCTGTGTGGTGCTTTTGGCCCGTGTGGTACCTCAGCGATCTCCTCCTTGGCCAGCTGCAGCTTGTCCGGTTTGTTGGCCCACAGCAGCTTGGCCTCCGTCTCCCTCTTCTTCTGCAGCGTTGTCTGAGCGTCCTGCCAGCGCTGCCACGCCTTCATCCGCTGATCGAAAGACCCCTGCAGGCCCCCCCCCCACACGCAGAGACAATCAGAACCTGTAGCTGCAGCTTCTTGTCACAACAACGGGGGAAGGAAAACGTGGCTGCTTTGGGCAGTAATGGACAGAAATGTTCTCAGTACCCTCACGGCTCCCAGCAGGCGGATGTAATCTGCGATCATCTCTGCAAAGCTGAAGGTGTCGTTCGCAGCTTGGTCCTGGTGCAACTGCTCCATCTTGTCCTCCACCTCCGCCAGCTGGGAGAGAGCTCGGGACAGGCCGGTGTTGTCCTCGGCGCTGCCCAGCATGGCCGCGCTTTTGGCGAAGCTCGCCGTGTTCAGCGACAGCTCTGGAGGACGGACAAGTTCACCGTTAACAACAAGCCAAACACGTTCGAATGCAGAATTACGAAAAGAAAGAGAAAAAAAAACAGCACTTGTGCCAAAAGGGCATAAACGTGTTTCATCATTCTCTGAAGGTGTGGTTATTGGTCCCTTTATAAGGAACCCGTGATGGAATCACCTTTTCTGTGAACAACCAGCGACTCGACCAGCGCGTGGAGCTTCCTGAACTGCTGGTCTGCAGACTCCACCTCCTGCAGCTTCTCCTCGAACCACTGCAGCAAAACACACGGGGCGTTTGGTTAGAACGCCACCAAGTAGGGCCGTCTGTGTTCGTAAATGCCGCTAACATGTCGAGGAGCGCGCTCCGAGGCCTACAGTAAACAAAATTAATCCCCCTCCCCCAGTTTTAGAGAAAGAGAAACCTCAAAAATAACGAGGAAAAGCCCGACGGACCCATAGAGACCAATACAAAGAGAGAGAAAACCCAAAAGCTTCTGTTTAAAACTTCAGTCTGAGCAAAACCTCAGCCGACACGTTATATTTGATCTAATCAAACTGTGCTTTGGGGTGAATCTGGGAGATTTAAAATGTTCCGCTGTAGAAGGAAAAAGCTGGGAGAGCCCGTCGACCGCTGAACTCACCACATCCGACTCGTTCATCTTGATGGTCATCTTACTGACGGCGTCCGTCGCTTTGCTGATCATCTTAAGGAAGCCGGCGCCGCTCAGAGCCTGAGTGCTCACCGCTCTGGGCAACTAAAGACACGCGTTAAAACATCGTCAAAAAGGAATGGAAGGAAACACAACGCTAAAAGGAGCTAAAAGGCAGGAAAATCCCGCATCATCCTTCTGGATGTGATGAAGACAGTTTGCTCAGGAACATGTTTCGTGCTTTTCTAGCATTAAGCCGGCAGTCACTGACTCAGGCGGGAAAGTAAATAAATAATGGCTCACTTCCTCTTTCTCCAGGAACTCTCTGACATCAGGATCTTGGAGAAGTGATGGGTGATTTACCACCCTCTGGAGATACCTGAGAAAACACACCGAAAGCTTCATGTTTCCTGCCTTCTTCACAGCAGTTTGAGTTTGGTAGAAATTCGAGAACCAGACTCTATCATCCACACTCATTCTCCCTCTCTTTACCTTTCCAAAGCACCTCTTCTTCTCTCAACAAAGTCTGCAGACGAGGAATCTTCCTTCCCCACCTTCACCTTCGTCATCCCTGCACGGGACAGTATTCACTCTCTCAGCTGATCTCACAAGCAAATACTGAAGAAATGGACAAAATGAACGAATCGGGGAGACAGTCGGCGTTACCCAGGATGCTTTTCTCCGGAGGCGGAGGCACGATCAGTCCATTTGGTCCGTGTTTTTCGCCGAGCTTCTCGTAGAGGCCGAGGAAGTCGCTGAAGCGCCGCCTCACTGTAAACGTCTTGCTGCGGAACACGGGCAGCGTGGTCTGAAACGGGCAGATTTTTTTCATTTTTCCTCCAAGCTTTTGTAATGAAGACAAATTCACACGTTTGATTCAAAGCACCATACTTTAGATTACTGCTCCTAAAACAAGAGCTAAATGCACCAACTTCCTCAGAGCGTCGGATCAAGTAAAACATTGTTTACTGGTGTTTTTTTTTACCTGCGTGGATACTTTATAAGCCATGTAGGCATTCATTCCATCCCCTGGAAAACAACAAAAAAAAAGAAAATCAAAGCTCACATCTGATAAATAGTTCCTCAAAACTCTAAAGAGCCTTTGTTGTTTTTTTTTCTTCTTTCTTCCTCACATGCACGGACGAGCTGAGCTACAGTTAAAGGCCGACACCGCAGCCAGTTTCTGACAATAGTAAGAGAAAAACGCGTGAACGAGAGCAGCTTTGTTGGGAATTAACATACAACCAAAAAACTTTACAGTTTCTACAAAAAAAACCTGGTGATTTCCATGTTTGCGTGCGCTTTAAAAGTCAGATTCAAATTACGGATGATATAAATACTTGATTCAGACATACGTCGGAGGAGCCACCAGTTTGCAGCCTTACTGCGATGCATTAAATAAACTTGAGTTTAGTCGTTAAGCTTTCAAACTGACCACAGAATTAAATACGCCAGCCTCACCTATTTTTTCAGGATCTTTCACAGACACAAAAATGTCAAATTTGTCTTCCAGTTCCTCCTCTTCCTCTTCTTCCAACTGAAACAAATATGAAACAGAGAGTAAAAAAAAACTGGCTCCAACTTCCTTTTTCTCCCCAACAACAAGCTTGTTAAAGCATGGCAGAAGAGTGCCATTTTTGTGAGAAGAAGTCATGAGTGGAGATGGCCAGTGATGCCGGATGCTGCTTTCTGTAGTCACATTAAGAATTTCCCTGTGTGTGTGTGTGTGTGTGTGTGTGTGTGTGTGTGTGTGTGTGTGTGTGTGTGTGTGTACCTCTTCCAGGGCAGCAGACTGTGGCTTGGTCAGGCTGGCAGCTGCTGAGAGGGAGGTGGAGGAGGAAGCAGACGGTTTGGCAGTTGCCTCCTTTTTTCTCTCGTTCCGCGGACTGTCGAGCGAAAGCTCCACTGTGGCTTCTGTTAGACGGGAAAAGTTACAGGAAAGAAAAAGACATTTTAAAAAAAAAGCTCATTATAAAGCATCTCTATTAAACCACTTCCCAACCAGCGTGAAAATCTGAAATATCCTGTCCAAACATGTGACTTCAGAACTTGCCAATCACACTCAAATAACACCTCAGAGTGCAGTCTTTCCAAAGCTGCTCCTCATAAACACGCCCGACTGTATCTCACTAAAGTCGTCCTTATAAAACTGTGTGTAAACATTCGTCCTTGAACTGAACTTGTGATCAAATACACTGCGTCAGGGAAAAGAAATCTGCAACAATGTAGCCAAAGAGATGAAGAAATAACAGCGGGACCCACCGGCAAATATATCCGTCTCCTCCTCAGAGTGTACTCCGTTGGTCTTGGAGTTGACAGCACTGATGTTGCTGGCGCTCGGCGCCGTGGCGACAGCTTCCTCACTGAAGAGGTCTGCCGGTTCTGTGGGATTACCGTCTTGCAGAGGTCCCCCGATAAAAGCAGCAGGAGCAGCGGCTTTGGCTGGGACGGACTGCTCCTTCGGCTCTTTGCTGACGCTTTTCTTTGAGAAGGCGCCCAGGGGCTCGCCGAAAAGCTCCTCGTCAGGATCGTCGAAGAGGCTCCTCTGAGGCTGCTTGGCAGATTTAGACTGCTGCGCTCCCGTGAAAATGTCGCTGCCGTCGTCCTCGAACAGATCAATCACGGCGCCGCTGGGTTTTGCGGCGTTGGTGGAAGGAGCGTCACTGAGGAGGTCAACCAGGGGGTCAACCAGGGGGTCAGCAGTTTCCTCGCCAGCAGGCGGCTGTCGCACGTCACCAACTGACGAATCGCTGCTGAGGTCGATGATTGGAGCAGAGGAAGTCTCTTCCTGTACAGGATCACCTCCCGTTTTCCCATCGGCGGGAGGAGCTGTCCCACCGCCGGTCTCTTCACTTTCATCCGTTGCTGCCTCGACAGAAACTTCGACCTCCTCTCCCTGTTCTTCAGAGTCACCTCCCAGTATGTCGACGAAATCATCTGAGGGTTCTTCCGAAGGGATTTCAGCTGCGGCGTAGCTTTCGACCGTGACGTTTAAGTTGTTTGTCAGGTCCTCGAATTCTTCAGCGGGTTCGCCGGCGACCTCACTGGCTGCTTTGCTTTCCGTTTGGCTGCTGAGGGGCTCAATTAAAGGGTCACTCACGATGTCACTGGACTGGCTGGCAGATGATACTGTGGTGCCCTTTTTAGGCAGAGGAGTATTGCTCTGGAGAAAAGAGGAGGTATTATCATTATTATCAGCCGTACCATTTAACTGAGAGCAGCAAAAACAAGAACTAACAGCCCCTAAAGAATTATTAAACTAATGCTGGAACATATTCTACACTTCATGCATCCCACTGTATGCTCTTGAAGGACCAGCTAATTAGGGAAGGAACTCCATGTGTTGCAAGACATCAATCAGCATCAACACCATGGCTGGGATGTCTCCTTTTAATCTGAAGAGCGCCACCCACAGTCTCAGACAGCGAAACTACAACTAAAGTCGTTCAGCTTGTTTAGCGCCCCATCAAAAAAGAAAAAGAAACACAATGTTCTACCATCTTTCCAGGCCGCTGCCTTTTTTTCTTCTTCCCAATGATCAAATTCTAACCACTTCTTTAAAGAGATGCCACAGTTCTGAAATGAATCCACCGTTTTTCCTAATGGCTGCAGTTGTGCAGCTCTGGCTCACACCTGAGTGGGAGGCTGCAGATTTTTGCTCCTCTGCAAAGTTCACTGGGGCAAAAAAAAAAAAAAAAAGAAAACGAGAAGGCACCTCTTCTTCTCTCGACAAAGGCAGACATGCTGCGTCGCGTGCTTTGGGTGTAGTTGCTTGAGCAACTTTTCAGCAAATGAATCAAAGGTGCAACAGCTACATCAACATGTGTTTCAAATGGAGAAAAAAAAAAAAAGCCACTGTCCATTTTCCAAAACTACTACTTCAGCTGGGAGCTGTAAACTGTAACATCTCTGCTGAGTAATGTCCTCCCAGGCACTAAAGAAAAGAAAAAGAAAAAAAAAAACCCAAAGGCAGCAACTTTCCAATCTGAACTTTGACTGTGGGAAAACATCCGGGTTCTCGCCATGTGACCACAGCGTACTCACATGACAGCAGGCTCCCTGAGCCAGCTTGTGATCCTCATTGAAAGAAAGAATTTTTCACCCACTGACAAACATGCAAATAACACAATCCCCCTCCCCAACAGTCGAAGAAATCTCCTTCTGTGAACAGTCTGCTGCTCGATTCACCCATGCGTGCGCACCCAGACTCAGATCTGGTTCAAGTTCGTTAGGAAGAGATCCAGCGCACAGAGAACACCCACGTATCATTTACCAAATGGGAAGTTTCATATGACCCAGTTTGTAAACCAAATCACGGCATTGTGTGGTTTTACATTGTAACTCTCAGGAAGACATTCAAACTGGGGCGTTTGCAGCGCTGCTTCAGGTCACTTCAAAGTGCTGTGAAGCAGCAAAGTGTCAGAAAGCAGCCGAGAAAGAGTTTCTGCATCAAAACCTCCGACTGCACAGGTACAATAAAAGCTACGAGACTAACATTACCAGAGAGCAGCTTATGTGGACGGTATTTACTGACGTTTTCAGTGAGGTTAAACTTGGAAAATGTTGGTCAACAAAAAAACCCAAAAACTTTTGCTAAAAAGTGCCTCGTTAGCTTTCCTCGAGGACCTTAGCAGAGTGGTTGTTGCCTCCCCGTGCAGCGAGTTTCTATCAGTTAGCCAAAATCAGAGGCGGGATAGCTAGCATGAAATTAGCGTAGACACATACTGCGCTCATGAAAAGGTCCTCCCCGTCGTCTTCATCACTGTCTCGGTCGCCGACCTCTTCAGAGTCCAGCACATCTTGGTCCTCCGAATCGGGGAAAGGAGGAGGACTACGCTCAGAACTAGTCGCCATCTTCAGTCCTTTTTTTTTTTTCAAACGCAAAGGGGAGGTAAATGTTACCCCCTCCGCTCACAAACACACGCGTCGCCTTGAGTTAGCTGCTAACGTTAACCCCGGTGAGGTCAAAGCTCCGTCACTCGCTGTGGTGGTGGTGGTGGTGCTTCAACACGACGTCGTTGCACTAAACCAAACAGACGAGCGGAGGAGAGACGCCGCTCAGGACGTGCAAACTGCCGCTGTGCTTTTACTTCCTGGTCCTCCTTCTTGCCAATTTAGCGTCAGCGTTAGCTAGCCAGCAGGCTTGGCAGTCATGGGACCGATGCAGCGGTAGTCGGTGTGGCTTTCCAGTTGAAGTTAGCTAACCTTTCCGCAGCTCGGTGTCCATATTAGATACATCCGACTTTCAGGGGGGGAGGATGTCCCGTAACATGAGCAACAGAGATGTGGAAGTGCGGCAGCCTCTTCTCGCAGAGGAACAGCTGGATCCGTGCGTCCTGGACTCAGATGAAGGTAAACTCCATCACCTCTTTACTTCATCTCAGCTCAGTAAGGGATGAAAGAGTTTTGTGACCCTTATGGGCGATCAACTATCAGCTACAAGTGCAGATAAATGTAGGAGTCTCAGGATAGTGTGTCCTGAACGACATTGACCTTTAAGACTTGAAAAATGTCTGCGGAAAAGAAATAACCACAGTTGCGGGGAACTTATCCCGAAGTGTTTATTTTCACTGTTGCTTTATACTTCCCTCCACTTCCACTAGATGGATTTACTCTCTCATCGTGTCTCTGTGGCTGCCGTGACACAGTTTGTAAAACTTGGGGGATATTTCTTGACACATTTCTTGACACAGTTCCTCCAATGGCTTCTCAAACCTGATAATTTTTTATTTGATGCATTCAGTTCAGTCCAATAGTGTTTTGTTTATCCCCAAAACGGCATCGCTGCGGTATAAATCACAAGTGAATAGTAATGGAGAGGAGAACAAATGGTCATCATAAAGAGTCGTTGTGTAAGGCACAATGACCTAGGCAGGAATGACCTTATGACTGTTATTGTGTGGAGCTGAAGAAGCCTCTGTCTGAAGGCCCTCTGTTGTTTAATCACTATGTTATGTAGTTCTCAGTAGCAGCTTGTGTAACATTCGTCGGAGGAGTCCCTAACACAGAACCAGCCTTCTTTATCAACTTCTTTATCAAGTCGTTCACCGTATTTGTTTTGAGTTGTTTCTTTGACTTAAAGTAAATTCATGGGTGTGTTGTTTTTTTTCCCTTCTTTTGTAACGATTTACAGACAGTTGAATTATGTTACAGGCAGTTGCAAAATAGTTTTTGCATCAAAACCTGCAGAAAGCATCATTGTCTTTATTAATCAGTTAATGATTGTGCTCATTTAAAATAGTCAGCAAATGAGTTGGTAAATACACCATGTAAACAACATGAAATCAACTAAGATATTGAATGGGGTTTTTTTTAGGATTAAAAATTTTACACAAGTTTTGGCTCAGCGTATGATTCCACATTGAAAAGTCTGAAGAATGATGAAAAATGCCCTCCAAACTTATGCTTGTTGCTATCGTTTCCTGAATCACAGGTGAAGTCATTTTCGACAGGAGGACATCGGGGGTCGAAGGTGAAGCCTGTGGGAACAAAACAAGAACACTTACCTATGAGGAAGCAGTCGAGGAAGCAGGTAGTCTAAATCAGGCATTCGGGCTTTGTGTTTGGAAAATGCCAAATGGCAGTTTCATCTTGAAGAATATTGGTAAACAAACAAAAATATGACTGCTTACAAAATATTGGGTTGAAATTGGATTTTATTTATATATTATATTTAACCGTGTAGGGGAAAAATAAATTTTACAAAAAGACATCCAAAGCCTCTAGGTGAGTCTTTAACGGATAACTTTCCTCTCTGTTTGTCCACTCTTTGTTCTGGTCATATGCTTTCAGGTTTTGGTGTGTTCCACTGGCTGCTGCTGGTGGTGTGTGGTTGGGCTAACGCTAGCGATGCCGTGGAGATTCTTTGCGTGTCTTTTCTCCTGCCAACAGCACGCTGTGATCTGCTGCTGAGCACCTCAGACATGGGCTTGCTCACTGCCAGCATTTTCCTCGGTGAATCATTTACAAAAACTTTTTAGCTCCACTCAACAGAAAAAAACACCCACTTCTTAGGTTTCAAACGAACATGTTCAAACGAGAGAGTCTGCTTCTTCTTGGCCACACAGTACATCATTGTAAACCGAATATCTTCGGGTTTCTTACTGATGCTCGCACTGAACCAACAGCCCGAGGTTCTTTCTGATATGAATGGCACTTTTTCACTGTTCTTTCATCGATTTGTTATCAGTGTTGAGCAATAGATGTTGCAAAGGCCCACGAGACCTTTTTGAACCCCTGCTCTTGTTTGAATGTCCTTTATTAACATGCACTACCGCTCACTGAAACCAAGTACTGTGGCAAATTGACCAAATCCACCAAACGCATGCCGAGGACCAAGTAAAACCTTATGACTACAGTCGTGTAAAAATAAACATCAAAAATCTCAAGCATCACTCAAGCAACATTAATACAATTTAAAAGTTTTTGTTGGGGGATTTATACTTTCAACCCACTAACAGAATAAGAATACACACATTCTCTGTCTCTAGCTAAGCTAAGACATGCTAGCTATCTTCTGGCTTACATATGTGAGAAATGAAAACAGAGTAACTGAAATTCCCAGTGTTTAGGTTTAACACATTTGTGTGAAAATAAGATCCACTTGACACGCAACTCCTTACAAAAAGAAGCAGCTCTGAAAGAAAAATATATGCTATGACATGTATGCTAGCAAGCTAACAAGAAAACTAAAGGAGAAAAAGTCAGAAAAAAAATAAATAAATAAACAACTGTAACAGATATTTTTGTCCCACACTAACTAGGTTTATAATTGTTTCCCTTTTTTAGGAATGATGGTGGGTGGCTACATGTGGGGATATCTTGCTGACCAGAGAGGGCGCCGAAAGGTGTTGGTCATCTCCCTTACGATCAACGGGCTGTTTGGAGGTCTTGCCAGCTTTGCTCCGTGGTTTTGGCTCTTTCTGCTGCTGCGGTTTATCAGTGGCATCGGGTGAGCACAAGGTTTGCATACTCGCATGTAGTCATTTGGCTTCGAGCTAACACACCAAGTCCTTGTTCCTGCGAAGCTTGAATATTACTTACTGCGAAGGACCTTTTTAGAAAAGAAAATCGCAGAATATGAAGGCAGTTCAAATACTCACGCCGCTGTTCCCTTGTAGGGTCGGCGGGTCGATCCCCGTCATCTTCTCCTACTTCTCAGAATTTATGCCTCGTTTGAGGAGAGGTGCGATGATCAGCGCTCTCGCCACTTTCTGGATGGCGGGAAACATCCTGGCTTCAGGTTGGAATTGAGATATTTTAGCTTAGATTTGACCGTGGCTTTTTTCTGTCCATGCAACTGTCCTTGGACTGAAAAGTCACAATCTGAGCTCCTAATTATTTCACATTACACAATCATTCTGTTGACATTTCCATAATTTTTTATTCGTTACTATATTTATTTTGAGGTAATATTCAGACGTGGGAAAACAGCATATGAGGAGAGAGAAAGAAACATCATGCTGCTGAGGTCCTACCAGAATCAGACTGGGGGACATTTTAGACCACCTAATCCATTTGAACGTCAACATCTCTGTCTTCAGTAATAATTTTGACTGTATCACCACTAGCTTTTGTCAGTTGGAACTTGCTGTGGAAATATTTTGATGCATAACAAACACAAGGATCAATTTTGGAGTTAAAGCACTAAATTCCTAAGCAGGATCAATTCAAATAGACTAGAATGATGCAATGGAAACTCGTTTATCTTTAGGAATGTCTCAGTGTGTCTTTATCTGCAGGTTTGGCCTGGATGGTGATTCCCAGAACCTGGGCCCATGTCTCTCTGGGATTTCTGGACTTCCAGAGCTGGAGGTTATTTGTGGTCCTGTGCTCTGTTCCCAGCATCACCTCAGCCCTCCTCTTCAAGATGCTCATGCCCGAGAGCCCAAAGTTCCTGATGGAGGTATGAAAAGGGCGCGGCTGTTGTGACGCCCTTTCTTATCGAGTTGTCTTTGAGACTTTTTGTTTCTCGTCTCTGCCAGGCCGGCCGAGAGGAAGAGGCGATCCACGTCTTCAGACTGATGTTTGATCTGAACATGAAGGGAAAAGGCAGGGCTTTCCCGGTATGCAACACAGGCTGATATACTGTATATGACTTGTTACCAGTGTTTTGAACACGCATTTACTTGAACTGAACTATGCAATTTAGCGAAAAGAACTTAAAAAAGCCCTCTCAAAGCTAAAATGAAACAAAGAATCGCACAAAAAAAGATGAAACATGCAGTGAAATCAAAGGGGAAGTGGCGTCTGTAAAATGTATAATCTGTTCGTATGTGGTTTGGTTTACTTCTGTAAATGTTTTCCCACGCCACCGCGTATCGATCTGATCTCTTGATCTCTTGTTGAAGGTTTTTGGCTTGTGCACAAGCTCCAAGCAAAGAAAGGAACTGGAGGAGATGAGAGGTCGAGGCTCGCAACGAAGAAGTCTCACAAGAACTTTGAAAAGGGTAAATGTTCTGAAAATTCAGCTTCTTGGTGCTGCTTGGTTCCAGGTTGTCGGGGGGGGGGACCGAACCCCAAAGATTTGCAACATCAGTTCTGCAGCCCCCTCTTTTTTTTAGGTTTTAAAGCAGTCTAAAAATAAAACATAATTGGTTTTATTTTCACATGAAAGAGAGAAGGGCAGCGTATTTTTTTTTTTCCGGTCAAATCTGCATTAAATCGACAGGCCAACAGTTTTGTAAGGCAGAATCTCTTCGTGATAAGAATATGTCCTTTATTGTGCCTGTTGTTGTTGTTATTATTATCACTGATGTGTTAATTCCACGCACTGTCTTTGGCTTAATTTGCAGGGTTTGGTGCCCATTAAACAGATTTTCAGTGGTCCTCTCAGATCCAGAAGCATCGTCCTGCTCATCATCTTCTATTGCATCTCTTTCGGGTGAGAATTCTGGGCGCCTTCAGTATCGTGACTCTTAGCTTCAGCTCTCTGTCCTTTTGCTGCCAGGAGGGATTGTGACTGAAATGCATGTTCTGTGCGAACGCTGCATGTAATAACTCTACGTCAGGCAGCTCTGCAGCTTTAAGTGGCAGCGAGAGATAACTGTTAGGGAGGGATTTTATCTTCAACAGCCAGATATGTTACTTAACAGTAAAAACTGCTCTGAAAGGGGCCTCATACTGAAGCACAGTGAACCTGTTAGCGGCTCCAGTTTGGCTTTTTCTGGACAGTTTACAAGACAATGTTTTGTTTGGGTGTTCTTTTCTGGACAACCCTGACTAACTGTGTCCTCTTTTCTGAATCTAAAGCGAGAATTTCTTATTTGCCCTTGTGTTTAGCTACTATGGGCTGTGGATGTGGTTCCCCGAGCTATTTGAGAGAGTTGAAGACGGTGGCTCTCCTTGTTCGAACGTGTCTCTCCCGTCTCCTCTCCGCAACCAGAGCTGTTACCCAGTCAAGACTGCGGGTGGGTTTCTGGGATAGTAAGGAAAATGTTCCTCTTGCTTCAGCAAACGCAGCTTGACACATAGCACACATTTATATAGGTACCTCATCTTAAACGTCGAGACAACCTGCTGTTTGTGCGTTTGAAAACCTGATTGAGAAGATTGGTTGTGAAAATGGCAGAATTGAGCAAGTTATGCAAGTTCTAAACTTTCAAAAAGGTTCGTCGAGCCAACCTATTTCTAATAAGCATGTTTTTAACATACGTTTGGAGTTGAATCAGATTGCAGTTTTTTTGTCATATGTTACCTTCGTGTGCAACTAATGAGAATCATTTCCAGATACAATGAAAGAAGTCAACGGTTTCCTCTTTTTTTTCCCCCACAAGTGTGTTTTTGTTGGTCTAAGTATCATCAATCTCAGTTTTACAGTTGCAGGTACCAGACACCTGTAGTACCTGTATTAAAGAGAGACTCCTGCTCTTCTCACCCCTTTTGTGTGTGCTCTTCACCTCGCAGTGTATATGGAGGGCTTTGTGATTGCTGCGTCAAACTTGCCAGGCAACATCTTCACCATTCTCGTGATGGACAGCACCGGAGGGAAGTTGCTGCTTTGTGAGTCAGCGTGCCACGTGGTGAAATTTGCATAGCGTCATCAACACTTGCTTGATAAACGTCTGCTCCATTTTTCTCACCTCAGAACGGCAACAGATGAACTGTCCCACCAAGAGAAACTGTTGGACAACAGAGTAATGTCTCCCTATTTGTTGTGTCCTCCAGCCGGCAGCCTGGCAGTGTCCAGTCTGAGCGTCTTCCTCATCTATGTGGTTCAGACCAAAGCTCAGAGTCTGGGACTCTCGTGTGTTTTCAGCGGAGTTTCTGTGATCGCCTGGAACGCCCTGGATGTGGTGGGAACTGAGCTCTATCCGACCCAGCTACGGTAACCTGTCTCAAAGACTTTTTTCTTTTTTTTTTAAATTTACCAAAAGGCTCCCAACCTTCCAAACGCGGTCATCCCGAAGGCAGTTCTATTTTCCCATGTCCAAACACCTCATGTGAAGAGTCTAGTTCGAGGGCTGAAAATAAATGATTAGAACGACTGAAACGAGGTGTCCAACGCCACAGCTGCTCACACGCTTTCACCTGCTCTTTCTTTTCCTTCTTCCAGGTCCTCTGCTCTCGGGTTCTTCACAGGAGTGGGCCGAGTGGCGGCCATCACGGGAAACATAATCTTTGGCAAGTTGGTGGACACGAACTGCGCCGTCCCCGTCCTGCTGGTGTCCGCCTTGCTGCTGACCGGAGGACTGGTGGCTCTTCTGCTCCCGCAAACCAGACACACAGAGCTCACCTGATCGCTCTCGTTGGTTTTAGACGAAGAAGTAAATGGCAAACGTCCCTTACTGAAGCGGACCGGAGGACTGCTGCTTTGAACGTTCTCTGACGTTTCTGGTGCTTTTTGCCCAATTCCCTGTGCCTATTTATGTTGCCTTATTTAAAAATGCCAACAAATCCAGAGACAGGCATGCAGATGAGCTACACCTGAGCTACACGTGAGCTCACGAGGATTAAACTGTCAGCAGTAACTTTAAAGAGTTTGTTGGTATTTGAATTTAGTGCTGCAGAAGTGTTTGTCTGTTTTTGTGACACGATGATGACGCACAGATCTTTCAGGTGTTTGTGCCACGTCCAATTATCTCGTGACTTAAGCTTTTTTCTGATGGGCTGAAAGAGAGGTCTATGAAAAAATATATACACACATTCCACATCTTTCCCACATTGTGTAGTTAACATCATAACTTACAGCCTAAAGGCCTTCTTTAGTGAAGAGAAAATAACTCTGTCAGTTTAGAAAAGGAACCAAACATGTTTACTGGTTTTTATATTTTTGTTGATTTAAAAAAAAAAGTTGCATACGAACTTTTTTACGTCACCGATCAGATGTATCAAGAGCGAAATGGCCGTGGAAATGTGTGGTGCCTCATGCCAACTTCAGGACTGTCGTACGCACTTTTCTACAGCTATTGATTCTTTGGCGATACTTAGAGGTGATGTTGGGAAAATGTTATAATAAATAAATGTGAACATGATTTGTCCTCAGACTGAGTGATGTGCACATTTGAGACGCATGAACAATAAACACCGATGAACAATTAACACACCCAAGTGTCTGCAATTACACGAGTGGATACAAAAGTACGTGCAAAGTGTTGCAGTGCATACTATTAAAAACAATGGCTTCTTCAGCGGTATTGGAAGACATTGCAAATGGTGCAATTGGAGGAGAGTGTGCGTTCAGAGACAGAGAGGATTTGCTGGCACATGATGGCAACTGGCTCATCAGACGTTTTGAGGGCAATCCTCCTGGAACTGTGCACAGAGCTGCGGCCGGCGTTGGAACGCAACACAACGAGGAGCCATGCGCTGCTTGTGCCACAGGTGACGTGCACCCTGGGGTTTAAGCAACCGGGGCATTCCAGAGGGAGCTGGCCAACCGATTAGGACTGTGCCAGTCGACCCTGAGCTGAGCCATGCCAGCCGAGTGGGACGGAATTATCTGCATCTCAGCAGGTATATCATATACCCACAATGCACATTTCAGATCACAGTCATTGTGAGTTGTGACCATGTGATCAATGGGCTCTTATTTGCATCAGAGCTGTTTTCTTTCTTTAGATAAACAAGGCAAGGCAAGTTTATTTGTAGAGCACAGTTCAAACACAAGGCAATTCAAAGAGCTTCATAAAATCACAAGAAGGCAAAGAAAATCATTCCATAAGACATACATTTGAAATGAGAAGTTGAGACAAGAAATCCCTCTTACATTGTCTTTGAATTGAGATGTTGTGGCTAAAACATCCACCACCATTACTCTGACACTAATTGTTGGAAGGCAAGATGCTCAGTGGTAGATTTTAGAGGTTATCAGGCGCTAAACTGACTGTTTTAAATACTTTATCTGTAGAAGGAAACATGCTTTTATGCCTACACATATTCATGCTCCTGATGAACCGGAGAAAAACTTCACAAGCTAACTTTGAAACATAGTTTTGTTCACAGTGACAACGACATGATGTAAAAGTCAGAGAAGTCACAATCTTTGAATATTTGATGATTCATTTATTAACTGATGAGCTCTCTTCAGACGAATGAACCAACCTGTTGGAACTATTCTGTCTGAACAACAGTGATGCAGCGTCAACACATAATGTCAATAAAGTTCAGTCAAACTGAACAACAACACATGATTAATCCTGTTCAAGAATGATAGGAATCTGATTTATTAGATTTATTAGATTTTTTTATTGATTTTAATATATAATAAATATTTACAAAATAAATGTATGAAAATATTCATTTATGAATAATAATCCTGGGGTAAAGAGAAGAATAGGGAAAAGGGATGGGGTGTGGTAGAGAGGAAATGGAGGTATGTCACATTTAGGGGAGGTGAAGAGGTGAGGATGAGGAGAGATGAAGACCATCACTGTCACACAGTATGAAACCACTTCCAGAGTCTCCCTCTCTTCCTCAGCTTTTCTTCCTCTGTGTGACTTTCTTTTTCTTGTGGGACATTCTGTATTTTCTCTCCATCTGTCTTTTCTTTCTTGCTTTTACTTTTTTTCCTCCTCCAGAAGCTCCTCTTCTTTTTCTCCGTCTGATGTTTCCCCCTGTCCAGTTCACTTTTCACTGCCAGCAGGTGTTTCTTTTCCTCTTCCAGGTCTTTCTTTTGTCCTTCCAGTTCTTGCATTTCTCTGACTAACTCTCTCCTCACCTCCTGGTATCCTTTCTTTTCTGTCTCCAGTCCTATTTGGTCGACATAAAGCTGTGACTTTAGATCCCTTATTTGCTTTCTGTCATCCTTCAAAACTTCAAGAAGTGTTTCCAGTTGTTTCTTTTTGCGTTCTAAGTCTTTCTTTTCACCCCCTAATTGTTTTCTCTCATCCTCCATTTCTTTTTGGAGTTCTTTCCTCTCCATCTCAATCTTTTTCTTTGCCTCTTCTAGCTGTTTTTTCTCCTCCTCCACCTCTTTTTTCATGGCCTCTAGTCTTTTCTTTTCTTTTGCCACTTCACCCATCTCCATTTCTTTCCTCTCCTTTTTAATTTTTTTCTTTTCCTCCCTCACTTTTTTGATGGCCTCTTTCACTCTGTTCTTCACTTCCTCCGTTTTATTCTTTTCCTGATCTACCTTTTCCTTCTCCTCCTGCAGCTCTCGGTTCTCCTCCTCAACTTCTTTCTTTGCTGCATGAAGTTTTTTCTTTTCTGCTGCCAGTTCTCTTTTCTCCTTCTGCAGTTCTTCATTTTCTGCCTCCATCTTTTCTTTTGCCTCTTCAACCTCTCTCTTTGCCTCCTCCAATTCTTTCTTAACGGCTTCCAGACTTTTCCTTTCTTCAGCCATTTCTTTTTTCTCCAGCAGCTTCCTTTTCTCTTCTTCAAATTCCTTCTTGTCCATCAGTCTAATCTGCTGTTTCCCTTTCTGCTCCTCAAGTTCTTTTTTCTCCATCTGGAGTTTTCTCTTGTCCTCATTCAGTTTCCTGATGGACTCCCTGACTTTTTCCTTCACCTCCTCCAGTGCTTTCCTGTCTGCTTCCAGATGTTCCAGCTCAGGAGAGGTGTTGCTCTCACACTGCCTTGGCTGGAGCAGGAATTCTCTCTCAGCCATAACTTCTGCCAGTCGGAGCCTGCAGTTCTCTGCATAGATTTGCAGATGGTAATTCTCCCTGTGAGCCACCTCAAAGGACTTTCTGGCTGAGAGGAAGTCGTTGAGTATGTCTCCATATTTTTGAACAGTCTGGTTCTTCTCTGGTCGTTCAGAGCTCTCCACTCCAGCTGTTTGGGTCTCACACCGCTCGTCGAAGGTCTCCCTCTCAGCCAGGAGTTCCATCACGTATACTTTCAAATTGCCTGCTTCCCTTCTCAGCTTCTTGTTCTCTGACTGAGACTCCTCTAAGGTCTTTCTGACCAAAAGGAGTTCATCAATGAACTCATTTTCAATCGTCCAGGCACGACGAATGTCGGTTAAATCCTCCATGTTTCTCCGAATGTCACTTTCAGCCACGATGCTGGGAAACAGGGACACTGTAGAGAAGTGATGAAAAGAATGTTCGTTACTATTAAAGTTATTGGATATGTTATAAAAAAGTAAGCTCATATATAGTTCTACTCTTTACAATGTTAGACATCTTTTACACGAACAAATAAAACCAGACACAGTAAATGAAACAATAAAAGTCAAAGAGACGTTCCAAGTCACGTCAACCAGGGGTTCAAACATCAAATTTTAGATTTTCTTTTTCTTCTGGTCGAAGATGAACCTGATGTGATGGAGAACTCTTAAATATCAGATTCACTTTGATGAATAATCTGTTTACTTTGAAAATGAGTTTACTTTAAAATAATGGATATACAATATTTCTAAGTCGTGTCTTTGAGCCCCAAATTTGCTCAGTGATAATAATTGTAAATCTGAGTGTCTCATTAAGTGTCTGAAACTTGGCTCAAATATTTGGAATTTCTCCATCAGATAAAAAGTCAAATATCTCAAATTTGAGTTGGAAAAAAAACAAGTTGAGATGACACAGATTAGCCCCAAAGAACGATGAGTCTGTCTGAATGAGTCTTTCAAAAAATTATCATATTAAGATAAAAAAAAAAGTGTCTGAGTTCAAGGGCAGAGTTCCACAGTATGGATGCAGGCTGTAAGAGATGAGTGTGACCTGGGAGTAACCCGCAGGACAACAAAGTGGGAATCAAATTTCTTTTGAAAAAAGTCCTTCCTGACAGTGATACAAAAAGAAGAAGAAAAAAGAGTGAACTCATGATGGAGTCTTAACCATCTCTAATATTACACAGCAGCATGAAAGCACGGACGTGTTTCAGCTCTCAGCTTTTCTCAGCGTATCCAATCATTTGTGGGTAAAACCCTTTTCAAACATTGACCAGGAACCAGCTGATTTACATCATGTGAACAAACCAGTAGACACGAGGAAAACAGTCAGACTGAAGAAAACACACAGATAATGAACACGTTAGTGTATGCAGGATCACAACATCTCTGCACACATTTAAGAAGAACACCACAAATAACATGAAGAAAAGAATAGTGTGAAGGAAAAGTCGTCATAAAACGCCTGATTTTCATGCTGTTCTTACAAGAACTTAATCCATAACTAGTTCACTGTCAACCACCAGCTGGATCCTGGTTACTGCTTTGAAAGGACTGGATACACTAAGAAAAGACGAGGGCCTGAAAAGCATCCATGTTCTCAGAGTCTGTGCAACATTAAAGAAGCTGAAGACTTAAGCACGAGTGGCGACGGTCTCATAAAACCACCTGTGGCCTTCAAACTGCAGCGGGACCCACAAACTTTTGTTTTAAAGTATTAATCATGAACAATAAAGATGTTATTACTTACATTCAAGTGACCTGGAGTACACTGCCTCTTGGTACAGTCTTAAAGACGTTTGTAACAGGCTGTATGTTGGATAAAAAGTTTGGTAGATGTCTGTAAAAGACTTCGGTTGTGTGTAAAGTTCACTTGACCGTAAATACAAGCTTCAGAGATTCTTAGATCTGTGTCACAGGTAGAGTCGAGTTGATGTGAACTGAACAAGTGTCCCCTCTTAGGGTAGTAGAGTTCTAGAGAATGACATCATAAAGAGTTCTACTAATATCAGCATTAGAACAAATTAAGCTCCTCCTCCTCGTTTCTATGGTAACAAGCTGTTACAAAGAATGTAAATGTAAATGTAATTGATTTATACAGCCCTTTACAACAATCCATTTCGGTGTACCAAAGTGCTTTACAGCAGATAATAAATAAAGAAAAGAATAAGTACAAAACAATAAAATAACAGTAAACGCAATAAAATACAGCAAAATTTAGCAAAATTCACCATACTACTGGGTATTAAAAGCCATCTGAAATAAGTATGTTTTTAGCCTAGATTTAAAGAGGCCCAGGTCAGAAATAAGACGCATCTCGGGGGGGAGCTTATTCCAGAGCCTGGGGGCAGCAACGGAAAAGGCTCGGTCACCCCAGTACTCGTATTTTGACCTGGGTACTTCCAACAAAAGTTGATTTGCTGACCTCAGAGCTCTACCAGGATTACGGACAGTTAAAAGCTCAGATAAATACGATGGGGTGAGGCCGTTAAGAGCTTTAAAAACAAACATTGAAAGTTTAAAATCAATTATATAAAGGACAATGAAGGGAGTTAAGAATAGGAGTGATATGCATACGTCTGTTAGTGTTGGTTAAAAGATGGGCAGCAGCATTTTGCACAAGTTGAAGGCGACTGAGAGAAGGTTACAATCAATCAAAACACACACACAAACACACATATATTTAACCCTAATCCTTTTTTTCGCCTCATGCCACATTCATCAGGAAATTTCATTTCAACTACACTTAAAAAAAAAGTTTTTTTTTAGAAATCATATGACTTTATAATCTTGGATGCCAGATCTAATTCTAACCACTTTTTATTTTCATCACATCTGTTCAAGTAAACCTTTTTTTGTTGTTGTTGTCTGAGAAGCAAACAGTACCAGAGATAGAGAGACAGGTTTAGTCTGCAGGACTGATGCAGATCTCGCAGCCATGCTGCTAAGTGGTGCTGCCTTGTCCCATTCAGTTAGATAGCCTTAAAAAAACCCTGAAGTGAATGAACATCCATCCATCCTGCTTGATCCAACTCAGGTTCGGAGAGGGGCTGGAGCCTATCCCAGCTGTCGTTGGGCGAGAGGCAGGGTTCATCCTGGTAAAGGTTGCCCGTCCATCACAGGGTAAACAGAGACAAACGAGACACACAACCATCCATACTCACACTAACTCCTAAGGACAATTTAGAGACACTAATTGAATTTAATGTATATGGCAGAGTGAAAGGTCTCCTGAAAATGTTCAAACTTTTCTGATAGAAAAAACGTCTACTCCTCTAGTAAGATGTCTCCTGTGATGATTGTATTCTCATATGACACTTTTGGTTTTGAATCTGAGTCTTTTATAGTTGATGCTGGTAAAGGTGGACCTTTTTGTTCTCTTTTTTCTTTAACCATGCTGGGTCGTTTAACTCAGTGTTTCCCAAAACAAAGCTAAAGATAAATGTTTTGTAAAAAATTGAAAAGACATGTTGACGTTACCTCAAAATCATACATTAGTAGTGCATGCAAAATTGTTCTCTAAGTTTTAAGTTAATAGATACACACAAAGAGGACACACAGATGGGTGTCCAACTTGATAAAACAGGCTTCCATTTTCCCTGCCAGTCTTACATGTTTACTATTCCTTCAATAATTGAATAATTGCTTGTCTCTTTGCTACTAAAAAGCACTGTGATGCTGTGAATGTCTTTATGCTGTTCAGCAGAATAAAAGACAGAGGACACACAAGGGTTTCATTTGTACTTTTATTTGTACAATAAATAAACTTGTAATACCTCAGGATTACATTTCACAACCACACACAGGGTATGATAAACTGTACTTTGGATATTAGAAAGCCGATGCAGATAGAAATAATGACCAAACATGGATTGTGTTTTGCCAAATGGATTCTGTGAAAGCAGCCTTAATTGCATTTTACAACAAATGTATGATTTCTTCGTCTTTACATTCCTCTTTATGATTGTGCTGCAGTGACTGGAGGTTTCAGATTAAATGGCAGACAGAGCAACAGGTTAAAAAAAACAAAAAAAAAAAACAGCAACATGCTCCTTATGATCCTAACTGCTACATTTTCCATCAGTCAAAAATAAATTCACAAATGATAATATGACCTTTGACCTGAAACAAAGATATGATGAAAGTCATGAAGAATTGTTCCTTAAAATTGAGTTCCTCTATTTAAAGACAAAATAATTATAATCCCAAATTAATACTTTGACATTTTTGGTAAATGTTTTTCTTTGCTATTTTGCCAAAAGTCAAATGAGAAGATTGATACCACCCTTTCTGTCAGATTAATGTGGCTAATGCTAACAGCCTGTTAGCTAGTTAGCACAATTTAACACAACAGACAAAATGGAAGTAAACTGCTAGCTTGGCTCTGTCTGTATTTAACAAATCAGCCTTTCATTGCATCTAATGCTCATATTAATGTTAAATCAGATGTGTTGAATCTGTTTAAAAACAGAAAATTGTGTTATGTTTAGACAGACGAAAGCTAGCTGTCCTAAACTGTGCTAACCATCTTATCAGCTACAGATTTAGTGGTTGACATTCTTGTGTTACTTTGTGAAAAGACAACTGCATTTACCAAAAGTAAACAAGCTTCAGTTTTGAACTTAGTGGAAATAATAAGAAAAACATTAAAATTATTTGAGTTTTCTGACATGTAAAGATCAAATGAATCATATATTCAGCTAAAATGAAATGAAAAACATCAGGTAGACAAACTTGTTTGATTCATTTTGTTTTGTCATTGCATTTGAGTAATTTTTCAGCAACCACTGTTTATTTTTTTTTGTTTTGTTTTTTTCTTTTGGGAGGAATTTATTCTCAAACCAAAGAAAAAAAAAGTATAACTATTTTTTTGTAAAACGCTGTTGTAATCACTTATTGACTGTTGGTTATATAATGTGCTCCCTGAAAAATTCAAGTCAAGTGTTAAAAAGACAATGATGAGTTAGTTCATGTTTTTCGGGTCAGTAACCAGTGTCATGACTCCCGCACATAGGCACACCGTACCTTGTAGTAGTACTGTAGTACATGTTGCAGTACAACAATATTTATACACCCTCAGTTTTCATCAGTGCCCCAATTTCTGTAATTAACGTGCACTTTGAAAGAAAGGCAAATTCTTGAATATACAGAATACAACACGAGAATCTTCTTTATATGGTCTGTTGCAGTAAACTTGAATGGCTGTTAACAGATAAATATGCTAATTTTACAGCCTATTTTTAGTTTGTTTCTTTACGCACCAACCTGTTTTTAGGGTATACATTGTGTAATGTACTTTTCTTGTATTACCTACTGCATTTACTCCTTCAAAGCGGAAAATTAATGAGCTAAACCTTCAAGTCTATCTGATCTTCAACTTCAACTTCCTGAAAACAAATCATCCATATGACTCCTCACTAAAAAAATAAACCCAGTCAGCTCTCCGACAAAGCAGGATTTGTTACAAAGCATCTTTAAATATTGGCGTTAAACATTTAAGCTCCAACATTGTCCTTGTCTAACAGTCATCCAGTTCCAGCTGTGGCATTCGGTGTTCTAAGGAGTCATTTCTGAAGGTTTAGGGCACTTAAACACAAAACATTCTGGAAGCTTTCTCTCTGAAACGGCTTGCAGGAGAGTGCAGGAGCTGGGACTGTGAGTGACAGGGAGGGAGGGGGCGTAGTTCAAAGCTCGGTCACTGCTTCATATCACTGTGTTAGAGCCAAGAGGATGTCCTTCACCAGCATGGTGCCGATCACCATTTTCTCACAGTTGACCATCAGCTGAGCGGCGCCCTCCTCTTTGGTTGCCACAGTGACCAGCACCAAGCTGCTGCTGGTCACCGTCCTGCCAGCAAACCTGTGGACAGGATGATCAGGAGGAGGAACAGGAGGACTGAGGTCAAAGCAGCAAAGATTGGAAGTAAAGATGAAGCCAAAGAATAAGAAGGATACAAACAAACACACACACACATCGGTGAGACCATGAATGGACCATGAAGCCCTACAATTATCTTAACCGCTAGAAGGTTTGAACAGACAACACATGCATGTCACACAGCAGCATACAAGGAATTCCCAAAGACAGTGGGTTGTGGTATTTCACTCGTACTTTCTGATAACATTCTGTGCGCACGTCGCCAAATCCCAACCTCGATCTGACGCCACTGTGTCTTAGATTTCCACAAACATCTTCAGCTGTTGACCTCACCAGAGAACACCCTGACTCTAAACAATACAGCATGTGGCGTGAGCAGTGGCAATGAATTTTACACTTCATGATGTGATAGATTTAGGTGGTCTTTTCCTAAATTTTGCCATACAATTTTACTCAGTGCAGAAAATGCCACATTAAAGCCGCGCTACTGCTGTCTTATCCTTCACTGTTATTGTCTGTGGTGTCATACTGTTGTAACAAGTGTGCAGAAATTAAGGTGCAACTTGGACTTTCCATTTCCATAAAGGCTGCATATCTTTGGACATTAATCTTTCTGTCTTGTCCTTGAATTGTTTTAATAACCCCAGCCTGTTGTAGCTGACAGCACCAAATAGGAGGCGGTCAAACAGGGATTAACCATCCACGAAGACTCTCTTTGGCTGGATTCACACGTGCATTTCAGACATCAAAGGTCTCAATTCTCATTCATGTTGAATGAGTTGCCATCTTGCAATTGAATTCTGGGTCTGGTGCTTTCTTTTCCTTGCAAAGTTGAATATAGTTCAGCCTTTTCCAGCAGCAGCGGAGGCTTTTGCCAATCAAATCCCAGAAGTGATCATCTGTCTGACCTCGTGACTGATTGTCACTATAATTCCAAGTGTCAGGACCAATCTCAGTAGAATACTAAGGCACTAAGGCACTAAGGCACTGCATTAGTGTGAATCCTGCTTAATATGTGGTGCCTCCACTGCCTCACTTGGTTTGCAAGCTAGCATGGTAGCCTGCAAATTTGTTGGCATTGTAGAGTAAGCTGCTCCATGTCTTCTCGGAAAGATCACCGGGGTGTGCTTTTAAACGAAGGTGATGCTTCCAACAGTCCGATGCCTCTGTCTATACAGCCTGTGGTCTGAAGGACTTACAGAATGTGATTTTACTAGTTTAAAAAAGAAAAAGTGACAACTCTAGAGCTCTCTGTAGATGTAAGACGGTTGCTCAAAGGTTACGAAAAACATAAATTCTTTATTATACGATTCAACACTAACAAAAAACGTAGTTATGAACATTACGATGCATAAAGAATATACTGCGTGGTGAATAAAGACTTTGAATTTGTTAGCTGCTGTTCATGAAAAAGCTGTTTAAGCCATGCTGAAACCAGAAGGGCTAACATTTTGTCCCCCAATGGATCCTGCGTCTATTCTATAGCATGACTCATAGTGAGGTGAACCTTGAACATATGCAGTGATTCTTCCTCTTATCCTCTCACCTGCACTCTTTGTCTGACCCACAGGGGACTCTGCTGAGGTGGGCGGCGGCGGTCACTCTCTGGACGATGGCGTGTTCATTCCGACACTTGACATCCAGAGTTAGCTTCTCTGTGATCTCATTCATTCCCATCAGCTGACCTGCGGAATTGTGAGCAGAGCAGTGATCAATCGGGAGAGACTCTTAAGTCAGCTGTCCCACGTTTCTACTCCCCCATCGGCAAAAAAAGCAAAAAGCTAAACAGTCACTGACAGAAAAGACGACACATGACAGCGTTTGGCTTTTACCAGTGCGGAGACTAAAATGGTGATTTCTATATGAAAGAAATTGAAAGAAAAAGTAATTTTTCAAGATATCTGCCAGCTTCAGACATATAAAGTATTACATATAGCACACACACTGTATATACAATCCAACACGGGGATTTCTACATAAACACAAGCGTCTCCTACAGCCCCAGACGGTTGATGTAATTCTCAATACACCAGGAATTAAAAAATACTAATAAAACTGGAATGCACTGATGCTTCCCACGGAACATAGTGGTGAAATAAATCAAGATGCTAATTTGTGCATTAATATGTGAGATTAAAGCCCCCCCCCGCTTTTTATTGTCAATCCAAATGAAGCCTTTATCTGCACCACAGCTCTCTGGTGTAAGAGGACACTTTCCCAGATACAACTTACAATTTGACTTGCTTTGCTGGTCAAAACACACCTGGACATCCAGGTAAAAACTCTGCGTAAAAGTTTGAATTGTCTGGATGTAAAGCCTAGTTACCAGAAAACTGGAACAGGAAAAAGCATTATCTAACTTGTCTGCCTTTAAAATGATTACGTTGTTTTGGACAGTTGTTCACAGGGAAAAGCAACCTGAAGACATCGCTTTGGGTCGTAGGAAATTTGCTTGCACCTAGTTTCTCACGTGTTGGAGAATAAACCAGCAGCTCCATGCCAACAAGAAATCTGAGAGTTCACACAACTAACGAGACAGGAAAGCAAAAAAAAAATGATTTAAATTACACATGATAATATCTACTATTTAAGTACAAATATTCCAATTTTTAAAACTGGCCACCACACATATTTATTTACTGTATATGTATGTAGCATAAGTAGAGATAAAGTGTGTTTCCACGGGCCAAGGAACCTTTTGAAGGACTCAGGTAGTATTTGTCGTTAAGGATCCAGGTGCTTAACATGCCCTGCTCACTGAACTGCAGAGATTTTTCTTTCTACAGTCAACATGTAATGCAAGCTGTTGCAAACTGCACACTGCTTGCGTGCCGTGCATTTCGGAAACTGCTTTGACGTAACATTGCGCCTGAATTTTCACCCTCTCGCTCGCACATTCGCGACAACTGACAAGAAAAAATGTGAGACGACTCGAGCACAAAGGGTTCCGAAAAGCCTGATAAGAATGAATAACAACTCAAATTCCCTTTGAGCATGCAGTGAAGCCAGAAAGCCATGCTGCCTTGAATGCTTCTAATTGCAACAGAAGGAAGCAGGACATCCTGGGACTTTTGTCATACTGCATTTGACGAGTTATTTACAAGACGATGCAAGATATTTCATCATTTTCTGGTGCACTGAACAGTATGAATGTTGGACTTTGTTTTTGTCCGGAGTGCTGGATTGATTGGCCTAATTTTCTCGGGTGAACAAAAGCCAAGCAGGGAATGCTCGACGTTTTTCCTAGATCGAACTTTTGATCAAAGAAGAGCTGAATCTTTACTTTGAGTCTAATCATTGCTGTTAAATCAAATGTAGCCTGCTGTGAACCAGATATCAAGGCCTCTTTTGACCTGCAAAACAAATCAGTGCTCATTAAACCAGACGTACAACAGACCCACAGCATGATCGGCAGTCTGAGAAGTGCTGTGAAGCAGATGTTGTACTTTTTTTTTTTTATGTTCTCATGGTGCTCAAAGAGGAGTGAATTGGGATCAGTGGATGAGCATTTCCAGTCATTCCCGGTGGAGCAGCAAAGTGTGAGCAGCAGGTTGGCGCAGGTGAGTCTGTCTGCAGCTACAGGCCTGGAGATGCAGCTCAGGGTTTATAACCAATGCAGGGAGGAGGAGGGGGCAGGTCTGGGGGAAGAGGGGGTGGAGGGGTGTGGGAGTCTGAGGTCTGCTATAAGGCCAGTGGGCATGGAGATGGCTGGGAGCAACAAATCTATCAAAGCCAACTTACCTAGATTCTTTAAAAGCTTCTCTATAGGGGACAGTATGAAGAGGCAGGAACCGAGGACATGACATGTTTTAACACTCACTATATGTATGTTAAGAGCTCAGAACTTGCTCAATGTTATTCAGGATGGATTAATGAACATCAGAAACATGCTGGTAGCTCTTGTTTGTGGTTGTGCTACCAGACACTGTCTATCACAAACTTTTTGGTTTGTAATGGACAGTTTCAAGGTAATTCCCAGCCCTGGAATAAGAATGGAACAAGAGACTAAGAAACACAAGGCTTTTTTCTGTAATGTCATATCTATCATAAAGAAATCATCAATCATCTGTACATCAAACATGATATATACTGCTACAAAGTGCTGTGGTCATGCTGCCATTTTAAATCTATTCAATCTCACATTGTTAATACGCATTTCTTCCCAGCTGACTGAGCTTTTTTTAAGAAAAGTTTTCTTCTTAAATGTCTCTTTTTGCAAATAGCTGAAAAAGTGGCAGCTCAAATGGGAAAAACATTACAAACACACCTCAACACCTGAATGTTGGTTGAAAACAAGTGTTTGTGAGCCAAGCTTATAAGAAACAGTGTCTTCAAAGCACATTTACACATAAAAAAATGGATCTCGAAGCGATAACGTATCAACGAGAAGGAAATCCTCTCAATCGGGTGTGTGCAGCATTTAAAGAAATGTTGTAAAATGTTGGCATTAACACAGAGATATAAGATTCAGAGCTCATGCTTTAAGACGTCGGTGTTATTTCCTTTTGTTTCATTTTGCATTGTTACCAACCTTGCTCCTTTTTGAACTCGTTCTCTGTCAAGAAGACGGGCCTCATCAGCTCCCCGACCGGCGGCTGGATCGACACGAAGAATTTCCTGGCGTGAGTGCTGCAAAGCAAAAACAGCGGTCAGGGCAACTTTTGACCTTTTTTTTTTTTTTTTAAATCGACTTCACTGCTCGGCGTTGCTTTGCTTGACTGCACGCAGAGCACACATCCTGGTAAAGTAACAATGATGAAATAGATGAGGAAACACGAGGAAATAGAAAATATATCAATGTTAGTGTATTAACTGTGGTTTTGTTTGTCAGTCATGTGATGTATCTTATCTAATGTTACTTCCTGTCTATTTTGGATACATTTCTGTTAGTTAGAATTCCTGCGTCTTCTGGGCTTCGCTGATTACTCCTCATGTTCCTGTCATACACACCTGGATGAGAACACTGGAGTGCATATTTCAACCCAGTACAAATACTCCCTGGTTCTCGCTGTTTGATTTGCTCTGTTTCATTCTCTGTTCTAGTCAAGGAATAATGTTGATTATTAGAAAAAATGCGTCGTTATTGTTTCCATCAACTGGCTCGGAGTGTCTTTGTAATGTCGTCAGCAGGTGGCAGCAAAGTCGTTTAAATGTAGACTTTGAGGACGCATTCAAAGACAGTCGGCTTGGCCATACACGGGAAAAAAAATGGAGTGAGGTTTTCAGGAATTCTTCTAAACTCGGATATATTGTGTTTATTTCACAATATGCACTTATCTGTATCTCCCCTAATGCACCACAACTCTTTTTAGAAAAAGGTTCCCTCAAGCAAAACCGGGGCAGTTTTCTCAAATGTTGCTGTTTTCGTCAAGCTTCTCTCGTGCGCCACTTCGAAATGCAGATCAAAAACATGAACAGAAACCTGTCTGATAACTAAATACCACAGCTTTGAAGCAGAGCCGTAAAAGCCCAACAGTGATCGGTGGAAGTGTGCCTTTAAAGTTCTGCAAAGCCGCCCGCGTCAGTTATAACGTCAGCTTTGTTTCTGAATGGGAGTCGGCGCTCCACAACAAGCATTTTCATCTCACCACAGCTGGAAGTTTGCCGCTTGCGTTGAGTCACAGAAATCGATGCCCATCACTGCTGAGGCCGTCTCACCTGCTGGCAGCAACTCTGCCGACACACAGAGGAGGAAAGATGACAGTGTTGACCAATACAGGAAGCAAACTAGACGAGAGTCTTTGCTCCTCTGACCTTCAGGGATTTTGCTGCAGTGTTCGAAAATTAAGTAAACTCTGCAAAGTCAGCGTGGATGCTCGAAAAGCACCAACAAGGTGAGGATGCAAATAAGATGTTGAGACATTTTTGAGGTCTTAGATCTGAGGCCACATTCCACACAAGTGGAAACGCGAGAGCTGCTCACATCTCCAAGACAATTTGGTGTTTGGGGAAAACCTGCTCAAACATAGGGAGAAAGTTTCTGTATAATCACGCTCCCAGGACATGTCACTGTCCAATACTTCCATTTAATCTGGTATAACGAACAACGTGGCTCCCAGAGGTCACTGGCAGGGTTGTACACTTTAGATTTTGTTAATGACAATAACAGAAAGCAGTGCACCGAACCTCTTCAGGCTACATGAACTCACCAATCTCTGGGAACTCTTTGACCCTCATCCCTGACTGGAGCTTCACGTCCTCCATGTGGAGGGTCTTGGTGTCAGAGGTGGAGTTGTTGGTGAACTGCATCTGCACCGCCACCATGTTGGCGTCGGGGCTGAACGGCTGCCGGCTGAAGCAGTACTCCACCGACAGGCCCTCCCCTGTGATGCGGTGCAGCAGCTCGAAGCTCTTCAGAGTGCTGGAGGGAGCGATTGTCTGTAAAAAGATCCCTCAAATCATTTCATTTGCAAGCTTTGTTACTGGAGAGTAAAAGTGTTCGACAGTGTGACGTGTGAGGCCCTTACTGCTGGGGAGAGAACAGAGTCAGACAAAGACAGTCCCTCCAAGTCAGTCACAAGGCTGTTGGACAGGAAGGCGTTGACGGGTGTGACTTGAGGGGAAGGAGCAGGTTCAACTGGGAAAGAGATGCAAGTCAGAGAAGCCTTCTCCACATGATTCCACTGCAGTACACATATTTCCCAAGCTCTTGTTTGAAAAGGGTTGCCACAGGAACCAGTGAAGTAACTTTTCGAAAACAATTTTTTATTTTATTTTTTTTTAAAAAAGCCCTTGTTCAGTGCCTTCGCTTTATGTCGTTACATATGCAATCTCTGAGGAGAAAAGCTGCGGGGATGGAGAAAGCCTTACAATCGTCAAGGTCGAGCAGAGACATTTCCTTCTTCTCTTTCTTGTTCTCTTTCTTGACAGGTTTGGGAGGAGGTTTAGATTCAGCTGCCTGCGAGGAGAACAAGTACAACTGTCATGAAACTGGGGCACTGAAACTGGGGCAATCCATAAGGTCAAAAGAATGAATTCTCCTGTGTAACTGCTTAGTATTTTACTTTAGCATTTTGCTTTCGGTTAGTTTTAGATGCAGATTTTAAAAAAAATCTTATTTTGTCTTATTTGTGCTCCGGGGTTAAGTGTAGAAGTGGAGACGCTCTCGATACCTTCTTTTTCTTTTTGACCTCTGCCTCAGATTCCGAGTCTTCCGACTCCGACTGGCTGCTTTCCGATGCGCTCTCCTCATCGTCAGAGTCAGACTCCGAGTCGCTCTTTCGTTGTTTTCTCTTCCTCTCTTGCTCCCTGTCATCTTCTTCGCTACTCTGTTCGCTGTGAAAAGAAAGCAAAGCTCCAAATTCCCACAAGAAGCCGCACACACAGAAGTGACCACAGCTGACTGGCGGTTATATCGAAGCTTGTACGCTCTCATGATGTTTGGCTCACAGGTCGTAGGGATGGAGCTCTGTTCATTGGAAACACAGCGATGAAACACGGTGAACATGCCTGCAGTACCTTGCACTCTCTTGCACTGGCTTCTTGAATTCTCTCTTTTTCTTTTTCTTCTTCTCCCTCTCCTTCTCCTCCTCGTCCTCCGACTCAGAACCTTCGCCGCTCTCCTCGCTCTCGGAGGCTGTCCCGCTCACCTCGCTGCCGCTGCCGCTGCCGCTCTCAGAGACGCTTGCAGAATCCGACTCTGCGGAGGTAAAGCTTGTTATTTCTCACTCAAACGCCAAAGATAACCAGATTTTATTATCTTTTGTGTTATTGATGCTCCTGACACGTCTGATCAGGGGTAAAAATCACACAAAAAGGATCAGACATTCCCAGACTTTCTGTCTCTTAAATCCCACCTGAGGCTGGAATGACGAAAACAAAAGAAAACAACAAAAAAGAATTAAAGAGAGTCAAAACATTTTTTGCTCCACCTGTAGCAACAAAACCGTATTCCTGTCCACTATCTGCATTTCTGACACTGTATAAATTTGCTGGAAGTCATGTTTGTGGTGTGATGTCACAGAAATTTTCCAAATCTCGAGACAACTTTGAGGTGCGAACTGACACCCAAAGCCTGAAGTCTTTTGTTTCTAATTCCTCCTTTTTGTCTTAATTTTCTTTGCCAGCTGAAAAGGATTTTCTCTACATGAACACAGCACTGCTTTAGACTTTGGGAACCTGTTAGGAGTTTCAATATTTCTGCATACATGTGACCAGAAATATTGTCCGATATGATCAAAATAACATCTGTGACTGGATAAAAGCGTGTGCAACTTTAGGATTAGTGGTTCATTTGAAGAAATAAATCCAGCCGAGGTTAATCGTGTCAGTGGGACGATGAGATGTGAACACACACCGCGTTTTACTGGAAGAACATTGACTTATGAGAGTCTGTTCTTCACGACATGTGCGTAACAGATAACAAAAAAAAAACAAGGATAACTTCTGAGACCTTGAAGGCATCTCTTGATAGCTCACAGTAAAGTTCACAAGTCCACTATCAGCCACGGCAGGGCTGCACGGGGCAAACTGCTGCTCTCCAAAAAGATCACCGCTGCTTGTCCGGCGTTTAGGTCACACAGACCCTTTTTACACAGCAGCTGCACCGTATCACCACACGCTAAGATCTGTGACTCTCAGGGGTAATTCTAATTCCACAAGCGAGCACAAGGAAGGATTAGCATCAGAAAAACACTGCAGTCCAGCGTAAGACTGTGAAACACGGTAGCGGTAGTGTCATGGCTTTGTTCAAGCTGATGTGCTGAACCGATCAGCAGATACTGGAAATGTTTCAGTGCAGTCACCAGATACGTATAGCGTGGCACGCTTTTACTCCTCGCTGACGAGTCATCTTCTTTTCTTTCAGATATAAATGATCTGGTATCTTTCTGTATAATTTGCTTCACCGTCTTCTCTGTACCTGGAAATATCTTTTCATCGTGTTTATGTACTAAAATCTGAGGGCTTTCAGCAGAACAATATATGATCCACTGGGCCGACAAAAACAGATTCTTCGAATTTCTCAATAAGAAGCTTTGACGCAGATGTGAGTCTTTACATTCCCACCAACAACTACTTCATTGTGCACACAGCGGCGCCATGTGGTGCATTTTGTACTGTACAGCTTTTTAAATAACTCTAGTGTTAAGCTTCATGAAATTCGATATCTTTCTCATCTCTTATAATGTTATAGAAAAACAAAATAAAATACCCTCTGAGAAATTCACGTTCTAGCACACACAAACACATCTGAGGTGGACATTAGCTTTGACGAGTTTGGATTGCGCCACCGCTGTAGGCATTTCCCTAAAGTTACCACTGTCAGCAGACTCTGTCGGCCCGGACTCGCCCTCCGAGTCGGAGTAGAACGGCTTCTCCACTTTCTTCTCCTTCCTCTTCTCGCGGCTGCTGCATTTGGTCCATTCAGGCACCTGGCAGAGAAAGCAGAGTTCAGGAAAGCGATCGACCAGCTCGGTCTCAGTGAAAAGCCTCTCAGCGGGAAGCATAGACATGGGCAGATTACACTAGCGTGGCCATGAATGCCTCTGCCTGGGTGTGACGCAGCCAAAATGAAGCCAGCCATCGCTGCTGCAGATCTGCTTTTAGATCTGACAGTCAGAGAACAAATTCAGCTCAGATTCTAATGATTGTATGGAGGGTTTTTTTTTTTTTTTTTTTTTTTTTTTACACAGACAGACATCAGCACCAGGTGTACTGCCTTCATGACCAGTGGCGGAAATGGTTTCCTTTTAATACAGGGGGCAGTTCCATTAAGAGAAGTGATGCCTTTGAGAAGGACTGTCTATCCTCCCACACTTTACAAAAAGAGGCATTCTGCTCTTTCTATGACCACACTCATTAACAAGAGCCATTTGGTAATGAGTGTGGACATCACCCAACAAGCATTTACAGCCCAAAGGGCTGCTAATGCATCTCAACATGTCTGAGGGACACACGTCAGGCTTAAAGAATCACTTCTTTAATGGCGGAGGCTGAGGAAAAGGATGCTATGTTTCAGGTAGCTTTGGCTCAGCTAAGCACAGAACAGCAACTACGTTAGGCAGGGAGTTGAAAAAGCACTCGGGTTCTTAGCGGCTATGTGGGTTGAAGCTCAAGGACGTGTGGCTCTTTGCCGCTAACTGACTCACACTCGTTAACGTTGTGACTCTTTCAAGCAGCGCAAAAACCTGGCAGACGTAGAAAAGAAAAAGATTGGGATGGAGATGAGGAAAAAGGAAGGAAACGTTTTTAGAAAAAAGTCAGGAAAGCAATAGAAACAGGCACAGGAAGGGTTTCAGGGCCTATAGATAAGAAGGTGTGAGAACAGTTTGGATAACACAGAGACGGAAAATAACCCCCAGATTTAATCACAATGTTTGCTTCATATGTTGCTACAAAAATAATCAAAGGGAAACTGTTCCTTCAAGCCCTCCAATATAACGTTAACTTAACACTGACTGTATATACAACTGTATATACTAACTCACGTATAATGAAATTAAATAGTGTAGAAATTAATTACCAAGTTGTCATGTTCAGTGCCTATTAATACATTTTTTAAAAAAATACAGAAATTACAGAAAGCATTTAGTATGAACGTCTTCTCCAGCAACAAAGCATGGTGGGCTGAGCATGGGGTTAAATGACGGCAGTGAGGAGTGGCACAGCTTGAAATGCACACAGATAAAGGCACATCACACAGAATCAAACAGCATTTGTGACACAATCACAAGCCATGTCGCAAATTTCATGAAAGACCAGTCAGGTGCAGGGCAGGAGACAGAAACTGTCAGCAGGAAGAGAATCCCCACGAGGCCGACTCAGGCCGCCGGGTTTTTGGGGGTGTTTCTGACAGGAGAGCATCAAACAGACTTCATCTTCATCATCGACGGAGGACGTTCGCTCCATTTTTGATAGAACTGAAGCTGTTGGAGCTTTCTGCCGTTTTCTACCGCTAACACGGCTTCTTGTTCTCGTTGGTTGAAAAGTTAGTAAATGGAGCGTGAGTAGAGCTTGGGCCTTATGCAAGAGCCTCTCATGAACTTAATACAAAATTAATGCTTTGTTAGAAAAAAAAGTCATCTCATAAATGCTGAGGTCTTTCCTGTTTTTTTCTTTTTCAACCAAGTAAAATTCTCTCACTCTGAGGGCCTGCTTGAGTATATACATGCAATTGCATTATCTGGGCGTGTCATTATTGGTCAGTTTAGCCTGTTTACATGCATTTGAAAAGTCCCTTTTTGATCGGACAAACACTATCATTAATTTTTGGATAGTTCTGGATCTCTTTACAGGTTACAGAGAGAATGAGTATCCTCTATGAGACCAAACAGTGTTGCAACACTGTAGGCTCTCCTTTTCTGCTCATCTGTTGGCACAACACTGCACCCCCACTATTAACTGTTTTCTAACAGTTTCAGATCCTTTATCATTACTCCCAGTAAACTAAGCTGTAGATCATTAGGTCACTTTATTGATAAAATGTAATGAGCAAGTGCTTGAGTTTGACGTGTCCAGCTTAGAATATATTCACTACCAAGCCTCACGGACAAAAAGAAGGAGCTGTTTAAGACAAGAATACAAAAAAGCCCTTGCATGAGACCCACTGTCAATCAGAAATGTTCAGCCAACATTAAAAGGAGTCCCGAAAGTGGAGGAAAAACTACAACTGCCTATGAAGACATCGGGATATGGTTGAGCGCGTCAGGAAAAGCGAATGAGCAGACTTTAAGGAAAAGGATGAACTGTTCTGGTAAACTCTCCTACTTACAGCTGCTTTCACCAAGCTTTAACTGACTGAGGATTTTACACAGAAGCAGAATCCCATTGATTTCATCCTGTCATTACCAGCATCACAACTTATTACCACATTAGGTAACAGCCAGAAAGAGAGAGAACTATGAAAGAAAGACAGAGCAGGTCATCAAAACAAACACCACAGCACTCCCACACATGAGGGGGGGGGGCACCTCTCGCCAGTCTCCCAGCAGGCCGATCCGCCCCTCGCTGGAGGTTACGACCTCCTCCGTCTGCGGAGGTGTACGGTGTGCAGAAACATCCAAAAAACATAAACGCCTCGATTTTAGCCACAACATTTACAGTCACGGCTAACATAAAATAAGCCTCTTTCAATTCTGAGGTTTTAAGTATCAGGACAGTTCAACACATGACTCGTGACGATTGTGCCTAAAGGAGGGATCAGTAGCTTACCAGCTGTCCACGGTTGGAAATGTAAGTATTAGAATAAAAGTATTTTTCTATCAGTTTGGCGTGTGGTCTGAGCCCTGGGGCTATTTGGGCTTACTCTCTTATACCTTAATAATGTGCACCAGGACTCATCAAGTACTACAGATCTAAAAAAGAGGCAGACCCTGAGGAGGAGAAGGCGTTGGAGGGGGTTTAAATTACCCACCTGCAAATGAATGGAAGAAAAAGGAGCGGCTGTTCTGTCACAGACATTTCAAACTGTGTCAGCTTGTGTTTGCTTTCACAAAACTAAGCCAATATGGACCGTATTTACCGATAGCACTTTTCTGGTCTAGTTGATCGCCCAAAGTGCTTTTTAATTCACACACACAAGCTCATACAGCGCTTCTTAGTCTATACCATATCACAGTCTACACGGGGCTTTTTCCTCACATTCATCACGTTCACATGGGACGCGTTGGAGGTTCAGTGTCTTGCCCAAGGAAACTGCGACATGTGGTGCTGGGAAGCCAGAGATTGAACCACGGAGCCACTGGCAGAGAACCACTCTTCCATTAGAGCTACATAAGGGAATTTTCCAAACCATTTGGACACCTCACAGTCATTGAGTCAAGCGTGAACTCCTCTGTATACCAAGATAACCTCCAGTCAAATGTGAGGCCATCTGTCTGACAGCGAAAGCTTGGCGCAAATTGGGTCATGCAACAGGACAGTGATCCCAGACACGAGTTCAAATCAACAGCAGAATGGCTAAAAAATAAATAAAATAAAGGCGTTGCAATGGTTCAGTCTGAGTTCAGCTCGACAGAAACGCTGTGGAGGGACCTTCACAGGCAAATTTCCTGAGAACATCACACAGAAATGTGTGAACAGGTGGTTCCACAAGCCGCTGAATCATTGGGTGTACTTAGGTTTCACACTCTGCTTCAACATTTTCGCTCAATTTTTGTTAAGGAAAACCTTAAACCTCATGGATTGTTAATCTGAGATTAGACCTGGTTCAGGACCACAGCTTTTTAATATCATCCAGTCCTAATACTTAAAACCCGAGAATTAGAAGAGGGTGTCTTTTCTTTTTCAATGAACTGAATAGCTAACCTTTAAAAAAAAAAATGTATTGAATAATTCATAGAATTGTACTAGACGTTTCCCCAGCTGCCACGACTTCGAGTTTGAACATTTTGAGTAGAGACCTGTGCTTTGAGTTTGTTCTGTGGGGTGTTTAAAGGCTATCTGCAAGTCGGTTGCAGGACCTTAGGGTGACGTCAAAGGCGAATGTAATTTAATCTCTGCTCGTCCACATGAGGGAAAACCGGAAATTGGCACTACAAACCTAGTTCCAGTAATGATGTATGATGTCAGAAAATCAATCGGCTCTCTGCTGTATTTCCACATAACAAGAAGTCATGTATTTTTTTTGCCATGAATACGCTCCCAGTCACTGTAAGGGAAGTGAATACCTGACTTGAAACTGAAGAATCATGAGCAGGGAATGAAATGCTTTGGAAAGCAGTCAATACTAATGGGGCTTTTTCAATTACTTAGCTGGCTGAAACGTCATAAACTCTCGGTCGTTTGCAACCTAGGCATGAATGGCACCTGTGGCTTCATCTTGAAATCTGAATCACAACTTAAACGACAAGTTACACAACACTGAGCTGGAAGTTAAAGGGCTTCGCCGGTATGACTAAAATTAGCACGTGACCACAGAATCAAGCCTTCAGGTCACTCCTGAAACTTATCATCAAGCTTCAAGTGCTGTGACACACTCAAGGTTTGATTCTGTCTTCGTTTGAAACACACTGTTGCACCGATGGCACATGGAGTGAATGGGATGGAGAAGAAGAGGAGGGAGCTCTGGGATGATGCTCTGTGAATATGTGCAATATGTGTCCTCTTACAAACTGGTTCATTTGCCCTTTTCCTATTTGAAAATTTGGGGAAATTGACTGATTTCAAAATGAAATCCATTGATTGCAGATGCTTCAGACCAACTGTTGGCTGCATCTGGACAATATCGCTTGGCATTACTGCCAGGTGGCAGCCTTGAAATCCAAGTCTGCTCCTCTTTGGATCTCATGTGCTATTGGCTCAAACAGCTGTGATGAATGACGTGGACGAGGCGGGTGAGCTGCTGCCCGACAGAAGCAAGTGCAGCAGAGAGGACGAGAGGAGCTCAGTACCACTGACTGGTTTCATCATGATTCCGTTGTTTTCAAACATAAATATCATTTCTCAATGATAAGAAACAAATCCTCTTTTCTCCTTGTGACTCATTCTCCTCCATGGAGGGGGGGAGCTGTTAAGCAGCATCCGTTTGGCAGTGCATGGAGGCCAAAAAGGATGCGTGTTACTGATGAGCTGTTAATGCTAATGGGCTGTAAGTGAATGAATGATGGTCAGTGAAAGAGGAATCCATGTTATATTGGAGTTAGTGTTATATTGGATGTGAAGCTCTCGTGACTCTGTCCAACCCCTCTGAGGCACTGCTCTAGGGAAGGAGCAACCCTCGCTCTCCTCCATCTTTTGGGGCCCCTGGAAAGTCCAGAAGGCCCCTGTGTCTCTGAATGTTACTGTTCCCACTGCACGCACAGACTCCTTCACCTCCACGTTGCGCACGGAGGGGTCAGGGGCGGCTTCAGGCCAGTCAGGCAACTCCTGGTAGCCCCCAGCCTTGGCATTTAGCAGGTGGGACAATGAACCCAACTGGAAGTGGTCTCTATCTGTAAAAGCAACAGGAAATAGGAATCAGAAAAATGGTGCTGTGTCTCCACATGTCACCGGCGTCTGACAGAAAAATCAACTGATATCTGACCTGGCAAAGATCTAAATTATGTTACTCATTAACTAACTCTGGTCTGAGCTGTAACTTCTGACAGTGACAAACTGGACGTGATATGATTTCCCAAAGATGAAAGGAAGAGCTCTCTCTTCATTCTCTTATGTTGGACTTCCACTGCAGCTGTTGTTTTTTTTTTTTCCTCCTTGACGTAAGGACAACTACTTCTTCTACTGAATTATAACCACTGACAATGTAGCCTGAGACTAAACAGAGACTTCGAAACAGTCAATGAAAAGGTGTTTGATTCACGCTTCATTTTCGCTGCTTTTCAAAAGCTCGCTTCAGTTTTGCTTCACTAGTCATGGAAACCTGGCTACTACATCCTCTCTGGCCCATTATCATTTAAAAAAAAACATTTTAAAAAAGCTGATTGTTGGCCTGGTATATAAATATCTGGAGACACCTTCTGTTTCTTGGCTACAATTAGACCAGTGATAACTAAAGAAAATAGCTCTGAATAGATGCATGTGTGCAGATATGACTGAAGTATGAGCCACTGCAGCAGATGCGATTACTGACAGTTTTTGTAACCAAATCAGCGAATAGCTCGTTTGGAAATCATTTTCCTTTATTTGTCAGCAGTCCAAGTACAAAATGTAACTAAGCCCAGAAGAAAAAGGCTCAAATCGTTCCAGTCATTTCACACAGAAAAGGTATTTTGTTAATATGGGAAAAAAAAAAAAAACGAAGGCAGACTGGCTTCTGTACCTTTGAATGGAGACTCAAGGACAGGTGCAGGTTTGAGGGCGAGGAACAGTTTCTTAGCGTACTTGCTGAGGGCCCCACTCTTCTCGGTGGGCACAATGAGCTGGCGAATGAAGCGCGCCCGATCACGGATGTCGTAGTTCTGGTCGTATTTGGCCAAGTTAAGGACGTACTGGGTCAACAGTTTGGTCTGCAAGAGGAAGGAAAGGAGGGTGAGGAGAGTGCGAACATGATGACTGATCATGAGCATGAGCATGGACCCTCTGGGGCTTCTGTTAAATCCCAACTACATTCAGGAACCTGAACCATATGAATATTCAAACATAATCAAGTTCCTGGGTCGAACTATTTACAAGAATTTCAGTAAACTCAGTTATGTAACTGAGGTGATATATAAGAAGTAAAAGCAGCATTATAAAACAGATGTGTGACCTTGCAGAGCTCACTGTCAGCATGCCTTTTGCTGACTAAAGACACACTAGCTGAAGCTTTTAAAACTCTGCAGTTTTCATTCTGAACTGGTCACTGAATAGAAAATAAAAGCAAATCATAAGCTCACAATAAACAAAAACTTTTGCTGTGTCGCATTAAATCATCCATTCTGAAGAACAGAAACAAAAGCAGCTCAGCTCAAACATTCGGGTTAAGTTCCTTTAAAAGGAGCTTTCAGGGCCAACAGCATAATCATGGCGCCGCGCTCACAGATGCTTTGTTTACTGTAGCTGAAATTAACATAAAAATAAAGAGGACGATATCTGTGAATGATACATCCTGCGTTTGGTTGCTGCTTTTTACAGAATCTATACATTTTTCCAGGAATCAGAGGAGCCACAGAAGATTCTAGTGGAATCTATTCCACTAGATGATCATTGCCTGAATGATCATCCTGAGTTTGTTCACGCCTGTGCAGTTGTGATGGGAATGCTATATTTGAATGAAATCACGCTTTCAGTTTACCAGTTACAAGTTTTTCACCTTTCTAAATGCTAGAGAATGAAAATTCTACCGGCCAAACCTGTTTAGAGTTGGTGAGATACAGCTTGGCGGCCAAGTTGATGATCTGGAGCTTGACAATGTCTTCCTCGTTGGTGAACGACTTGGCCATCTTCCTCAGAACATCTGGGGCAATCTTAGGCACATGCTCACAGTATTCTCCAATCAGCCACAAGATACTGGCCCGCGCCATCGGCACCTATGACCACAAGTTAAATGGAATGTTTAGGTATATGTAACTCTGCTGGTCACACTAGGGATGTAACTCGCAGAAATCAAAGCAGGTTCATGAGGGGTTCTCTCACCTGAATGTTGTCTGTTAGTTTCGCCATGTGCTTGATGATGTCACTGTGCTTCTCTGGTTGCATCTGCAGCAGCTTTTTGATGACAACCACTGACTCAGCTACCACCAACTCTGCACAGCAGGAGGAGGAGAAAGACATTTACATCAGAAATGAACACCAGGTCCATTTTTGATAATCATCTTAAGATTGTTTCAATAAAATGAATTTTGGTTCGGCCATTTACGATTATTTCAATGTGCAAAAAGCATTCTTTATCATTTACAATTGGTATTTGATGAGCTTAATCTAACTAAACCATTAACCGATATCTTATACTGCCATCTAGTTTATTCCTCCCACATAACACGCATCACTTAAGTGTTTTAGGTGTTGTAGGAAAAAACTTGCCATCTCGGTTGGACAGCAGCTGCACCAGACCGTTCAAACACGTATCCCTCACTTCCCCAATGTTGGTAGCACAGCGACCAATGGCTTGGATTGTTGCCGCCACAAAATCTTTATCCATGCTTTTAATATATGTCTGCCAGGGGAAAAGGAGAATTAAAAAAAATATTGAATCATTGTAACGATACATAAGCACAGCATTACATGAAGATTATTGCATTATAGAGTTCATGATTGACAAAAATCAAAGTACCAAAAATTTCCCTCTCACTGTACCTGAAATTCTCTGAGAATTGTGGAAATGTTCGTCTCATTGGCCAGATTGGTGAGAACCTCCAGCTGCAAGAGACAAAAAAAGTAGACCATTTTCTCACTGGTCCCCACAGACTCCTGAAAAGAATTTGTGACTGCAGGGTAAACCGAACAGAGAGATACCTTTAGGATTTTGATTTGGGTTGGGTCTGTGGAGCGAATGTAGAAGCTCTTCAGGTATGGTTCAAACATTCCCTGTAAAACACACACAGGAAGACCACAAACATGTTGTCAGCATGCCGCACAAACAGAAACACAGAAGCAGATAGACTCAATGAGGGTGGCTCACCCGTCTTTTAATCGTCATTGTTGCGACGTTCTGAAGGACAACATACTGTACTTCGCTGAGGGAAGATACAGAAAAATGGGAGAAATTCAGATTTAAACAGTCACATTACATTCACTGTCATTCTGAGTTATCATTGAAGCCCTGTGATGGCCATACTGGATGTCCACAGAATTTCATAACTGTGGAGTGAATGAAAAGCAACCAGAATTGCTTGTAGCCCATCGCTCTAACCACTAAGTAGCACCACCGATAGTAACACGACATGACAAAGGGCTCTGCACTTCTTATAATGATATTTCTAAATTAAAAGTATTCTGTACATCATAATTCACAACCGAACTTTTTTGAATAATGGAAAAATGGCTGTTTAGCTGTTTTCATTAGCTTGTCCTGCAGATTATTATACTGTTACTGTTAATGAGGCAGAGTAAGTAACACCTGTGTGCGTTATCTGTGCTCTCTTCATTTTAATTAGGGTTAATTAAGACTGAAAATACACATTGGAAGAGGAAATAGTTATTTTTGCTAACCACAAAGCTGGATTAACAGCCTCAACACCTGCTTTGAAAAATTAGCCCACTTTTTAGTTTGCTAGCTTAAGTTAGCTAACGCAAAATCCTCAGAAAAACATCAGCTTAACCTGACAGAGTAACACTTGTATACTAGAATTATTAGATACTAGTATTATATACTAGTATGTACTAGTGTTATGCCAAAGTTACTTCACACATCTTTTGAAATTCGTCATGGTTACAAAACTTTAACACTAGTTCAAATAAAAGATGCGCAAAGACATTTTTTGTGGCTTTCTTGGCATTATTATCGATGGTATCAAAATCATGTGTTCTTAGACGAGCGGAGACAACACAGACTCCATTGGAAAGAGTCTAATGAAACATATCATACAGTTCAGTGGTTTTCTGACAAATCCCACACAGAGAGATGCTGCTGTTTGCTTGTTGCTGACTGATGATTCCATTACAGCACACCCTGAGCCACAGGATCACTTGTTTAATAAAAGGCTGACAAGTCTGCAGGACTTACAGCCTGGAGGCCACCTAGGTGCTGTCATTACTCCTTATGGTTTATGCTTTCATGTTTACTTCAGCTTCACTGAGCTCCTTGTTTAATTTCCCTTTCTGCTTTAGGGCCCTGGAGATTTATTTTACTACCCTCACTTGTCATTTTGCTGTTGTCAAACTGTTTTCCACTTTGTTGAGTTTTCTGGTCATTAAAGCTCTACCTTTTCTCCATCAGCTGTGTATATTCCTCTTGACGATTCAGCTTGTTTTTCTTGTTTATTTCTGGCTGGCTTAATCACTTTTGCTTCCATTTTGTCTTTTTATGGATTTGAATGGAAAGTCGATTTTAAATTGTGGATAGCGCTCACCTGTGGCTCCTGAGGAGACGAACCAAGGCTTTGGCAATCACACCAACCTCTGCTTTAGGGGCAAGATGGAAATACAACTGAGCCACAGCCATCACCACCTGGAATGGGAAAAGCGCAAGACAAAACAATAAAAGTAAATCTTGTGCAGTGGAGTAAATGTGTCAAAATGAAATTAAGTAAAAAGCTGCAACAACAACATCCCTTTTCAGAAATGCGATTTGGGCTTCTGAAAATTCCTTAATTTATTGCAGTTCTTCCTTTGTAATGCCTTAATCTGTGAGCAGATGTGGAATGTGTTTGGAAGCACAAAGAAAAAGTATTTAATAGGCGTGTTTACTGCTATTCAATTCAATTTCAATTTTATTTATATAGCGCCAGATTACAACAATTGTCATCTCAAGGCACTTAAGCAATATAGTCCAATTCAAGCCAATTGGAATTCAATTCATTGTAAACCATTCATTCAAACTTACAAGAATAGTCTGGCAATTGTGTTGTTAAAGAACCATTTTTCCCAAATCAGCTACATGCACAACATTGCATCACTTCATATTCATTCAGTGATCTCCACAGTCAAAAACAGCTAGTTGCTAACTTTAGAAGCTATTTAAAGTGAGGTGCATCATCAAAGCCTTTCTATTGAACCAGCTGGCTGTTGCTGGGAACAATACTGATATGAGCAGAGTGACAGATTCAGAACAGTAAAGATGAGCGCCTAAGCAGAAAGATGGCAAAGTTCCGTGGGAAAAAAAAAAAAATTCGAATTGGGTTTGTCATTATTGTATGAGCAATAATTTTCACATTACTCCCACTACCAAACCTGTAAAAATAATTCACATTTAGCACGTTTATGTATTTAGCAGACGCTTTTATCCAAAGCAACTTACAGGTAGGCAGATGGAGGAAGGGAGCCTACTGGAGGTAGAACCTTTCATGCAGGTCTCCCACATGGAAGGTGGCAATTATACCACTACACTATCCAGTTAGCAGGAAACATAAAAGATGAGCAAATATACTGGATGTGGTTGTTTTGCCCTCTCTGTCGCTTTGGTCCAACCAGCTTGACAGCAACAGCGCAATAATTTCTGATGGGGGCATTTTCATAACACTTAACACGGAGCATAACAAGCCACACAGGGAGACCATAGCAGCAGTAATGTCACATGATGCTTCATTCTTTCATTGGGATCCCATCACTTGTCTTCATGCCTGATTGGAAGATGAGATTAATATCTTCCTCGAGGGACATTTACAATGCTGAAGTGGACGAGCTTTGATGACATGAAGGAAGCTCTTAATGTTGGAGAGGAAACAATTAGGATTTGTACCATGGCAACTGACTCAAGGAGAGAGTTAATGAGCTGTGCTGTGAGGTGTGTTCATAGCGTGTGTGCAGAGATGATGTGCTGCAGTCTCACAGCTGCGTTGCGGCTCTGTAGCAGCGGCTTCGTGTTCCTCAGCAGCAGCCGGTGGTCTGGATCCATCACATACGGCTTCCTCTTTGCCATGGCAGCTGCCTCGACCTTCTTCTCCTTCTCTTCCTCCTCGTCTTCATCCTCGTCTTCATCCGAGCCGTAGAAGGTCTTATCCCCGCCGCCTCCCTCCTCCAGCAGGGACTCCTGCAGAGTAAGAAGATTGAGGAGGACGTCGGTGGTCAAACTACTAAAGAGAGACCCTCCACCGCTTGGAGAGTAGTTAGCCACTGTGTGACTAATCTCCACAAGCTACCAGGAGATACAAAGCAAGTACACCGAGTGAAGACTTCCTGCAGATGTGTTGGATTTTGTCACCTTATGCAGAGGGAATTATCATAGTCACAATGTGCGAAAAAAAAAAAAGAAGCTAATTTTGTCGTTGGTTCAGCAACAGTTCATCCTGAAAAACTGATAAGTACACAAGAAAAGTACACAAGAAAAGGGTGGAAACAGTAGAAGAGGAAAATAATGACTTGCTTATTGTACCACTGCACAGTAAACAATGGTAAAAGTGGAGATCTGTGATTAATACAGCAAAATTAATGTTGCATTAGTACAATTTATACGCCTATACACTGTCTGTTGCTTATTAATTTCTGAATATGCAATTTATATGCAAATGAGCTGTCAATAAGATGTTTTTTCTCTTGGTTTGTTAGTTTGTGTGGACGAACATGTACCTGTGAGTCACGCAGAGTGTTTAGGTAATGAAATGCGTTGATAAACTTGAGTGAAAGCAGTGCCTGTATGTAGACCTAATTTAGATCCAAAAGCATTCTCACAACCGTCTAAAAACTCCTTTTCTGTTTCAATTTGCTCAAAATGACACGGTTTGTTCAGACCATGATGCATAAAAGTCCTGAGACCATTTTATAATTCTGAGAAGTTGTGATGAGCATTTTAATTTATGTATTTTGTTTTATTATTTTCTTTGACTCATTAACTGAATCTCGTACTGACACGGTTGATGCTTCCCTGCTTCTCTGCATGTGTTTTATTACTCACATTGATGTTTGGATTGAGAAACTGGGTCCTGGCGTAGCGGGTCAGCATGTTGATGATGACGACCTGCCCCCACTCCTCCACGTCGATCAGGAGATTGCACAACTTCCTGTAGTTCTTGTGGATCAGGTCGATGCGCTCCGGACACACCTCCTCAAACGCCATGACGACGCTTCCTGCCACCAACTGCGGCACAGTTTAGATCACACAGCAGACGGTGAAGCATGTTCTTAAACACATTCTGTCAGGATGGTCTATATTACCAACAAAATATCATCCACACATGCTGCTGTTTGTTACATATTAAGCTGGGTTAGAAACCTGTGAAGGGTGCCTGAATTTAAAAGTGTACAATGTTAACTGAAAAATGCAGCGATTCTTGGATTTACTTTGACTACGAGTTAAGTTGCTTCTTGGTTTGTCTGGAAAACATCATTTCATTTGCTAAAATGCATCCGTTTTTTGCATTTCAGACTTGCAAAACATTCAAAAGAAAGGTTGGGATGGAGGTAAAATAGGAAATAGATATGGGAAAGAGAAAAAAAAGACAGAGAAATCACTCAAAACTGGAGAGCGATTTGGTACAAAAGCAGTATCCATAAACAGCTGAGTCCCTGTGGAGCAAAGATAGGCTCAGGGTCTCCATTTTGTAAAACAATGTGTGAGAAAATCGTTGAACTGTTTAAAAATAATGTTTGAAAGGGGCTTGCTCATTTCTCTCTGCAGCGCATAATATCTTTAAACCATTCAAGGAATCTGGAGGATTTTTATGTGTGAAGGGTGAGAACTCCCTAAGACAGCACTGCACCAAGAGCTATAATTCATCAGCAGCCGATATAACCACACGGACAAGGGCTCACTGAAGGAAACCTTTGTAAAGCCCTGCCACAAATGCCACTTCAGACTTAACTGTGCAAAAAATTTGCCTTTCAGGCAAATGAGGATTTCGTATCTTCTTCTTTTTTAGTTACCAGCAAAAAGTCCCAATGTGATGGTACGGGGTTGTATCAGTGAAAGCATTAATGCAGAAAAGTACGTTGGGACTTTAAAGCGACGTGTGCGACAGTCACCAACAGAGAATGTGAGGGGGAATTTTGAAATGGAAAAAAGAGTCAACGGTCGCACGCTTTCAGACCTGTTTGCAGGGAGAATCTGACCTTCTTTTAAGGGACTCGAGAAGGAACAGCGACAAAAGCTTAACCGTTGCGATTCTTTTTGGAAAAAATGGATAAGAATAATAAAAGAAAATCAAAGTATATGATAGATTAGCTACATTTTCCACATCGTTGCTACTTTTTTCTGACTCTGGATCGCCCACTCGGCTATTGTTTTCAGAAACAGCTCATCCAAAAACAGAGGCTAGTTCAACAAACGCTAAGCCTCGAAACGACTGAGACACACGAAGTGTGCTCAGGTGTTGTGTACAGCAGTCGTTCGTGACGTTTCGTGAACTCTGAGCTTTTCAAATTTCTGTTTGTCGAGTGTGTGAACTGAGAAGTAAAAACCCACCGTGGTTTTGTCTGCGAGGAGTTTCTCTATGACTTCTATCAGCTGGTCTTTTTGTTCGGGGTCCAAACTGAGATCAGAAAAGAGAAAAACTGTTGACTGTTAACAGGAAATGTTCAGATTATGCTCAAAGGTGCAAAACAAATGGCAGAGCGGTAATGGGTTTCTGGAGGTTGTAACTCCCACTGCGGTACTTTCACAATGGTGGCATGTCATACTTTATTGTTGTACCTGTACAGTTTGGGGATTGCATGAGCGGCTGTCTTCCTGACATATGGAGACATATCTGAAGCAGCTTCTTTGATGGCCAGCATCATTATGGGGACGATGATTGTAACTCGTATGCTGGAGAGGACTCGCAGGGCGCTGGCTCTGATTAGCTGGTTTGGATCCTGCAAAAGAACGAGGCAAACGTGTCAAAAGTGATACCAGAGATGCTGGGAGGAGGTTCCTGAGATGAAAGATTAGATAAGATGAAAAGTCAGGGAATCAAAATTTTAACAATTCATCCATCTGTGTGTAATCGGATCATGAAAGAAAGTAGGATTAAATCAGGTAGGAGCTACTGTATAAGAAATATGGTGCATATATATCAAGGGAATGTTGAGAAGTTCCAGCTGGTGGTGCAAGAAGAGGCCTCAAAACAGTAATAACAGTAACATTCTGAGAGGTTAACACTCATGGTAGTTCCTTAGGGGATATTACTGGTACCTTCAAGCCGCGCTGAAACGTGGAAATGGAGAGCAGAGCGAGATCTTGCTGCTCCTCTGCGTACCGCACCAAGTAAACATAAACCAGCTTCTTCACCTGGAGGGAGGAGCAGTGAGATGGCAACATAACAAACATTATGAACATTACGAGTTCAGCTGCTCCTTCTGAGATCATTCTGAAGAGCTGAGGTGATCAGGTTCGTTACAAACCTCGATGTTTTTACAGGCCACATTTTTCACCACGGCTGGGAAGAGGTCTGACGCATTCTTGCCACGTGCGATCATCTGCAGAGAAAACACGGAGCCAAAAGAAACAGCAAAAAGCACAAAAAGTTTTAGTCTCTTTTCATCGTCTCTGTTCTGTGGGGGTGATGAATGAAAGGATGAGCGTGGAGCCTCAGAAGAGGGAATCTGACACGGATTATGAATATTTAACAGCTGGCTGCACAGCTTTAACACTGCCCGTGTATCAAGTCCTAAAATGTTGAGAATTGAGCAAATTAAAAGTCGATGCGTGCTGTGTGTTGCATGTAAACAATCCGGCTCCGCCGCTTTCCACGCCGCTGTCCTTCAGCCGCAGTGTGCAGCCGAAGCAAACGTTGTTCATACTCACAGCCACGATCCGCTTCATTGCCTCCAGCTTCAGGGAGTCTTTGTTGCTGTCCAGCATCTCTTTCAAGTCGTCGTGTCTGCGAGGAGAAAGCAGCCGCACTTAGCTCACAGTAAAAAAAATATTCACCTGTTTGACAATGTGCAGTCAGTGATCAAACTGTGTCAGAGTCTGCTGGTGTGACCCAGAAATGATTCTCTTTGAACTGGTGAAATATGCAATCCTTTGAAATTGACAGTACAGCTCTAAATGAGTTTACCCCCACCAGCTATAACGCACTATTATGATTCAAGGCATTCTATCACTCAGAGGTATGGTCAGCAACTTCATGAAGTCAGTCTCGTTGTTTTCTTTGCTGCAATATAACATTTGCAGGTTCAATAAAAGGGTTAGGGCAGCAATATGACGGTTTCTTTTTTCATTTAAAGATTACACCACAACTTTTTTTGTTGGACCACTTTTCACTTTGATGAGGGCACATACTGCCTGGTAAGAAAAAGAAAAATCTATTGACGGAACAATGTGGTCGTTCAGTATATGCAAGTGTTCAGCTGACCTAGACCTAAACCTCCAAGGCAGCACTTTTACCCACCATTCTTCTTACACCGATGCGCCCATTATTCTGGAACAAACCTGGATTCATCAGAGAACATTTTTATGTTGGGGGGGAAGGGGTCTACCCCAGCTGTCACTGGGCGAGATGCAGGGTACACCGTGGACAGGCTGCCAGTCCATCACAGGACCACATAGACAGAAACGAGACACACAACCATGCACGCTCACACTCAATTAACCTAACGTGCATGTTTTTGGACGGTTGGAGGAAGTCAGAGTACCTGGAGAGAACCCACATTAGAAGACCACATTAGTCCTCAAAGATGATGGTTCACCACTATCCTTTTTTTACAGAAGAGTTTTTAATTCAATTCTGAGTAACATTCTTTCCACGACAACATATGTGTCTTCCACGATGGTTGTTTAACAACTGAGTAGCTACATCAGTTGGGGTTGAATAGCTGAAACGCGTTACCAATGGAAGCCTCTTACCTATTAGGTTAGTTAAATCCAGACAGTGACTTTTTCATGCACTTTTTTTGACCCACTGGGCTACAGAATCTGGCCCAATGTGGCTAACATTAACCTTGCTATTGTGTATTTTGTGTCTAGCCTCCAACCCTAACCCGAGCTCGTGTTATACCAAGTCAATACAAAGACGGGGAAAAATGTTTCATGTTCCCATCATGTAGGAACATTATGTGCCACCGTGCATACGTTTGCCCTATCGTGATCAAACAATGTGTCAGCAGTTTCCAATCCTATAATGGCTGTCGTCTCTGCATGAGTACAGCGTACAAGTGTCAGCCTGTTAACATGCAGCTCTCCAGCCTTTTCACATCCATCATCTCTGTTTGACACAGCAGGAGCAGACCACTCAGCTCACACACAAGAAGCAAAACCCCTGGCTTAAGTGAATCAGAGCCGACAACTGCAGCCAGCTGCCGCGCACACACGCAGACCTGTAATAAGCAACACTGACAGTTTCTACCGAACCTGCTGGGCAGAACAAGCAAACAGTGGTCACACAAAGGCCGCTGATCATTGCTGATAGGATTACTGCAGCAGATGCCAGGCTCAAAAGACAGGGGACTAATTGAATGATGGATTCACAGATCAATGACATTTGTTCAAGCAGTCAGAATATCTGTTTTGCTGTTTTTTTATTCGCCAGGTAACACGAGACACTTAGATTTCATATATATATATATATATATATATGTCAAACTGGTGAAAAACTTCAGGAAACATCAGGTTTTCTTCCACCGTAAAATACTTCTATGGTGGACTTACATGTTGAGTGATTTTTTGTTGTTGTTGTTTCTATAGAGACGGTGAATTTAAGGCTGATGTCACTAAAAAAAAACGGTAGCTGTAGAAAGAGAACTAAGAAAAGAAAAAGGTTGATGTATTTTTTTACCTATTTTTTAACCGTTTTCATGTGAAATTAAGACCGACGTCTGATCTCTGATTCACTCAGTGTCTTTATGACGGATCTATCTGCAAATATAACACCCCTCCAGGAGCGCAACCTGCAAACTCTTCCAAAAAGATGTCTCCAGACAGGACTCGGTGTGCCTGTCTCGCTGTCATGGGGTGCTTTGGGGCTGAGGGGTGTGGTTCGGTCGGTGATGGGTGGGGTGATTCCACGGCTGCAAATCTGCACATTCCCCCGCCGGCCCCCAAACTAGTTTCCAAGGCAACCAAGGATGCAATAAAGTGAACTTAAGCGATTTCCTACCTTCCTGCAGAGCCTCTGTCTACTCCGAGAACCTTGTCCCAAGTGTCTAGTTAACAAAGGAGTGCGGCTCTGATTCATGCCGCTCCCACCGTTACATAACAGGTGTCAGATGCACGGTTCAGACACAGGAATCGCTTCCACAAGATGTAAATATTTGCGAAGCGTAGAAGCCAAATTGTCCTCCATGCATGCCACTAAACCAGGCTGTCTGTAGTACTTTGTATGACACGTAAACGTGGAAAAATAAAATATCTGGATGAGATGGCTAAAGCTCTTATTCTGTCTCTGCCTTTGAAGTGTCGGGCAATGCTTCTGTAAAACAGCAGCTTTATACATTTATTCGCTCGATATTCATGAGCAGGGTTTTGAAATAATAAGAGAATTTTAAAGCTGGACCACATTTAGGCAAAAAAAAAACCCCAAACATTCAAGTTATGGTCCCGCTCATTGTTTTGTCATTTATGCCAGTGTTCCGACAGGAGCCACAGTGTTTTGTGCTTATCAGCGTGGTAAACATCGCCTCCGAAGATAAGCGATCCAACTGCAGCCAGAACTTTTTAGAAGACTGGGAGGCTGCTGGCATTCAGTGTAATTATTCTGTTTGGGTCGTGTGAATGTGCCTTGCAGTCTGTGAGGAGGTGGCAGCTGCAGAATACAGCCGATTCATCACGACTCTGCCCTGAGTTTAAAGTGCGTGCTCGCGAGCGTTTGACGATGTGCCCCGAGAAGCCTCTGCTTCCGTCTCCGTTAGTGTTAATAAATGCATCGCGTCACAAATTATGTGTCTCGCTCTGTCACGCACTTCAAAACCTAGATTCATCAAAGCTTGTCAAACCAAAACCCGACGGGGAGGATTATTTTAGGATGCGGAGCCGTCAGCTGGTGCCGGGTTTCTTGGCGACCGACTGGCTTCACTTTTCCCTGTGAAATCATGCTGATGGGTTCGGACTGTGACTCCATTACAGCGGTTTCTTGAAAGGTAAATGAACACTGTAGATAAAAAGCTAATATGAAAGAAACAACTGGAGGTTCCCGATCTCTTTCACCTGCAGCATTTTCAGTTGTATCTTTAGGCACAATAGTCTGCTGTAAAAAAAAACAAAAAAAACCCCCAAAACGATAAATAATTTGCTCACATTACATGTGTTGCATTTACAAAGAAAAAAAAAGAAAAAGAAAAAAGGAAATTGCCAAAGATAGCTCAGTTTGACACATTAAATGGTGTTTTTTTTGCCCAACAAGGTGACTCCAAAAAGAGCAATCATCTGAAATCTTAGCAATCTCAGCAAGGTGAGATATTTTAGAAAACTGTGAAAATGGAGGATAAAAGAATAACTTCTGCTCCTAAGAAACGGGAAAAGAAAATCCAGCAAAGACCCTGAAACCGTATCCGGAAAGATGCGTCTGACCCTTCAATTGATCCATCTTTTTACTGTTTCTGGCAGTACATAAAGAAATGAGGGGTGGCTCAAGACTGTCATTTGTTGATTTAGATTTTCACCTCATGTTGGCACTGGACTTGAAAGGTTAAGAGAGAATAAATCTGTAAATATCCATCAAAACAAGAAATATATCATCTGCACAGAAAACAATTGAAAAAGCCATTAATATTCATTCACAGGGAACCACCTGCGTTTGCACCATATTTCACGGTAGATGATGTTGACATATTTTATAGATGAAAACTCAACCTGCTGGAGCCGCCACGGAGGAGAGGAAATCATTGAAATATTTAAGACTGATCTCTCAGAAAACACGAACGTTTAACCCAAACTTTCTGCCAATCAATCCAATAGTTATCCCTTAAAACCACCAATGTTTTCCAATGTCATCAGCTGAGCCATGTCTACACATCTCAGTAGCAACTGGACAGCATTTGGTTTTTTTATCTGAAAGCATTCATGAAGCAGTATAAAACACATATAAAAGTGAAATCCCAGTGGTTATACTACTGTGACCCTACAGGACTAAATTAGCTTAACATTAGACATATTTCTCTCTGTGACAATCTTGTTAAACGACACCTTTCCCATTCCATTTCCGCATATTTAAAACCCACAGCTGAATGCAAAGAGATCACATGATTTCTCTGGATGGGATACCAGGAAATGATGATGTCCAAGCAAAGCTGACAAGTTGGTTTCAAAACTCAGCAGCCCCTGTAATGTTTCTACCAGCCGGGATGTCAGTGGAGACCAGGCTCAAAGGCTTCGTTTGTTTTACGGCTTCTGATAGCAAACCGCCATAATTCAATTGTCCTCGCTAATTAATAACATGACAAGCGTTCATGTGGCTTGTTTGATGGCAAATAAGTCTTGAGGAAATTTAATTAAAACCAAACCAGTGGTCATGTCAAAAGGGAAAGATAATTTTGACCCCCATTTAAAAGTTATTAATGGAACAAAATGCGTCAAAGCAATTCCGGAAGAAAGGTGACAGCCAGGTACTTCTAAGTCTATTTACTCAACACTGATGTAGTTTTACAGACTGTGTCTGCCACCTCTCTGAATGATCGGTCAAAATAAAGCCACATCTTCAGCGGCCGGAGGAAAAATGATCCTCACGCCCCAAACCGCCCTCGGTAACTCTAAACCAGCGCCGGTTCTCGCATTTCCCTGGATTTTATTCCCATCCAGCCGAACAACAGCTTGAATTTACAACAGCTCTGAATTATTTAACCCGCCGTGGTACAACAGAGCCCAGGGTCAGGTCGGGTTACCTGGCGCCGAAAGCCAAGCCATCGGTACAACTCTCCTGCTGGAGAGAGTACCCCTGAAAGTAGGCCAGCGTTCGCAGATGCTGCATCAGCGTGTTCCTCCAGCGATAACACCAGAAGGAAATGATATGAAGATGAATTTGCTCGAATGAGCGGCGAGTGAAAACTTGAGGAGTTGCAGCTTGCATTCATAAGCAGCTGTTTTACATAAGCCGAGTCTTTGAGCAGAGACGGCAGCAGATGCCTCCTGAGCATCACAAGGACAAGTGTCAGTCTGTAGAAATTAAAGGAGGCGGCTGCACTGTAGCTCATAGCTATGAACCAATAGACCCCAAAAGTGTAATCATAGGTCTCTCCAAGAAAATTAATCTCTGACGACCACTTTGTTGCTTTTCATTTTAGAGGTCTGGAGTCTAATTGAGAAAAAGTGGCTCCTTTGGTCTTTGCTTTTTACGGCCTGTCTGATTCCTAAAACCTGTTTCAATGGAACACTTCTACTATGGAGAAATGATGGATTCCACTCCAAACAAATGACTAAAAACAAGCTACTTTCCTGCCTTTCTCTATTCTTTTCACAGAGTACATTCCCTTTTCTGATTGGCCATGACAGCCTTAAGAGCACTTTGATGTCTAACTTAGTTGGTTTCCATCTTTTTTTTACCCTTGAAGGTGAAAGTTCACTCACTTTAACCCATCTCACATGTTGTAATAGTCCATGAGCTGCAAGAAACTGCAAGAAACTGCAGACCGGCGATCCCTGATGTGTGTCGACTTGAGCTGAACCGTTTTGTTGAGGGGACAAAATCAGTGGGTATTTTCTGTTATTTTCTTACTGCAGCTCTCCTGAGATGAGGATTTTAAGACTTTTTTCTTACACTATGAAGACAGAATCACTCATTATTTCTGTACAAAACTAGCAGCAGCCATAAGCTTTAGTAGCAACCCTGCAGTCTGGTCACTTTTCTGTATCTTTTTATTCTTTATCGGAGCACTGTGACGTTTCATTGAGTCCCTCCTAACCTGTTTCATAATCTGTATGAGCAACCTTTCTGTAGTTTATAACTGGTTTCTACATTATATCAACAGTTTTAGAGGCATCGGGTGGCAGATCTGAAGAATTTGGTCATATAAAAACAAAGACTGAGAAAAGCCAAAAAAGTCAAACGAATAAGTAACAGTTTTGCAACCCATTGCTAACTGCCACTGACTCACAACATTTCAAACTTGTCACGCAGTTGTATTCATGAGAATCTCCCTGGGAAAACAAAGCCGTTGGCCCTCCTCCAACAGAACTGCAGCACAGAGGAAGGAGTGAACACATCTGGATTATCCTACCGCAGCAGTTGAGTTTGGAAACCTCCACCACCTTCCTCCAGCTGGGCTCGGTCCTCCTGGTCTCCTCCTCCTCCTCCACCTCCACCTGTGCCTCCAGATCGGAGGTGGCGCAGCTCGTCCGGCTGGAGCGCGTTGTACCAAGTCTGCTGCCCGCCGTCAGGGGTCAACACGGGGCTCTTGTCCTCCTCCTGGCCTTGGACCTGACTCTGCACCGTCTTCACGATGTTCACGGCGTTCACCGGCAGCTGCAGCAGCTTTTGCATGGTGGTCATCTTCGCAACTCAAATCTCAACCTGTGGAGCCGATGTCGGCCAAAGCGGAGAAAGTGCTGCAGGTTTCTTGAGCAATTCTTTGTTGAAAATTCTCTTGCTGCTCCTCTGGCAGTTTTCACACGACAAAGAGCAGTGTCAGCCTCTGTGTTAGAAATATTCCTTCCCTCTGAGGTTAAGTACATCTAAGGTGGACATTTCTTGCAGGAATAGCACAAGAATCCTTTTCATCAACGCTCCACTGTGGAAAGGTGGATGTACTCCGATGCCTCGGTGCTCTGATCCAAATTCAGCAGGGCTCCAGAGCACTTTATGCTTTTCTCCCTTCTGCTCCTGCTGAGTCCCTGCACATCCAGTGAAGCAGCACACATCAGCTGCTCAGTAAATGGACGCTCGGCAGGGAGGGGCGTGGAGTTTTATTTGCTGTGACGCCTCTCCTCTCGCGACTCCTCCCGCTGCTCATGTGGTTCCTGTTGCTGCATCAGCCTCTCTGCGCGTACGCAACAAATGCATGTATTTATGCCCCGGCTCTCCAACAATGACACAGCCTCTCCTGTTTTTTTTTTCTCCCCCCACCCACCCACCCCCACGCTTGTCATCTTTGCTCCGACTCTTCACCTAAATGGCTAAAAAGCTCATTTCCTCCCTTCATGTTGACTCTCCCTCTGACTCACAGCTTCACCGGGGCTTGCTGCCAACATGCTTTGCTGTTATATGACACTGTTAAATATTACTCCCTTCTCGTGCTGTTACGATTAAAACCTGTCCTCTTTTATTCGTTTTTTTTGGTAATAGTCTGCGTGGTGCTTCCTTTCCTTTTTTTTTTCTCCCTCGTCTTACATGACTCAGCTTTCTTGGCAGTGTCGTGATGAGGATGCCTCTTTCTTTCTCTCCCATTCATTTATTCTTGGCTCGGACAAAACTAACCACCTCGAAGCACATCTCTCATATGCTGTCTCTGTGATGGGCTACAGCTCGGTCGGGATCCGTTGACATAAGCTAAAGGCTGTGATTTTTAACCCATGATGTCACCGGCAGATAAACCCTGAGGCTGCTGCGTTAGCAGTGAATCACACTGACAGCCTGAGCTTCGAGTGTTTTAAATTCTTTTGGATACAAGAAATGCAATGTTGGACACAAAGCTAGGAACATTTCCCACAGAGGTTAATTAAAACCGTTTAACAAATTGCCGGCTTTAATCTCCCGCTTCTCATTTCAGAGTAATCTTTTAAAAATCATTGAAGATCCAGTCCTGCAGATCTCTTCTTATTCCGATATTCTGACAACAGAATCCTGAAACTAAGATGTTCCCCGGGCTTAGTCAAAAAAAAAAGAAAAAAGAAATGCGCCTGATTTTGGATGCAGTGCAGTCATATCGTATCCTCTACATGAAAGAGGACTATCTCAGAGGGAATATACTGTAAAAAGATGTTCATGAATTAATAAACTCTTACATGTCCAGCAGTTTGACAATTAATCTCCATCCCCTGCTGGGTTCACAGTGGAAATAAGCCTGTTAGCAACTGTACATCGTGGTTCCAGAGTTAGATATGAAGATTAGAACCCCTGTAATTACTACACTATGATGTTAGTGCCAGCAGCTCTCGGCTTAGCTTAGCACAAATGCAGGAAAAAAAAAAACCCAAAAAAACTAACGTCTTTGTTTTTTAAAGATTGGAACTGAAAACTCAAACCAACTGAAGTGGATGAAAAGATCAATGGTTTCTCTGTGCTTCGGAGCATTTTTGAGTTAGCGATGCCTGACACACACAGACATCTGAGTGTCTCCAGTACTGCTAACTCAAATATTCCAAATACCCAAAACAACCCGAGCACTTTTATTTGGGGCTGCCTAGTTTTGAAAGTATGTCACTCAGTGAGTGGTTTACATTTGTTGTGGATTTCTATGTCATACCTCCAATTATCCAGCCTCCCCCTCTTTTTCTCACCCAGCCTCACCTTCAAACCACGCTGCATTTGCTGTTCGTTGGAAGCCAGTAATAAAACTGCTCTTGCTTTTTTCTTTGCTATTTACAGCAAATTCTCGTGAGCGGTTATAAAGCTCACTTAAGTTTAGAAAGAAATGAGCTAAGAAAGTTCCACCAGGTCTTTGTCGAATGTTTTACATCCTGATCAGGAAATCTAACCTGTAGTTTTCATTTTATTTAGCTTTTCCCCCCAAACCAAAGTCAGATTTTGCATTAGTCATTGACTGAAATAAAACCCCTACATTTAACAAAGGTAAAAAGCAGTTCACACACGCAAATTTTCTTAACATTGGCTTAAAAAAACATAGAAGTATATAGAGCGAGAGCAAAGCACAGGATTTATGGAGCCAATAAGGAACAGAGGAATTGCAACTTAAGTTTTGAGTATAAACTGCTGATATGTTCTGTTCTAACAGCCAGGGCCAGTTCAGACTTTGTTGAGACTTTGCCCAATTCCAAGAGGAATCAGAACCAGCTGCCAGTGGCCCAACTGCAGACTTGTTGAAATGTAAGTATTTAAGAATAAAACTGACAGTCAACTAGCTGTTTCTTGGGGTTTTTTTTTTCAGTCTGGTGTGCGGTAGTCTGAGCTTGGCTTCTCTGTGTGCTACTGCAAGCTCTCAGGATATTTGCTGTATTCTCTGTCAAATGGTAACGATGTGTTTCATGGGTTTTTGAATATCACAAAAGAGGCAGACCTCCCCGAAAACAGGTGAATGTGAATAAGAGGTGTAAATTGTATTCACATTGCCCTGCAAATTGCTAGAAAAAGGAGCTGATGTGCTGTCAGCACCCAGGATGGAGGAAGGCTCTGTTTCTCTAATTGCAATCATTGTAATCAGACCCTAATCCAGAAAAAAGAATACCATATTTGCAACTGAGAGGTTTGGATTGTTATCATACATGTCTGACAGCATAATGGGGAGGATTGTTGCTTAAGTTGAAGGGAAAGTTTCACGCTGAAATCACCTGAAAGGCTGAAAATAAAAAGCTGAAAAAACAGGTCAATATTTGCCTGTGAATTAATACCTTTGTGCCGTTTCATTTGATCAGATAAACCGTCGGACCCAATGGGAGTTGCTGAGACTTCTTCTGCAAACATCACCGACGTACCCGGTGGCACAAATAACACAGGCACTGAAAGGGATGACACAACTGAGATCCAAAATACTAACAAAAAGCTCCATCTCTTTAAGAATCGTTTCCATGACGCTGTGTAGCTTTTACAGGAACAATCAGAGCCTCTCAGATGCCAAAACAAGCACTTTTACCTTGCTGCAGAGGATGATTTAATGGAGGCATTTAATGGTTGCAGTCACGACATTCTCCCTCAGTATGGGTTTGACTGTAAATACGTTTGTGATTAATATTTTACACGTTTCTTTTTGTCTCTCTCTCCGTGTTGGCCCTGTAATAGACTATAGCCAGGGTGTAGCTCAGTATGTGGCAGCTGCAGGAGGTTCCTGCCCCCTGCCCCCCCACCACGCAATCCTAAATAGGATAAAGCAGATATAGAAGATGATGAATTAATTAATATTTTACGCTCAAAGGAAAACAGAGGCCAGGTTCTATCGTTCTTTCATTCACATGTCTAACTCCAATGTCCAGCTGGTTCCACCAGCAGACAAACAACAAACCAGGCGAGGAAGATGGACCCAAATGCAGACATGGAGCAAGCAGGAGGTAACCGAAACAGTTTATTGGGAGAGTATCAAAAATCGCAGCAAAGCTGGAACACCATAAACTAAACTTGTAAAAACAACAAACACCTAAGAAATAACCAAACAGACTGTGACAAGACGCAGGAGCAGGAACAGGAACAGGAACAAGACCTGACGAGGAAACCCATGGTCGAACGCCAAGGATCTGACAAACAGTGACAAAAAAAACCCCGCGAGTTTAAATACAGTGGGGAGAGCGATTAATGAATGACAGCAGCTGAGGATAACTGAGCACAGGTGAAGGGAGTGGAGCTGATGACCAGGCAGGAGGGAACTGAGGAAAAAGGAGGTGGCAAAAGTGAAACCAGATGGAAAAACACAAAATACATATACAATACTCCTCACTCTGTTTATTACAGCCATGTGTGATGAAGCCTTCACCGCCACCTTCTGAAGACACTACATACCACACAAAAAAATGGATTTTGGAGAGAAATAAGGCAAGGATTACAACTATCACATGGAAGAAAAAAAGTTATACCACTTTAACAAGTGGATTTGCAACAACATTTTAGTTTCTCATAAAAAGATATAAGTTACAGTTGAATGTGCATCTCTTACATGTGAATGAACAGTTAATACCATCACTTATAACAGAAGATGGCTGTGATTTAGAAAGCACGGAACTCAAACCCTCAATTACTGACACTGAGTGTGTCAGTGAGCGGTTGGCTGCACGATGATCTCCGTTGTCACACAAATTAGTAACTCAAAGGAATTAGAATTAAAAGAAAATTCAAGATCGCAAGGCGGAAAGAAACTGGATTGTTACAGGGACTGGATTGGGACAAAAAGCTGGTTTTGGTTTGAACTTCATTTGTTCATTCAGTGCGACGAGATGGTGAAAATGTTTTCTGTAAATGTTCATTGAGACATCAATGCAGGCGGGGACACAGGGACAGCACTCAGCAAAGGACTAGGGGTCAGAGGTCAAACCTGAGTCTGCTGTGATGAGGACTTTCATCCTCTCTACATGGAACACTCGCTCAACAGGTGGAGCTAGCAGCAGTAACGAGCCTTTACAGAGGAGGAACGCTGGGTCTCGCTTGAAAAATATCAGAAAAAAGATTCCCTTTACCATTAAGGCAAAATTCAAGATCTGACATGTTTCCATGGAGACAATTGTGAGGGGCGAGTCAGCACTTTTTACCATCGTGTTTACAAGGCGATCTGGTTCCACCGCCTTCACTGAGCAGACATCAACGCATGCAAACACAGATCTCTGGATCAACAACACCCGGCCTGCACTGGACACGATAATGAAGGCTGACTTCGACCCCAAGCAGGTTTAAACCAGTAAGTAATGTTTACCAAAGAGCCTTGTGGTAAAACCTGACAGTTCACAGACAGAAACTCTGCCATGCACACAGAGCTCCCTCTGCTGGTCAATTCCATATTCATCGACTCAGGCATTAACAGAGGTTGTGATGTTCTACTGCATCAAACACCGTTCCACTGGTAGTTAGGGTTAGGATGCATTAGACAGTAAGCGTCGAATTAACTGCTTCCAAGCTGAGCTGTGACGTTAGAGAACAGACGTAAAAACACATCAGGCAAGATAAAAGCAGGAACACATGCGACACCTGCAAGACGGACAACTTGAATGTTGTTTTAGAACGAGAATCCACTCACAGAGTACGATAAAAGCAAGACACAAAAGGAAGTTCCGCCATAAAGATGTTTTCAGAAAGAGAACATGGTGACACTTTCAGAATCCTGCTTCTATGTGTTGTATATATTCTGCACAACAACAGAAGCTACGTCTAAAGGGATGGCGGCACGAAAAGGCATTTAATAAGACGTGACAGATGTTGTTCTTTTTGAGTTTCGTTTGAATTAAATCAAATCATTTTCCCAACAATTGTTGTGCCTAAGAGTATGAATCAAGATTAAACTCCACAGAAGTCCATCGATAGTGTTTAACTGTCATCTCTATCACTCCTTGTTAAGTTCCAACAACTTATTGCTGGATGGTGAATGGTGGCGTGGTGGACTTCATTAATCTTCATGACTGTACGTCTGATATGAGCTTTGAATATATATATAATATAACATATAAACAATCTTTGCTATCGTGGGAAACTTTGGTTTATCAATGGTGTGTACAGCACTAGACCAAAAAAAAAACCTTCATATTGAACAATATACACCATTATAAGAAAAAAAAAGGGTAACTAGAGTGATATAAAATGATTATTTCCAGTGTTTGCATCCCCTTATCTCTGCTGTTTAACGCCACCAACCAATCATCTAAGATAAGCTTCACTTTTAATGTTCAACAAGCTGCATTTTCTGAATGTCTGTTCACTTTAGATCAAATTTAAAGATTTAAAGCCAAAAAGTGAGCACAAAAGCTGCTGAGGAGACCTTTTGTTAGCTGAGAAGTAAAACGCTGCCAGTTAATGACACTCATACCGATAACCTAAAGCTAGTTGTGGCGTTAAACAAATAATGTTTCATGATCGCCCTAATTGAGCCTCCTCTAAAAGATCTCAACTCCAACTCTGGAAAATCTGAATGCAACAGGAATGAAGCAGAACAACGATACATGAGTCACAGAATCATAGAAGCATGAGGTTGCCTCTTCACTAAATGTGCCATGCAACCTTTAAGAACAGCTTCCTTCATAACTATAAAAGCATGTCAAAATGCACGTTCCTGCCCTGCATCTAGTCCCCTTTGTTAAAGGGCAAAATGGTACTTGCTTCTTTGCGAAATACCAGCTGAATATTTTCCTCACTTGTCTCAAAAAACACTCACAAACCTCAGGTTCTTTTTTATGTATTTGACTCACTAAACCCTTGTGATGCAGTCTCTGTTGAACCGTCTGCTTCTCTGTGTGAGGATTTTGTGCAATTCTTTGCAGGTTTCTGCCCTCAGATCCTCACTCCTCCAGCATGCCCAGGACCCCACAACTCCTAAAGCAAGCTCAGCTGTTTTTCACCAGTTTGAGCCTGTCTCACTTTCTGCACTTACTGAAATAGTTCAACACCTACGCCCTGCTAACTGCCCATCTGACAGCATTTCATCCCACTTGTTTAAGAAGGTTTTCAGCTCAGTTGGGCCTTTTATTTTGTTTCTTCTAAACCTGTGTCTCAGCTCTGGACGCACCCCAGCCTCCTTCAAACATGGCACAGTGCAGCCTCTTTTGAAAAGGAAAAATTTGGATCTTTCTACTTTCAGGCCAATTTCCAAACTCTCGTTTATCTCCAAAGTCTTAGAGAAAGTTGTCTTTAACCAACTGCAAGAATTCCTAGATTGGGCAAACATTGGTGAACGGTTTCAGTTTTGTTTTAAGGATCTTCACAGCACTGAAACAGCTCTTTTAAAAGTTTTGAATGATCTTTTATTAAACCTTGATTCTGGTAACTGTGCCTTTTTATGCAGTGAAGCGCTTTGAGTGGTCAGTTAGACTAGAAAAGCGCTATACAAGTACAAGTTCATTTACCATTTTTAATGCTATTAGATCTCAGCAGCATTTGACACAGAGGATCATACTATTCTACTGTCACGCTTTGAGCACTGTGTGGGCATTAAAGGTTCTGCTCCAGAGTGATTTAAATCCTACCTCGCAGATAGATCCTCATGTGTACAATTGGGGCAGTTTTCCACTGGGTCAGTTCTAGGCCCTCTACTGTTCCCCCTAAATATGCTACCCCTGGGGTCGATATTTATGAAGCATGGAATTCCTTTTCATTGCTTTGCTGATGATGTGCAGGTGTACTTGCCATTAAAGACCTTCTCTAAGGAATCCCTTCATGCTGTGTTTAATTGCATGGCGGACATTAAAACATGGATGGACCTAAACTTCTTAAAATTAAATGAAAACAAAAAAGAGATTGTGCTATTTGGTCGCCCTGACCTGGTCCAGGTCCTTGACAGCTTCCTTGGCCCACAACCACCTTACATAGGTTCCCAGGCCAGAAACATTGGTGTAATTATCGATGGGGTGTTTAAATTGGGCAAGCAGGTCAGCTCTGTGGTTAAGGCTAGTTTCTTTCAGCTTCGGCTTCTAGCCAAAGTCCAACCCTATCTAAGAAGGGCTGATCTAGAAAAGGTAACGCATGCTTTTATCTCTTCGTGTTTAGATTATTGCAACTCCCTGTACGTCGGCATCGGTCAATCAGAACTAAACGGTTAGGTACAGAATTGATTTTAAGAATCTTTTATTCGTTTTTAAGTCTCAGTTTGAACTGCCCCCAGAATACTTATCCAACCTTAATAATGTGCATCGACCATTCAGAGCCCTGAGGTCAGCTGACCAGTTGGTTCCTAGGTTCCTAGGACGTTCCTAGGTCATTCCTTAAAACTAAGAGAGCCTTCGCAGTCGCGGCTCCCACACTGTGGAATGCTTTGCCATTTTCTGTGTGGTCTGCGACTAGCCTCTCTACTTTTAAAACACGCCTTAAGACCCACTTGTTTACCCTGGCCTTTGGCTGAGTTAAGTCACCTGTAGTGGATCTTTTATCTTTTTGCCTTTTACTGTTTTCGCTTGTTTGTTGTTCTACTTTTGCTTGTATTGTTTATTGCTGCTGATTATTTTATCCTGTAAAGCACTTTGGCTGGCCATTGACCTTTAAATGTGTTATATAAATAAAGCTGACATTGACATACCAACTTTGCATTACTAGAAAGCTGATATTTCAGTAATGAGTTGCTGAAACTTTACTGCTACAGTTTGTAACACTGATGTCTTTTTTTTTTGGGCTTAATTTATTATTTATAGATAGAATATGTTTTGATTAATAATCTGTTGTTTGGATTTGACAAGAATTTTAAAGATGAAAGATTTGACCGTGAGAACCTGTGTTTTCTGCTTCATTCTGACCTTTTATAACAAGTAAAGAAAATATTTCACCAAATTAATCAGTTATGTGACTGAGTGGTAAGTTAACACCCTATTACATCATCATACCATAAAAAACAGAGGGTAGAGGGGGGGGAACTATCCCATCTAACCTTAGACAAACTGCTACCCTCATAAATAATGGATAAAGCCAACATGTTATTGTGTTGTCTGTCTAGTCAACGATCAGAACATCTGAAAATGAAAAGGGCAAACTCTATGCTTGAAGACAAGCTGTTCGGAGCAGGGTCGTGGCTGATGTTGAAGTGAATTTCGGGTCACTGTATGTGAGCTGCTGCCGCTGTCCAGCAGGGGTGGTGCTGAAAAAGCTGGAGCTGAGGCCTCACATCCCTTCTCTCGGGCCGTTTCCATCTCACCTCACGAACGTAACGCTGTGCAAACACTAAATTTGCTGCTATAGATGGAGATGACTGAGCGGACAGACATTACAAGTCGAAGCCGGCAGCAACGCGACCAAAGCAAGCGGAGCGGCCAAATCACGGTCAGATTGAACACCACCTAACAGAGACGGCGCTCTCAATTACGGGCCTCACAGCCAACAAACTTCAGTCTGCTGTTTCCTTCTTAAAAAAATACGCATATATGTATTCACAACTTGAGTTGAGCATCTTAATACACAGGAAACTGCATCCACATTGCACCTCCCCCCTCCATAAGCTGCCCCGCTAAACCGACAATATAGGAAACAGCATCAAGCTGAGGCGGGTGGCTTCGCGTACCTCTTGTAGTCGGAGGAGAAAATCCCTCCGCTGGCCGGATCGTGCCCATATTCAGGCTCCCCGACACTGGACGAGCCCCCCTTCTCGTCGTTGAAAGCAGAGCTGGCGGACATTGCCGTGGCTTTGTGTTGTGTTCTTTTTTCTCGCCCTCGGGCAGCAGCGATGGAGATTTAGTGCAGAAGGTGGCAGGATATACGGCTCTTAAAGGCGCACAGACACTGCCGTTATCTCAGAGATGAGGAGGGGGAGCGATGATGCAGAGGTCACGTGATTTCTTTTTTTTTTTTTTTTTTTAAACAGATTGTTGCCATGGACATTCAGTCGCGTCAACACATTTTCTAAACGCTCAGTTCTCTACTTTAAGAGGCTATGGTTCGATGCTAGTGCTTTTAAAGCAAGTTTAACCTAAAAGTCGGCTTGAAGTCAGAGCATTTAAGGCTATTTAAGGCTGTATTACCGCTTTGTGGTACTCCACTTCCCCTCAGGACTTTACAGATTCTGGTGACGAACCGACCGGCCGTGATTAAAAATGATGGTCAAATATGGGGTAAATATGTTAGATATTCAATTAAGATTAAGACCTAAATAAATAGATTAGTCATTTGTTAATTAATTATTCAACTATTAAAACTTACTATGGGAAGCAACTTAACACTGAAAAAAACTAATTTTTTTTACTCTATTGAACCAAACGTGTGGACTTTAAAAAACGTTTGCGCACTGTGTAAATTGCAAATAATAAAAAACGTTTTGATTTGCAAATCTTTATACAAATTTCCTTTAAGAAGTAGGGAACGGTTAGTATACTAAATGCTAACATCACAGTACAAGAATAAATGGTAGACAATTTCGCCTCCGATGACAACTCCGCAAAAATGTACGACTTTGCTTTGAATACGGATAAAAAGTCAGTTTCTTGTGCTGACATCGTAGCTCTTGTAGGGCACAAAGGAGACCTACTTGATTGAGGACATCTTCAACCGCTTGCCCTCCCATAACTGACAGTGGCGCGAGGGTCTTAACGTCGCTGCAGCAGTTTTAAGCTAAAGCAGCTAGCAAATAAAACGTCGCAAGTAAAAGTTGGAGTAAAAGTGCCACAGAAGCGCCCACTGCAGTGGAAAACATGAAGAAAGGAAGTCTTGTGCTTGATTCGTAAGTTCATCGTTGCAGAAAACCCTGTTTTACCCAAACATTTGAAATAATGCTGATTTTTTTTTTTTTTATTATTATTACATGAGTAGCCTACCTTGCAGTAGCTGAGCCAAGCCGTTGAACCAGAGTTATAACATAATCTGTGCGTCAAGCCTAACTTTTGCGTTCATTCCTCTTTCTGTTAGATCTTCTGTGGCGAGTAGTAACTCGGGATCAGGGAGCCACAAAGTTAGCCAAAGTTCCAAACACAAGTTGGCCTTTGGTCTTCGAAAAGGCAGCAGCAGCAGCAAACATAACGATCCTGGAAGAGGCAATCAGCCTCCCAGAAAAGCAGCCCGGGTAAGTAGACTTAAAGGTTAAAAAAAACTGAATGTGTTTTTTTTTTCCCTGTCACGTGTTGATTAACCATAAATTTGCTCCCCTATACGTGAGTTCTGACCTGTACTAAAATTCTGTGCGTGTGTCCGAAATCTATTAAGGCTTGGGACTTAAAGTAAATGTGTGTCTCAGGATTTTGACTGTGACTTTCCTCTTTGCAGTTGGTGGATGCTGACGGGAAGAATGTCACCCCTCTGCCCCTGTGTCCTGCAGAGCCGGGAGACACGCCGTCCAAATCAAGCGGAAACCTGGATGACATCTTTCCCAGCGCAGGATCGCAGCGCTCAAAATCCACCTTAAGCTGTTCCAGGTACCCCGGTGGTGACATTCATAAACAAATGAATTGATCATTGAACAGCAGATCTGGGGCTTATCAGTAGTGGATGGTGGGGGGTGTTGAACCCATTTGTCATGGCACAGCTTAGCAAGCACCTAAGTAACGGTGGCACACAGCATTTATATTATGTGTGTGTGTGTTTTTGTGCATTTCAGATTGTTCAGCAGCTCAACTATTAATAACAGCACTCTGTTCAACCTGTCTTCAAAGAAAACCTTGACAAAGGAGACAGAGAGAATTCTTCCTGATCTACACATCAACTTAAACCTTCCTGCTCCCTGCAGTTACGATCATTTTTTCTTTCTCATGTTGCTCATCAAGAAACAAGCTGAAAATACCATTTTATTTTGTAAATGCATCATAATTACTTGACAGAATGCTGTTTTTGTTCTCTTTATGTTTCTCTGTGCATCAGTAACTTGTGTGGAGTAGATAGTATTTGTGGAATGGGTATTTCATACATAGTGAGGACTTCTTGTGTTGTGTTTTGAATGTCAGAGGTGCCAGTGAAAGGAGACGCTGAGGAAAAGGAAGCGACCGAGGAGACGTCGGATGAGGTGGCTGACGTCATCCTTTCTGAGACGGATAACATTACATTGCTGGACATACGCAGCACCCGGGTCTCGGAGGATGCTGATGATGCACAAACGATAAAGTGAGCGGATGACTCATCTGACTGCTTTTCTTAGATATCAGAGCAGGTCTGAAATGTGTAGCTAACATGTAAAGGCAGGTTTTGTCTCATTAGTTTTTTTTTGGGACAAAGCCGTCGTGTGTATACTACCCCTGGCAAGAAAACGCAAACTCGCTGGCCATCGTTTGGTTATAAGAAACATTTTTTTCTAACTATTCCTACAGAAAGCAGAGCGCACACTATGCTGAACTCTGCAAGAACAGCTTGGGCAATGAAAAGTATGTAAAGCGATCGGCGCAGACTTTGGGTGGAGCATCCAAAACCAAACAGATCCAGACCAAAAGGAACGTTGTGATTGATAAGGGTAAGGTTTAATCTTCCCAGCTGTTGTCACGTGATACTGTTTTAGGGAAAAGAAGCAGCCCAGTTCCTATTTATAAAACCCACCAATGTTTCGTTAACATATGTAGCTGAAGCTCGTGGTTTGGTGCAGCATTACAGTCCATTACAGTTATTTATTGTTCACGGTTACGTGCGTGGATTTCTCTCATGCCCACAGGCACAACTGCTACAATCTGGGACATGTATGATTCTTTCAGTGGACAAAAGAACCCACCTGAAAATAACGAAGCAGACTCTCGTGATTGTGCTGTGAGCAGCAGGAAAGGTCAAGATGGTCAAGGTGGGAGTGACAGCGGCGACAGAGGTAACAGCGCTCGAGGCCTCTTATTTAGCTATTAAAGAAGTCATAGAGGTAAGATGCATGAGAGTAGTTTAAGGCCAGAAATGTGCACACACAAAAGGATACGTTGTCTGTTCTCTTATACAGCGTTCGGAAACCTAAACAACAACATGATTGCTATTATTCTGTTTCGCTTTACGGAGCCTAATTACCAACATCCTCGACAGCCATTACGCATGACTGTGACTGCAGTTATTTAGAGCACTCACTAATAAAAAGCTGAGAATGTCATCATCATACGAATCTCATGAAATTCTTTTCTGTGGTGTTAAATTCAGTCACCTTCTTTTACGTTTCTTTATCACACTAGGCCTCAGCTGCTCTCAAAATGTATGTACACACAGTCTGAGAAAGTGTGCACATTCTCACAGCGCATTCCTCCTTCATGAATACCAGTTTTTGTGTGTTTGTATGTGTATACATTGCTGTTGCCTCTGGTCTTTTAAACACATGAGATTACCAGGTGGCAGCTGTTACTCTAAAATTCCTCCAGGTGGCAGCAGAGGACCATTTAATGATGCCTCTTTTGTTAAAAACCTTGTCACAAAATACTAAATAATCAGGTTGTGTAAGTGATACTGTGCAGAAACTGACTATGAAGTATTGTTGATTTCTCACAGTGAATGCATAGACATTTTGATCTGTTTTCTGCTTTGTGTACTTACATTTTTTGTGGGGGTATTATCTCTGAAAAGACGAGAAATACCCAAGTTGTTTTGAGTTGAGTTGATCTGGCCGGGTTGTTGGTTGTTTTTCCTTTCTTTTAGAGTTTCATTGCCTTGAAGGTTGAAAAAAGATACATTAGTGAATGATTGAGAGAAAGTAGAAGATAAACAGAACTTAACCCTTCAAGAGTATTGGTGACAAAAAACGTCCACTAGGGATAACTTTTCCTCTTAATTTCACCATAACTTTCACGGTATTGCAGAAAATGGCATAATTTTTGATGAGGAACATTAATTTGACACATAATTTGAAATTATGATTTCAAAATTTTCACTGACTCAATAATACACTGTAGACAAATTTACTACCCGTTCCCTGCAGTAAAAAATCTCCTGTTTCCAATCATTTTTTATCTTGAAAATAGGTAATTTTGTGTTTTTCCCCTCCAAAAATCAGTGACTTCATCTCCTTAATTGACACTTAAAGGGTTAAAATCTTGATTTAAATATATATATATATATATATATATAGTAGTTTTGGGCTGAAGTGGATTAACAGATCTGTGCAAAAAAAATTTGAAAAAAATATTTATCTGATATCATTTTTACAGCAGTTAAAAGTTAAAAGCAGTTAAAATGCAGCCACTAACTTCCGTAAAAGGAACTTTTTTTGAACGTCCCAGAAGGGTTAAGGTCATTTTTTGAAATACTGTAAAGATCACGAAATAATCTACCCTACTTTGTTGAATTATTGGTATTACTTAAATCATATATTTTTCAGAAACTGACTCTGCGTTGCGTTCGCACATTAAGAGTGCGTCCTCTAAACTTTAATATTCAATACACAAAAAGCAGGGGAGTTTCAGTTTCAGTCAATTTGAATGTTTGTGTCACTTCTGCCACCATCGTATGGTCAAGTGAATTGTACTTCCATCAGCTGACCATATATTCGGTAGCTGCAGCAGACTGGATGTATCAGGTGTTGGTTTTTTTATTCTGCACCCCGTCAGTTCAGAAAGACGGACAGATGGCCGGCACAGCTTGCTTTTATCATCAGCTGCTCTTTATATTATCAGCGTAATACAGTGAACTTACAAGCAATGTGAAATAGATAAAAATGACCTTCACTTAATACAGTTGCATCAAAACTAGGACAGATTCCAAACAATTTAACCCTGTGCTCTGGTCAGGTTTCACAAGGGAGTTAGAAATGATCGCCCCTCTGCTGCCACCTTCAGGAATATTGGAGTAACTGCAGAGAGGCTTGTTTGTCCAGTCAGCTGCCTGTACTCATTAAAATGGCTGATGCAACTGCTCTACATATTTGAAAATATACATAATTATAAATGAACATGTGTGAATGCAGTCAATACCAAACAAAAAAATCTTTTCAGACCACTGTATATATAATGTGTAAAAAAAAGAAATAAAAGGTTTTATGATAACACACGTGTGGTGTTGACACATTTTATTTCAACAGGCAGTACTATCGGTGCACGGTTAGAAATAAAAACAAGCGGGAGCACTTTAGAGGCTGAGCCAGACCTGGAGGAGATCATGCTTTCGGAATTGTTCAAACACAGCTTGTCTGTCATGGAGAGGAACGTCCTGGCCAACATCTTTCAGCCAAAGCTGGCTGCTTATAGACAGCTGCCCATCCTGAAAGGTGAGCTCAACTCACCGCTGCTTTCTCACTCTGTCCACGTAAGCTCCTCAGTTCTAATCGACCGCCTTGTTTAAAGATAGAGGCTTTTCAAAGACAAATATGCTTTCGACTTTTTTGTATCTTCAGTGATTTTTGTGGGAATAGTGAAAACAGACTTGGATATGGTAACATTGATTTTGTAAGACCCCGACAGTGAGGTGGAGCCTGGCATTGAAGAGCAGTGTGAAGAGGACGAGGAGAGTTCTTTAACTCCCACCGTGGAAAGTCTCTGGGCTTTTGTTTACGAGCTCATCAGAGGATACGACATAACCAGCATGACCTGGAACAAGAAGAACCCGGTAACAACAAAACAGAAAATAAAATCACCCCAAAAGCAGTCGCTGCTGTTTTGGGACAGAAACAATTCTGCACAATAATAGTTAGGGACATGGCAGAATAGCACAAGTATTTTAATTAGAATTAAAGTAGACATTTACCTCGTTATTAAAGCAATGGAAGAATGTCTTAAACCTCACTGACACCACTCTTTGTGCTCTGAATTCTCTGTAAGGACATCCTGGCAGTAGGCTATGGTGACTGTGACTCCGGGAGCCAGAAACCTGGTTTCATCTGCTGCTGGTCCCTAAAAAACCCTGCAGTATGTTTGTACAATTATGTGCCCTTTAATTTCTTGCGGCCGTGATCGAAAGCACTTCACAAAGGCAGTCCGGTTAAAGCTGTGTCTCCTGTTCAGTGGCCAGAGCGCGTCTTCTCCTGCGACAGTAGCGTGACGTCCCTGGATTTTTCAGCCAACAACCCCTGCCGGCTGGCTGTGGGGATGTACGACGGCTCCGTGGCCATCTACAACGCTCAGATCGAAGACGGGAGGGCATGCATCGCCAGCAGCAGGTGAGCACCGGACTGCGTACGAGTGTGGGGCCGGATCGTGGAAATAAAACTGTCCGACACATTTGAAGGAAAAGCTAAGAAAACTCTTTTCTGCTATCATCCTAAATGTTGTTTATTTGCAGGGACTTTGCCAAACAGCATCTGCATCCAGTGCAACAGGTCACCTGGACTCAACTAGAGCTGACATTATCAGGGGAGGAGAGGGAGGAGGTTCTTGTCTCTGTCTCAGCAGATGGCAGGATTACCAAGTGGCTCTTCAGCAGCGACCGTTTTGATTATATAGGTACTGAGGTCTAAATAGGCTCCTTCCATCAAGGATGGAACCACATTTTAACATGTTATAACATCAGTTTTGGAGTAAATCATTAGAGTTCTGAGTATTTGGAAAAATGTCACTTTTTTCAGATTTCTTAGAAGCCGGTGTTTGTACTTTGTTGTGGAAAAAAAAAAAGGTTAATCGCATACAATTTAGAGTTGTTCTAACACAAATGTCATAATCATGCTGTCTCCATCCTCTAAGACCTGATGAAGCTAAAGAAGATTCAGGATAGTAAGAAGATGATTGCAGGGAGCAAGAAGACAAAAAATGTTCTGTCAGCAGTGACTCCTGGTCTTTGCATTAACTTCCACCCAACAGTAAGTTAAACAAGAATTGAGATAAAATCACATGCTGGTTTTAAGTCATTTAGTTCATTTATGATTTCCCTCTGGGATTAAATAAATATTTTTTCCATTACATTTAATTTCATAAGTAAGTAAGTTTGACCCAGATTTTTTGCCCTCAATCTTGAAAAGCTGCTCCTTTATCAAAGCAGTGTTATAGTGACATATTAAAATATTAATCTGATAGATTTCTTCTCTCAAATTGTGTATAGAATTCAATTCAATAATACTTTTTAATCCCCAAAGAGAAATTATATTGCTGTGGTATGTATTATTGTTATGGATATGCTATTTGTATAGATAGACAACAAAATTTAATTAAAATAGAATAAAAGAATTTTTTGGACTATCAAATTGTTGCAGAGAGTCAGAGAGGTGTGGTTGAAATCTTCAGAGATCGCCATGAATGGATTGGGGGGGTTTTGTAGCTTGGCAGCAACTTTCTGATGATGCCACTCACAGCGTAGGCAGGTATCACTTTGTGAACTCTCCTATTCGACTATATGGACAGAAACTCACAGCCAGCACTTCAAAATCCGGGATGCAGAGACACTCCTGTTGCTAACTAGCATTGTAATCCCTCCTCCTTTACTTCTACCACTCTGTCTGCGGTCTCTGTCTGCTCTAGAGTGTGAACAGGAGTCAGAGTCGTTCCTCGAGCCATGTCTCGCAGAAACAAATGATGTCCTACTGACATTCCTTCTGTGTCCTCGCCTTCTGATCTTACATTTCCCATGATGATCAAGGGAAGAAATAGCTTAAACTTCCTACACCTTTCTCTCCCTTTTCTTCTTGCTCTGCATTCTCGATTCTCGTCAATTTACCTGGATTTGAGGTGTCATGCCAGACATTACTGGCGCTTTGATAAACCTAGTCAACACGCGCAGTTGACTTTACAGTTGCCACAGTTAAGCGTCGTATTAGATCAACAGAAATCATTCCAGGAGCACAGCATCCAAACAAGTGTAGAAGAATGGGCAAAAAAACAGTTCGGTCAGAAGGAATTCACCGTAAAATTCCAGGAACGTACACAGAAAGACAGAATCTGCTGGGAGCTACTGCAGCAGGCTGACATTATATGACTGTAACATTACAGAAACAAATGACTCACAACACCCTTCTCCCCCTTGTTGCACTTATCTTGCAGGACTCCGGAATCTATCTGGCTGGTACCTGGGACGGCCTCACCCACAAGTGCTCCTTTTCTAACAGTGATCACTTTTTGGACACTTACACAAAACACATTGTAAGTCGCTTCGGGTAAAGAATGCTAAGAATTTTAAGAACGATTTACTGTCCCATATGTAAAGCACAAAGGACCAGCGGGTGAAGGATACGGAGCAAGCTGGCATTGTGATTCATGCAGATTTTTCACTCATTATTTGTTTCTTTTGCAGAAATGTTGCATTCATACTGACTTACTGGTAGAGCACTGAATACCAATTTCAACTAAATCGAATACTTAATACTTTGTGTTTTTCTGTTGTTTTGTAATACATTTTTCCACATCTTGCTCTCTCTTAGGGCATGGTGAATCACATCGAGTGGTCGCCATTTTGTCCCGACCTGTTCCTCAGCTGCTCCTCAGACTGCACCATCCAGCTGTGGAAGCAGGGCAACTATACCCCTGTGCTGAGCATCACATCTATCAAGAGCGAAGTGTTCACTGCCCAGTGGTCCCCAAACTGCTCCACGGTGTTTGCAGCCATGTACAGACAACAAGTCGAGATCTGGGACCTGAGTTCAAGCATGTGAGTCAGTTTCACATTTACGCAGACTCGGGTCTGTTTGGAGCTCCGTCTCTGATTTGAAAGCAGCCAGTCATAAGGAAACCTCTCGTTTCAGCATGCACCCGAGCATTGTGCATCATGCTGCACCTGGTGTGAAGCTGACGTCCCTGCTGTTTACCACAGGGTCAGACTGTGTGTTGGTGGGGGACAGTGAGGGCCAAGTGACCGTCTACAAGCTAAACAACTTCAAATCTGGAGCAGGCGAGCAGGTAAAACTACTGCAGAACACTTGAAAGGCAGCCACGCAACCATTTAACAATCAGTGGAAACACCTGTCTTCTTTACTAAGATTCATTCCAGGAAAGTTGGGAAAATGTTTTAAAATGCAAGATTTAAAAACTTAAATCTTTAATTTGGCGATTTGCAAAGAAATGATTTTTCGGTGTGTTCACTGACCAGTTTTTAAAACGTCGTATTTAAAAAACATGAAAAAATGTACAAGTCGCTACCAGCGAAGCACTCAACAACAGTTGGGATATAGGCACGTTTATCATTGTGTGGCGTCATCTTCCTTTTAATGACCCTTTTTTAATGGTTTGGGAGCATTAAAACCCAGAAAATGGTTGCAGTTTTGCTCAAGGAATCTGGAAGCAGCAGCGAAGTCTGTTAAGTGAAAGTGGTTTTCCAAGGCAGAACTTAGCCCGTGTGGCTTTATCGATTATGATGGTTTATCACGCAGTGCCACACGAGAGCTAGCAGGTGAAGATGTTAAAATATCCGTTCTTTGCCGTTGTTCTACACCAAAGTTGGAATTCGTTTTGATTTTCTAAATACAGTGAACGGGAGTGTTCAGAGACCACACAGGAAATCCTTTCTTTGGACTTGTGGCTGTTGAATAAAGATTCAAAGAAATGAACAAATTGCAGATTTAAGTTTTATTGCATTTCTGAAAAAAATGTCCCCGACTTTTCTTGGAATTAGATTTGCGGTTCATCAGATTTTTTCCTTTGTTCTGATTCCGTTACCATACAAACTGCATAGCAGAGAAGTATCGTTCGTAGAAGAGGAATGTGAGACAATATGAGCTCGTGTTGTCATAGACGGCTTTGCTGAGCACCACAGAGAGATCAGATTGAATTTATTTCAACGAGAAGAGGAATAAATCAGCTCTTTCTTTCAGGTGGACAGCTTGGACATCATTCAGTCTGTTACCAACTGTGTTTAGAGTTGGAAAAACTACCATGGGAAAAAAAGACTTTCACTTAAAACATGTTAAGTTTGTTTTTGTTTAAAGTATTAAACTCTATTAAAGGTCGTTTAAGTTTGGCTTGTCCCCATAAGCTTTTCTGTAAGTTGTGTCTGCCAAGAAAATATTGTAAAGCATGAAATAAATGTTTCATTCACTGTTCAATACAGTCTCCTTATTATCAAATGCCTGATGAACAAATACAAAGGATGAACCATGACAGGTAGACAAAGTCGGTGGGGAAGAGTCAGTCACAGTAGGTGGATTTTATTGTAGATTTTGTTGAATTTGTCTTGATGAAATGTCTGCAAAGCATCAGTTTGAGCCTGAGCGCACAGTCTCCAAAATGACGGGTGCTTATTTCATTTTTGTTTGATCGTGTTGCTACTGTTGGGTCTTTCAAAAGGAGCTGTGTATGTGGCTGTGGATGACCAGGCTTTCGGGGCAGACCTCAAGAATGTGTCGGCTAACACAGTTATTCTGGACAACAGCGCTTCCTTTCATTCACACACTGGTCCGGACAAATTGCATCACGCTCCCAAGACCAGCTGGTTTGCCTCTAAATGGTGTCTCCAGTTTGTGAAGGTGTGGAGACGGACCTTCACAGTCCACTGAGTTTAAAGAGAAGGACTTAAAATTCCAATACGAGTGCAGCTTTTCACTAGTGCCCCCCCTGTTTATAAGCTCAGTTCACACCCTGAACGGCCAAACAACCATTTCTCTCCACAGATATCGTTCTCGGCTGGAATAGATACCTAAGTGGGTGGTGTGTGTTGAAATATCACAAATGCACACAAACAAGACTGCCCTCAGAGCGTTGCTATGCAGTGAGCTGAATAATGTAGCTCCCATCAGCGATCAGTCGTTTTAATGTGGTGGCTGTCGGGTGCATTAAATAAGCGGTAAATGATTAAAAGGATGTTGATTACGCAAAAATAATATATCTTAATTATTAACAAATGCTTCTCAGGCTTCACGTTCGTTCAAGACAATGGATTGAAATTCACTTTTAAAAAAAAATACTGAAACAGGCACTTGATTTAAAAACAGGAAAATCAGTAAAATTCCAAAAGGAGCAAAGAAAAACAATGGGGTGAGGCAGGAAAGCTGGAAAAAACAGACAACAGGAAGACTTGAAGCCACCAAAGCAGATCAGGAAAGAGAATGCTCACTTTGACATTTTAGGAAATGTACTCGGCTTTTGTCTCCATGCGGAGTGTTAGATGGAGTTAAATGAAAAGGTTTTTGTCACTTCGGTTGCTTTTAAAGCTGCGGCCAGCAGCGGTTTAACTTACTTGCGTATGACAGTAACAGTTATCGTCGTCAAAATCGTAACATTTCTAACGGCACTTTTGAAACTCACTTGTATGTTTTATCTCGTCTCCGAAAAAACTTTAGAGTAACTTTTCTTTTAGTTTCATCTGCTTTGTTGCAGTTAATCCCCTTAAATCCTGTGACATCTCCAACTGAATTACAAAAAATAGGAAAACCAAGGGGGGTGATTACTTTCCTGAGGTACTGTGTTTTATCAAAAGTTGGCTTCAAAGTAGAATTCATTATGTTTAAGTTGTGAAGTGATCCCTTTTTAAGGCTACAAAACCAGGACTAACTTCTGCTTAGTTAATGTTTATGGCCTCTGCGTGCTGACACTATGAGTTCAGGCGCAGTGAGTGAGGGTTTCACGTGAGCCGTAGTAAAAGACGCGGTGATGCAAAAAAGTCGAAAGCAAACTGCTGTTATATTTACACCCAGCTGTGATCTTTGGCTTTATAAGGTCACATATCCTCCCCCCAGCATTGCTTAGTTCAGCTATTTTGCCTGGTTGAATGAAAACACAGTGAGCAACAAGTGGGATGAGGAAGATATATAAACCCCATGATGACGAGTCACAGGCCGAGCATGTGATTCTGGTTGAGATCAACCCGTGAAAGATGATGAGTGCATGTCGGAAAAGCTCCTTGGCATTGTTCAGAAAAGTGCTGTGAGGGGAAAATGACTTCAGATTTTTCCTTTTGTTGAACAAAGTCTGGTTGAGGCGGCTGAGCAGCTATTCTTAGAGGATGTGAGTACAGTCGGCTGGTGTGTGGTCAGGGTTTACATCCTTTTTTACGTCCAATTGTTTTTGTTTTACTTGGTGTTTCAGGCACAGCGGGAAGTGAACCTGGATTTGAAAGTGACACGCTGTGAGGGTTATTTTCAGCCCTTTAGCTTTAACGGTCTTCACCTCATAACTCAGAATAAATGGAAATAGAATAAAAATAATTTACCCACTTCAAGGCTAGCATTGATATAGAATTATGATATTTTGTATCAGACACATTGTATTGTAGGAATAGTGTATTTGTTTGTTAAACAGTTTATTTTCATAAATTGACCACATAATCCTAATCACCATACTTACAGCCTTCCTACAGGTTTTTTGATGAATGAGTCCACACATAGTTATCATGTCTTCTCCCAGTACTTTTGTGTTTTGTGCTGGTTTTCAGGCCGTTTTTACTCTTGTCAACAAAAACAGAGCTACTGGGACCATGAAATTTGCTGAGATATTAGCTTAAAACACAACTGCTCTGCAGTGCATAAATGGACAAAATTCTGCCAAAATGATATTATGTTGTCAGCTTTCTGTTCCAACTTCATAAGGCAGCAAAAAACATTGAAGACAGGTTTAATAGTTAGTTACATATTAGTTTCTAGCACAATATTGAGGTAATCACAATTAAAACCAAACTTTTAAAGTCCCCCGTTAGCTAAAAGTCAATATGTTAACCTTGTTTTTATTTCTAGAAGTTGTTTTTCCTGTGTTACAACACATATCATGAGGAAACCTCAGCAATCGATACAATGGCTGAGGATTTCTGCTTTGAATCTGAAGACCACAAAGTAGTGTCAGAAAGCTGAGGTCAGATACTACGTATTGCGTAAAATATGGCAAGAACCAATCCTGACTACTTGTAGAATGGGTCTTTTGGCATGTGCTGAGGAACCAATGAAAAGAGATTAAGATATCGCAAACTAGGTGCATGAGGCAGAAAAACTAGGGCCACAAGACCCGCCGCCTAGGAAACAGGCAAGGGATGTTAGCCAGGAGAACCGCAAGAGGACGGATAATTCAAATATTGTAGAAAGCAACAGAAAATGAAAAATTGTCATTCTGATACTTCCACTGGCATGCAACTTCGTATAATTTAGCCAATCTCTGGTTTAAATGCTTACAGTTGCATTCTCCCAACATTAGCGATGCTTAACAGAACCTAGGGTTAAAATAGTGTGACGTCACCCACAAGTGGGTGGAGCATAATTAGCATATTCATAGATCCAAGTCAGGTCATTTCCCAAGCCTCTTTAACTTTGAGAAATATTTTGTTTGTGTGTTTTCATGGTAAATTCTAATTAATGTGCAGTTTTGAGGAACACGTGAGTTTTCAGGGGATTAAAAACAGCTGAAATGAGACTTTAAGTCAACATAAATAACGCTATGGTTTATTGCATAGATGTTGTATTCGATTGTTGGCTGGGTGTACCTATGATATAAAACTGGAAATGGTTCAACACATAACGCGGTTTAGCAGTGAAACCCGGATTTACAGCTGAATGCAGACATTTGAGCTGCAGTTGTCATTACTTCCTCAAAGTTGGCGTTGTGACTCCAAACAGGTCGGAAAAAACACAAAGGACGTCAGAACACAACTCAAGAAAAATGCGTATGGATGTTCCACTTCTACATTGTGCACCAACTTCCTCTACTCCCACCACACGTCACATTTCCCAGCTCCAGACACCAAACTGCAGCCTCTGTAATCATTACCGTCTTATTGACAACAGCTGCGGCGGTCTCGTTCTTCGACTGCACCTTTAATGTGCGCGCGCGGGTGGGTTTGCCCAATTAGCGTGTAGGTGGAGCGCAGGAGGAAACCTACCGGAAAGGACAACACATACACCCACGCACGCGCATACACGTACACTTTTTTTTCTTTCTTTTTCCCAGTTCCCGGACGCGGAGAAATTCTCATGAAGTTTTCCCTCACAGTTTGTTGTCAGCTGTTGAAAGTGAACCTCAGTCAGACGGTCGAGTTCTATGGTGCAACAGGAGGAATTCTCCATGATTGAAGTATCGATACCGTCACTGGAAAAGGAGGTGGATGAGTCGGGCAAGGCGAAGAAGGTGAGCGCGCTGCTGTTTAATTTGACGGATTGAGCGGGTTTTTTTTTTTTATTTAAATATTTTTTTTAAATTTTTAACTCTCACTCGTGTGGTTGAAACGCTGTAACCAGTTGTTTTGTTCGGCATGTGTTTCCCCACTCCAGCCTCAGTTGTTTGGCACTTAACACAAACGTCACCAGGTGAGTGTGGTTACCTGCAGGAAGAGAGGGAGAGTGTTCGGCCAACGGACTCGAAACTTAGTTTAAAGTCTTACACGTGAATTTAGGCTTCGGTCAACAGTAGACTGTGGTATGTTTCGGGGTTTGGGGAGTATTTGGTCAGGTAAAAGCGGCAACACCAGCCTTAAAGAAGAAGCATTATTACAGGTCACCGTCCTGCATTCAGACTGCACTACAATGTGAGCTGGAAAAGTACTGGCTGCAAAGCACTGACAATACTTCATCGGAATGGGTATTTTTGCACTGTTATTATGGTGTGTCTTGATGTTGTGAGCAGCTTGAAAGCAAAACATTGTGGTGGCTTGAGAGCTATTTTTTTAAATGCATCTTTTCCACCTATATGCCTGCTTTTTGTAATAGAAAAAGTCTTCTTTCAAAGTAAAAGTCCTGAAATCCAAGAAAAAAATATTCCTCATGCAGACTAATCATACGATGATGTCACTACAATTTCCCAGTTAATTGGAGTCATATCAGAATTATTACTCAATGTTTTACTCTGTATTTGAGTGATAACATGAGGTGACGATAAAGATGTTCCCTTGTTCTAAAGATGACTTCTCATGTGCTGTCATTTTAAGTGCATTTGTGAAATCAGTGCAGTGGGATGCAAAGTAAAGTTCTCTCTGAGCTGCAGTGGAGCACAAATGTAAAGAAAGACTAAATTAGAGCTTAGTTGTACTTTGATAGCTGTAAAGGAAAAGCTGAAAGGACCATGTACCGTATGTGGTAACTCAGTTTTGTAACCATGGGAGCTGAAGCCAGCGTTTCATTCAGGCTTGTTTTTCAGAACTGTAAAAAGTGGCACTGGTCTGAGGAATTTGCTCCACTCGACCCACAAAAACCCAGAAGTGCTCAGCAGGAAAGGGAGGAAAGGAACCCCCCACAATATGTGCTTTTATGTCTCGATTTGACATTTTGCCTCATAAAACCACTTCCAACTCCTTATTGTAAAAACGTATCAAAGCAGGACTTTTAGCATGCCTTCAGTTCTGAATGAACAATATTATAACTCCAAATGTATGCCTGATTATTCTGGAGAAAAGAGTGGTTATAACTACCTGAGAAACATTAATTTGAGTAACACTGGTACATTTTAATGCACAGAGGCTTTGAGTTGGTTAAGTCCACACATCAGTCTTAAAGTGATCAAGTGTGATTGTGCAGCAGCAGTAAGTGTGAAATCTGCAGCTCTGTACTGCCTCCTACTGGAGAGCTGATGTCATTGTATCACAGATAACCAACTGAAACATGGATCCAAAGTTAGAAAATCCCATTTCTGCTCTTTGTCTTTCATCAGTTGGCTCTAAACTCTGTTTAAAAGGCTCAGCCCCCAACTAATGACTATGAATGAACCTTGTGTGCGTTTCATTGTGTCTTGTCTTGGCAGCTTTTCAGGGTTGAAGTCTTGTTTAATGAGAGGAAACATTATGTGCTCAGAAGAAACGGTGAATTCCAAACTCTCCACAGAAAAGTACGTATATTAAACCCACCACCACTGCTTTATAGCCACAGCTACTGTTCCTATGGCGCCATGTAAATTAAGTTTTGTATCTGATCCTTTTTGTGCACACTGTTTTCATGCAGCAGTGACTGAAAAGAATAAACAGCGATGATCTCATGGATATGTACATGTATTCACTCTGATTTGAAAGAAGATCAGAATTGCATTAAGCTGTTTTTATAAAGTTTTCACATACTTTCATGCAGCAATAAAGTGAATATTTTAAGATTTCTGTGGTCCCTGCAGCTCAGGAAGATCATCCAGACTCCAGATTTTCCCAGCAAAAGGAACCCCAATCTGAGGACCAAACCCCTGGAGCAGAGGAGGCAGGAGCTGGAGGATTACATCCAGGTAAGGTATCGCAGCGAGTGATGAGACACTTCTGCTGTTGGTAGGATACGTTGTCTCTCAACACAGTCACCACAGTTACGTGCATGGTTGAGTCGAAGCTCGGCTTTGCCATTTAACTGGACCACCATCCTGAGGTTAATGGGAATGAAATAGTCATTGTCTGAAGTATGTCCAACACGGTGGACTGTGAGAAAAGTGTTCAAGACATTCTGCCGCTGCAGGAGATCATCATACATGCAACTATAGCTGATATCACTGAACCAACGTTGTCTTTAAAGCAACACTAGAGAAATTTTGAACATTAAAACCATCTGCTTCTGACTCTTTTTGATGTGCACCGACCTTTGTGCCTGCTTGGCCCCGTCAGTTAAGTTGTTAACGTGTTGGTTTAAATCCAGGAAAAGCATAAGATCATGATCCTCTTCACTTTGCTCTGTGGAGGCTGTAAATCGGTGGAGATTGGAGCTGTGGTTGATTTCTGCTACAAAAATTAACCGAACAGGTTTATATACTCCAGACATTTACTTTAGTGCTCTGCATCATGATTACCAGGGAATCCTGTTTTTTACAGTAATATCCCACAACTGTAAGGGAAGTCAAAAAGCAAAAACATGGCCAAATTCTCTCATGATGCTTTAAATTACTTGAAAGGTGAGTTTGTCTGATGCTGCCGTTATAAAATTTGGATTTTATTAGAGCAAAGTGAGGGTCTGGAAATGCTGCTGCTGGTTGATACGTTGTCCTGATTTATCAATGTGTTTCTGACTTGTTTTGCTGTCTAAGAAAAGAGGGTAAAATTAGAATGAGAGCAGCTTTAGTGGTAATTTGGCTGCATTAATATACACTTTTACCATTTTTACAATAATATCCAAAAAGATGCTTCAGCCCACTTAAGTCTAGGCAAACAACATGCAGAGTAGTTCAAGCTCAACTGCATTATTTTGGATGTGTTAGTCCAGTCCTTAGACATGTTTACATGTGTTTTACATGTCCAGTTTTGGTCAGACTAACGCAACAGATAACAATTTGAGTGTAAATGTTGAAGAGTTTCAGGGTGTTTTTTCATTTTCAAGGAAGTGATATAGTTTCTTTTTCACTTCATTAGGATGTCTTCCAAACAAAGGAGAGCAAGTGTACTAAACCATTTGGAACATGTTCAATTCTAATTTGATATGAACTATGTTGCAGTATATTGAAGAGAATTTTTTTTTTTTTTTTCTCGGGTCAGGATATCATCTATCAAAATGAAGACGTGCCGCAGATTCTGCTGGACTTCCTCCATTTGAAACACTTCCACACAGGGAACAAGATCAGCAGCGTTGAGTAAGTCCGGGCCTCCGGTCTCCTCTGATTGCACCCAGAGATATACTGCTCATGCTGCTATATTTAGGTTCTCTGTTTTTGGACTGGGGGCAATGCAGCAACATGATAAAACTTCCAAAACATTTCTCACTGCGATGTGGAGCAGTGGCTCTGACCCACATTATACAGTTTGACCATGTTGTCATAAACTCATTTATTAACCTTTATACTGACAGTGTCCTCATGAAATATCTCATAGTTGTGCTTTATTTTTTCAGGTCACTGGATGAATTGGACAGTCAGGAATACAAGTAAGCTCTTTAGTATGTTCTGTTGCAGTGTTTGTACTGTAATTACCTGCCGTGATGCTATTTAACATTACTGTTTAATGAGTGTTTTACAAGAAGATGATAAATCCAAGTTCAAGAAAGCAGCGGTGCTGGGGGATCAAAAACACAAGGACAAAGTCGGGAAAGTATCTTTAACGCCCGTGTTGTCAAATTTTTTACCCAATGTCACCAATGCTTTGACAAGGAGGAGACAGAAGCTGCCTTGAAATTTCACAAAACAAAGGACAAGGTCCTTCAAAGCACCCACAATCCTTTGTGCGTATTAGTGATGATGCAGATGGAGGATGGACTGAGGTTGTACCTGTAAAACTGAGCTGGTTACTGTTTGGTAACCAGTTAAGAGCTACAAGCTGTTTCACAGCCACTGCCCTTTGTTAGCCTGTGTGTGTACGGTGTAATAGATTGTGGGACCATTGCTGTAGCATATGCCCTGGAAGAAATGAATTATTTCAAACCAAAGACTTCGGGCTTGACTTGGAAGGTACCGTCCTGCCATGAAAGCATCGGTGACCTTGGGAAGCACCAACTGACTGCACACTGTCCTGGTAACTCTTGTACTGCAAATAAACAACCTCAGTGCTGGTATTGGAAAATATGGATGGGGACAATATTTTTTTTTTTTTTTTTTTGTACAATTGTCCATCTTTTTATCATCTTTTTATGGTGGAATGAGCCAGTGTGTATTCTTTCCTTCTTCACCAATGTTTGCCTCTGACTTGGGAACCCTGTTGTATTGACTGTATTGCTCTTTAGTCTACTAGAGCAAAAGGTTCAAACAAATGCAGCTAAGAGCTGCTATGGTTCTCCACTACAATAATGCCTACTTCTTGGAATTCTGGAGCTGAAAAATTCATTAATTTCTAAATGTGGAAGAGTCGGGCAGCTAATGCTTCACACACTCAGGGCACACAAGGTTGTCCTATTAATCTATAGACGCACGTGCGAGCTAAATTAGTAGCAAACATTTTTTGTGTTTGCTGTAAAATCCAAATGTTGGCAAACTAACTGTATACCTTATTAAAAATGTGGCTAAAGAGCAGGAATGTCCTTCAGATAAGTTTGTCGTTCAGAGCACAGATGGAATTTGGTGCAGGGGCTTCCTGTGAACACACGGGTTTATGGCTGTCTAATGATGCTTAACAAGTGATGCAAGGCTGCACAATGCTGCCAGTGTGTGACACTCATGGGCCACTCGTCAGCTTTGGGCCATGTGTTGACTCTGTTCCAGCCCTAAAGGACAGGCTTGTGTCTGTCTCTCATTTAAAAACATGCCGGCACCAAACTTCCTGTGTCCTTCTGGCACATCAAAACAACGTATCCATATGAACACGACATGTCGCTCTTGTGTTTTATAAGGAAGGACAGAGACTAGTGCAGTATGTTTCACATGAACAATGAGTTACTTCTTCAACTGCTGCATGAGATGTTAATGATTTTGTTTCCTCAGTATGCAGTTACCACATCAGCGTGTGTTGGGATTCTTTCAGGACCCTTATATCTCCGACTGCACATCAGGTTAGAAAGAGCAGACTGCTTATGTTTAACACTTAGTGGAATGCATTGTGAACCATTTTTTTTGACACACCGATCTGTCTTGCAGGCCTCCCAGATATTGTTGTGGATGGGGTCCTTCAAGGTTTTTACCCTCGGGATGTCTGGGTCAGTTTCACTGCCTCCACCCTCTTTGAGCCTGATCCCACTCCTTCTACATAGGCCTGAAGTACAGCACAATACAGTCGTATACACTATACGGACAAAAATGAGAATGAAAAGCCATAAACGTACGTCAAAGAATAATTTTTGAATGGGATTGAAAGCCATCCAGTATTTGTTGCTGCGATGTTCCACCTATTCATTACACTAACAGCACGGTTTACTCAGACATCCTCTATGCATGTCTGAATGAATCTGTGATCACAAAAGGAATTTAATGTTGCCATAGAGCCCAATTAAATGCAGACATAATATATATATATTGATAGTTTTAGTGATACTCAAATGTAATGTATGGGTATTTATTTAAAAGTCATGGGGTAGTTTTTACTTGAAGTTTTAAGGCCTTTTTTTTTCTTTTTCCTGTAATTCTCGCTGTAACATTGTGTAAATATACCACCAAATTCATATACATTTTTAGTGTTCTTTTTTCATATGGACTTTTGTATTATGTGGTTTATATTGAAATTTTAATAAATATCAAAAGAAAGACTTGTAAGTTTTCTGTGTAAACTTGAGACATTGTAAAAGAAAATGAGCACCCGAAGTTGAGGGGAGGCCGTTGCTTGGAAACGGTGGAAATTCTAATAACTTCGAAGTCCAGGGAGCCAGGTTATGATCAGTGTTTGCGGTCATAAGTAAATTACTGCAGTGAGTGAGGAGAAATGATTGTGACGAGCCTTGAAAACACAAATAAATTATTTGCAGCTTGTGGCATGATTTAGAGTTTGTGGAATAAAGCCATCTGATCATCTTACTCGCTAACTCGATGTCTGCCTACAGTCCTGGACTCTGGTCTAACACAGTTCTCTGAGATTGTAGTTGTAGATCACTGGTTGCAGCTGCCTCACTCACCACTGAACTGTATGGTAAAGCTGGCATGCCTTCCTTGAATGTAAGGCGATATACACACTGGATGACTCGTTTACAAGGCTCTTATTGGCTTGGTTCCTACCTATTTATGCACTTTTCTTTGGAAACTGCAAGCTGTTATGCCTTAAGCCAAATGACATTTTCTCTGCTCCTCGTGTTCGAACCGTAAGGGGAACGAAAGCTTCCAGTTTCTCTGGAATGATCTCCAATCTGATCTGAAACTGTCAGAACTTGTTCCACTGAAAACTTTGTTATATAAAATTGTTGTCCATCTGTCTTGTCCACCATGATGTGGGCTGCTGCCTTTCTTGGCCACGTCACCCTTGTGAAAGAGGTCTTGATCTCAATGAGTTTTTATCTGGTTAAATAAAGGTTTAATAAAAAAACATATGCATTTTTTTATTTTGTTTTTGTCTTCCATAGTAAATGACTGAACTTTTACAATACACAGGTAAAGTGATACAGAGGGAGTCTCCTTTATTCTGTTTATTTCTCAGCTGACACACCTCAGCTTGGAGCGAAATAGTTGACAAGCAGCAACGTGTAGGTCAGATGGAAGAGGCTTAAGGAAAAAGGCAGGCAGGAAGAGTTGTCTTTCATTCTGCCATTTTTGTGGTCTTTTCTGGTCATGTCATGTGGTTAATTTATTCCAGGCCCTGCTAAATCTGTTTATGCATAATGGATCAAGGGAACAAGGGCACAATGGAGGTCTACACTCAGGTGTCCACTGCTCTTCCATTAACAAAAGCAGTCGCATTATAACCATCTTTCTAGAATCCACTAAGTCAGTGCTTTTTAAAACAGAGAAATCTTTCTTTTTCTCTACTGAGATTAACTTTGTTCCAAAAAACTTACCGAAACACCTTGTAGTTCACAGCTACTTAGCGCATTTGTAGTTTGCCATGTAGTTTGCACACAGCTGGGCACATACACACAGGCGCACTCATTCACATGCTTGTTGTACAGCTGTTGTATCGTCCTGTGGTTTTTAATCATCAGCAGCCACAGTTATGTTTTCATATACTTGCTGGTGGTGGTGTTGCTGTTTGTTTTTTTTTCTTAGTTTGTCTTCCTGTAGGTACTCCTGATGGTTCTCTGCTTAGTTTCCCCGGAGGCCGTAGGACAGGGATGTCAAACTCCGGTCCTCGAGGGCCGCTGTCCTGCAGGTTTTAGATGCTTCCCTGCTTCAACACACCTGATTCAGATGAAATTGATCTCTTCGAAAGATTGTTAAGTTCTGCAGCAGCCTGCTAATGATGCATTGGTCTGATTCAGCTGCATTGAAGCAGGGAAGCATCTAAAACCTGCAGGACAGCGGCCCTCGAGGACCGGAGTTTGACATCCCTGCCGTAGGAAGTCATCTGTAAAGTCTCTCCACAGTAGCAGTTGGTTGTCTGGCTTAGTCTTGTTTTTCTTTACACATTTATTGTTGGTGGTGGTGTTTTCTGTATTTTTCATTGATGAACTCCTTTTGGTCAGAAAGACCTTAGAGGAGTCTCAGTCAGAGAACAAGAAGCTGAGAAGGGAAGCAGACAATTTGAAAGTATATGTGATGGAACTCCTGGCTGAGAGGGAGACCTTCAACGAGCGGACCAGCTGGAGTGGAGAGCTCTGAACTTCCAGAGAAGAACCAGACTGTTCAAAAATATGGAAGACATCCTCAACGACTTCCTCTCAGCCAGAAAGTCCTTTGAGGTGGCTCACAGGGAGAATTACCACCTGCAAATCTATGCAGAGAACTTCAGGCTCCGACTGGCAGAAGTTATGGCTGAGAGAGAATTCCTCCTCCAGCCAAGGCAGTGTGAGAGCAACACCTCACCTGAGCTGGAACATCTGGAAGCAGACAGGACAGCACTGGAGGAGGTGAAGGAAAAAGTCAGGGAGTCCATCAGGAAACTGAAGGAGGACAAGAGAAAACTCCAGATGGAGAAAAAAGAACTTGAGCAGAAAGGGAAACAGAGGGGTTTCTTGTCTAAACTTCTCAAATTGAAGTTTAAATTATTCAAATTTTCTAAACAAAAGCAAACAAAAGAAAGAAAAAAAGAAAAAACGTTTTTTACCAAATTCTCAAAGCATCACTTAGCTGACCGTCTCGAGAGGCCCAAATACTGGTTTGGAGCCACTGAGTCAAACTAAAAGTTTAAAAAGGCTTCACTTAGAGTAAGCAGTTAATAAAAGAACATCAATAGTGTCAAATCAAACTTTTAATGAACATTTTACTGGTTTTACTTTCGGGAATTTTAGCTTCAGGAGGTTTAGCTTGCAGGGAAATCTTTTCATGTTGTGTTGGTACTTTAACTTCAACACAGGAACCAAATTCTCTGCAGCGGTGGTTTTCAATAGAACCTGAGACAGAGAAACACACAGCTTTGAGCAACAAGAGTTCTGTTTATCGAAAAAAAAGAAAAAAAAACCTGATGGGAATAAGAGCCCATCAATCACAATGACTGTGCTCTGAAGTGTGCGATTTTTGGTTTTCTTTAGCTGGAATATATATATATATATATATATATATATATATATATAACCTTTATTTAACCAGCTAAAAACCCATTGAGATCAAGACCTCTTTCACAAGGATGACCTGGCCAAGAAAGGCAGCAAAGCATGTCATAGTGGTCAAAACAGACAAACAACAATAACACACAGATAGTAAAAAACATTTAAAATCATAAAGTGCAGAAGTTGCTAAGTTGTAGATACAGCAGCAATTTAAGAACATAGGCACTGTTTAAAGGATTTCATTGTCTTTTACCAGCTTTGCATTCGGTGTAAATCCTGGGTTATGTGGATCTCAGCCATTCACTCTGAATGGGGCGAAGATTGCATCGAGCTCGTACTTATCGATTGAATCGTGTCATCATTAATGCTTTTGCCCATGTCCCAGTGAGTGCCTGTTCTTCAGTCTGAGATGGGTGATGCAGACTGATGTGCAGTTTATAAGTGTAAAAACGGCCGATGATGTTGTCCTTGACCGTCGGACCATTTCCTGATGACACAGGGACGTAATACATACACTACGTGTTCTGGCAGTGATAAACCAATCAGAGAACATTACGTAATATGTACGCTTTATAATCAGGTGCGCCTTATTTGTGGGTTAAGTACAGAAATGGACCCCATAATTGAGGGTGCGCTTTATAATCAGGTGAGCCTTATAGTGCAGATAATATGGTAATTTAGAGATAGGCCTGTAATTATTAACAACAGAGGATTTGCCTCCTTTACACTCAGAGTCAGACTCCTTTAGGCTTAGATTAAAAATACTAGTTAAAGTCTCAGCAATTAAGTCAGCAGCCAGCTTTAGAAAAAATGGATCCAAACTATCTGGACCAGCTGATTTTTTTGGAGTCCAATATTTTAAGCGCACTGTGGACCTCAGAAATAGACAGGTTTGAAATTAAAAGAACAATCAACAGGGGGGGCGACTTACAACAGAAGGTTCATCAGTTAAAGCATGGCTTTTAAGATCACTGTTAAAAGAATCAAATAAGTGCCCTGCTGTGATAAAATGTTCATTTAGTTAATTTATTATTTAATTACTTAAATAATTTAGCATGGCACATTTATCTGTCAGGCTTACAGAATCTTTAACCAAGAAGTTTGGTAATTCAGTAGAGGATATGGCTCCAGAAGCAGATCTCACAACATTTCCTGGGCTCATTTAGGTTTTTAGTGGTTTCAGATAAATAAAATTCAGATTTAGCCTTCTTAATTAAGGGGGTACATTTGATGCGGAGCTGATGAAAAATGATCCTATAGCCTCAGTTTTTTTTTTGTTTTTTTTTGTGCTCTGGCCTGCTCATGAAAATAATTAGAATCTCTTTTAAGTAAGATTTGTGGTTTAGTTTTTGGGGCATTTGTTATTATAACATCAAGAAGTGAAGATCTTGAAGGGTATTTAATGTTAGGGCGGGTTGGGCTATCTAGTTTTTGGCTTAGATTTAATGAATCGCCGATAGATTTCAAGCCATCTGAAGCTGATGACAACCAGTCATGGTTTAGATCCCCCACTATGACAAACTCAATAGAGTTTAACTCTGAGACACAGTTATTTAAAGAACTTAAACCCTCACTGCAGGTTGAAGGAGGCCCATAACAGCCCATGAACTGAACCTGTGTACGGAAGCCAAGAACAGCCATGGATTTAAAAAAAAAATGTATGCACTGTTATCTTGTGATAGCAATTTATTATTTCAAAGTTGTGGGAAAAATAACCCGACTTATTTCGTTATCTCGATATAACAAATATCGTTTTCTTGTGATAATTAATTTCAACCTACAAGAGCTGCCACAAATGGCTTCTGTACATCTGATAACCAGTAGCCCCTAAACAAACTCAGTCAAGTAAACAACTAACGTAAACTGTAACTTATAGATAAAGTATAAAGTATACGGAAGTCGTTAGTGGCAGCTCTTGTAGGTTGAAATCAGGATGATCACATTAAAGGGGAACTCTGGTATTTTTAAACCTAGACTTTATTTCTGGCATGAAATATGTTTATCTACTCACCGAGAACAGTTTGGTGAAAGTCGGTGTCCTCCGGAAGATATTTAGATTCCTTTGAGATCCATATAACAGAGTGAACGGGGCTTAGACGATGCAGCCTCTAAATAAGGCATTATCTGTCTTTATTTCACCAAAACTTTAAGACGAATGAATGAATGAACGCATACTATTGCACTGTTAGCTCCTTGCTGCTGTGTTGTTGTTATTGGCGGCTATCGGGGGGCTTATAGAGGACTTTCTACACAGAGGCAAACCACCGAATACAATGTGTGTCTTTTTCTAAACTTTTCGTCAGCATTTCAAATGAGGCGACCTATAAGGCACAGAGAGTTGGCAGAAAGCCCCAGAAATATCAGAGACTCCGGTCCGCTTCCATAAGGGACGTTTGCCTTTTAAAACAAATGTGAGTGATCAGGTGAGCTCTGTTACTCTGGTTTATGGGGGCAGAAGAGATGAAACCATGTGAGTAGCGTTAGCTTCAGAGACCTATTTTTAGTCATTCTAATTATTTATCCTCAGCTCTTTTACAAACTAAATGTATGGTTCCTGTGAGGTACTTGGATATGGAAAAATAATAAAGGCTCTTCTGATATGTTATGACAAGGCCCTGCAGCCCTGCTTTAAAACAGAAAGCTATCGGTTAGCAGAATTTTTAATTTGCTTCGTCCGTGCACTAATACAGTCAATGAACAGCTTAGAGATTGCACAAGAAAGCTTAAGTTAAGTAGCTACTCTGGATTACAACGCTTTAAGGCCAGGAGCCAGTTTGCATTATGCAAATGTCCGGTTTAGATCACATGTATGTTTTTTAAAGGTTTGGGAGTTGCTCACCAGGAGGCGCTCTTATTTTTCCAAAAGATACAAGGCACAAGAAAGAATTACTGAAAGGGCATAGATCCATGGGTTCAAGGATCCAGAACCTTTAAAGTGACTGAAGACTTCTTGGTGCTAAAAACATGCCTAATGACACAGCGATGCAAAACAAGTGAAAAAAAAACTACAAAATACCTGAAAACTAACTACAGAGAGTCTTGGAAAAAACTTTTTACAGCAAAGAGTTATCGAGAAAATGAATACAAGTGAATGCAGTGAGACTCGCAGTGAATACTGAGAGACACAAGGCCTTCGTGTCACTTGTAAGTGCTTTGTCTGTCTTTTCCACAGACTTCATATATATTTATCTGGCTAATTAGTTGTTAAACATGGACAACACCTGCTCAACTACATTTAGGCACCTGATAAAGGGTGGTTCTGCATATGAAACGGCCCTAATTCCTGAACTTTTCCTCCAGTCTGGATGTCTCAAAGCTGACAGCCGAAACATTAAGCCCACATTCATTTTATATATATTGTGTATTAATGTAACTTGAAAATTTCATGTTTTTCCAGTCTTTCTCTTTCTCCCAATCTTTACTATACTTCTTTCCATTTTTCCCCACTTTTCCCCTGCTCGTCGTTACTATCTCTGACTCCTTCAGTCATTGATCTGCATGAGAATGTGAGTGTGGGCGGTTAGAAGGAAAAGGGGGTGTGTTTGGGTCATGGAAAAGGACAAACTATCGTGTTGTCGCGCTCATGTGTTCCGTTGTTGTGGAGACTGGAGAGGTGGGAGAGGCAGCAAAGCAATCCCAAATAAGCGACTACACTTTAGAAAACAAGCCCAAAACCAAGCATCCAGGGACTGGCGAGATTTACAAGCGACCTCACAGAAAAACAAGTCCAAAGTCGCTTATAATGAGCGGACTTGGCAACTATGTTCTGAAGTGGCGCATGCGCGGGGCGGTGGACGGAAGCCGCAGATGAGCTCTGGCGGTCTTGAGCTGCCCCTGTCTTTCCCAATCAATTCGTCTTCAATGACTTGTGCAAACTGTCACCTCTTCAGCTAACTGTCTCTCCACGGCGGTATTCAACCAACTAAATGCTCTTTCTGTCATTCACAAAGAAACGGTATCTTCTTCTCGGCTAACAAACCCGAAGCCTGCACATTACCGGTACGTGCCGCTAACGAACAACTCTTAAAGCTTGGGCGACTTCCCCTTTATCAGAATTTGTTTCCAGGCAGAGAGGAGGACTGCAGAGCAAGTGTTTGGCAGCCAGGTTTCTCCCCAAATTGGATCGCTTGCTAAGCCGGGCTGGCTAAAGCTACTTGCCGCTGTCCGAGTCTCTTTCCTAAACTCCAGTCAAAGATACACCCTGCGTGCAGTTGCTAGCGTGTTAGCTAACAAATTCAATGTGTCCACGTTAGCAGTAACTTAAGCCGTGTATACTATCCCATAATCTTCAGGACATAGCTGCAGCTTAAATGGCAAAATCACTCTCCTTATGGCTGTCATAATTCACTTTTGAAGTGTAAGGGAGCACATAGAGTACATACACACCTGTTCCGACGTTCAAGTGTCGAGTTTATCACTGGAGTTGAATGCAACTTGAATCAACATCTGCAGGGAGATAATCAGTAAGTGGTGTAAATATGACAATCCTGCAACGGCATGAACCTCTCTAATTTATTTCAAATAGCTAATTTATTTCTCAGGTGACCATGTTCCGTCCTCCTCTTTAGTTATTTGACCGATATGCCAACTTGGCTGTGTGCACCGTTTGGGCTGCATGTAGCTGTTAATGTCATTAATGCTTTTTGGTAATGAGAAATCAATGGATAATTGGCCTGTAATCGGTGTCAGTTTACAACACAAAATCTAGACGCAGCCTTATGAATTATTCATGGGAAGACACTGGAGCAACTCTGAAAATCTGATCATTTTTCAGTTGGTTTGTTGATGAATCATCAGGGGTATGACTGTAGTGAATTCAGACATTGCTTTTGTTGCTGTTAACATTGGTTATAATTTGAGTTTTTAATATGACTTTGACACTAATATGGTTTTGTTTTGTCTATTTTTGATTTACCATGTTGAGATAACCGATATCTTGTGTTTTTGATTAGCTGCAGGGTGGGTAGATGTTCCTCATTGCTTGAAGTTGGTTATATTTAGTCTTTCAGATAACGGCAGCAACATGAATCGGTTGGTTCTGAACCGTAACGGCAGATATGAAAAGAAGACTGACTCCTTTGTTGCAGGGGTACGTGGGAGCATCATGTGGAGGAAGGCTTCGGCGGCGGTCTTGCTGGCAATAGCTGTTGGCTATTTCTGCAACAGCAGACCGGACCTTTCCGAGCAGATCCTGCAGTACGTCGGCCTGCCAAACTTCCAGACGTCATCTCAGAACCCAAAGAGCCTTGAGCAGGCGATCTCTTCCGCCTGGGAGGCTCTGATAACCTTACCAACCCGGCAGTGGAGCAAAGTGGCAGTGGGGTGAGTTACAGAGTGGAGCTGTTACAGATACTGCCAAAATGTGGGTGCTTTTTAGTTATTTCAGTTGCAGTACTGTGGCCTGGAGTCGATGTTTATTGCTGCATCAGTTTTCCTGCAGCTCTGCTGTTCACACGCAGAGAGGCTGCAGCCAGCTCCTCCAGTGAGAAGGAATGTGTTTGCGTGAGTCAGCTCAGATGCCTCAGTGCAAGAAGGAGGTGGCCCAGTGAATTATATTGCTTTCAATTCAATTCAATTCAATTCAATTTTATTTATATAGCGCCAGATTACAACAATTGTCATCTCAAGGCACTTAAGTAATATAGTCCAATTCAAGCCAATTGGAATTCAATTCATTGTAATCATAATCCAATTAATTCATATAGAGCCAATTCAAAAAATTAATATCCTAGCTAAGGAAACCAACAGATTGCACCGAAACTTGTCTTCAGTCCAATCTCCCATCCTGAGCGTGCCTGTGGCGACTGTGGAAAGGAACGGCTCCCTTTTAACAGGAAGAAACCTCTGGCAGAACCAGACTCAGGAAGGGTGGCCATCCGCCTCGACCAGCTGGGGTTTAGGAAGACAGAAAAGAGGGAAAAGAGGGGGGAAAAACACCATAACACCATTCAAAGGATATCTGTTGGAACAGGGAAACATACGTTAATAACCACAATAATGTCACATGTACATAAAATCAATTGTGAAATTAAACAGGGGGTAAAAGAGAGCAAAGTGAGGAAAGGTGTGACAGATGAGGTCCCCCAGCAGTCTAAGCCTATAGCAGCTTAACTATGGGATGTTTCAGGATTACGGTCTATACCAAGTTTACGGCTTCAGTTTGCTTTTGGCCAACAATCTGAGTCAGGGTTTTCAGGTGGCAGAGGATGATTGGCTGATGCAGAGGGACAGCCTACATGAGAAAGAAGTGAAGGAAAAATGCCTCAACAGGAGACTGAAATAGTCGTATGTTGGCAAGATGAATAAGTAAGAAATGTTTTCTGAATCTACACCAAAAGAAAAAAACGAGTGTATTTGACTAAAGTTGAAAGGCTTTAGGACACAGAAGGATCAGAGATTATGAAACTTTAAAGGATTTGCCTTCACAAAGCCCTGCTTTTAAGACACAGATGGGTTTGACACTTAGATTCTATCTCAGGTCATCAACAAGAATGTGGCTGTTTACTCAGGAGGATTTTTTTTTTTTTTGCCTAAAGCCAGAACATGATGATGATGAAGTGGTTCACAGTGAAGTGCAGCTTGTAATTCTCTCATGAAGGGTCAATGCCTGTGTCGACGTGGTCGTGTCCGGAGTGGGGCTGCTGCAGGCTCAGGCTGTGGATCCCGGCACCGGCCGGGATCACGAAGTGCTGCACTCCAAAGAGGACTTGAAGGAAGCCTTCATCCATTACATGGAGCGTGGAGCGGCTGCTGAGCGTTTCTTCAGCGACAAGGAGGTCTTTCAGAGGATCGCCCGCGCAGCAGCTGAGTACCCCGGTGCAAAGGCAAGGCCACCTCCGTCACTCGGACCTCCCAAGAGGACAGCTTCTTATTGTTGGATTCAGCCTTTATTCCAGTGATCTCCTTCCCAATTAATTAGACTTTTGTCTCTTTCCAGTTGTATGTGGGAGGAAACGCTGCCCTCATTAGTCAGAAGATGGCCACCTACCCTGACCTGATGGTACACCGGCATATTTCTGCTTCTGTCATAAACTCTTACACATTACAGGAGGATGCATTTGGAGACTATGAAAATGGCGGGTTTTTTTTGTGTCACAGGTTTTGTTATGTGGGCCAGTTGGTCCTAAACTTCACGAGATGCTGGATGAGCAGATTCTCGTCCCCCCGGAATCTCTGCAGGAGACGGATGAGTTTCACCTCATTCTGGAGTATAAAGCAGGTAAAAAAAAGAAGATGACGCTGGAGCGTCCACAGGATCCGGAGCACTTGAGTCAAACTGACCGAGCTCCTCTTCTGTCTTCAGGTGAACGCTGGGGCTCAACGCTGGCGCCTCAAGCTAACCGCTTCATCTTCTCTCACGATGTGTCCAATGGGGAGATGAGCTCACTGGAGACCTTTGTGGCGAGCCTGGAGGAGTTCCAGCCTGAGTTGGTCGTCCTGTCGGGGCTCCACATGATGGATGGTCAGGGCAGAGGGCTGTGGGAGGAGCGACTGAAAGAGGTCAGGGCCTAAGAGCTTCTTAACCTGTTTGTGTTCATCAGTAAAGCTTAGAAGTGTGCAGCCACCATACTACTGGAAGTCTAACACATATCGTCTACTTTAAGGTGACCCATCCTCCTAGTTCATATGGAAATCAAAAGTATGGCTGGCTTCAGTGTAGAGGGTGGCAGGTAGAGAGCGAGCAGCTCTCCTGATGACTTTACAGCTGCTCGCCATCAGTCAGGCGTGAGAAGGTTGTTGAGATGCAGACTGCCAGGCTAGAACAGTGTAACACTGTATAGATTTTGGGTAATTCATCACAAAGCATGCTTTATTATTATTTAATACATTCTGAGTTGTATCATTTTGCGCTCTTAACTTCCTGTTTCCAGGCCGTGGCAGCCATAGCCGACATTCCGAAAGACATTCCCATCCACCTGGAGCTGGCAAGCATGACCGACAAAGACTTCATGAACAGCATCATGCAGGAGGTACAAATGGAAAACAGGAGCGATGATGAATTCTTTCACAGGGAAAAGATGAATGTGCTCAAATTCCAGAGATCCCTAATGAGTTCGGTATATTTAATTAAAGTTTTTTTTTTTTTCTTTTTTTCTTCCTGCTTCCTGTTAGCAGGTCATGCCCATTGTCAGCTCCATTGGGCTGAACGAGCAGGAGCTGCTCTTCCTCTCACAGGCGGCGGAGGGGCCTCATTCAGCTCTGACTGCCTGGAAAGGCATCCCAGAGGTGGGTCGGGTCAGTGACATCCTCCTCTGGATCCTGGAGCATCATGGCCGCAGTGACGTGTCGTCCGAGGCCGATCTTACCCGCATTCATTTCCACACGCTGGCCTACCACATCCTGGCCACAGTGGACGGGTACTGGGGGAACCAGGCGGCGGCAGTGATGGCTGGAGCACGGGTGGCCAGCAGTCAGGCCTGCGGCCTCCAGACGGTTGACCCCGTTAAAGTGGAGCTCAAGGCCCCTCTGGAGTTTCACAGCTCTCACACTGAGCCACGAGAGCAGCTGTCCCTGAACCCAGAAGAGCCCGTTACCGTGTGGCATCGTGGAAACGTCACCTTCCACTTTACACCGGTGCTGGTCTGCAAACGGCCTCTTCGGACAGTAGGGCTTGGGGATGCCATCTCTGCAGAGGGCCTAATTTACACAGAGTTAAAGACCCGGCAGCCATTTTATGACTACCTTTAATCTAACACTCCGTTTGTCTGGGAAATGTTGATAAGAAGAACTGAAAATGGCCGGCAAACTCACCCGCAGCAGCGGTTGCTGTGCTGTAGTCATGGTTTCTGAGCCTTGTGTCCTGATTCAGGTTTCTTATTCCCAGAGCTCTGCCGAGTTAAAGTGATCAATGGGGACAGTTTCAAAAAAGCCTGCTCAGCCTCCTCTGTTGTCCTTGCTTTAACGCGACAGCAGACAGAGAACTGAGCAGAACTGGATCTCACTGAGCTCAGAGGAGACCTCACTCTATGCGCCGGGCACAGCTCAAAGCCATCATCACACACTCCAAGGAGTTTTTCTTCTTTTTTGACCTGCATCTCTTTAGTATGCTGTGCCTTGAGTAAAAAAAAACAAGATGAAGAAATATTAAATATAACTATTTTAGCCATATTTCAGAGCCAAACCAAGGCAAAGCTTCGCGCCACTCACCGTCTGACACGTGTACGTTTAAAAAAAACTGGAAACTGTGTGTCAGATCAGATAATCTTGGCGTTCTTTGTTTTTTTTTATTTACTTTTGGTGCATTGACTCCAGAGAACCTCTAGAAAACTTGAAAACTCCTCCGACCCCAGATGTCGGAACATTTTCCGGGTCCGACTTACGTGTAATGACTCGACTTCTGTAACTTGCGAGAGAAAAGAGATTCTGAACGTTTTTTTTGAGTCTCCTCACCGTTTGACCAAAACACTCCCACTATAAAGATGCTTTTAGTTTAGTTTAGAGGCTTTTTAGATGTACGATAAACTCTTACACTTATTAATGGTAACTATAAGTCTATAAATAAATGTGTGTCTGTTTATGAAGTGAATAAGGTATAATCAGATGCCAGCTAATTACCGTACAGACTCTGTTACAAACAGAAGGTTAGAGAGATTCAAATTTTAAATGGGTTGTCAGATATAAAGGTGTTAGAATTTCTGTACGTGGGTGTTTGTTTTTTTTTCTTCCTGGTTTAAGTTGACGTGCTTCTGTTAAGATTCAGACATGTGACATGATTTGTAATCCTAGGAGCTGGTCTGTGTAACCAGGTGGCAAGAAAAATGCTTCATGGTGGGTAGTTTGTTATCTGTGAACTTCTTTGACACTCCTGCATCATGTTAGAGGGGCAGTACCAAAACTGTCAGGGCAATGCTTTTGTATACCTCAGATAGCCTCTAAAGGCATGCAATAATAATGGAGTCTTACTGCAAACATACATGGAAAAAGGCACACTGCATTTGGTTTCAGCGGAATAGATTTTTTTTTTTTCTTTGCACTAGTAGAAACAACAGATGTGCCTGCAAAGGTGAATGTAACCTTAGCCCCGACCCCCCCCCCCCCCCCCTCCTCCTCTTTTTTTTTTTTTTTTTTGCAAGTACAATCAGTTAAAGTTTACTCATTCAGTAGTCTGTGTCTCATGTTTTTGATATTTGTCACAAGTTTCTTTCACTTCCTCTGTTCTTTCTCATTAAATTGTGTATTGAGGGGTATTATTGAGATGGAGCTGCTTATTGGATGTCAGCAATGAAGAACAAATTGTTAGTACAGTGGTAATTAGTGATCATTTTGAAATTAATTCATTATATTTTGACAGTATTACAGTTTTGTGTCACTGTTTCATGGAGACTCATTTAAATTTTAAAGGACAATAATGAAATTTACCCTATTTGAAATAGTTAGCCGTAATTGGAATAAACTGTTCTGTGTTCTAAGACCATATTTGTCATTGACTACATTTAAAAAAAAACGTTTAAAAGTTACAAACAGTAATTTTAGGTCTGATAAGTACTAAAACGGACAGTTTTCCTCAATAACTAGTGAGCTTTTAGCCGTTCTCTGATTGATAGAGACATGCCATGACAGGAACCCGTTGGGATAACGCTGGAGAACTGATAGCTCACTCAACCCATTGTACGCGTCTGCCTGTGATTGGCTGAAAGGCTCCACTACGTGCCCCAATCACATCCCTGTGCGTTTTTTTTCGCTCCACCTGGAAGTCCCGCCTCTGACAACACCGCCGGGATCCTGGAGGTTTCAGTCCCCACCCCGGATACCGCACATTACCCCCCCCCCCCTCCCGGGCCATATAAAGCTTGCAGAACTACCAGGCTGTCTCCGGGCTGTAAATTTTTCCTCTCGTTGATGGTTAGACTCTGTGAGAGAAGGATGAAGTTCCTTGTAGCTGTTACGGTCATTGTGGGATCTCTGATTTTCCTCGCTTTCCCAAATGGCTCATCTGCGGACGAGAAGAAGAAAGGCCCCAAAGTAACGGCGAAGGTAGGTAGCTCCTGAGCTAGCTTGTTACAGGATGGGGGGGAAAAAATCAAAGCTCTTCCTCGCTGCTAACGTTAATGCTAACCGGTAGCTTCAGCTGGGTAAGCCACGTCACACGCTGGCTGGCCTTCATCCTTTGCAGAAAGCAAAGCTAACGTTAGCCACCAGGCGGCTAATATTAAATACCGTAGTTATCATTTCAGGTTGAATCCAAACAAACAAACAGACTGACTTTCCAGTTGTGTGACCAGATGCATTGCATCAAATTAGGATCACGCAAAATGAGATGGGCATGCTTTTTGCTTCCTTAAATCGTATTCGTGCAGCTAGCTGTCCGACACCGTCCTCTGGACATAAACTCAGCTGTCGGTAATTACACTCTGGAGCCTCGAACATTACTGCAGGACAAAATCTATCGCTTAAGTCCCGCTCTATCTAACCTAAGTTCTCCTCTGGCTGCAGCTCTGGGGGATCAGATATTTGTGTGTGTGCGAGGCCTTATTGTGTCTTCAGGTTTGTCCACGTCTACGGACACAAGGAAGCTCAAAACTGACTTATGGTCCCCATATTGAGATTTATTGATATGAGTAATGCCCGACATTGAGGTTCCATCCATGGGCAGTTAGGCCAACGCCTCTGTTCAGATTTAAAAGTGTCAATAAAAATGGATTGGAACCTTGAAGTTGAAGTCAGTACTTCAAATAAACCTGGAACTTTTTTTCCCCCTCAAGGTCTTCTTTGACATCAGAATTGGAGATGAAGATGTTGGAAGGGTTGTCATCGGGGTGTTTGGGAAAACGGTTCCTAAGACGGTGGACAACTTTGTCGCACTGGCAACAGGAGAGGTGAGAAATGCAGAGCCCTTTTTTGGTTCTAAAACAAAAGATTCCATTGGCTATTATCATTTCAGCCTTTCCAAGCTTTGTTTACAGTGCTTTTGTTTACAGTGCTTTTGTTTATTCTACTTGAATAGAAGGGATTCGGTTACAAGGGCAGCAAATTCCACCGAGTCATCAAACAGTTCATGATCCAGGGTGGTGACTTCACCAGAGGAGATGGCACTGGAGGTAAAATGGGACTTGACTTTGTACATCAGAATGTATACATGGCTGTATATAGTATCAGGGCTGCCCTCTAAATGTTGGGATAGTTCAGCATCCTAAGAAACTGAGCTCGGCGAGGTGCCAGAGTGATTCTCAGTGCTTGTCATTATCCGAGGCTAGGAAAATGATTTCGGATGAAATGAAGATGAACGTTTGGCAGCAGTTGGGTCATGCAAATAAGGTGCAACGGCCTTATTTGTAATCTTGTATAGATTTTCATTGTAATGAATGAATGTTTCCATTTTCTCACATGAAGGCAAGAGCATCTATGGAGACCGTTTCCCTGATGAGAACTTCAAGCTGAAGCACTACGGCCCTGGCTGGCTCAGCATGGCCAATGCTGGCAAGGACACCAACGGCTCCCAGTTCTTCATCACTACAGTTCAGACTCCATGGCTGGACGGCAAGCACGTCGTCTTTGGAAAAATTCTTGAGGGCATGGTGGGTATTGCCGTATTTCCTCAAAAATCCTCCCAAAATTTACACATGAAAGTCTTTCGATTTATTGGGGCCAAAGCCCCACCACAAAACTCATGTCTGGATAATCCTTAGGGTGCGTTTGTTTTAGCACGTGGGTGTCTGCCTGCATTGATCTCATACCTGGTGGAGTGAATAATTTCAGAGCACTCTTTTCCAATGTAGTTGGGGTTTGTATGCAGCCTCCTAAAAACCTAAACATTTGTGGCCCTTAAAGCTGTTGCTAAGAGTAGATCAATGCTGATTGGTTGAAAGTTTGCTTTAGCTGAAAGGGCAGAGCACGGGAAACTAGAGTAGAAGGAAGTGCAAATGGAAAGCGCTGGACAGTCTTCATCATTTAGCGCTTGGTTTCACCTCATCACAAAGTAGATATTTGTCCACCGTTATCTCTATTCCACAACGGAGCAAAGCTAAAGGACCAACAACGGCAGACCAAGACGAGCCCACAGCTCAGACCGTTCCACATAATTCTGAGGCTGCCCCCAAGTGGCAGATAAATTTATTTATTTTTCTTTAGCTTTTACTTCCACTGGCCCATCTGCTGTGGGCCAGCAGCTCGAGCACGTCTGGTCACTCTGCTTAAACCACCATTCTAACGTCTTCCTTTTCTTTTTTTTGTCTTCCAGGATGTGGTGACGAAGATCGAGAGCACAAAGACGGATGGCCGCGACAAACCTCTTAAAGATGTCGTGATCCACGACTGTGGCAAGATCGAGGTGGAGAAGCCATTTGCAGTTGCCAAGGAGTAGAGCGCTGCTGTAAGGGCGAAACGGTGGAACGGGGGGTTAAAAACAAAAAAAGTCGGACTGGGGGTTGGGGGGTGTTGCAGGAATCGTGCTGGCCACCTTGTTTTATCTCTAATTGCCATGTGGGGAAGGGGCTGTGGGCCATCTGACATTAGTGGCTGCCATCTTAACGCAACAGACGACCATTAACGCAATCATGACATCACTCTGGGTCCATTTACCAACGAGCATTCCAAGGTGCACTTAACTGTTCATTGTTGGAGTATTTTGTAAAAAGAGAGAGAAATCTGAAATAAAGGTTTCAAGTTTTGTTAATTCTGTGTAAATTTTATTATGCTTTCAGGTAAGCGTCTGCTCCCTCGTATTTTTGTTTAGATTTGCAAGATGTTTTCTTTTAAAGTGACTTTTATGCACCATTAATGTAGGATAATTCATCTTATTAGCACTAGTGATGCGGTTTCCTGTGTTATTATAGATTTTGATCCTGTCCGACTCCTCCAGGATAAGTCGAATTACAAAGCAGACACTGCTGGAGACTGATGGAAGCATGAATTTTAATTTTGCTCAGATCTTTACTATAAGCAGGAGGCTTTTAGGAAAAAATTAAATACGCTTGACAGTTTTGAGTGATCACCTTGACATGATCTGTAGCTGTTTGCAAGTTTTACTTATTTAGATTTGACCTGCTCTATCGAAACATTCGGCATATAAAACAGTCACCTAAAATAAAAGCGAATAGCGGTCGAATCGTCTTTTCTGCTTTTTCAGATAATTTCACTTTAACACAGGAAACACAGATGCATACTTTGGGAGAGTAATGCGATGGTTCCCACCCACAGTTTCTTGTAGCGGCAACATGGTTCTTCTAGATAAATGAGAAGAATGAGAGTAAGCAACCAATGATGGCATCTTTCACTTTTAAGCTCCTTTATTTCCTCCTTTATGAATGGCTAACCTTGATGAGAAAGTAACATCTTCTATCTTGTTCTACAGCTGCGATATCTGTGATCCACCGTCTTTGTACCAATGTGGTAGGATTGCCGTAGACAAAGTATTCAAAAGCGCTTTTCGTAAAAAAAGTCATCGCAGCCGAATGTTACTGGGGTCAGATTCTCTCTGCTTCTCCAAAGTCCTCACAAACCGTTTTTCCTCACACTCGTGACATTTTCCAACGATGGACGAGAGGGGATGAGGAAAAGATTTTCTATTGATACCCTCGGTCTGAGCATCTGTGATTAAACGAGGAAAATGCAATGTGATCAGGGCGCCTGAGCTCCACGAAAAACATTCTCAAAACACCTATTCAGCATCAGTCCTGTCACCTCGAAGAATAAGTAACGTAACGTAACATGCGTTATGTCTTTTGAGTGAGTGACTTTTTAATCTGTCATGTTTATCGAGATCAAAGAAGTATTTGAATAAAATAAAACAGTCAACGCAAGATTTTGATTGAATAAAAGCCCATTTACACTTTGGTGCAAGAAACATTATTTACAAAACGGAAACAACTTAGGTTTAATTTTTTTTTTTTTTTTTTAATGGAATAGGGTTCACCACTCTTTAAAAATGTAATCGTCATCACATAGCTTTCTGTAGAGATGTCATCATCCACACTGCGTAATATCAGTAGATGATCGAATCCACGGCTATCTCTGCACAGGGAATAAGGCTGAAAATCAGTAGCCCTTAAAATAAGAATCCATTCTTTAGTAGAAATCTTTTTGAAAACACACTTTGTCATTGCATCTAGAAGATAAAACTACTCTTCTAGTCAGCAAATTTAAAAAAAGGAGAATGATCTTACAGTTTGGAAGCCAGCATCTGTGATGTTACACCCACATGTGTAACTTGAACATCTGTAGAGAATCAATTACAGTTGAACTCTGCTTAAGGGTATTGTTGCGTCATCCAACACAGTGATAAACTTACCCCCATCCAAACTTTTTTTTTAAACTAATCCCTACATCTAATTTTTAGTTAAGAATAGGGCTTCCGGCCCTGTCTCTTTATGACCCCAATGTTTGAATGAATTCAAAGTCCATTACTCTGCAAACAGCGTTCCACACTACTCGGAAGAGTTGGACATGTAACAGTCTCTGTCTGATCTGCAGAGGGCTCCCTCACACCAGATATATCCGCTGCACACCACGACAGAGACGTCGCATGTTTGTGGCTTCACGTGATTTTAGTGCAGTTACACAGGGCGCTGGTGTGCTTCTCGGTTTATTCTCCAGGAGGTAAAATGCCTCCATTTATGGTGGAAAGACGGTGGTTTGAAGGAATGAGTTTTTAAAATCTCATGCTGCTACTCGCAGGGCAAAGTCTACCGCACCCGAAGCAGCATGTTCAATAACAAAAAAGAAAGTGGACATTAGATGCTCCTTCCTGTGATTGTCTGAGTCTTCCTGATGCAGCTTCAAGCACATTCAAATAAACACTGTGGACGAGTTAAGGGTCTGGTTGTTGTTGTTGTTTGACTCATGAACCGCAGTGGAATGGCTCTAACACCACAAAGGGCACCACACAACCTTTAGTACCGTAAGTTACAGCCTCCCTTTTTAGTTCTGTTTCCAGAAAACAACATCAATGAGCTGAAGTGGGATAGACCATTTATGCCCATGCAGCCATTTTTTAGAAGCAGTCTGTGAAAACATGTAACCGTGCTGGGTGAGGGAGGTGCATGCTCTGTCAGTGGTGAGGTTTTGCTTAGAAATATATATTTAAAAAGAATCATGCAGTCCTTACCAGGTCTCGAATCGGGTAAGTACAACCTCAGATGAACAACACATACTATTTAGCATAATTTATTAAATTAAAACTAAGCTGAAATACAGAAACTGTGTGAAGAACAAAGCCCACCTCATGACTCAACAGTTTATAGAACCTTTAATCCCAATAACTTGAATTAACCCTTTTTAGTGAGGCGCTATCAGTCCGTCACATTGTTGTGGAAGAGTCTTGGCCCACTCCTTTACAACTTCAGTTCACTAATGTTTGTGGGCATTTGTTTATGCACAGCTCTCTTAAGGTCCGACCACAGCATTTCAATCAAGTTGAAGTCTGGACTTTGACTGGACCATTGCAATATCTTAATGCTTTTCTTTTCAGTGACGTGGAAAACAAGCCCAGATCATCACCCCTCCACCGCCGTGCTTGACAGTTGGTGTGAGGTGTTTGTTTTTCACCAAATATGGTGCTTTGAATGATGACCAAACATGTCCACTTTGGTCTCATCTGTCCAAAGGACATTGTTCCTATCAGAAAATGCTCTTTTCGGAGAATAGAGTCTTTCTCCTGCAACCCTTCCAAACAAACTATACTTGGTAGGGTCTGAGATGTAGCTCTTGGGAGTTGTCTAGTTACCCATTAGCTTTTCACAGTCTGACCTTGGGGTGCACGGGCTGGGACGTCCACTCCTGGGAAGATCGCAAGCTGTTTTCAATGTTTTCCACTTGTGAATAATATTCTCACTGCAGAATGATACAATCCAAATAGTTTGGAAATGACCTTATAACCTTTCCCAGATTGCCGAGCAGCACCAACGTCTTCTCTCAGCTCATTGCTGATCGCTTTCCTCCTCAGCATTGTGCTGACTCACACCTGTTGATAATCAATTAATCAAGTGCATTTGATTAGCAGCACTTGGCTGCCCCTGCCACTCTTTCAATTGCTATGGAAGCAGTAAGGGTGAAGTCAGTCTTCAACACACTGCTTCTGCATTTTGGCTCAGTTTCTGTTATATAAACAGTCGCATAACATGTGTTGTTCTTCATCTGAGGTTGTATTTGCCTAATTCCAAGACCTGATAAGGATCCAGTGATTTTTTTTTATTGTCCTAATGTATAAAACTATAAAACACTGCATACTATGAAAGCATTATTCAGTTAAAGTTCACCTTATTGAACACTACAAGTACACACCCTGACTTTGAATGCTTCCTACTGCTGGGAAAGTCTATACTCATATTCAGAGGTGGTTTAGTATGATGTCATGTAATTATAGAGAAGTAATGAAAAGCTATGATTGGAGTGTCAGTTAGAGAGATTATCTCCCCATAATGTGAAATTATATCGTCCACTTTTGCAGTGATGAGTTGCGATTTAAGAACGCTAGGAATTTAAAACAGGAAAAATTGGGCCTCATTCGCCCCTTAAGGCACAGTATCCATTCTCTTTCGTTGTAGCGTATGTTTCCTATTAATAAATGTCTGTCAGCAATCCAGCCAAGGAGGACTATTTTTGAAGAGATGCAGAAAGTAGATTTCTTCCCTGCAGTCCTTGTTTTGCCCAGATTCACTCAGGCATCGAATGACTCACCAGAAGCAAAATATGGAAAGAATTCCCTGGAGTCGGCACAACCGTGGTTCTGGTTAAACCCTCTGTTGTTCAGTTTGCCCTTGTTTGTGGCAATTGGGGATTGTCCAGTGAAACTGTGTTATTCTTCACTTACTGGTCGTGTTGGAAAAGCCACGACGGGCCGGACATATCTGGCATAGCTTCCTGCAAGAGGCTTTGTCAAAGAGATTAAAGGAACACTGGAGAGAATCACAACAAGAAGCGTGGACACATTCTGCCACACTGGAGTCGTCCATAAATGTTCACATCCTGCACGCTACACCACACACGGTCTGATAACGCCAAATACAGAACTGATGTGTCTGATAGGATATCATTTAATTTCTCAGACAGAAAACGTGTTTGCCATGGGATAGCCTCTCACTTTTTAACAAGCGGTATGAAAGTCCTAAAACTAAAAGATGTGGTTCTAAAAGTTTTTGGACTCCCTGCCCTTCAATATATGTTTTACCATAGCTTAAAGCTTTAATAGTTAATAATAACAATGAGTTAAATGGTTATGTGTAATGTGAAGATGCCACTTCAACTAAAAGACAATCAACAGTAAAACAACAACACTCAGTTCATCTCAGCTGACAGTGATTTAAGTGGTTTAAGGTTGTGAACATTTAGTAGCAGAAAAAAACAGACATTTCTCTCAGGAAGAGGTACAGACTATAGAGTTAAAAAAAAAAAGAAGTAAGAATATGCATATATTGGATTTACATTCTGACCAAAATTCCCTCTTCAAATGCTAATGTTGCTAGCTAGCTCCACATAGTGGAGCATTTAGCAACTTTAGCAGGAGACATTTGCTAATGTGTTGATGGAGACCAAAAACAAAACAAAAGTAACGGGTGATGCACATCCACTAGGTGGAAAGAAACACAACTTCAAAGAAAATAATATTAACTTTCCTGGTTTTGTTATTAGCCAAAAAATTGTTTAGCTAACACATTACATTGTTTGTAATTTGTGCTTTCTCAACCAATTGTCGAGTATCGCAAACAAAATGAGGTTTCACCCTGAATCCCTTAAAAATGTTTACTATTAGATGACAAAAAAATCTAGAAACATTTCTGAAATGGATTGTTTTTTGTTGCTTTTAAAGAAACATTGCATACAATGCTTGTTGTTATGTTGACAGTACATGTTACACTTTGTTTTGCTGGCACAAGGAGTTACTGGATTCTGTCATTTCATATAGCCCTGAATCATGGAATGGAACATGAAATAATATGGTAATTTTGTGTTTCTGAGGTCTGAATGAAATGTATGTTACTACCTTATGAGCAAGCATACAGTACCTAGCTAACACCAGCTAGGTGTCAGCTAGGTGTTAACACCAGCGCAAACATTAACTGTTTACTTGACTGTCGAATTCGTTCGCCTCAGACATTGGTACAGATCCCTCTTTTAGGCTCAGACTAACCTTGAGTCATGCATTAAAAGTGGACTTTTCAAGGTCCGATGAAACCAGTATTATTTCTTACAAATTTGTTATTTATATTTTATGGAGTTGATATTAAAACAAGTTTGCAGAAAGACAATTAAAAGGGCCTCCTCTTTCTCACTTTGAAAAGGTGTCAATCTCAGTGGCTCAGTGTTAAAGACAGCTCATTTTGCTACTTGGCGCCTTGTCAGAGCTTTTGTATGTCGTATTGATATCTGAACATAACTCAGTGACACTGGATAAAACATACTTTTTTTTGTTTGTTGGTTTTTTATGTACATTGACACAAACTGACACAAACTTAACAACATTTTATAAAACTTTATTAAACTAACCGGCAAAAAGTCTGGATTTAAAGTTTAAAGGATGTTAAGAAGTTAAGACACGTGACTGCCAGACATTTTGGCTAGTTGTAACAAACAAAAAAACCCCACAATACTTATTAATCTGTATGAACAGACTGATTTTAATTTAGTGCCTAGTGACTGTACAGTGACTGTTTATAGTGTTCCAATGCTACGTTGTCAATTTCAATTCAACACATATCACATTTGACGGTGCCCTGCGCATGGCACATATGCAATAAATAACTTTCTGCATTTATTATTTGCATCAACAACAACCACAGAAGATGTCATGTTTGTGAGAACATTCGTGAGACTAGATTAAGACACACAAATGATTTTGAAATAGAAAAATATTTGCAGTAAATGGCATTTGGTTCTTGGGGAAGGCAAACAGTTGTCCAGCAATTTATGAAAAAATGGAGAAGGACAAGAAAAGTAGAGGGCTAGCTTTTGCTGTTTTAGAAGCTAATGCTCAGCTTGTGACATATAAACGAAAAACCGCATGGAGTCCAATTGTTTTAGTCTGGTAATGTTAAGGTAGCCTAAGAAGCCTGGTGTTCTAAGACCTTTAAAAAGCCAGGCTGCTCTAGCTGCTCTGTTGCCATCTTCTCTACAACTGCACAGACAACTCAGATATATTGTCAGCTTTACAAAAATCTTTGCAGCTCAGAGACCTGAATAAAGCCAAGATCAAGTTCAAAATAACAACAGCCAAGTCACGTCCACAAAGATAAGGAAATAGTCTACAAGTCAGAGGGGAAACGGTTCTACAAGAAGTCTAAATATACAATACAAGCAGCAGCGTGGGAAAAGTCACTGTGGGAACTGGGGCTTGTTTTTTGTCAATGAGTTTTAGAAAGCATGGGTCTGACTCCAGCACAACAGACTTTTGGGCTCCCACCCAGAGTTATAACTGAGCAGTGGTGTCACATCCATTTTTTCATTGTTCTCCAGTTTCCTCTCTGCTTTCTTTTCCCCTCCATTGCAGCTCGCAGAGTTGTGTTGTTCTCTGGAAGGAGCTTTCTACGGGACGTGGCTGTAGTGACATGCCGGTTCTCACGATCTCCTGCCCTTCCTCCAGAGTTACTGCTTGCTCACTGCTCTGGACAGGAAAACAGTGCAACAAGGCCACTGAGAGTGCGTGCTAATTTAGGCGAAGCTCTGCAGGGTTTCCATTGTCTTCTATAGGAATTACGTGAAAACCAAGTGCCTGTGTCTTCTCTGGAACATGTGCATACATTAAGCTCGAGAGACTCAGTTGCTTACACAAGGATAGAGAGATGGAGGAAATGTTGCACACTTTATTTCTAGTTTAGGTCTGGGTTAGAAGTTTCCCACAGAAGACACAACTTCTGAACCATCAGTTACTTAGTGACATCACCATGGAACACATCTGTATAATGAGTAGCTAGTAGCTAGCTTAGCACGCCTTAAACACAGAATGAGCCTGTTTACACTTCTTAACTTGAATTTCCACATGTATCTTGAGTTATCACCTTTGATCAGATGTCAACTGCTTACACGATTTGCAAATAATTAAACACGTAGTCTACGTAGCACTCTCAAGTTTCCATTTCTAAGCCACATCTGTGCAATAATGTGATGAAAAGTAGGAAAACCTGTCAACGCAATTGAAAAAGTAAGATCATGGCCTCTAATCCATCCCGAGTGATATGGTCAAAAATGATTCCCCCAAAGTAAATAATAAACCTTTAAATTAGTATAGTAAGTGGTCTTTCATTTCAGCTCTACAGCAGTTTTTTTCTCAGCTGTTCCACTCCTTTGGCTGGGTCTGCAGTAGCTCAGTGACGATTAAAAAAAGATAGTTATAAATCTGTTTGCCTCTCAAACTTTCTGCAAGCTGCGGAGTAAGATTTTTTAAAACCTTATTGCTTTAACAACATCCCAAGTTATCAGATATCTGGCCAACGTATTTAGCTTTTGTCTGTGCTGTATGCATTTGATCTACAGCTTGGATTTTTGTGTTCTCTGTTGTTAAGTGACAAAATGTACAGTGCGAAACTGCTGCATTATTTCCACACTTCCATCTTTTAATGAATAGTCTTAAGGCTTAATAATCCACCATCACCTCATCTCCTCTTCATCACCTCTGTCTCAGCCTCAGGATTGAAATCAAAATGTAGTTAATAATTAAAATCCTAGGAGACAATGCATTCCCCTTCCTCCAAAATAGCTGTCCTCTACGCTCCATATGCTCTGTGCAGCATGTTCGGCTAATTAAAATCGCTTCCGCCTTTGGCCTGCATGCATACTTCCAGTGATGTGATAAAACTGTGGACACACTGTGGAGAGCTCTGCCTGGAACAATAAAAGTGCTGCTGCATTCCTGCTCGTCCCCTGTAGTTGGGTAATAACAGTTGCACTGGGTTATGCTGGCTACTATGCCACTACTTGAGGGGGTTGTGTAAGCAATATGAAATATTTATCTTTCCATAGCTCTTTAGGCAACGTGCGGGCTGGTACAAAATCTTCAAGTTATCTAGTTTGAAGATGCATGCATGAAAGAGTTAAACTGAGCCCAAATGCATCCATTCGATACAATATTTATGAACCATCGCACAGAACTAAGAAGCTATGACTTGTTACTTCCACTAAAAGCCTTCCAGATACTGCACTGTGGAGTACGTTCAGGGTCTGTTAATGAAAATAGGACCGCAGGACTTGCGAAATAAAGCACAAAGCTGAGGGGCAAGATGGTCTTCTTCTAGAAAGAGCAGCTCTGTTGGCACTTCAAGCACAAGTCGATATGGAGCCCATCGTGAGATTACCCACTTACACTGTTCCTGCTGTCTGCGTAAGCCACCCTAGGATGGCTGTAACCCTGCAACCAAGAAAAAGACTAATCAGTTTTAGGAGTATTAGGAGGATCATCTTGTCGTCTTTGTATTAAGTTTGTATATTCTGTACCAAACCCCCTCTAGATTGTTTTGTCAGTTTAGTTCATCTTTAATTTTGTTCCATCATTAAGTTTCTGTGTGCTCACACTGGATTCCATTTTCGTCATGGTTGCTATTGTTAGCGATACAAGCCGATAACATTACATTAACCTTTATTTTGTGCATACAACCACTAAAGTGATGTGTTCACAGATAGAGGTTTGACAGTACTGTGTATGTGATGGAGTTAACAATAGACACAAGCTGATAGAAATCCTGATATTATACTAATATCAATAGTAATAGTTCACACTTGCAACTATCACCACTTTTTAGAAGGGCAGCCAGGTTGGATTTTGACATAAAGTCCGGTGAGGTTCCTCTGATTTTCCAAGCTTGAAGTATGACTTTGATATGGGGATATTCTAGTTGATTCATCATTGGTGTGACGTTGTATGTAGCTGTGTTCTCCATAGGTCCTCCGTTCCTCATTATAGTTGCCGAGTAACTGCATTTATGTGCAAACATGCAAAGAGTTCTGTTTGCAAGATTAATGCCAGCGCTATCTTGGCTAAATCTTGACATTGCCATGTAATCAAAGGGAAGAACCGTACATAATCTGACATTAAATCAAGTACTTAGCAGCACACGGTCTGGCATTGTAAGCCTAAAAAAAAAACAGTTTTACAATCCACATGTGAATGCTTCCGACAGAGTAAGTAAAAATCATACTTCCAAAACGTTTGGCTTCAGTGGCCAAAATTTAATTTGGTGTGTACAGTGTGTACAGGGCCTGAAAGAAAACAGTTTATCTCAGAAAGAAAGAAAGATGCCACCTGGTGAACTGAAGTTCTGTTCATGTTTTTGCCATTCTTTTATTTCGAGGGTGTAAGTTTAAGACACTCGAAGCTACAAAGCAGCCAACAATGCCAACAAAGACTACGGTGTGGCTTATTGACAAACTGTCATCAGTTCAGCACCATCATGAACCTATGTGTGAAGACAGATTACATGTGTCTGAAAATGGGATCAGCTGCGTGGCACGTCGGCTGCTCTGCCTGGAAACGCTGAGACACTCCTGCAAAAGAGACAATCAGCTTATGAATGTGCTGAGTGTGACTGCAGGGAGAACAGCGAGGCTCTGCGGCGTGGACACAGAAGGTTTGTCAGGTGAAAACAGCTTCTGTTCATTCATAGTTAAAGCTTGAGCACAGGACCTTTACAGATATGAATAAAAGGCTGTCACATTAAAGGTCATCCCTGGTTCACACAATGCCGAATGCATCCCTGGTTTTCCGGTACACCAGACTCTTTTAGTCAACACATTTATGTGAACTTTACAGTTGTGTTTGCAGCAGTAATATGCAGAAGTAAATCAAAAATTTCCCTCCAGAAAAAGTGGGACGCTGCCACAAAGGAACAATGGGTACTTGATTTAGATCAAGAAGTTGCTCGAGGATTGTCTAAAAAAAATATGTATTCACATAAAGAAGCAGATATATAAGCCCTGGTCTTGTCTTTCTTTGCTTTTTCTATACAGCAGGAGCTGTATACATGAAACCTGAAGATGGGTTCTGCAGTTCAAGCACAGTGACCCCGTTCTTGTGTTTTCCCTCTGAACAGTGTAAAGATGCAAGTGTGATCCTTTTTGTTGTTCGTAAGTTGGATGTTTTTCCACAATTTGATCCGACTTGAAACATGATCCTGCAGCCTGTACAGTAAGATCACAATCTATCAAACTGTTTGAGATTTTTCTCAGGCCTAGAAACATCGGCGCAAGTTTAGAAACTACTAAATGCAGCATATGCAAGAAGCAGGTGGGAATGCAGAGGCCTAAAAGAAAAAAGAAAAAGCTGTCAAATGTAAAGGTGTAAAGGTCCATGAAATGTGGACGTATTTTATATGATGTCAAATATTCATCACTAAATGAGCAGCAACAACAAAGAAAATGGAAATAGATCTAATTTAGATAAAGAAATATTCGGGAATTTGATTGTTCGTGAATCCTGATTGGTCCTTGATATCACGTGACGTTTTTGTTTTCCAACAAGGCCACACCCACTTTATATGAAAAAGAAAAGCACAGAGAAATAATGAAAATAATTCTTGTCAATAAAAACAGCAAAAAACAGAAATTCTTCTGCACCAACAGTTAGGTGCAGAGGTTCGTTGAAAACAACAGTCAGACCGCATCACTTCCCTCAGTCATAGCCGCAGCACGTATTGTTGAAGAGGTCAGAGGTTGCTTCGAGGGTTGTTGTGCAAGGAAGGAAATTCATGTAAACTAACTCGAAATAACTTGTGGTTTGTGCATTTGTCTTTCACGTTTTTACAGAAAAAGAAAAAAGAAAAATCGAGGCAGAGAATTGCTCTCAGAGGTGGGAGTAGTTCAACACAGATAACACCTCTGATCAGGCCCGTTTCCATTGTCAAAGCTCACCGTTCCCCACCGAGCTCCTGCTGAATATTTCATCCTGCAAGCAGAGATAGAGTGTCCAGTGCGGTTCACACAATCTGCCTTTTGTTTTCGATGTGAAGAGCGAAACACCAGCTCACTCGCCGCGGTCTCAAACGGCATCGAGGAGATGTGTTGAAACACGAGAGGTGTTTTTGTTTTTCAGCCTGCCGCTCATGTGCGACTCTGTGGAGCTGCGCGGGAGTTCATGATAGGCAGCCGAGGGGCAGTTTGTCCTGAAAACTTAGAAGTGCTCACCTGAGATTCAACGTGGGCTCCGATTGCTTTCTCGTCTGCTGCTGCTGTACATGTGTCTCCAACAATCCAGCATTGGAGTTATGTCAGCGAGACACTGAATGCTCATTTAATGTCAAGATGATATTAATATTGAATTCTTTATGATGAAATGTTTGCATTATATGAGCAGTGGTTTCAGATGAAATAATAAACTCTAAATGCTTTGGGTTTACCGAGGATTTCTTGGTTGCCACATGATGAACTCCAACATGCTGACGTTTTATGTAGCATACGAGGTGGACATTTGTGGCTTTAAATATAACACTTAAACAGCATATGAAAAGTTGCAAGACACATTCACATGCACTAAGCGGTGAGCCTGCTCTTTAGAAAGTGCAAGACAGGCGCCCAGTCCAGCCAGTTCAGGCAGGTATTATGTAGATACATTTCACAGTGATGTCATTAAGTACAGGAAGAGAAGGCCGGACTAAAAACAAGGGATTTCAGGCAGGTCGGGATCATAGCCTCCTCACTTTGATGGGGACCTTGGACTTTGAAACTTGGCAGAACCGTTATAATTATTATAAAAATAATGTAACACACTGAGGCACAGCAAAAAGTCCATAAAGCATAACATAACCTCTTTGATAAAAGAGGGTAAACACTTAAAGGATTAGTGTGAAGGGTTTAGTGATATCCAGCAGTGAGGTTGCAGATTGCAACTAAGTATATAGAAAAGCCTCAGTATGGTCTTTTTAAGAAGGCCATACTTTTTCAGTTTGAGAGCAGGATTCCTTGTTTCCACGCTCAGATATTTCACCGCTTCCACCAACAGGATCTGCTCCAGTTAAAATCTGTGTTCCTATCCTAGGATTCCATTTTCTACAAATGTTCGATGGTCGAGTTGGTGCCCTCCTCCTTACTCTTAGTTTTCTTCTGTCAAAACAAGCATGAAGTGCTTAATTTGATATGCTAATACGCTCGAGGCGGTAATACAATAATCAGTCCAATCTCTCGGTCTGGGTTACCGTGCTGTTACACGTTAGTCCTGAGAAATGTTGGCTCTTACCTGAAATCTGTACTCTTGTAATAAATCTAAACTGGTTTTCGACTGAGCGTGTGTCACTTTTATTACCCAACAAAGTCAAGTTGTCAGCTTGTCAGGTGGAAGCCGACACAGTGTGTGAGACAGACAACGAGCAAGTAGGGCAGTGGGTTAAACAATATCTCAGTGTTTCTTTGCATTGCCAGTAATAAGGCCAAGAATTTGACCTCCGTCTCCTTACTTGTTTGTGGTTTCTGGGTGACTGAAATAAAAAATGTCTGATATACTCTCTGCTGAGGCATAATTAGGCCATCAGTCTGCCTTCCACTCTACAGTGTCGGCTTGTTAACAAGCTCTAATATTCAGTATGTAAATAGCATAAACCATGCCCTCCTGTTAGAAGCCGTTTTCATTTAATCGTCATCTGTCTTTTTTTCCTTCCACTTATTTCATCTCCTTCCACTATTTTCTAGTACCTCCTATCTTAATCAATACTTCTGTCTACCAGTTCACGGTACCAGTGGTTATAACACAAACAAAAATCAAGCTCAATCCACTCTGTGCTTAACAGTTGGAGCTGTTCTTTTCATGAAAATCAGCTTTGCTTGTTTCCACCTAAAAGTTTTTTTTTAATAATCATCAGTCCACAGGACCTGATTCCAAAGTGTATCAAGCTTTTTGAGAATACAGTTTGCAAACTTCCGACGTTTAATCCTGTGATGGGAATGTAGGAAAGCTTTTCTCTTTGTCATCAAGGTTATATTCTTGTAGTAGGACAGAGCCTCACCACTTTAGTCCTGTTGAATTCTGCTGAATTTTGAGTGAACTGTCATTTTGATTTGCCTCTCTAGTAATCCAACAAGTACTTCTCTGAGAGTTTTCTTCACCTTCCAGACCTCAGTTTAATCTCCACCGTTCAGATTAACTGACTCTTCCTGATTACAAACGGTTATAACGAACTGTCTTCCTCTAGCCTGCTTGGCATCGGTTGGTTACATTTTTAGGGTGCTGGGGAGCTGCTAAGAGGAGCCCATGGCTGCTGATTTTTGGAGCAGGGTTTAAGGAGTCAGATAACTTGGAAAGCTTTGAAATTTGCATGAACTTGCAAGCTAATTAAGGTCTGGGACCCTGCTAACAGTTTTGTGAGAGTTCAAATCTCTTGCAGGAACTATTGCATGGTGCTTCTTACGTTAACTTCATGACCTCTGAAGTTCAAACTTTAATATGCCATATTTAGTCAGTTATAATAGTTTTGGCTTCAGCTTATTGTGTATCTTCCTCCTGTTTGGAGGCCCCGGCTTGACTAGTGGCTTTGGTTTGTTTTTGCTCGTTTTAATTATTTCTATTGTATCTTAGTACAGCTCAAGGAAGTACATCTATAGTTGATGATGGACATCACTGTTCTAAATTAACATCAAAAGCAGACCTTTTTGAAGCTCTTAATACCCACATCTGCTCTTTGAATCATCTGTTCTCTCAAAAATCCAAACTTAGAATTCACTCAAGGTTTTGTTTATTGCCCTCATTGTTCAAGACTAAACTTCCTCTTGTGGAATTCTCTGAAGAGGCAAATCCTGGAAGGATTTACTGTGATACTCACGCTATCGCTTCGTAGGTTTCACTCACCGTTACATCACAAATGTGCCACTCTGTGGAGCCAGGCATGTGGCATTGACCCCCCATGTCCTCTGCTCACCCAGACATGCCGGACCTCCAACATTAACTCTGTGATGTGTGTGCCAGGATCAAGTAGCCCGGCTGCTATCTTGTTACTAATCCAATAACTTGTTTGGTACCAGGGCTGCTTTCCATTCCTCCTTACATAACTGGGTCTATGTTCGGATTCACACTATGGGAATCTGAGCCAAGCTGAAGACTGTGAGGGACAGGCAGACATTTTAAGAGGAAAAACACAACTTTTGTGGTCATTTTTGGATCTTTCCTCCTGTTACAGTGATTCCAGCACAGGTTTTTCTCAGTGTTCAGAGGTCAAAGTCAACCATGATGCACAGCTCTGGAGTCTTTTTGAGTCTTTATCTTAGCAAATGACAGGTAGGTGCCCCTCTAAAAAAAACCTCGGACCCGTAGGTTTTTAAGTGGAGAATAGAGTAGACATGAACCTTTTTGGTCACCTTAAGGTAAGATGACACCATGTAAATTATCTCACACTTTTGAAGGACATAGAGGGGACTGCCTCTTTCTGCAAACATTGCATTATACAATGACAAAACTGTATTTTGAATCACATTTGATCACCAACTTAATCACTGCCAGGACTGGTCTTGCAACAGAAGTTTCTGTTCCTTAGTCTGGTTTCCCCTTTTCTCCAGTTTTCAGCAGATATTTTTGAAATTGCACCACAAAAACATCAACAGCAATGGCGGTTAACATCAACCAAACAAGAAAAGCATTTGTGTAATTTAGTTATACTGTGGTAATTCAGTTATATTTTTCATTCATTTACATCATGAGTCTAACTCTGATGTTTGTTCAGTACTATTCAGTACTTAAGGAAGGAGAAAAAGCCATTAGAATAAAATTAAGGGGCTGGAGGAGGAGGGTTAGATTGCAGTGCATCATGACAGCTTTTAGCTCTTTTACTTTTCGTTGTTTGACAAGTAAAATTATGTTTTTAGGCCTACTCTCTATCGTTAATAACCTCAGGAACAGTAAGTGAGGATATACTAAACTTATAAACTTGCGCAACCTGTTTAATCCATGGTACATGGAGAATTAAGCACACGTTTGCACCTGAAGCTAGAATAGTTCAAACTAACCTGTGAAATTTTTACCAAACTCAGTCTATATGAAAGCTATGGACGCTTTTGTCACCTTGGCAAAACGTTACGCCTGCAATAAAAACGAAAATGAAAGCAAACGACAACAAAAGGAAACAGGTGATTATTTTTTTCTAAAAAGGTCGGAAGTTACCCGTTAGTTGTTGGTTACACATGTTACAGTGCTGTCTAAAAAGAAAAAAAATTCACTCCAAAATAAAGTGAATAGCGTGATTGCACCTGTCGTTATGTGTGAGTTTGATCTGTTTTGTTGTGTAGTTTTTTTTTTTTTACTGGAGAAAAATAACCTGAGGTGGATTACCCATGATGCCTTGCTGCAGCTATAAAACCAGCAGCCGACTAGCGGAGAGCTGCAGAGCTGCTGTGTTTATGCGAGTCGCACAGGTCGTCCTTTCATGTAAACACTCGCGTTAGAGGCTTTAACTATCGTCAGGTTTTCGTGTCAACTTACGAATGCTGAACATATCTGTGGAGCTCCTGTTGAAAAGCAATAGTTTTAGTTGTCAAAAAGGATCTAAAGACCCGTGTTTCCTCGAAGCTATCATGCTGAACACAGAGGAAAGGTAGGGGGATGTTCGTATTTTTACAGAAACATTGAAAACAAACGTAAACACTTGTGGTTTTTTTTTTTGTTTTTTTTTGTTTGCTTTATTTTTCTTTTCTTTTCTCAGTCGGCCATGACAGCGCAGGGTGTTTTTATTTCTGAACCTAGTAGCTCGCGAAAAGGGGGAAACGGACTCGCGAAAAATCGAGAAACACGGTGGTTGAACTGGCAGAAGCGCTGTGCACGAACCAAACTGTAGCTCTTGGTTGTATGTTTGCAGATGGACATAACAATGCAAAACGGTTGTTAATTCCCCAGATATACACCTTTAAATTTACTAATCAGTCATTAGCAGAACTAACTGTAAGTCTAAATGAACTACAGCCATGTTTATAGGCAGATGTGGTGGTTAGCTAAACAACTGACGCTCTCTCGACCACAGTTTCCCTCTGCTTCTATAATTTTACTCCGGAACCTGCAAGCTGCTCTATGTTTCCCTGCTTTTAAAACTTAATCCGACCGTTTTTATCTCTGCCTGAATAACCTCGTTAACCTAACGACACAGCAGGTACAATTACAGGCTAATGCCAATTTAAAACAAATGGTTTAAGAGTAGAATGGCATTAGTGAGAGATGTAGTTTATTATTCGTTATTCTCACACATGGATGCCATGGAATTTTGGTTTGGATGCCTGACTCTGAAATAACTCCTGATATGACCTGACATATACCAAGATATTTAGATTTGACTGTGATTACCTAAAATCACTTGATCTGATAGTGTAGGTTGAGGCTGGGGTTTCTGCCTCTGTGCATACTGAGCATAGCCTTGTAGTACCTTTTACTGTGAGCATACACCAGGGTGTTGTGCTTTATTGCATCACCGTAGTCAGCCCAGTACGGGTCGGGTATTGGGTCATTTCTCTGGTGATTTGTCCTTTAATAAGTGATGCATGATTATTTTTCATTGAAGCATTTTCACGGTCGAGTTGCTCCGTGAATGTTCTCTTTGTCCACCACTGCACTCGGAGACAGAAAACCCTCTCTGGGTTTATCATCTGACCTGCAGTGGGTGAGGAGGGGGGGGGGTCCATCGGTGCTGTTAGCCACAGCAACAACGGCTGTGACCCCTTCAGCTGAAGGCAGAGACTGGCCTACATCAGTCTGGTTACATAACCCCGTCCCCTTCTGCGGGTTCACCTCTCAAGCATCAAAGGAATCTGTGTGTGGTAGTAGTGCGCGCGCGCGTGGGGGGCATTCACTCAGAAATGGCTGAATTATCCTGAGATACGATGGGGAAGCTAAGTGCCCCTTTAATTGACTGACAGACGGATCTCTTGAGTGGTTGCTGGGATCCACTTCCAGCTGCTTGGTGGAAGCACCGCGCTCGGCTTTCACGCTCCTGCTGGAGGTTTTGTTTTCTGAAGGCGTAAACTGACAAAGAAAGGGGAGAGTTTTGGGAGCAGTTGGGTCTTTAAATGATCGGTTGAGTTATGAAATGACTGAAATGCTGGACTATTTGACACCTCGGTTGTATGGATGCGTTGACTCCTCTCTTACGCTGTCAGCTCCTATCTTCCTTTGGGGTGTTGGTTGGACAGAACAAGACATTTGAAGACCTCGCTTTGGACAAAAGTTGTTATGCGACATTTTTTTGTTGTTGTTTTTGGTTGAGCAGCTGATTAATCACAGCTATCGCTCAAA